>NW_024070212.1:93724174-94324579 GCF_014754425.2 Oryx dammah | reverse complement strand
ATATATATATATATATATATATATATATATATATATATATAATTTCAGAGCTTCTGCTAAGTCTCTACTTAAGAAAGGATATGATGAGAATAGATTCTGTTCCTTGAAAAGTAACAAGTCTCATTTCTTAGTGGATTCCTGGCTGGAATAGACAAGCTGAAAGATAAGCATGAGCTGTGGATAAAGAGGAAAAGAATAATCTTATTTGTGAAGTTAGAAAACCTGATAGATTATACTGCTTTAAAGAAAATGTTCCCCTTCCTTAATATGAATTGACTATGCTGCCTTGGAATTACTGTTCTTTTTTTAAGTGGTGTGTGTATGTGACAACTATAAATTGCTGACATGAGATAAACACACCAATAGAAGAATGAGAGGTTGCATGCTTATGTGATGGTAGCAGAGAGATCTTCATAGGGAACCCAAACTAGAGTTGCAAGACACAGGCTTATACATGTGGCTAAGGCCTCCTGCTATGATTTATACTCTCAAGACTTATTAACACAGACTTTGAAAAAAGCACTTTGAGGATTATTGATTGTCTTGCTAGAGTAACAGGGACCATCCTAAGGACAGGTGAAGCCCTGTAGATAAAATGTACATTTCCCTAAAGTGATTGCAGGGAAGGAATATTATCCTTACTGTAAAAAACTGAAAAAGGAATTATCTCATGAGCATGTAAGTAAAACAAGAAGCAAAGCAAAGAACTAAAGTTTGTTGTAGAGCAATAATCTGTGTGAGGTTTATTTCCCCTCTTGTCCTAAACAGCTGAGATAATTCATAGTTAGCCAACAATGTTCAGAGCTCTCCCATGTATATAATTCCTTCTAGTTACCCCTAAATTTCAGTAAACATAACATATACTGAGTCCTGTGTCAGTGGTGTTGTAGAAAATTAAAAGAATTGGTAGTAAAGTGAAGTGGCTGTTCATGAACCCCTCTTCTGCTGAAGCCAGCATGCCAGGAAGAGCACTGTGTCAAAGACAAGTGAGGGTCCCTAAATTTCACACACTGACCATTACCTACCTAACATATGACTCAAGTTGCAGCTGAAACAAACAGAGAGAAGTAAGCAACCAGGTGAAAGAGCAAGTAGATTAGATTGACTTAGGATGGGAAATTAAACTCCTCACTCTCTCTCAAATATGCTAGAAAAAAGCCTGAAGAAAGAAGGCAGATACTAGATTACAGGGCTATGCTTTCACCTGCTTAAAACAATCCTATCACTATGTACACAAAGCTTGTGCAGAATCTTCCAAAATTAGTTGTCTCAATATAACAATAACAACTGATTTCTCAGGGTTAGATTTTTATCAAAGTTTGTTAAAAGCGTTATGTCTTTAGTTCTATTTTCATCAATATTTTTATTTAAAACAATTTTGAACAGGATTGTAAAACATATACTCTTATGTTACAAAATGTACATGAAGAAATTGTGGTTAAAGATAGATTCATATTATTTAGGTTGGTGCAAAGTAATTGTGGTTTCAGACCATGAATTTTAAATCATTATAACAAGGCTCAATCACAGCTTTATTAATAAAAATAGAAACCATTATAATCAACACATTTTTGCCAATGAGAAATGTTTGTTTATTCCTGTAGCATAAAAATCCATGCTTTAGGATTTGACAAACCCTTGAAAGGCATTGTCTACCTCCAGCTGGTTGTGTAAGCCTTTTCCCTGCAAAAAGCTGTCAAGATGCTTGAAGAAATGGTAGTCCATTGGCAAGATGTCAAGTGAATATGGTGGATGAGGCGAAACTTTGTAGACTAACTCTCAACTTTTCAAGCATTGGTTGTGCAATGTGCAATTGGATGTTTTCATGGAAAAGAATTGGGCTCTTTCTGTTGACCAATACTGGCTGCAGGCATTGCAGTTTTCAGTGTATCTCATTGATTTGCTGAACATATTTCTCAGATGCAATGGCTTCACCTGGATTCAGAAAGCTGCAGTGGATCAGATGGGCAGCAGACCACCAAACAGTGACCATGACCTTTTTTGGTGCAAGTTTGGCTTTAGGAAGTGCTTTGGAGATTCTTGGTCCAGTCATTGAGATGGTCATCACTGGTTGTCATATATAAAATCCACTTGTCATTGCAGGACACAATCCAAGCAAGAAATAGTTGGTTGCATAGAATAAAAGGAGACAACAGTTCAAAATGATGATTCTTTTTTTTTCTTTTTTTGATTGGCAGTCAGCTCATGGGTACCCACTTACTGAGATTTTTCATCTTTCCAATTTGCTTCAAATGCTGAATGACCATAGAATGGTCCACACTGAGTTCTTTGGCAACTTCTTAGGTTGGTCATTGTCAACTTCCAATGGCCAGCCACTGTGCTCATCATCTTCAAGGCTCTTGTCTCCTTTGCAGAATTTCTTGGACCACCACTGCACTGTACATTCGTTAGCAATTCCTAGACCAAATGAATTCTTGATGTTGTGAATTGTCTCCACTGCTTGATGACCATTTTGAGCTTGAATAAGAAAATTACTCGACTTTGCTTTTTGCCTAATATCATTTCCCTAGTCTAAAATAAATATAAAATAAACAGCAAGTAATAAGTCATTAGCAAAAAGACAAAGTGAGAAATGTGCATTCAAATAACCACTTTTATTTAAGAATGTATTCCAATATAAAAAGGCAAAGTTCAACAATGCAAAACCATGAATACTTTTGCACCAACCTAAATACTATCAGAATAACAGAAAAATTAGTATACAAAAACACAAGTAAAAAAGTTTTCCAGAGTCATTAACGTGGGCTATAAAATTGACTCTGAGTTGTGCAATAGCCAAATAAAGTGAAAAGCAGGATGAATTACAAGAATCATATTGCTTTTGAGATATAAACACCTTGGTATATAGGTGAAGAAAATCTTGTTGTAAAATGAGTCCTGTGAAGAAAAGATATACAGAACAGCACTGTATAATAATCAAGTCACTTCCAGTGGTTCCTTAAGCCTAGCACATCATGCTAAAGCTTCAATCGGTAAAGAACACTGTGTGTTCTTATGTAATCTGCTTGTATTTTTAATAACCAACAGATAACAAAAGCCAGTATATTATACCTGTTATTCTATACTTCTTGAAATAAAATATCATTACTGCACATATAAAAGAATAT
Organism: Oryx dammah; assembly: GCF_014754425.2. NCBI lineage: Eukaryota > Metazoa > Chordata > Mammalia > Artiodactyla > Bovidae > Oryx > Oryx dammah. The sequence goes on along the minus strand of NW_024070212.1, from coordinate 94,321,451 downwards.
ATTTCTAATATAGTCATTATTTTGATATTCCTAAAATAAAACAAAAGCATAATCTTCTTACCAAAACCACACTGAAGGGATCCACTATTTCTCTCACCTGTGATTCTTTCACATTTTCAACGGTAAAGTTGAACCAGACTCGGAAGCGAGGATTACAGGTGTCTGGCCTAATAAATAAATCATACTCAAACTCAGAGACCTGGTCCACCCGTCCAAGGTTACCTGTTAATAAAATTTAAGAGAACTGGGTATTAATAGAAGTTCATGAAACTCGATGGCACATACATTTAAATATTATGAGCTCTGACAATGACATTTGTCATCATTTGGCACTTATAGGTTCATCTTTCAGAATCCATTAGGCTGCCACCAACTCTGAATGTAGTCCAGGATAAGAGGAAGTTTTCAGCTTGTCTAGGCTGTGGAACAAGCAACTCTTTCTGTCATTATAACCTAGAAGATCAATTTGTGCTACAAGTGTCTTTGACAGACTAGTTGGTATACTATATAGAGCAAGTGGCAAGCACCCTTAAAACAAGTAAAAACCACAACCAAACTTCAGTTTCCTGGTTAGAAAAACAAAAATGATAACACCCTATGTCTTCTGTATTGAACTTTATGGCATACAAGTTACCTCTAATATATTTGATTTTATTTAATTTCAACACAGCTATGCAATTTGTACTGTATTTTGTACATTTTCAAACTTTTATCAGAACATGTTAAGAGAATATACAAGCAGAGTAAGGGTTAAACAAAAATTAGGAGTAGTTTCTACATAAAAATAATAATGGTAAAATCAGAAAAACCATAAAATTAATTTCCATTTCCTCCACCAACAAAACAGGCATATCAAAAGTGTAAAAACTTAAGTGTGACTCCAATTCTTTGTCTCTCCTCTCTCCACCTAATATTCTAATGAGTAGTAAGTTGCCCAAAATTTTAACACTGGGATGGGATAAAAAATAAAAGCAAAGAGTGTGGTGAATTCCCAAACTAGTTAATAAACCAGAAAAAGAGGAGTAAACACAACTACAGAAAGAAACAAAGCAATTAATTGAGAAGTCAGTATGGTCTGCATTTGAAGAGCACAGCAATATCCTACTTTAACAGCAAGGTGTTACTAAATAGAACAAAAAATTATATTCAATATCCTGGGATAATCTATAATGGAAAAAAAATTTTTTAAGAATATGTGTGTGTGTGTAACTAGGTCACTTTGCTGTACAGAAGAAATTAACACAACATTGTAAGTCAATATACTTCAGTTAAATTTTTTTTTAAATCCATAAGTCATCACAAAAAAAATGAGCTCTAGTCTATCTTTCTCCAAAAGAACACTTACAATTAAACTTTATATGCACCAAAGTTCTACACCTGTGGGGGATTCATGTCAATCTATGCCAAAACCAATACAGAATTGTAAAGTAAAAATTAAAAATAAATAAATTAATTAATTAAAAAAAATAAAAATAAAATAAAGCTCAACATTCAGAAAGCAAAAATAAATAAATAAATAAATTATTTCTAAATCACTAGTTCTATTGGCATGTCACTTCTTTTTCTGAGCACCAGTTGTAGTAGACAGAGTACTAGCCTAGGAATCAGCAGACCTGAATTCTAGCTCAGTTGACCCACTGCACAACAATGGGTAAACTACCTACCCTCTCAAGGTCTCATTTGCAAAATGAGAATATTGAGTTACCTAACTTCTAAGGTTCCTTTCAGCTGTAACATTATTTGGCTGCCTGATTCTAAGATTGATCTAAATGATCCAAGATAAGCCTTCCTTCAAAACCAAATCAATTAACCTTAGGGTGATTTTGTCTGCTCTCATTAAAATATGGCCTGAGAACCAGACTGACTCCTCCTTCCAGAACCTGGATGATCAGATACCTTGAGTTAAGTAGACACATTATTTTTTTTTTAATGCATTGATGGGAAATACAAACAAGAGTTAATTAAAACCAAAAGCTTTTAATTTTTCTAGCTTCATTGTCTTCAGAATTTCCAAGGAGATTCATCAATGGAATTAGTCCTTTCAAATATTATCATTCAAAAATATTTACTAAGGCTTCTTTTGTAGAAGAAAGAACATTTAATATATGAGAGCATTGAACTTAAAATCAGATCTAAACTCAAGTTTTATCTCTGTCACTAAGTGACCTTGGAAAAGTAACCCAATCTGTGTACAACCTCTGCTTATTCAACTATAAAGTAGGATTCATAATAATAGAAATATGAATATTTATCTCCAGGCTAATTAATATGAACATTAATTTTAACTAATACATAACTGACAACATGAATTTTCAACAGAAAACTAACATTTTCTGAGCATTTCTACATGCCACATACTGTCCCAAATGCTTGGTATATTGATATATTTACTTCTTACAACAACCCCCAACTGGTAGGACCCACTACAGTCCTCATTTTACATATGAAAAAAAGCAAGGGACAAATATATAAAATAACTTAGCCAAAGCTAATATACCATGTAAGCAAGTATGAGTCAGAACTGGGATTTGAATTCAAACAATATGTCTCTAGCCACTAGACAATAAGTTCAGTTCAGTTCAGTCTCTCAGTTGTGTCTCACTCTTTGTGACCCCATGAACCACAGAACGCCAGGAATCCCTGTCCATCACCATCTCCCGGAGTCCACCCAAACGCATGTCCATTGAGTTGGTGATGCCATCCAACCATCTCATCCTATGTCATCCCCTGCTCCTCCTGCCCTCAATTTTTCCCAGCATCAGGGTCTTTTCCAGTGAGTCAGCTCTTCACATCAGGTGGACAAAGTACCGGAGTTTCACCTTCAACATCAGTCCTTCCAATGAACACCCAGGACTGATCTCCTTTAGGATGGACTGGTTGGATCTCCTTGCAGTCCAAGGGACTCTCAAGAGTCTTCTCCAACACCACAGTTCAAAAGCATCAATTCTTTGGCGCTCAGCTTTCTTCACAGTCCAACTCTCACATCCATACATGACCACAGGAAAAACCATAGCCTTGACTAGACGGACCGTAGTCAGCAAAGTAATGTCTCTGCTTTTGAATATACTATCTAGGCTGGTCATAACTTTTCTTCCAAGGAGTAAGCGTCTTTTGATTTCATGGCTGCAGTCACCATCTGCAGTGAATTTGGAGCCCCCAAAAATAAAGTCTGACACTGTTTCCCCATCTATTTCCCATGAAGTGATGAGACCGGATGCCAAGATCTTCATTTTCTGAATGTTGAGCTTTAAGCCAACTTTTTCACTCTCCTCTTTCACTTTCATCAAGAGGCTTTTTAGCTCCTCTTCACTTTCTGCCATAAGGGTGGTATCATCTGCATATCTGCGGTTACTGATATTTCTCCCGGCAATCTTGATTCCAGCTTGTGTTTCTTCCAGTCCAGCGTTTCTCATGATGTACTCTGCATAGAAGTTAAATAAGCAGGGTGACAATATACAGCCTTGACGCACTCCTTTTCCTATTTGGAACCAGTCTGTTGTTCCATGTCCAGTTCTAACTGTTGCTTCCTGACCTGCATACAGAGTTCACAAGAGGCAAGTCAGGTGGTCTGGTATTCCCATCTCTTTCAGAATTTTCCACAGTTTATTCTGATCCACACAGTCAAAGGCTTTGGCATAGTCAATAAAGCAGAAATAGATGTTTTTCTGGAACTCTCTTGCTTTTTCCATGATCCAGTGGATACAGAAAAAAACATTTGACAAAATCCAACATACATTCAAAAAAAGCTTTCCTGAAACAAATAATACTTGGAAATGCTCTGTAATTGTTAAGTGGCATGCATTTTAAAAAAGAAAAACCCACAAAACTTAAAGCTAATCAGTTCAGTTCAGTTCAGTCCAGTTCAGATGCTCAGTCATGTCCGATTCTTTGCAACCCCATGGACTACAGCATGCTAGGCCTCCCTGTCCATCACCAACTCCCGGAGTTTACCAAAACTCATGTCCATAGAGTCGGTGATGCCATACAAACATCTCATCCTTTGTCATCCCCTTCTCCTTCTGCCTTCAATCTTTCACAGCATCAGGGTCTTTTCCAATCACTCAGCTCTCCGCATCAGGTGGCCAACGGATTGGAATTTCAGCTTAAATATCAGTCCTTCCAATGAACACCCAGGACTGATTTCCTTTAGGATGGGCTGGTTGATCTCCTTGCAGTTCAAAGGACTCTCAAGAGTCTTCTCCAATGCCACAGTTCAAAAGCATCAATTCTTCGGTACTCAGCTATCTTTATAGTCCAACTCTCACGTTCATACATGACTACTGGAAAAACCATAGCCGTGACTAGATGGAACCGTGAACCATGAACTTCCTGATGTTCAAGCTGACGTTCAAGCTGGTTTTAGAAAAGGCAGAGAAACCAGAGATCAAGTTGCCAACATCTGCTGGATCATGGAAAAGGCAAGAGAGTTCCAGAAAAACTCTATTTCTGCTTTATTGACTATGCCAAAGCGTTTGACTGTGTGGATCACAATAAGCTGTGGAAAATTCTGAAAGAGATGGGAATACCAGACCACCTGACCTGCCTCTTGAGAAATCTGTATACAGGTTAGGAAGCAACAGTTAGAACTGGACATGGAAAAACACACTGGTTCCAAATAGGAAAAGGAGTATGTCAAGGCTGTATATTGTCACCCTGCTTATTTAACTTATATGCAGAGTACATCATGAGAAACGCTGGACTGGAAGAAACACAAGCTGGAATCAAGATTGCCGGGAGAAATATCAATAACCTCAGATATGCAGATGACACCACCTTTATGGCAGAAAGTGAAGAGGAACTAAAAAGCCTCTTGATGAAAGTGAAAGAGGAGAGTGAAAAAGTTGGCTTAAAGCTCAACATTCAGAAAACGAAGATCATGGCATCTGGTCCCATCACTTCACGTGAAATAGATGGGGAAACAGTGGAAACAGTGTCAGACTTTTTTTGGGCTCCAAAATCACTGCAGATGGTGACTGCAGCCGTGAAATTAAAAGACGCTTACTCCTTGGAAGAAAAGTTATGACCAGCCTAGATAGTATATTCAAAAGCAGAGACATTACTTTGCCGACTAAGGTCCATCTAGTCAAGGCTATGGTTTTTCCTGTGGTCATGTATGGATGTGAGAGTTGGACTGTGAAGAAGGCTGAGCGCCGAAGAATTGATGCGTTTGAACTGTGGTGTTGGAGAAGACTCTTGAGAATCCTTTGGACTGCAAGGAGATCCAACTAGTCCATTCTGAAGGAGATCAGCCCTGGGTGTTTTTTGGAAGGAATGATGCTAAAGCTGAAGCTCCAGTACTTTGGGCACCTCATGTGAAGAGTTGACTCATTGGAAAAGACTCTGATGCTGGGAGAGATTGGGGGCAGGAGGAGAAGGGGACGACCCAGGATGAGATGGCTGGATGGCATCATGGACTCGATGGACGTGAGTCTGAGTGAACTCTGGGAGATGGTGATGGACAGGGAGGCATGGCATGCTGCGATTCAGGGGTCGCAAAGAGTCAGACACGACTGAGAGACTGAACTGAACTGAACTGACTAGACGGAAGTTTGTATGCAAACTAATGTCTCTGCTTTTGAATATGCTATCTAAGTTGGTCACAGCTTTCCTTCCAAGGAGCAAGTGTCTTTTAATTTCATGGCTGTAGTCACCATCTGCAGTGATTTTGGAGCCCAAAAAAATAAAGTCAGTCACTGTTTCCACTGTTTCCCCATCTATTTTTCATGAAGTGATGGGACTGGCTGCCATGATCTTAGTTTTCTGAATGTTGAGTTTGAAGCCAACTTTTTCACTCTCCTCTTTCACTTTCATCAAGAGGCTCTTTAGTTCTTTTTCACTTTCTGCCATAAGGGTAGTGTCATCTGCATAATCTAAGGTTATTGATATTTCTCCTGGCAATCTTGATAACAGCTTGTGTTTCTTCCAGTCCAGCGTTTCTCATGATGTATTCTGCATATAAGTTAAATAAGCAGGGTGACAATATACAGCCTTGATGTACTCCTTTTCCCATTTGGAACTAGTCTGTTGTTCCATGTCCAGTTCTAAATGTTGGTTCTTGCCCCGCATACATATTTCTCAGGAGTCAGGTCAGATGGTCTGGTATCCCCATCTCTTTCAGAATTTTTCACAGTTTGTTATGATCCACACAGTCAAACGCTTTGGCATAGTCAATAAAGCAGAAATAGATGTTTTTCTGGAACTCTCTTGCTTTTTCAATGATCCAGCAGATGTTGGCAATTTGATCTCTGGTTCCTCTGCCTTTTCTAAAACTAGCTAAAACATCTGGAAATTCACAGTTCACGTATCACTGAAGCCTGGCTTGGAGAATTACTTTTCTAGCGTGTGAGATGAGTGCAATTGTGTGGTATTTTGATCATTCTTTGGCATTGCATTCTCTGGGATTGGAATGAAAACTGAACTTTTCCAGTCCTGTGGCTACTGCTGAGTCTTCCAAATTTGCTGGCATAGTGAGTACAGCACTTTCACAGCATCATCTTTTAGGATTTGAAATAGCTCAAATGGAATTCTATCACCTCCACTAGCTTTGTTCATAGTGATATTTCCTAAGGCCCACTTGACTTCACATTCCAGGATGTCTGGCTCCAGGTGAGTGATTACATCATCATGGTTATCTGGGTCATGAAGATCTTTTCTGTGTAATTCTTCTGTGTATTCTTGCCACCTCTTCTTAATATCTTCTGTTTCTGTTAGGTCCATACCATTTTTGTCCTTTATTGAGCCCATCTTGGCATGAAATGTTCCCTTGGTATCTCTAATTTTCTTTAAAAGATCTCTAGTCTTCCCCATTCTATTGTTTTCCTCTATTTCTTTGCATTGATCACTGAGGAAGGCTTTCTTATCTCTCATTGCTATTTTTTGGAACTCTGCCATCAGATGGGTATATCTTTCCTTTTCTCCTTTGCTTTTTGCTTCTCTTCTTTTCATAGCTATTTGTAAGGCCTCCTCAGACAGTCATTTTGTAAGGCCTCCTCAGATAGCCATTTTGTGTTTTTGCATTTCTTTTTCTTGGGGGTGGTCTTGATACCTGTCTCCTATACTATGTCATGAACCTCAGTCCATAGTGCATCATGCACTCTGTCTATCAGATTTAGTCCTTTAAATCTATTTCTCACTTCCACTGTATAATCATAAGGGATTTGATTTAGGTCATACCTGAATGGTCTAGTGGTTGTCCCCACTTTCTTCAATTTAAGTCTGAATTTGCCAATAAGGAGTTCATGATCTGAGCCACAGTCAATTCCTAGTCATGTTTTTGCTGACTATATAGAGCTCTTCCATCTTTGGCTGCAAATAATATGATCAATATGCTTTTGGTGTCGACCATCTGGTGATGTCTATGTGTAGAGATTCTCTTGTGTTTTGGGAAGAGGGTGTTTGCTATGACCAGTGCATTCTCTTGGCAAAACTCTATTAGCCTTTGCTCTGCTTCATTCTGTACTCCAAGGCCAAATTTGCCTATTACTCCAGGTGTTTCTTGACTTTCTACTTTTTCATTCTAGTCTGCTGTAATGAAAAGGACATCTTTTTTGGGTGTTAGTTCTAGAACGTCTTGTAGGTCTTCATAGAACTGTTCAACTTCAGCTTCTTCAGCATTACTCGCTGGGGCATAGACTTGGATTACTGTGATATTGAATGGTTTGCCTTGGAAATGAACAGAGATCATTCTGTCATTTCTGAAACTGCATCCAAGTACTGAATATAGGACTCTTTTGTTGACTGTGATGGCTACTCCATTTCTTCTAAGGGATTCTTGCCCACAGTAGTAGATATAATGGTCATCTGAGTTTAATTCACCAATTCCAGTCCATTTTAGTTCACTGATTCCTAAAATATCGACATTCACTCTTGCCATGTCCTGTTTGACCATTTCCAATTTGCCTTGATCCATGGACCTAACATTCCAGTTCCTATGCACTATTGCTCTTTACAGCATTGGACCTTGTTTCTGTCACCAGTCACATCCACAACTGAGTGTTGTTCTTGCTTTGTCTCCGTCTCTTCATTCTTTCTGGATTAGTTCTCCACTGATATCCAGCAGCATTTTGGGCACCTTTGACCTAGGGAGTTCATCTTTCAATGCCCTATCTTTTTGCCTTTTCATACTGTTCATGGGTTTCTCAAGGCAAGAATGCTGAAGTGGTTTGCCATTCCCTTCTCCAGTGGACCACATTTTGTCAGAACTCTCCATCATGACCTGTTCTCACTTAATACTTTAAGATTTTATTGCTTCTCCCTGAGATCAAGGATAAGGAAGTTCATCTTCATCACTTCTATTCAAATCACTCTGGAGTACTAAACTTTGCAATAAGGCAAGAAAGACAAATCAAAGACATAAAAGCTATGAAAGAAGAAATAAAAATATCATTTCTTACAGAAGATAATGTTTACATTGAAAAAATCTCAGAACATCTACAAAAAAACTACTTGAACTAAGAAACAAGTTTAACAAAGTCATAAAACACAAGGTCAAGATAAATGCAAAATCAATTGTACCAGCTAGTAAACGGAAACGTAAACTTGAGAATAAAACACCTAGAAATTTGTCTAACTAGATGTCCAGATCTTCTACAATAAAAGTTACAAAATATTGCTGAGAGAATTTGAGAAATACCTATGGAAAAGGAAATATATGTTGCATGTTCAGAGATGAAAGACTCAAAATTGTTAAGATGGCAACTCTCCTAAATATATGTATACAGGTTCAATAGAATGATAATCAAATTGCAGAAGTCTTTTTGTAGAAATTGACTGGTTTAATTGTATAAGAAAATACAAAGAACCTAGTATAATCAAAGTAATTTAATAAAGAAAAAAGAGCAAAAACTGTTAAAAAAGAAGTTATAGTAATCAAGATAGCTTGATTTCAAAACAATATATAGATCTATAGATACACAGATCAGTGGAACAGATAACAGAGTCAGAAATAGACCTACACATGTATAAGCATTTGATTTGCAAGGCAACTCAGTGAGGAATTATAAGTCTTTCCAACAAATAGTGCTGAAAATAAGGATCAATTCTTACTTAAAACCATACATAGAAGTTAACCCAAAATAGATCATAATTACAAAACTTGTAGAAGAATACATGAAGGAAAATTTTGCAGTCTTTGGTTAGGTAAAGATTTCTTCTATAGAACACCAAAAACATGAAATATTCAAGAAAAATGATAATTGGATTAAAAACACTTTCATTTTTTGAAATACACTATTATGACATGAAAAAGGAAGCCACAGACTGGGAGAGGATACCTGCCAACCTCTACCAAGGACTTGCATCCAGAATATACAAAGAGCTCTACAAATCAAAATTAATATGAACAATTCAACCAGAAAATCAGCAAAAAATTTTGAATAGACACATCACAATAAAAGATGAGTGCCCCTAAACCATAAAATATGCCAAACTCCATTTATTATCAAAGAAATACAAATTAAAACTATGATGACCACACCTATCAAAATAGCTTTTTTAAAAAAAGAACAGCTTGGTTCATTTTATTAAGAGATGGATTTTGATAATTTTATTATGCTTCATAAGCATCAAAATTAGTAATATACCTAATTATCAATTATGTTAATAATAGCCCAATAACTTATTCCAGAAGTGTTTTTAATCTTTACTTTTTAAGTTATGGGAATAAGTTTTTTAATATGTACATATATACATGTGTAGCAGATTTTGTTGTAAGAGGCAGGGAAAAGTGATCACTAAGACTTTCAAGCCAGAAAAAATATATAGTGTATTAGGATATTTCTGTGGGTAACGTAAAAGGAAAACATGATTTTATGTACAAAGATGAAACAGTGTACCTTTTCTGCTTAGAAAAGTCTGCTCATTTACTATTAAATGGAAAATAACAGCTAACTATTATATACTACTATGTGCCAAAAACTCATCAAATTACCAAATTCTGTAAACTCATTTAAACATAACATCTCCAGAAGCTAAGCTACATTATCAATCTCACCTTACTATGAGGAAACTGAGATACAGAGACATTAAGTAATTTACTTAAGGTCATAAAACTAAGTATGGTGTCAGGACGAAAGAGTGAGCTAAGAGGCCAGACTCAATCTTTGTCATCTCATTAATGTTAAATAATTCATACAGTCTAGATCTGAACCCACCTACTTCAACTTGGGTATTTTATTTTATTCATCAAAGAAAATTTTAATCCAGTAAGATATCTTTGTATTTTAATGGTGGCACAGTCCATTTACCTTGGTGCAATTACTGACTTTTTAACATCTTGTTTTTCCTAATTATCTTTCTTTTATCATGTGTCTCTTGCCTCCTCTTCCGCTAATCAGGTTTTTTTTTTGTCTCTATTCCCTTTCTGTCAGTTTGGAAGTTTACATTCTATTTATGTTCTACTGTTATTATCCTTAAATTTTAAAAGATCAATACTTGGCATAAAGTATAAATTTAAATAGCTGTACCTTTCTCTCTTCAAAATTCAAGAATATTAGAACAATCACTCTCTTATATTATCTTTTTCCTTCATGGTTTTGAAGAACTTCTCTTTATTTATAGTTATTCTTCAGTTTCACGGTTATTAATACATATCAGAGAGAAATGGTTTGAAGGATACAGTTTTAGTTATTTTACAGGAGTTGTATTTACAATATGAAAGATTCATGTATTTCATAAGTCATTACTTTGAATATTGCCTCTGTGTGACTGTCTCCTGGAATTCTTCATCTTAATATAACTTAAGTTCTCTTCTATACATTTCATCTATATTCATCTCTGTGATGCCTCAGCCCTGTCTTCTACTTCATTAATCTATCTTCAGTTGTATAATGAGATATTTAAACCAGTCTCAGAGTTTTTAATTTAACCTAACTTCAGAGTTATACATTTTGATGATTATATATATTTCATTTTCAGACATTCAACTTGGTTCTTTTATAAACATATATGATTTATTTTTATAATAACTTTTCTTGACTTTCTGAGTCCTCCTTTTACACCTTTAATCATTTTAAACACATGCGCTTATATCTTCTCTTTAGAAATTTTTGGAGTTTTATCCTAGTATTTGTTGAGTTTGCTACTTCCCATCCACAGGATACTGTTTTTTTTTTTCTGTGTTTTAAAATATTTGTTTTTAAATTCACCTACACTATCTGTTGGAGTAGGAAATGGCAACCCACTCCAGTATTCTTGCCTGGAGAATCCCATGGACAGAGGAGCCTGTGGGCTACAGTCCACGGGGTCCCTAAGAGTCATATATGACTGAGCAACTAATACTTTCACATTATCTGTAGAATCCCTGCACTTTGTAAAAATCCCTGTGCTGATCCTTCTCGGAAGGTATGATCCTTCTGGGTTTTTGTAGTTTTGCATTTGTTTCTTAAAAGCACTCCAGAAATGTCTCCATCCTGTAACTACTTTTTAAATTAAATTTTCATTTGGGAAAAATGGCATTCATTAAGAAAGATGTGGAAATTTTGATCCCAAAACCATGGTATAATGCCATAGGTACAAATTTTAGGGAAGACTGTCTATTTTGTTCTTGTGTATTAGAAAAATCATAATCCAAAGGTTAGACAGACATAAACGTGAATCATAGCTCTGCCATTTCCTAATTTTAAAGCTTTGGGCATATTTCTTAAGCACTCTAGACTTTAGTTTTCTTGTCTGTCAAAGGAGATTTTTTAAAAAGATTTTATTCACAATATTTTTATAAAGATTAAATGAGATCATGTATATAATTACCTAGTCAGTGCTTCAGCCCAGAATTACTGGAGTCATCTTGGAATCTTAATTTCATATTGATGATTAATCCATCAAGGAATACTTTTAGGAACATAAGGGATTACTACAAGCAACAAGATGCCAATAAATTTGATAACCTAGAAGAAATGGACAAATTCTAAGAAAGGTACAGCCTACCAAAACTGAACCAGGAAGAAACAGAAAACATAAACAGATCAACCATAAGTACTAAAACTGTAATTTTAAAACTTACAACAAACAAAAGTTCAGGACCAGATGGCATCATAGGAGAATTCTATCAAAATTTTTAAGAAGAGTTAGCATCTATCCTTCTTAAACTCTTCTAAAACATTGCAGAGGAAAGAACACACCAAAGATCATTCTCGAAGGCCACCATCACTCTGATACCAAAACCATACAAAGATATCACAAAAACTGAAAATGATAGGCCAATACCACTAATGAACATAGATGCAAATATACTCAACAAAATACTAGCAAACTGAATCTGACAACACATTAAATGGATCATTCATTATAATCAAGTGGGTTTTAATTCAGGGATGCAAGGATTCTTCAACATATGCAAATTAATCAATGTGATATACCATATTAACAAACTGAAGAATTAAAATCATAGGATTATCTCAATAGATGCAAAAAAAGATTTTGACAAAACTCAGCACCCATTTACAATAAAAATTGTGGCATAGAGAGAACCTACCTCAACAAAATAAAGGCCAAATATGACAAACACAGCAAATTTCATACTCAACAGTGAAAAACTCATACTCAGCAGGAAAAAAGCATTTCCTCTAGGATAAGGAGCAAGACAAAATATCCTCTCTTGAACTCTTATGCAACATAATTTGGGAAGTGTTAGCCACAGCAATCAGAGAAGAAAAGGAAATAAAAGGAACCCAAATTGGAAAAGAAGTAAAATTGTCACTGTTTGTAGATGACATGATACTATATATAGAAAATCCAAAAGGTCCTACCAGAAAACTACAATGGCTCAGCAATGAATTTGGTAAGATCACAGGATATAAAATTAATCCACAGAAATCTCTTGCATTCCTATACACTAACAATGAAAGATCACAAAGAGGAATTAAGGAAACAATTCCATTTATCACCATATCGAAAAGAATGAACTACCTCAGAATAAACCTTCATAAGGAAGCAAAAGACCTGCACTCAGAAAACTAAAAGACATTGATGAAGACAATCAAAGATGACACAGACAGAGGGAGAGATAGACCATGTTCCTGAATCATAAGGATCAGTATTGCCAAAATGACTCTACTACCCAAAGAAATCTACAATCTATAAATTCAATGCAATCTCTATCAAATTATCAATGGCATTTTTCAAAGAATTAGAAAAAATTCAACATTCAGGAATATAAGAGATTACTAGAAGCAACTGTATGCCAATAAATTTGAATGTGAAAAACTAAACATTCAAAAAACTAAGATCATGGTGTCCAGTCTTGTCAGTTCATGGCAAATCGATTGGGAAACAATGGAAACAATGACAGACTTTTCCTTGGGCTCCAAAATCAACGTGGATGGTGACTGCAGCCATGAGATTAAAAGACGCTTGCTCCTTGGAAGAAAAGCTATGACAAATCTAGACAGTGTATTAAAAAGCAGAGATGTTACTTTGCTGACAAAGGTCTGTCTAGCCAAAGCTATGGTATTTCCAGTAGTCATGTTCACATGTGACAGTTGGGCCATAAAGAAGGCTAAGTGCTGAAGAACTGAAGGTTTCAAACTGTGGTGTTGGAGAAAACTCTTGAGAGTCCCTTGGACTCCAAGCAGATCAAACCAGTCAATCCTAAAGGAAATCAACCATGAATATTCATTGGAAGGACTGATGCTGAAGCTGAAGCTCCAGTACTTTGGCCCCCTGATGCAAAGCATTGACTCATTAGAAAAGACCCTGATGCTGGGAAAGACTGAAGGCAAGAGATGATGGGGATAACAGGGGATGAGATGGTTGGATGGCATCATTGATTCAATGGACATGAGTTTGAAAAAACTCTGGGAAATGAGGAAAGACAAGAAAATTTGGCATGCTGCAGTCCACGGGGTCGCAAAGAGTCAGACATGACTGAGCAACTGAACAAAAACAACAAGAAAAAAAACTTATAGTTTTTATAGAAACACAAAAGGCCTTGAATAGCCAAAACAATCCTGGGAAAGAAAAAAGGAGCTCTGACTTCAGACTGTACTACAAAGCTTCAGAAATCAAACACAATGATACTGGCTCAAAAACAGAAATCGAGATCAATGGAACATGATAGAAAGTCCAGAGATAAACCCACATACCTGTGTTCACTATGACAAAGGATTTAACAATATACAATGAGGAAATGATAGTCCTTAATAAGTAGCCCTGAGAAAACTGGACAGCTATATATATATATAAGAATGAAATTAGAATATTCTCTGATAGCATACACAAAAATAAACTCAAAATGTATTAGCAACCTAAATGTAAAGCCAGATACCATAAAATTCTTAGAAGAAAACACAGGAAGAACACTCTCTGACATAAATCGCAGCAAGATCTTTTTTGGTCCATCTCCTAGGGTAAAAAATCAACAAATGGGACCCAATCAAACTTAAAAGCTTTTGTATAGTAAAGGAAACCATAAACAAAACAAAAACACAACCCTCAGAATGGGAGAAAATATTTTCAAACAAAGCAACTGAAAAGGGATTAATCTCCAAAATATAAACAGTTTATGCATCTCAGTATCAAAAAAAAAAACTCAAACAAAAAAAATTGGTCAAAGATATAAATATTTCTCAAAAGAAGATATATATATGGCCAACAAACTCATGAAAAGATGCTCACATCATAATATTAGAGAAATGCAAATGGAAACTACAGTGGAGGATCACCTCTCAGAAGTCAGAATGGCCATCATCAAAAACCTACACACAGGTCTTCTCTGGTGGGTCAGTGGTTAAGAATCTGCCTGCCAGACTTCTATCCCTGGGCTGGGAAGATTCCACATGCCGCGGGGCACCACTACTGAAGCTCATATGCCCTAGAGCCTGTGCTCTGCAACAAGAGAAGCTACTACAATGAGAAACCAATGCACTGAAACTACAGAGTAGCCTCTGCTCACCACAACTAGAGAAAGTCTGCATGTAGCAAAGACCCAGTGCAGTCAAAAATAAATAAAACTTTTTAAAAACCTACAAACAGTAAATGCTGGAGAGGGTGTGGAGAAAAGGGAACCCTCTTATACTGTTGGTGGGACTATAAACTGGTATGGTCACTATAGAGAAAAGTATGGAGATTTCCTAAAAAATAAAATAAAATAAGTAGAGCTACCATATGATCCAGCAATCCAATTCTTGGGCATGTATCTGGAGAAAATCATAATTCAAAAAGATACATGTACCCTAAGGTTCACTGCAGCATTGTTTACAATAGGCCATGGATGAAACCTAAACGTCCAAAACAGAGGAATGGGTAAAGAAGATGTAGAACACATATACAATGGAATACTCCTCAGCGATAAAAAAGAACAAAATAATGCCATATGCTACAACATGGAAGGACCCAAAGGTTGTTATACTAAGTGAAGTAAGTAGACACAGAAAGACAAATATCATATGCTATTGCTGATATGTGAAATCTAAAAAAAAGGTGCAAATGAAATTATTTACAAAAGAGAGTCACAGATATAGAAAATAAACTCATAGTTACCAGGGGAGAAAGAGTAGAAGGACAAATTGGGAGACTGGGATTGACATATACATATTATTCAATATATAAAATAGATAACTAGTAAGGATCTACTGTATAGCACAGGAAACTCTTATTTAATACTCTGTAATGACCTATATGGGAAAAGAATCTAAAAATGAGTAGATATATGTATATGTATAACTAATTCACTTTATTATATATCTGAAATTTAATACAACATTGTAAATCAACTACACACAAAAAAAAATTTTTTAAGGCAAGTGTTACTTGTTAAAATCTATAGTAAAGATACCAATATCTCTTCCTGTCATTCAGTTTGAAACATAGCATATTCTGTAAGAGGAAAGTCACATTTATATAATGATTAAAGGATGATCCAGCATTAGAAAAAAAAGGAATTCTTTCAAATACATCTAGAATCCAACTACTCCTCACTAATTCCACACATATCACTTTGATCCAAGCCATTATCTTCTCCCAACTGAACTATTTCTAACGAGTCTATTTGTCTGCCCTGTTCTTTTTTTTTTCTTCTTCTTCTTTTTTAAGTTTTTATTTATTTTAATTGGAGGTTAATTACTTTACATTATTGTACTGGTTTTGCCATATATCAACATGTATCCACCACAGGTATACACGTGTTCCCCATCCTGAACCCCTCCTCCCTCCTCCCTCCCCGTGCCCTGTTCTAATCTAGTATCAATACAATCACCAAGGTAATCTTTCCAAAATGTAAGAGAGATCATGTTGTACCTTGTTCAAAACAGGGTTAGAATTTCTTTTAGGATAAAACGAAGTTTTTAAGGATTCCCATATGATAGATTTCCCTTTCACCTGTCTGAATTCACCTCCTACTATTCTCACATTGCACGGCCTCTTCATTATTTCTCTTAAATGTCAGGTATGCCTCAGCTTTATGGGATTTGCAATGACTATTCCTTCTTCCTAAAACTCTCTTTCTCCACATTTCCACATGGATGACTGCTCAACCTTCTTCAAGTTGTTGTTCAAATCTCACCTCCTCAATGAGATGACATGATCATTTTACAATGATCATACTTCAAACTCTCTTCACATTTCTGACTCTTGTCACATTTCCTAGTTTTCCCATAGGACTCACCAAATTCAAGCCATAATAATTACTATAATAATTACTAATTTAGTATAAGTATTGTTTATTTCTGTCACTTCTGGTAAGAATAAAAGCTTGGGAATATTTTATCTGTCTGTTTTTGTTGTGTTCTCAACACCTGTCATAGTGTCCAGCTCAAATCAAGTATTCAATAAATATCAGTTACATAAATAGATAAATAAAAGCAAATTCCCAACATTATTAAGTAATATAAATTGCAGAGTTATTGTGGTAACATCTTGAAGGTATGTTCCATTCCAGATCCTGTGCTGGGCACTGTGAATACAAAGATGAAGCCAGTCCCCATCTTCCTGGGGCTTAGAGTCAAGCTGGAACAATGATCATACAAGTGGGTTACTTCAATTTAAAGCATCAAGTGCTATGACAGAGAACTTTCCAAAGGAAATCATACAATGCTGTGAAAAAGTAAGTTATAGCTATAAACATAACCAGAAATCAACTGGTCAAAAGGAAAGCCTTAGTGAGTTCAGTTCAGTTCAGTCGCTCAGTCATGTCCTACTCTTTTCGCCAGGCCTCCCTGTCCATCACCAACTTCCAGAGTTCACTCAAACTCACGTCCATCGAGTCGGTGATGCCATCCAGCCATCTCATCCTCGGTCGTCTCCTTCTCCTGCCCCCAATCCCTCCCAGCATCAGAGTCTTTTCCAATGAGTCAACTCTTCACATCAGGGGGCCAAAGTACTGGAGTTTCAGCTTTAACATCATTCCTTCCAAAGAAATTCCAGGGCTGATCTCCTTGCTGGTTGGATCTCCTTGCAGTCCAGGGGACTCTCAAGAGTCTTCTCCAACACTACAGTTCAAAAGCATCAATTCTTCGGCACTCAGCTTTCTTCATAGTCCAACTCTCACATCCATACATGACCACTGGAAAAACCATAGCCTTGACTAGATGGACCTTTGTGGGCAAAGTAATGTCTCTGCTTTTCAATATGCTATCTAGCTTGGTCATAACTTTTCTTCCAAGGAGTAAGCGTCTTTTAATTTCATGGCTTCAATCACCATCTGCAGTGATTTTGGAGCCCCAAAAAATAAAGTCTGACACTGTTTCCACTGTTTCCCCATCTATTTCCCATGAAGTGATGGGACCAGATGCCATGATCTTCGTTTTCTGAATGTTGAGTTTTAAGCCAATTTTTTCACTCTCCTCTTTCACTTTCATCAAGAGGCTTTTTAGTTCCTCTTCACTTTCTGCCATCTGCCATAAGGGTGGTGTCACTTGCATATATGAGGTTATTGATATTTCTTCCAGCAATCTTGATTCCAGCTTGTGCTTCTTCCAGTCCAGCGTTTCTCATGATGTACTCTGCATAGAAGTTAAATAAGCAGGATGACAATATACAGCCTTGACGTATTCCTTTTCCTATTTGGAACCAGTCTGTTGTTCCATGTCCAGTTCTAACTGTTGCTTCCTGACCTGCATATAGGTTTCTCAAGAGGCAGGTCAGGTGGTCTGGTATTCCCATCTCTTTCAGAATTTTCCACAGTTTATTGAGATCCACACAGGAATAGCCTTAAGACTCTCTAAAAACAGATCTTTAAGACTGCAAAATTTATTTTATTTTTCTGTATTTGTCCATTGAAGGTTATTTCAAGAAGTCTGTCAACTTAAAGAGCATAAGTTCTTGCCCCTTAAATGTTGGGTTATTTTCTTTATATAAAACACGTTAAACAGTTCAGTTGATTTTTGAGAATATTAGGGTAATTATTTTTACTCTCTATTTTGACTGTATTTTCCCTTTATTCCAGGAATATAAAGGAGTTCCCCAATCCATTAAAAAAAAAAAGCACTCTCTCTATAGAAAAATCCCCTCTCTATTTTTTATTTTTTTGTTTTCAAAAAAGAAAAAAAAATGGTAAGCAAAAATGTATTTCTCTTTCTGCTTTCTAAAAAGCTGTTTTACTATTCTTTTTATTTCAGATCTCTTATCTTACACAGGCATTTTAAACTGAAAACTATCTTAATGTATCTAGGAAGTAGACAAGGAACATCACATAATATTCTGAATTAAAATGCCCATTGGAAATGGTGAATTGGGATTCAGGGTGTCCAAGCAACAGACCCTCAGCAGCCTACTTCAGTTAAATGATCCTCTGAAAGAATGAAACCCAAATCATACAAGTGACTATCTTTGGAAGATAAAATGAGGAGCCTCATTTTAAGAAGTGAAGAAAAAAAAAAGAACTCCATTGTATGGGAAAATTAGCAAAGGTCATATGACTTTCCCATTCTACCCAGCCAGTTAACAGTCAAACTCTCACTTTGAACAGAAAAATAACCACATTGATTCAACTAGTCAGGTGAGGAAGATCCTCCTAGAAAACAAAATGCTCACCCATGTGAGACAAATGGTCTCTTTTTGGATATCATTTAAAGCCCTGGATAGTGCAATTAGCCAAATCAATGTGTCCTTCTCTGAAGGAGTTTATCTCTCCCTCCTCAGCAAATTCACTTCTTCCTGGGAACATGTTTGCAATCTTGGCTCACCAAAAAAAAAAAAAAAAAAAAGAGGCTTTCAAAGCTGCATACCTGCCTGATCAAAAGATCAAGATGGCAAAGAAGCATAAATCAATGTAGACATGTCATTGTTGCATTACAGCCTGTATGATTAAAAAATAACCAACAATGCAGAATTATCACTGGCCCCTCCTCCAGAGAAGGCTGAAAGTAAGAAAAAACTTGAAAAATATGTTATCGCATAAATATCCTCAAAAATCATAAACCAATGGGAATACTGACCCCAGCAATAAGTATCTCCAAACACAACAATGCAGAAATACCTTTTGGCTACCAAAAGAAATCAAAGGCATTTCATGTCTCTTTGGTTCAATCACCAAATGTTTATTGAGCATTTTCTATGTAACAAGCATTCTGCTATTTCACTAGTGATTCCAATGTGTTAGTAGAGAATAGTGATTAAAAGCAAAGAATCTAGAATAAAACTGTCTGGGTTCACAATACAGCTCTATCCCCTATTATCTGTGTGACCGTAGACTAGATACTGTGCCTCAAATATTTCAACTGTCAATTCATAAAGTTGCTATAAGGATTAAACGAGTGATACATGAAGAGGGGTGAGAACAGTTCCTGGTACATAGACTTGGTGAATAAAAGAGTCTATCAATCAGTTGAGGAAAAGTAACACATAAGTAGTTATAATAAAATAGGGCAAAAATCATCTTTGAGATATACAAAAAGTGTTATAAGGACAAGAAGTCAAACACTAACCCTAATCGGGGTTGCAAGATCGGCAAAGGGTCAACAGAAGTGATATATCAGTTATACCTGAAGGAAGAGCAAGAGTCTTCCAGATGTCAAATGAAAGATTGGGAAAAAAAAAAAAAAAAAGCATGTGAAAGAGCACAGAACAATGAGACAGGAAAACTAGGCCAGGGAATTGCCATATGGTCAGGGTTCAATAACGTAAGAGTACCAGGACATGAGCCTGAAGAGATATTAAGGTAAGGAAATGAGGAGTCAGTCATTGGAGAA
This sequence comes from Oryx dammah, assembly GCF_014754425.2. Classification (NCBI taxonomy): domain Eukaryota; kingdom Metazoa; phylum Chordata; class Mammalia; order Artiodactyla; family Bovidae; genus Oryx; species Oryx dammah. The sequence goes on along the minus strand of NW_024070212.1, from coordinate 94,301,331 downwards.
TTTTAAGCAAAAGAGGAACACATTCAAATTTCATTTTTAAAAAATTCATCCAGGGTAGCTTAAAGATAGAATGAGAGAACTGCATAAAGTTCAATATAGAAGTAGTCATAATACATAGGAATACGTTGCAATGAGTCAAACAAGAATTCAAGAAGACTCACATAAAGCAGTGAGAGGAAGGAGTGTATAGAATCTATAGGTATTTGTTAAAGGATAAGATCATCTTCCCCACTTGATAACTTTATTTAAATGTTTGATTAACTTTTATGGGAAAGAAGGGGAAAAATATTAACATGTATGAAAAATAGCAATACGAAATTTCCTTTTATCAAGGAACAGTGAACTCGTTTTAGACATGAACTCATCATCAAGACAGAGCTTGAAAATGGAAGGGATGATGATTTGGCAGGTTTGGACTAGAAAATCAAAGATACATTCCAAACAGAGGTGGATTTACTGCTGCTGCTGCTGCTAAGTCGCTTCAGTCGTGTCCAACTCTGTGCGACCCCATAGATGGCAGCCCACCAGGTTCCTCCGTCCCTGGGATTCTCCAGGCAAGAATACTGGAGTGGGTTGCCATTTCCTTCTCCAATGCATGAAAGTGAAAAGTGAAAGTGAAGTCGCTCAGTAGTGTCTGACTCTTAGTGACCCCATGGACTGCAGCCTACCAGGCTCCTCCATCCATGGGATTTTCCAGGCATGAGTACTGGAGTGGGGTGCCATTACTGAGAAGCAAGTAAAGCTGAAGCTTCAAGGTTTCTCACTTTATAAAGGCCCTTTATAAAGGCTGAGAGTTCTAGAGAGTTATAGCAAGAAGAGACAACAAGGCTGAACTATGAAGCATTTCTGGTAAAAAGACTAAAGAGATTTCAGCAGAAAGGGACCTGAATTCCCAAGACATCAGTAATTCATTGCAATCTCCCTTCTTATTCTGAATATATAATTTTTCTAATTGTGTACAATTTTTCTTAAAGACAACCTTTTGAAATTATATAAACTTCAATCTGTATAAAACTTAGAATAATCAATGCATTCAGGCCTCAGCTTCTGTGGCATTAAGAAATGGAGAGACCTATAGCCTGACTCCTGGAATTGTAAGCATAATTTCATCTGAATCTACAGGAATTGATTCTCCAAGTAAATAAAAGATGATTTCCTTGAAATATATTAGGAACTATTAACCAGCGATTAAACATTGAATACATGATGAATAATTAATGATTTATATCTCACCACACAATGATGAATAAAAATGGAGTTTTGAAGGTTGGATGACATTTTCAAAGTCATTCTTCTTCAGAGATTAAGAATGCTTTCTGGCACATATTTTTAAGAGGATGGACTATTGATTAGAATGACTGTCAGAATCTGACTCATTATAGCTCTGGAGCTATCATTGCTTACCTTTGTGACCTTGGATTTCTGACAGAATTACTGTCTATTATAACTCTGAAAAGATTCTTACATTACCTTCTCTAGCTTCTCAATTAATCTTTCACTCAGTTTGTAGCAATAAATTCCTAATTGTTCTTTATGCCTATAGTATCTAACCATACCAAGACCCCCATTCTCTTAGTTCAATTTCCAAAGAGTTGCCTTTCATGGCTTTTCTACCACCTAAAGGGCTTTCCAGGCAGAACTCCCAATACAAAACTGTAAAGTAATTAACCTCCAATTAAAATAAATAAATTTATATTAAAAAAAAATAATAAATAAAAATAAAAAAGAACCTCCCTGCCAATGCAAAAGACATAAGAGATGTGGGTTTGATCTTAGGGTCAGGAAGATCCTTTGGAGGTAGGGCACAGCAACCCACTCGGGTATTTTTGCCTGGAGAATCCCAATGGACAGAGGAGCCTGGCAGGCTACAGTCCATTGGGTCACAAAGAGTCAGACATGACTGAAGTGACTTAACATGCTAAAACCACCTAAAGAATTAAATGTGAAATCTTATTCTTCCTACTTTATATTCCTAAAAGCAAAAAAAGTGCCTCTCCACCCACTTACAATAGTTAAAAACAAAAAAACTCTTCAGGAAGGTTCTGTCTGATTGGTCCAAATTTGGACCACATGCCCATACCACAAGCCAATCTAGTGGCCAGGATACTATAATTAGTATCCTAGTTATCTGCTGACCCTCTTAGTCAAAGAAATGTAATCTGTTATGAGCAGGGGAAAGGGTAAATATGTATCATTCAGTCAGGCACATCAATTTGTATGAACCACAAAGAGAGTAAGGGACTAGTTGAGAGTTCCAGCTTGGTAACTATAAAATTAATGATGCACTGACTGTAACAAGTGGTACAGGAAGACAAGTTATGAAGGAATTATTTTTTTAGAAACATCAAGTTTGAGATATCTGTGGATCATTCAAAGGTAATATTTAATAACCACTAATTCTTTCTTCACACAAGATTGAGACATATACAGAAGGTATGTTGACAATCACAATTCACAATTTAGAAGATTCCTGAAGTTTCATGTCTGTATCAGAAAAGCATTAAATCCAAGGAATATCTCTTTCCATATAGTAATGACTATTTTAAAATATTGTTCTAGGAATCTCTAAATGTATTTTGGCAGAAGTTTGAGCTGATTGGCAATTTCAAAAGTCTCTTTTGAAATACTTTTGTCAGCACTATTCTTATGAAAGAAAGAGGAAAACAACAGTTTATCATAGCTAAATATGACATGAACCTACCAAACACAAGAGCTGCTGACCTGATTGAAATTCAGTCATAGATATCATAGATGCTTTCTTCTTGCTTGCTAATAGATAATTTGGTTGAGTCCATTCTAGAAACCAGTTGCCCAAATCTTTTGAAACAATTTGCAGCTATCTTATAAAAAATTTCAAGCATTTGAAACTACAGAGGTTCTATTAAGCAGACTTAAATATTTTGACTTCTTAATACCTAAAATCATATTCCAAAAGGTGAAATGTTTCCTGAAACTCTACATTTTGTGATTCAATTGGATATTTATAGCAACAAGGAAGAAAAAGAATGTATTAAAGGAGGGATTTTTCATAGCCACTCAAATCAAAGTTGACAATTACCTTGATGCAAGAATAACTAATAAAGATTGAGAGTTTTATTAGCCCCAAAGTAATTTTCAAGTTGCATAAAATGTTCCTTCTCTACATATATATAGAAGTTCTTTTCTTTCTCCTGCCCTATACATTTAGTGTTCATAAAATATTCAAAATGTTTCATCCAATATTGATAAACAGTATTTGTTACTGGAAGAAGGAAAATCCATTTTGCAAAATGATCGTGAGATTACTCAGCATAACTATAATTATCATTTTTTAAAAGGCACAGAATGAAAGAGAGACTTTAAGCAATTTGAAAATTTTCTTAACCACACACTGTTTTCCTACAGAGGATTTTTAAGATGAGAAACAGACCTTAATGGTCTTAGACAGGCCTGAGGCAATATTTTTAAAAAAGGTCAAACATTCTGCTAAAAACCACAACTATCTTCAGAACAACAACTTATCAGCCAGTTTGCAGTGCCTCCTTATTACACTATTGGTCCCAAAGTCTACTTGAGTGTGGGCCACAATTACTGTGTAATGAGTTTGCCAGTATTGATACAGGAAACAAATTTACAGTGTGCCATTCCCAGCTCAGAGACTTCAGCAGACATTTTTACTTTTGGTGAAGAAGAAGTGGGAGGAAGGACAAAAAGCAGAAGGAAGGAAAACTGGAGACAAAAGAAAGAAGGCCTAACAATAAAGAGCCTTAAACTTTGCTTAAGCTCCTAATAAGCAGCCTAGAAGGATTCTGACAAAGACTGAGTTGTAAGCATAGTTTGGAAGATCCTGGGATTATTCACATCCGTCCATTCCTAGCTCAGAGGCTCAAGGCCACTCCATAAAATGTTGGTATTCATGGAGCAGTCTTACACTCAAATAAAGCACATTTTTAAAAAGTTCTGCACCTATTACAATTTAGTAACAAAAGGGCAAATGCTTCACTCTACACCTAGGTTACCTCCATATTGTGAGTGCACTAATAGAAGCCTAATCTGTCTCTCTGCATGCAGAAAAAGTATATGCCATGATAAATGGAGGTGGGTAGAGAAATAAACCTTATCTAAGAGTTGTCAATAAATCTATTGTTGGAAATACATGTGAACAGGAGTAGCAGACACAATCTTTGTCTTCTAAAGAGGCAGTTTTTCAAAAGTAGAATTATACAAAGTGCTCCTCTGTTTTCATCAATATGTTACCAGGATTTGAAATACCATTTTTCATCCAAGCAATAAAAATCTTGACAAGTAAGCAACAGAAAATCACTAATACACTTGCAGCTGCATATCAATCTATATAAATTCTTTAAACAAAAACAACCAAAGAACAGTCTGGCCTAGCAAGATTATTTTACTATTTGAACTTCAAGTCCAAGATAATTAAGAAACAGGATTTTATATTTACACTAAAATTTTTTGACAAATGTTCAAAAAAAGAAAGAAAGAAAGAAAGAAATCCAGATAAGAAGATGGTATAAAAACCTACATTTGAAATTCAAGTATTCAAAATTGGGAAACAAAATTTTTTTCAAAATTCATACTAGAAATTAACAACAACAAAAAAATTGTATTATTTCTGAAAAGTGTAAGTTGTGTGGATGTCAAGAAAGGGGAAAGAATTGAAAGTCAGAAGACTCAGTGTCTAAAATCCAGCTTGCTGCTGCTGCTGCTGCTAAGTCGCTTCAGTCATGTCCGACTCTGTGCGACCCCATAGACGGCAGCCCACCAGGCTCCTCCGTCCATGGGATTTTCCAGGCAAGAGTACTGGAGTGGGGTGCCATTGCCTTCTCCAAAATCCAGCTTAATGAGCAACAAAATATATTTAAGGAAAATGTGAAATGAGAGAGATTGTTTCTATCATATCACTCAGTCAGTCACTCAGTTGTGTCCGACTGTTTGCAATGCCATGGACTGCAGCATGCCAGGCTTCCCCGTCCATCACCAACTCCCAGAGCTTGCTCAAACTCATGTCCATTAAGTCAGTGATGCCTTCAAACCATCTTATCCTCTGCTGCCCCCTTCTCTTCCTGCCATCAATCCTGCCCAGCATCAGAGTCTTTTCCAAGGAGTCAGTTCTTCGCATCAGGTGGTAAAAAGATTGGAGCTTCAGCTTCAGCATCAGTCCTTCCAATGAATATTCAGAACTGATTTCTTTAAAGTAAAATAAAGTAAAATAAAAAAAAGAAAGAAAGAAAAAAGATTGACTGGTTACGATCTCCTTGCAGTCCAAGGGACTCTCAAGAGTCTTCTCCAACACCACATTTCAAAAGCAACAATTCTTTGATGCTCAGCTTTCTTTATGGTCCAACTCTCACATCCATACATGACTACTGGAAAAACCGTAGCTTTGACTAGATGGACCATTGTTGGCAAAGTAATGTTTCTGCATTTTAATATGTTGTCTAGTTGGTCATAGCTTTTCCTCCAAGGGGCAAGCATCTTTTAATTTCATGGCTGCAGTCACCATCTGCTGTGATTTTGGAGCCCAAGAAAATAAAGTCTGACACCGTTTCCATTATTTCCCCATCAATTTGCCATGAAGTGATGGGACTGGATGCCATGATCTTAGTTTTTTGAATGTCGAGTTTTAAGCTAAGTTTTTTTTCCACTCTCCTCTTTCACTTTCATCAAGAGGCTCTTTAGTTCTTCTTCACTTTCTGCCATAAGGGTGGTATCATATGCGTATCTGAGGTTATTGATATTTCTCCCAGCAATCTTGATTCCAGCTTGTGCCTCATCCAGCCCAGTATTTCACATGATGTACTCTGCATATATACATACTGCATATATACATACTCTGCTTATATGCATACTCTGCATATAAGTTAAATAAGCAGGGTGACAATATACAGCCTTGATGTACTCCTTTCCCAATTTTGAACCAATCCGTTGTTCCATGTCCAGTTCTAACTGTTGTTTGACTTGCATACAGATTTCTCAGGATGCAGGTAAGGTGCCTCTCCTCTCCCTTTTCTAAATCCAACTTGAACATCTGGAAGTTCTTGGTTCATGTACTGTTGAAGCCTCACTTGGAGAGTTTTGAGCATTACTTTGCTAGAGAGGAGTACAATTGTGCGGTAGTCTGAATATCCTTTGGCATTGTCTTTTGTTGGAACTGGAATGAAAACTGACCTTTTCTCTCATATAGAAAGATATGATAACAACCTCGAGTGATAGTGGAGTGAGAAGGGGAAAAATGACATATATGGTATATATTTTTATAGCTGAATTAATGGGATTTATTCATGAAGGGAAACCTGGTTCACTGCAGTCCATGGGGTCACAAAGATTCAGACATAACTAAGCAACTAAATGGCAAATGGATGAATAAAAGTAAGTGAGCTGAATACTTCCATCTGGGTCTCCAGATCTACTCTCCACTTTCTCCTTCTTGCCCTGTACTTCAGGAGGCTGACCTCTGTGGACGGCATCAGTGGGCTAACTTTCCTCTAAATTTAGCTTGAGTTTAGTTAATGGAAGGCACCAGCCCAAATTAAGGACAGGAAAATACTGCAGTCAGAGAACTTATTCCCTTGGCTTTCTGCCTGCTCACAAGTTGTTGACAAGTTGTTCTACTGAAGATAGCTTCTGTCAGATGTTCCTCTACATCTAATCTTATGTATGGCTTCCTGTAATCACTTCCTCTCCTTTTCTTTTTAGACCCAGAAATGGTAATAGATCTTTGTTGTTAGCATCCTAAGAACCTACAATCCCATCTTGATTTCCCCAAACCCTACCCACATCTTTGTAATTAGTCTGTTTATGAAACTGTATGAAATCCAATGTTACTCAATTTAAACATGCCATTTGTTTCCTACCATTATCCTGACACATATAATGAAACTGTTTTCAAAACCATAAGATACTGTGTAAAACCTCATTTACTTACTTACTTTGATAGTTGAACTAACTATGTCAGATAGGTCTGTCAGACAGCAAGTGACTGATACATATTTGAAGAATCAGTTAATACAGATTGCACACATTTAAGACTGAGGGCTAGAGAAAAGTGAAAGTCGCTCAGTCGTGTCCCACTCTTTGCAACTCCATGGACTATACAATCCATGGAATTCTCCAGGCCTGAATACTGGAGTGTGTAGCCATTCCCTTCTCCAGGGGATCTTCCCAACTGAAGAATCGAATGCAGGTCTCCTGCATTGCAAGTGGATTATTTACCAGCTGAACTACCAGGGAAGCCCCAAGATTGAGGGTCAAGTCCTTGTTAAATACTTGGAATTTTGAGGAAAATAAGAAATGTGATATGAAACATATCAGTTAGACATCAAAGGCTTAAAAAAGAACATATAAGCAACAAAAGAAACTAATAATTTCTAGAAACTCTTTGATAATTTTTAAAATATATATTACTCAAAGAAGTATTCTGAGTATATACAGCTTTCATCAAGGCAAAATGAATGAAGTATCAATCTTCAAAACTCATAGCTTGAAAAATGTAAAAGTGAAACTGGGAGTTCTGACTATGGTTCAAATGAAGAGACAGGCAAACTCCTTTGTATATCTGTACTGTCATTTGCTACTACTTTTTTATTTCTGACTTTTTTGATTTGGGCCATCTCTCTTTTTTTCTCGGTATGTCTGGCTAAATGTTTATCAATTTTATCTTTTCAAAGAACCTGTCTTAGTTTCATTGATTTTTATATTGCTTTTTAGCCTCCATTTCATCTATTTCTCCTATAACTTTTCTGATTTCTTTGCCCCTACTAACATTACATTTTGTTTGTTCTTATTTTTCTACTTCCTTTCAGTAAGCTTCTGTTGGTATATTGTTCCCTCTTAGAACTACTCTTTCTGTGTCCCATTAATTTTAGATCATTTTATTTTCCTTTTCACTTGTCTGAAGTTATTCTTTTACTTCCTGTTTGATTTTTTCAGTGATCCATTACTTGCTTAATAGAATATCGTATAACTTTCACATGGTTTGTTTTTTCAGTTTGTTTCTTAGAGTTGAGTTCTAGTCTCATAAAATTGTGCAAAAAATGTACTTAATATGATTTCAACCCTCTTAAATTTTCGAAGACCTGTTTTGTAGTTGAGTATTTGTTCTATCCTGGAGAATTTTCATCTGAACTTCAAAACAATGTGTATTCTGCTGCTTCTGAATGGAATGTCCCATATAAATACATATTGTTTAACTCTACTTGTTCTAATGTGTTATGGCCTGGATTTTCTTATTTATTTTCTGTCTGTTTGATCTGTCCAATGATGAAAGTACGGTATTAAAATTTCCTACTATTATTTGCTACTGTCCATTTCTCCCTTTATGTCTACTAATATTTGACTTATGCATTTATGTGTTCTGTGCTGGGAACATACATATTTATAATTCTTATGTCTTCTTAAATTTTTTTTCATGAAGTGATGGGACTAGATGCCATGATCTTAGTTTTTTTATATATTTTTATTTTATTTTTTAAATATAAATTTATTTATTTTAATTGAAGGTTAATTACTTTACAATATTTTATTGGTTTTGCCATACATCAACATGAATCCACCACAGGTATACACGTGTTCCCCACCCTGAACCCGCCTCCCTCCTCCCTCCGCATACCATCCCTCTGGGTCGTCTCAGTGCACCAGCCCCAAGCATCCAGTATCATGCATCGGACCTGGACTGGCTATTCATTTCATATATGATATTATACATGTTTCAATGCCATTATCCCAAATCATCCCACCCTCGCCCTCTCCCACAAAGTCCAAAAGAATGTTCTATACATCTGTGTCTCTGTTGCTGGGAAAACTGGTTAACCACTTGTAAAAGAATGAAACTAGAACATTTTCTAACACCATACACAAAAATAAACTCAAAATGGATTAAAGATCTAAACGTAAGACCAGAAACTATAACACTCCTAGAGGAGAACATAGGCAAAGCACTCTCCGACATAAATCACAGCAGGATCCTCTATGACCCACCTCCCAGAATATTGGAAATAAAAACAAAAATAAACAAATGGGACCTAATTAAATTTAAAAGCTTCTGCACAACAAAGGAAACTATAAGCAAGGTGAAAAGACAGCCTTCAGAATGGGAGAAAATAATAGCAAATGAAGCAACTGACAAACAACTAATCTCAAAAATATACAAGCAACTCCTGCAGCTCAATTCCAGAAAAACAAACAACCCAATCAAAAAATGGGCTAAAGAACTAAATAAACATTTCTCCAAAGAAGACATACAGATGGCTAACAAACACATGAAAAGATGCTCAACATCACTCATTATCAGAGAAATGCAAATCAAAACCACTATGAGGTACCATTTCATGCCAGTCAGAATGGCTGTGATCCAAAAGTCTACAAGCAATAAATGCTGGAGAGGGTGTGGAGAAAAGGGAACCCTCTTACATTGTTGGTGGGAATGCAAACTAGTACAGCCACTATGGAGAACAGTGTGGAGATTCCTTAAAAATCTGGAAATAGAACTGCTTTATGACCCAGCAATCCCACTGCTGGGCATACACACTGAGGAAACCAGAATTGAAAGAGACACGTGTACCCAAATGTTCATCGCAGCACTGTTTGTAATAGCCAGGACATGGAAGCAACCTAAATGTCCATCAGCAGATGAATGGATAAGAAAGCTGTGATACATATACACAATGGAGTATTACTCAGCCATTAAGAAGAATACATTTGAATCAGTTCTAATGAGGTGGATGAAACTGGAGCCTATTATACAGAGCAAAGCAAGCTAAAAAGAAAAACACCAATACAGTATACTAACACAAATATATGGAATTTAGAAAGATGGTAACAATAACCTTGTATGTGAGACAGCAGAAGAGACACAGATGTCTTCTTAAATTGATTCTTTTATCACTCTGTAATGTTCTTCCTTTGTCTCTTGTTACAGTCTTTCCCTATTTTTAAAGTCCACTTTATTAGATATAAATATTTCTCCTCCAGCTCTATTTTCAGTTCTATTCACATGGAATACTTTTTCCCATACCTCCTTTCAATCTCTGCATGTCTTTAGAGCTGAAATGAATCTTATGTAGGTAGGTATACATATATGTTCGTATAAATATCCAGATATACATATATGTCCATATATATATATATATATATGTCCATATATATGTAGGTAGCATATATATCGTTCATTCAGGAAGATCTCGTGGAGTAGAAAATGGCAACCCACTCCCAGTATTCCAAACTGGAGAATCCCATGGACAGAGAAACCTAGAGTGCTACAGTCCATGGAGTCACAAACAGCAGGACACAACTGAGTGACTAACACTTTCACTTTCAACATACATTTGGATCTTTCTGTGTATCCACTTTGACACTCTATGACTTTGGATTCGAGCATTTAATTCATTTATATTTAAAGTAATTATTGATTGGTATGCATTTATTCCATTTTGTTAATAATTTTCAGTTGTTTTGTAGTTCTTTTTGTTCCTTTCTTCTTTGCCCTCTTCCCTTGTTTTTTTAAACAATTTTTAAAATTGAAGAATAGCTAATTTACAATGTTATGTTAGTTTCAGGTGTACAGCAAAGTGATCCAGATAAATATATATAACTTTTTCAGATTCTTTTCCATTATAGGTTTATTACAAGATACTGAATATGGTTCCATTTGCTACACAGTAGGACCCTTTTGTTTATGTATTTGATATACAGCAATATGTATCTGTTAATCTCCAAATTCTAATTTACCCCTCTCCTCATCCCCATTATGTCCTTTGCAAACCATAAATTTGTTTTCTGCACCTGTGAGTCTATTTCTATTTTGAAAATAGGCTTAATTTATTTGTATCATTTTTTAAAATTCACATTTAAGTAATGTCATAAGATATTTTTCCTTCTCTGACTTACTTCAGTTAACATGATAAATCTCTAGGTCTATCCATGTTGCTGCAAATGGCATTGTTTCATTCTGTTCGTGGCTGAGTAATATTCCACTGTAAGTACTGACCAAATTCCTCTTTTTGGGCTCCAAAATCACTGTGGATTGTGATTGCAGCCATGAAATCAGAAGACAATTGTTTCTTGGCAGGAAAGCAATGACAAAACTAGACAGTGTATTGAAAAGTAGAGAAATTACTCTGCCGACAAAGGTCCATATAGTCAAGACTATGGTCCCCCAGTGGTCACATATGGTTGTGAGAGCTGGACTGTAAAGAAGGAAGAGTGCCAAAAAATTCATGCCTTTGAACTGAGGTGCTGGAGAAGACTCCTGAGAGTCCCTTGGACAGCTCAAAGATCAAACCAGTCAATCTTAAGGGAGATCAACCCTGAATATTCACTGGAAGGACTGATGCTAAAGCTGAAGCTCCAGTATTTTGGTCATCTGATATGAACAGATAACTCACTGGAAAAGTCCCTGATGCTGGGAAAGATTGAGGGCAGAAGTAAAAGAGGGCATCAGAGGATGAGATGGCTGGACGGAATCACCAATGCAATGAACATGAACTTGAGCAAACTCCAGGAGATGGTGAGGGACAGGAGGCCTGGAATGCTGCAGTCCATGGGGTCATGAAGAATCTCACATGACTGGGTGACTGAACAACAAAACTATTCCACTGAATGAATATACATATATATGTATGGATGGATGTATATGTATATATATATGGGTTTCCCTCATGGCTCAATGGTAAAGAATCTGCCCACAATGCAGGAGACCCAGGCTCAATCTCTGGGTTGGGAAGATCCCCTAGAGAAGGGAATGGCCACCCACTCCAGTATTCTTGCCTGTAGAATTCCATGATCAGAGAAGCCATGGGCTACAGTCCATGGGGTTGCAAAGAGTTGGACATGACTGAACAACTAACTCTTTCAGTTTAATATATATGTATACATACCACATCTTCTTTATCATCTGTTAAATGACACAGTTTTTTTCCATGTTTGTGCTATTGTAAATAGTGTTGTTATGAACATTGGAAATCATGTACCTTTTTGAATTAGAGTTTTCTCCAGATATACACCCAAGAGAGGAACTGCAGGATCCTCTGGTAACTCTATATTTAGTTCTTTAAGAAATCTCTATACTGTTCTCCATAATGGCTGCACCAATTTACATTCCCTCCAACAATGTAGCATAGTTCCTTTTTCTCTAAATCCTATCTAGCCTTTATTCATTTGCAGATATTTTAATGATAGCTATTCTGACTTGTGAGAGGTGATCCTCCATGGGAGCTTTCATTTGCATTTCCTAGAAATATTAAGCATCTTGTCATGTGCCTGTTGGTCATCTCCATGTCTAAAACAAAATACCTAGGAATAAATGCCTAAGAAGGCAAAAATCCTGTACTGTGGTACTGACACAAAAACAGATATTAGATCAATGGAACAGGTGGAAAGCCCAGAAATAAGACCATGCACTTATAGTCAAATATTCTATGAAAACAGAAGTCAAGACTATACCTGAGAAAAATCAATCTCTTCAATAAGTGGTGCTGGGAAAACTGCACAGCTACATGTAAAAAAATGAAATTAAAACTTTCTCTAATACCATATACAAAAATAAGCTCCAAGTGTATTAAAGACTTAAAGTAAGATCAGATAATATAAAACTCCAAGACATGCATGCAAAACTTTCTTTGACATAAATCGCAGCAATGCCTTTTAGAATCCATGTCCCAAAGTAATGGAAATAAACACTAAAATAAATAAATGAGACCTAATTAAACTTAGGAACCTGGAATGTTAGGTCCATGAATCAAGGAAAATTGGAAGTGGTCAAACAGGAGATGGCAAGAGTGAACGTTGACATTCTAGGAATCAGCGAACTTAAATGGACTGGAATGGGTGAATTTAACTCAGATGACCATTATATCTACTACTGTGGGCAGGAATACCTTAGAAAAAACGGAGTAGCCATCATGGTAAAAAAAGAGTCCAAAATGCAGTACTTGGATGCAATCTCAAAAATGACAGAATGATCTCTGTTTGTTTCTAAGGCAAACAATTCAATAGCACAGTAATCCAAGCCTATGCCCCAACCAGTAACACTGAAGAAGCTGAAGTTGAACGGTTCTATGAAGACATACAAGACCTTTTAGAACTAACACCCAAAAAAGATGCCCTTTTCATTATAGGGGAATGGAATGCAAAAGTAGGAAGTCAAGAAACACCTGGGGTAACAGGCAAATTTGGCCTTGGAATGTGGAATGAAGCAGGGCAAAGGCTAATAGAGTTTTGCCAAGAGAATGCACTGGTCATAGCAAACACCCTCTTCCAACAACACAAGAGAAGATTCTACACATGGACATCACCAGATGGTCAACACCAAAATCAGATTGATTATATTCTCTGCAGCCAAAGATGGAGAAGCTCTAAACAGTCAGCAAAAACAAGACTGGGAGCTTACTGTGGCTCAGATCATGAGCTCCTTATTGCCAAATTCAGACTGAAATTGAAGAAAGTAGGGAAAACCACTAGGTATGGGAAAACCACTCAGGTATGACCTAAATCAAATCCGTTATGATTATACAGTGGAAGTGAGAGATAGATTTAAGGGTCTAGATCTGATAGACAAAGTGCCTGATGAACTATGGACTGAGGTTCGTGACACTGTAGGGGAGACAGGGAACAAAACCATCCCCATGGAAAATAAATGCAAAAAAGCAAAATGGCTGTCTGGGGAGGCCTTACAAATAGCTGTGAAAAGAAGAGAGGTGAAAAGCAAAGGAGAAAAGGAAAGTTATAAGCATCTGAATACAGAGTTCCAAAGAATACCAAGAAGAGATAAGAAAGCCTTCCTCAGAGATCAATGCAAAGAAATAGAGGAAAACAACAGAATGGGAAAAACTAGAGATCTCTTCAAGAAAATTAGAGATACCAAGGGAACATTTCATGCAAAGATAGGCTTAATAAAGGACAGAAATGGTATGAACCTAACAGAAGGAGAAGATATTAAGAAGAGGTGGCAAGAATACAAAGAAAAACTATACAAGAAAGATCTTCATGACCAAGATAATGACAATGGTGTGATCACTCACCTTGAGCCAGACATCCTGGAATGTGAAGTCAAGTGGGCCTTAGAAAGCATCACTATGAACAAAGCTAGTGGAGGTGATGGAATTCCAGTTGAGCTATTTCAAATCCTGAAAGATGATACTGTGAAAGTGCTGCACTCAATATGCCAGCAAATTTGGAAAGCTCAGCAGTGGCCACAGGACTGGAAAAGGTCAGTTTTCATTCCAATCCCATAGAAAGTCAATGCCAAATAATGCTCAAACTCCCACACAATTGCACTCATCCCACACGCTAGTAAAGTAATGCTCAAAATTCTCCAAGCCAGGCTTCAGCAATAAGTGAACCATGAACTTCCAGATGTTCAAGCTGGTTTTAGAAAAGGCAGAGGAACCAGAGTTCAAATTGCCAACATCTGCTGGATTGTTGAAAAAGCAAGAGAGTTCCAGAAAAACATCTATTTCTGCTTTCTTGACTATGCCAAAGCCTTTCACTGTGTGGATCACAATAAACTGTGGAAAATTCTGAAAGAGATAGGAATACCAGACCACCTGACCTGCCTCTTGAGAAACCTATATGCAGCTCAGGAAGCAACAATTAGAACTGGACATGGAACAACAGACTGGTTCCAAATAAGAAAAGGAGTACGTCAAGGATGTATACTGTCACCCTGCTTATTTAACTTCTATACAGAGTACATCATGAGAAACGCTGGGCTGGAAGAAGCACAAGCTGGAATCAAGATTGCCAGGAGAAATATCAATAACCCCAGATATGCAGATGACACCAACCTTATGGCAGAAAGTGAAGAGGAACTAAAAAGCCTCTTGATGAAAGTGAAAGTGGAGAGTGAAAAAGTTGGCTTAAAACTCAACATTCAGAAAACAAAGACCATGGCCTCTGGTCCCATCACTTCATGGCAAATAGATGGAGAAACAGTGGAAACAGTCCCAGACTTTATTTTGGGGGGCTCCAAAAATCATTGCAGATGGTGACTGCAGCCATGAAATTAAAAGACGCTTACTCCTTGGAAGGAAGGTTATGACCAACCTAGATAGCATATTCAAAGCAGAGACTCTACTTTACCAACAAAGGTCCATCTAGTCAAGGCTATGGTTTTTCCAGTGGTCATGTATGGATGTGAGAGTTGGACTGTGAAGAAAGCTGAGCATCGAAGAATTGATGCTTTGGAACTGTGGAGTTGGAGAAGACTCTTGAGAGTCCCTTGGACTGCAAGGAGATCCAACCAGTCTATTCTAAAGGAGATCAGCCCTGGGTGTTCTTTGGAAGGAATGATGCTAAAGCTGAAACTCCAGTACTTTGGCTACCTCATGCGAAGAGTTGACTCACTGGAAAAGACTCTGATGCTGGGAGGGATTGAAGGCAGGAGGAGAAGGAGACGACCGAGGATGAGATGGCTGGATGGCATCACCGACTCAATGGACATGAGTTTAGTGAACTCCGGGAGTTGGTGATGGACAGGGAGGCCTGGCGTGCTGCAATTCATGGGGTCGCAAAGAGTCGGACACAACTGAGTGACTGAACTGAACTGAATTAAACTTAAAAGCTCTTGGACAACAAAGGATACCTTAAACAAAATGAAAAGACAACCTTTGGACAGGGAGAAAATATTTGTAAACAGTGCTACCTACAAGGGACTGATATCCAAAATATTCAAATAGCTCATATAGCTTAATATAAAAAAAACAATCAAAATATGAGCAGAAAACTTTTCTTATTTTTGTGTATTATCATAGATTTTTGTTTTGTAATTACTATGATTTATATATATATGTAATTAATATATATGCAATTAATTTAAGTTGCTTGATCTCAACACAATTGAACAGCTCTATACTTCTTCTCCCCTTTGTTCTTAACATCACATTTCACACCTTTCCATTTTTGTATTCATTAACTAATTATTGTGTATATGAACAATATTACTATTTTTTAATTTTAACTTTTCTATTTCCTTTATAACTGGCAGAACTACTGCCTTTACTGCATGTTTGCCATTTTAAATGCAATTTTTACTATTTTAATTTTTGTATTTCCAGTTGTGGCCTTTTTTTTTCCACTTAGAGAGTTCTTTTAACTTTTTCTTACAAAGCTGGTTTGATGGTGCTGAAGTCATTTCTTTAGGTTGGTGCAAAAGTAATTGTGGTTTTGCATTGTTGAACTTTGCCATTCTATATTGCAATACTTTCTTAAATAAATTTGGTTTTGTTACACATCATGTTAATGTACACGTCTCATTTTTTTTTTGCTAATGACATTACTTGCTGTTTATAATTATTTTAGACTATAAATGTGATGTTAGACAAAAAAGCAAATTCAAGCAGTTTTTTTTAAATTTAGTTCAAAATGGGTTGTAAAGCATCAGAGACAACTCACAATATCAACAACGCATTTGATCCAAAAACTGCTAATGAACATACAGTGCAGTGGTGGTTCAAGAAGTTTTGCAAAGAAGAGACCCCTGAAGATGAGGAGCACAGTGGCTGGCCATCAGAAGTTGACAACAACCAATTGAGAGGATCATCGAAGCTGATCCTCTCACAACCACATGAGAACTCAACGTCAACCATGCTACAGTCATTCAGCATTTGAAGCACACTGGAAAGATGAAAAAGCTTGATAAGTGGATGCCTCATGAACTGACCACCAATCAAAATATTATCATTTTGAAGTGTCATCTTCTCTTACTGTACACAACAACAATGAACCATTTCTCAATCAGATTGTGATGTGCAATAAAAGTTAATTTTATATGACAACCAGCAATATCCAGCTCAGTGGCTGGACCAAGAAGCAGCTCCAAAGTACTTCCCCAAACCAAACTTGCACCCAGTAAAGGTCATGGTCACTGTCTAGTGGTCTGCCGCCCATCTGATCCACTGCATCTTTCCGAATCATGGTGAAACCATTACATCTGAGAAGTATGCTAAGCAAGTTGATGAGATGCACCAAAACTGCAACACCTACAGCCAGTAATGGTCAACAGAATGGGCCCAATTCTTCTCCACAACGCCTGACTTCACATCACACAACCAATGCTTCAAAAGTTGAATGAATTGAGTTACGAAGTTTTGCCTCATCTTCCATATTCACCTGACCTCTCGCCAACAGACTACCATTTCTTCAAGCATCTTGACAGCTTTTTGAAGGGAAAAGGCTTCCACAACCAGCCAGAGGTAGAAAAAACTTCCCAAAAGTTCA
This sequence comes from Oryx dammah, assembly GCF_014754425.2. Taxonomy (NCBI): domain Eukaryota; kingdom Metazoa; phylum Chordata; class Mammalia; order Artiodactyla; family Bovidae; genus Oryx; species Oryx dammah. The sequence goes on along the minus strand of NW_024070212.1, from coordinate 94,284,120 downwards.
CTGAATCCTAAAGCATGGATTTTTATGCTACAGGAATATCAAACAAACTTCTCATTGTCAAAAATATGTTAACTGTAATAGTTCTTATTTTGATTAATAAAGATGTGTTTGATCCTGGTTATAATGATTTAAAATTCACGATCCCTAACCACAATTACTTTTGTACCAACCTAATAGCTTTTGCTTTCTGTAAAACTTTTGAAATCTCCTTTAAATCAGAACGATAGCCTTGCTGGATACAGTATTCCTGGATATAGGTTTTCCTTTCCATTATTTTAAGTATGCTGTACCATTCCCTTCTGGCCTACAGAGTTTCTTCTGAAAAGTCCATCAATAGACTGATCAGAGTTCCTTTGCACGTAACTGTTTTTAGTCACTCAGTCGTGTCCAACTCTTTGCGATACTATGGACTGTATCCCACCAGGCTCCTCTGTCCGTGGGATTTCCCCACACAAAAACACTGAAGTGGGTTGCCAAGCCCTCCTCCAGGGATCTTTCCAACCCAAGGATAAAACCCCAGTCTCCCACATTCCAGGTCTCCCACATCTCAGGCAGATTGTTTACCGTCTGAGCCACCAGGGGAATGGCTAGCCTATCCTTTCTCCAGAGGCTGTTTCTTGACCCAGGAATAGAACCAGGGTCATTTACATTGCAGGTGAATTCTTGACCAGCTGAACTACCAGGGAAATCCTGTGCATAACGACTTGCTTTTAATATTCCCTCTTTATCCTTAATTTTTGACATTTTCATTACATTTCTTGGTGAAGTCTTCTTTGGGTTGATCCTGTTTGAAACTCTCTTTGCTTCCTGGATCTGAATGTATGTTCCTTTTCCAAGGTTAGAGAAGTTTTCAGCTATTAGGTCTTCAAATATGGTCTCTGACCCTCTCTGTCTCTCTTCTCCCTGTGATACCCCTATAATGTGAATGACAGTAAGCCTGCTGCTGTCCTAGAGGTCTCTTAAAATATCCTCATTTTTTAAATGCTTTTTCTATTCATCTGAATGATTTCCACTACTCTATCTTCAAGTTTACTGATCTCTGTATCATGTTTATTTTTGTTCTGTCACTAAGTCATGTTCAACTCTTTGTGACCCCATGGACTGCAGCACACCAGGCTTCCCCATCATTCACTATCTTCCAGAGTTCACTCAAATTCATGTCGATTGAGTCAGTGATGCCATCCAACCATCTCATCCTCTGATGTCCCTTCTCCTCTTGCCCTCAATACTTCCCAACATCAGGGTCTTTTCCAATGGCTCTTCACATCAGGAATCCAAAGCATTGAAACTTCTGCTTCATCATCAGTCCTTCCAATGAATATTCAGGGTTGACTTCCTTTAAGATTAACTGATTTGATCTCTTTTCTGTCCAAAGGACTCTCTCTCCAGTACTACTGTCAATTTCCTCTAGAGTATTTTTGTTCAGTCATTGTTTGGTTCTTCAGCTCTGTTTGGTTCTTCTTTATCCTTTTCCCTTGGTAAACTTCTCACCATCACCCATTCATCTCCTCAGTTCTGTGAGCATCTTTATGATCATACTTTATCAGATAATGTTGCTTATCTCCATTTAGTTGTTATTCTGGGGTTTATCTTGTCCCTCATTTGGATCATTCTGCTCTTTTTCCTCATTTTGCCTATTTTGCTATTTTCATTCTACATATTTGGTAGGTTAGTTATGTTTACCAACCTAGGAGAAGTGGCTTTATGTCAAAGACATCCTATGGAGCTCAGCAGAATATTCCTCTCTGATCACCAGTGCTACATGCTCTAAAGTTACCCTCTATATGGATTATGGGATTCCCTCTATTGTAACACGCTGACAACTCTTGTGCATTAACAGGTGTGGCTGGCCATCAGTTGGGTTGGTTACCAGGCCCTGACTTACATTGAGAAGGCTGCCAGCTCCTGGTGGGTGAGGCTGGGTCACAAGTGGCTGGCTGCAGAGCCCTGGGGGTTTCTGGGATTATTGCTTTCTTACTGGTGAGTGGAGCCAGGTTCTAGGGCAGCTAGCTGTGAGGCCAAGGTCTCAGAGTTAGTATGCATGCTAGTGAGTCAGGCTGCATCCCAGAGCTTTCCAGGTTAGTTCCAGGCTCCTTTGTTGACCAGGTCTCGACATGGCTGACTATAGAGCTCACAGTGGTCCCTGAGCTTGTATTCACACAATGATGAGCAAGGTTGCAGCCCTGGGGGTCCCAAGGTTGGTGCTCACCTACTGATGGGTGGAGCAAGGTCCTCAGGTCTCCAGTGACAGAACAGTATTCCGAAGCTGTTATCAGTCTGTTTGTGGGTAGGGCCAAGGTTCAGGGGGTGATATGGCTGGTATCTGCCCACTGCTGGGTAAAGCATAGCCCAGGGCCAGTGCTGGCCTACTGGTTCAGTTCAGTTCAGTTCAGTCACTCAGTTGTGTCTGACTCTTTGCACGCCATGGACTGCAGCACACCAGGCTTCCTTGTCCATCACCAACTCCCAGAGTATACTCAAACTCATGTCTATTGCATTGGTGATACCATCCAACCACTTCATCCTCTGTCGTCCCCTTCTCCTCCCACCTTCAATCTTTCCCAGCATCAGGGTCTTTTCAAATGAGTCACTTCTTTGCATCAGGTGGACAAAGTATTGGAGTTTCAGCCTCAGCATCAGTCCTTCCAATGAATATTCAGGATTGATTTCCTTTAGGATGGACTGGTTGGATCTCCTTGATGTCCAAGGGACTCTCAAGAGTCTTCTCCAACACCACAGTTCAAAAGCATCAATTCTTTGGTGCCTAGCTTTCTTTATACTCCAACTCTCATATCCATGAGAGTTGACTACTGGAAAAAATATAGCTTTGACTAGACAGACCTTTGTTTGTAAAGTAAGGTCTCTGCTTTTTAATATGCTATCTAGGTTGGTCATAACTTTTCTTCCAAGGAGCAAGCGTCTTTTAAAAATTTTATGGATTCAGTCACCATCTGCAGTGATTTTGGAGCCCCAAAATATAAAATCTCACTGTTTCCATTGTTTCTTCATCTATGTGCCATGAAGTGATGGGACTGGATGCCATGAACTTAGTTTTCTGAATGTTGAGTTTTAAGCCAACTTTTTCACTCTCCTCTTTCACTTTCATCAAGAGGCTCTTTAGTTCTTCTTCACTTTCTGCCATAAGGGTGGTGTCATCTGCATATCTGAGGTCATTGATATTTCTCCCAGCAATCTTGATTCCAGCTTGTGCTTCTTCCAGCCCAGCGTTTCTCATGATGTACTCTGCATAGAAGTTAAATAAGCAGGGTGACAGTATACAGCCATGACGTACTCCTTTTCTTATTTGGAACAGTCTGTTGTTACTTGTTCAGTTCTAAGTGTTGCTTCTTGACCTGCATACAGATTTCTCAGGAGGCAGGTCAGGTGGTCTGGTATTCCCAACTTTTGAAAAGTTTTCCACAGTTTGTTGTGATCCACACAGTCAAACGCTTTGGCATAGTCAATAAAGCAGAAAGAAAAACACCAATACAGTATACTAACACATATATATGGAATTTAGAAAGATGGTAATGATAGCCCTGTATGCGAGACAGCAAAAGAGACACAGATGTATAGAATGGACTTTTGGACTCTGTGGGAGAGGGAGAGGGTGGGATGATTTGGGAGAATGCCATTGAAACATGTATACTATCAGGTAAGAAACGAATCTCCAGTCTATGTTCAATACAGGATACAGGATGCTTGGGGCTGGTGCACGGGGATGATCCAGAGAGATGATATGGGGTGGGAGGTGGGAGGGGGGGTTCAGGATTGGGAACTCATGTACACCCGTGGCTGATTCATGTCAATGTATGGAAAAAACTAATACAGTATTGTAAAGCAAAATAAAGTAAAAATAAAAATTAAAAAGAAAATAAAGCAGAAGTAGATGTTTTTCTGGAACTCTCTTGCTTTTTCGATGATCCAGCAGATGTTGGCAATTTGATCTCTGGTTCCTCTGCCTTTACAAGCCAAATCTTGGAGTCTCTGGCTGTGGTGCCCTGGATTTCCTGGATGTGGTGTCAGCCCCTTGGTGTGCAGAATCTGGGCGTATGGCCTCTAATTGCAGAACTGGTGTCCCATAGCTAGAGCTGGCCCTCTGGTAGATGGAGTCAGATCCAGTGGCTGGCTATAGGGCCCCAGCAGTCTTGGAGCTAGTGTCAACCCACCAGTGAATGGGGTCTGGTCCTGTACCCCACTTTTTCCTTTTAAATTTATGAAAACATTACAGTTTTTTTCCCAAAACAAAATGATTTTATAATTGATCAAGTTGCATTATAACTAATATCAACCTTTATTTTGTGTTCAATTATAATTATCATATATACACATTCCCCATCAAAGTATGTGTTCTTTGAAGCCCGGGACTCCATGATTCATCACTGTATTATAGCGGTTTACTGTATCAGTGTCTTATATATCACAGAAATTCAACAAATTTTTCTGTGTGAATAAATAAAGATTTAATTTCTATAATAAACAATACCTAATTATAAATACTAATAGTAATGCATACTAAATAACCTAACCACAGTATATTATGAGGGTAAAAACAAAAATAATTTTAAGGACATTATATTATACTGTATCAGATTTGGAGTTAGATTTGGTTTCAAATCATCATTCTGATCCTAAGTAACCAATTGCCTTTGGGCACTGAACATGCATTATATATTACAGAGAATAATAAGACAATGTCCATTCTCTAAGGAAGTTCAGAGTAAAGTAAGAAAAAATATAAACAAAAATAATCAATGGCAGTAAGAGTGACAGAGTATCATGATAACAGCCATAAAGTGCTGTCATCAGGAAGCTGTTGGGAGCTTGTCGAAATAAGTAGTCAGGTCTGCCTAGGAAGAGTCAGCAACAATTGCCTTACATCTTGGAGAATTAAAAACTTTAGAAAATAATTTATCTCTATACTTGCTGTCCCCAGCTTCTCTCTCCTTTTCTCTTCTGTAATACATCCTATATAGTTTTCCTAACTCTAGTTCTAGTAACTCCTCCAATCCATTTCCAGCAGTAGCCAGAATTGTCTTCTTAAAACATAAATTCCCACACTGTGTAGAACACTTTAGTAACTTCCCTATAAAATAAAATCCAAAATAATCCTAAATCTACCAGTTCTTTATGATGAGGGCCCTGCTTGTCACTCTGGGCTCATTTGGGGCAACTATTCTGCCAGTACACTAAACATTAACCACAAAATCATCAAGTTCTCACCATTTCAGGGGGTGTGTGTGTGTGTGTGTTCCCACCATTTCAGGGTGTGTGTGTGTGTGTGTTTTATATCCTCTTCCTCTGCCTAAATTACCTCTTTACTACTCTCCGCATGATCTCCACTTAGTTCAAAATTAATTTTCATTATCACTTCATCGAGGATGCTTTCTCTGACCCTCTACTCTTTCCAAACAGTGTTGACCCTATATCATCATATCTCTCATACATCATCTATTTATCACTATTTTGTAACCATGTGTTCATTTTGTTATTTATATGTCCAATAGCTACTCCCCAAATAGACTCTAAATGCCCTGAGTGCTCATATCATGTGTCTTGTTCTCCCTTTGCAGCACTTACCACAGTGCTTCACCCAGAATATGTGTTCATAGATATTTAGTGAATAAATAAGTAGAAATAATAGCTTCCTAGCACAGAGAACAGTCCTTGGAATAAAAGATGCACTCAATACATGTACATTGATTGATTGGATTATTTGTTGAATAAGCAGAGGCTAAAAGATATAAAAAGTGTTTGAAAATAACACGAGGTTTAAAATGCTAGGGTTTAGGAACTATGGGGTAAATGTTGACACAGAAGGCTTAATATTGTAAAGTTAAAAAAAATTTTTTTAAGGTAAATATTCTTTTTTCCAATATCACAATGTCAGGTACATAACAATTACTTCATAAAAACTGTTGAATTAATTCTATTCTGCTGATTTAAAAATAATAACAATTTAATCTTATAGAGCCATTAAAATTTAGTTTTGTCAGACTGTTTAAATTATTTCCATGCAAGCATTTCTGCAAGAATATAGCATTCCTTTTTCTAACCCCAGACAGAGTCAAAATTGATTAATTTACTTTGCAATCATGTATAATTTAAAGAATAATTTCAATTTGGCATATCAGAAATCATTAAAATATGCTTAGAATTTAAAGTAAAAATTAAAAATAAATAAATAAATGGAAAAAAAAAATAAATAAATAAATGTAATAAATACATATAAAAAAAAAAAAAAAAGAATTTAAAGCACAAGATTTTATAGCATTCTTTTTTACCAAGGCTAGATCACATCAAATAGCACATGGCTGAGAAAATAAGATTATATTAGAACAGTAATTTTTAATTATGGTGGACAAAGCTGCAAAGCCCAGCCTAACACTCCAAAGTTCAGTCATACCACCTTTAAGTTCATGCACCTAGACAAAAAGAGAACAAAATAAAATAAAACAAAACAACAAGATATGAATGTGCACTGGCTCTCAGGTTATTAACAGTTCCCTACTTTTATCATCCTGCAAAGTGAAGTCACTCAGTCATGTCCGACTCTTTGTGACCCCATGGGTGGTAGCCTACCAGGCTCCTCTTTCCATAGGATTTTCCAGGCAAGAGTACTGGAGTGGGTTGCCATTTCTGATAAAATTCTTCCTATAGAAGAGGCAGAACTTCTGGAATGATGATGCAAAGATATTAGTAATGCTCTCTCCATGAAAGTAATTTAATGGGGGAAAGTTGTTGTGTTTTTTTTTTTTTTTTTAATGTAACGATTTAAAGTCTCTGGAATTTGTCCTAAGCCATACAGCAGATGGAAAAAACATTTAGTAAAGAAAAAAAAAGAAAATCTATTAAATCTTGGTAAGAAGAGTAAGAGTCTAGAGCATTTGACCCACAACCTGCTCCTATCAGCTTTCATCACCAGCACCTCTCCTCCTAGTTCTCATCTAAAACTACCATTTCACCTCATAAGGGGCAGACAACTGATATCTCCCCCAAAGCTTCACATTATAGGAGCTCAATTTAAGGGAAGTGCATATTAGAGGATTGGGCTCAATTTCTCCACTCAGCCAAAACTTGTAGGGTAGTAGTTTCTACCAAAAATGGAAAATAATGGATAGGCCTGGATTGCTCCTGCCCCATCTGACACATAGAGTGCCAGGAGAAGCAATATGAGAAGACCAGGTGCTACCATTCCTACTTACTACTTCATTCATAAGATATTCATAAGACAGGAGATATCACCATAAGAGAAGAAAGTCACTCTCTTCATCCACAGCCCTATAGCAGCACAGAGATTCTACACAGAAGGATAGGTAGATCATAACAACAAGAACTCTGAAACTCCACCTAAAAAGACTAAGTTTATTTAGAACAAAAGCATGGAGCAAGTTGAACCTAACCATATTGTCATGAACAATAGCAACCTTAGTGGTAAACAATTAAGAGGGATTTGGAAGCTCCAGAATACTTGAAGCAACAAAGAAAATGGCAGACCAGGCATCAGTTTAATAGAGAGAAACTAGGACAAAGAAAACTGGAAGAGCTCATCTGTATAAGAGAAAGCTTCAAAGACTGGCACTACCAGGTCCTTGCAAAAAAAAAAAAAAAAAGGTGTACTTTTATTAGAACAGAAATTTTATATCCAAGGTCATTGGCAAAAATACAGTTATCAGATATCAATCAATGATGACTAAGCACTGACTATGAGTTGAATGTCATATCAATAGAAGCAGAACAACAAGAAACTTAACGGGTAAGTCAGAAAAAGGGACAGTCAAAAAGAGTTTGGTTAAAAATCAGAAAGATCCTTTATGCCTGGTGGTCAAGGAGATTGTACACACATGCAAGGCTGCACTCTATGAAGCGTAACATCAGAGAGGCTTTTCACATTGTAGAAGAAAAAATTCAATGAATTAGCACATCCAAGTCACTAAACAAATAAGCAAAAATGCAAAGAAGAATAAACCCCAGAAGGAGGGGGAAACAGTACCCAAAGTGCAACAACATATTATCTCAAAAAGTCAAATTTTCAACAAAATTTATGAGATATGCAGAAAAAGAGGAAAATGTGACTGCTAAGTGACAATACAAAAGCCTCTACAAAAGTTTGCAATAATACATAATATGCTTTCTGGATACAGTGGAATTGAATCAGAAATTAATACAGAGGACAATTTGGAAAATTGACAGAATATGTGAAGCTCAACCAATGGAACAAAGAAGGAAATCATAAACAAAATAGAAAATATTTTGAGTTTAATTTAAAAAACCAATACAGTATTGTAAAGTAAAATAAAATCTGAAAAAAAAAAGAAAAACTCAATTACCAATTTATAAGGTAAAGCTAAAGCAGTGTTTAGAGGAATATTTATAGCTATAAAGTCTTATTTTTATCAAAATAAAGGAAAAAGAAATACCTCAAATAATAACCACCACCTTAAGAAACTAGGTAAAGAAGAGCAAACTAACTCAAATAAACCAGAAGGAAGAAAATAAAGATTAGAGTGCAAATAAATGAAACAGAAAATAGAAAAACATTAGAGAAAATCAACAAAATCAAAAATTGGTTCATTGAAAATATCAACAAAAGAGACAAATATTTAGCTAGACTGTCCAAGAAAAAGAGAACAAAGACTCAAACTACTAATATCCAGGATGAAAGAGTGGGCATCACTAATAATGTTACAGCAATAAAAAGAATTATGAAAGCATTTCATGAACAAATGTATGTCAAAAATTAGATACCTGGATGAAAGGGACAAACCCCTAGAAAGACATAACTGATTCAAGAAGAAATACAAAATAAGAATATATCTGAACTGGTAAAGAGATTGAATTATGATTTATAAAATCCCATAAAAGGAAATCCAGGCTCAGATCATTTCACTAGTGAATTCTATAAAAAATATAAAAAAGAAATACAAATCATTTCTCAACTCATTCTATTAGGTAAGGGTAACTACAACACAAAACCAAAAATGTTATCAGAAAACTAAAGACAAATACCTCTTATGAAGAATCCTTAGTAATAATAGTTATTATTTTAAAAACAATTTGTTATTGCCTGAAAATGTTAAATATAGAGTGATCATGTGCCCAGCAATCCCACTTCCAGACATACACCCAAGAGAAATGAAATCATATGCTCAAACAAAAACTTGTACACAAAGTTCACAGCAACATTATTCATAAGAGCCAAAATGTAGAAAAAACCCATTAGCTGTAGAAACAATATCCATCAGCTATGAATAGATAATTAAATTAGTGTAATAATATTTGGCCATAAAAACTAACAATCCATTTATAAAATCAATAAGTTCTGGAGACCTAATTACAATATGATGACTATAGTTAATAACAGTGTGCTGTTTATCTGAAATTTGCTAAGAGAATAGATATCAACTGTTCTTATCCCACATAATAAAAAATATGGTAAAAAGATGAGGTGATTTACACTTCAATTAGCCTGATTGCAGTAGTCATTTCACTGTGTATACATATACCTTAAATATATACAATTTTCATTTGTCAATCTCATCTCAGTAAAGGTGAGGGAAAGAATACTTACAAATGTGCAGTGCTTAGTTGCTCAGTCGTGTCCGACTCTTTGCAACACCAAAGACTGTAGCCTGCCAGGCTCCTCTGTCCATGGGATTCTCCAGGCAAGAATACTGGAGTGGGTTGCCTGCCCTCCTCCAGGGGATCTTCCCAACCCAGGGATCAAACCCAGGTCTCCCGCATTGCAGGTGGATTCTTTACCATCTGAGCCACCAGGGAAGCCCATACAAAAATCAAATCATCATATTGTTCATCTGACTCCAATATAATGTTCCACATCAATCACATCTCAATCTTTAAAACACACACACACACACACAAAGGAATCTACAGAGAAATAGTGATTGCCTAAAGCTTACAGGAATGGAAGAGAATGGGAAGAGACTGCTGATTGGTACAGGGTTTCTTTGGTGCATTATTTAAATGTTTTAAAATTATATTTGGTGATGGTTGCACAATTCCATGAATATGCTAAAAATCATTAAAATGTAAGATTTAAATAGGTGAAGTTTATGGTATGTGAATTATATCTCATTAAGGCTGTCTTTTTAAAAAAGGCTTTCCGGGAAAATGACCATGTGATCTACTACAGAAAACTAGAAAAACACTCATAGCATAGAGCTAGTAAAACAGGAACCTTCTCTAATCCAGATCTATACTTCAGAATTGGATTATATTAAACTATGCCACAAAGAGGCAGGGGAGGAGAGGGGAGTGAAGTGGGGTTGGAAGGAGTCCTATAACACTGAAGTACCATGGTGATCCCTTTCACAGATCACTGCCTTGTCATAAAAAAGGGGCTTGCATAACTCAATAAAGCTATGAGCCATGCCATGTAGGGCCACCCAAGACAGACGGCTCATAGCGGAGAGTGTTGATAAAACGTGATCCACTGCAGGAGGGAATGGTAAACCACCACAGTATACTTGCCATGAGAACTGTATAACAGAACAAAGAGATATGACACCAAAAGATGAGTCCCCCAGGTCTGAAGGTGTGCAGTATGCTACTGGGGAAGAGCAAAGAACTACTAATATTCCCAAAAGCAGCTGGGCCAAAGCAAAAACAATACCAGTTGTGGATGTGTCTGGTGAAGAAAGTAAAATCAGATGCTGCAAAGAACAACGTTATTGCATAGGAACCATGAATCAAGGCAAATTGAACATGGCCAAGCAAGAGATGGTAAGAATAAACATCTACATCTTTAAGAATCAGTGAACTAAAATGGGCGACAGTGGGCAAATTTAATTCAGATGACCATTATATCTATTACTGTGGGCAAGAATTCCTTACAAGAAATGAAGTAGCCCTCATAATCAACAAAAGAGGCCAAAATTCAATACTTACCTCAAAAATGACAGAATGATCTTAGTTCATTTCCAAGGCAAGCCATTCAACACCACAGTAATCCAAGTCTATGCCCCTACCACTAATGCCAAAGAAGCTCAGGTTGACCAGTTCTGTAAAGACCTAGAAGACCTCTGAGAACCCACACCAAAAAAAAAAAAAAAAAGATGTTCTATTCATCACTGGGGATTGCAATACAAAAGTAGGAAGTCAAGAGATAACCTGGTGAAATAGACAAGATCGGCCTTGGAGAACAAAATGTAGTAGAGCAAAGACTAAGTGAATTCTGCCAAGAAAATGCACTATCATAGCAAATACCCTTTTTCAACAACAAGAGAGACAACTTTACAAATGGACATCACCAAATGGTCGATATCAAAATCAAACTGACATATTCTTTGTAGCCAAAGATGGAGAAGCTTATACACAGTCAACAAAAACAAGACCTGGGGCTGACTGTGGCTCAGATCATCATCATCATAGTAAAACTCAAGCTTAAACTAAAGAAAGCAGGGAAAACCAGTAGGTGAGCCAGGTATAACTTACATCAAATTCCCTATGAATATGCAGTAGAGGTAATGAGTAGATTCAAGGGATTAAATCTATTAAATAGTGTGCCTGAAGAACTATGGACAGAAGTCCATAATATTGTACAGAAGGTGATGAACAAAACCATCTCAAAGAAAAAGAAAACAAGAAGGCAAAGTGGTTACCTAAAGAGGCTTTACAAATAGCTAAAGACAGTAGAGAATTGAAAAACAAAGGAGAAAGGGAAAGATATACCCAGGTAAATTCAGAGTTCAAAAGAACAGCACAGAGAGACAAGAGGACCTTATTCAAAGAACAGTGCATAAGACTAGAAGAAAACAACAGAAGGGGAAACATGAGAGATCTCTTCAGGAAAACTGGAGATATCAAGGGAACACTTCACCCAAAGGTGGGCACAGTAATGGAGAGAAACAGTATAGACCTAGTAGATGCTGAAGAGATCAAGAAGAGATGAACAGAATACATGGAAGACCCGTATAAAAAAGATCTTAATGAACTGGATTACTCCAATGATGTGGTCAGTCACCCAGAGCCAAACATTCTGAAGACTGAAGTCCAGTGGGCCTTAGAAAACACTGCTGTTAATAAAGCTAGAGGATGTGAAGGAATTTCAGTAGAGCTATTCAAAACCCTAAAGGATGATGCCATCAAGGTGTTGCATTCAATATGTCAGCAAATCTGGAAGACCCAGAGTGCCCAAGGGGACTGGAAAAGGTCAATCCTCATCCCAATTCCCAAGAAGGGTAATACTAAAGAATGTTCTAACCATCGGAAAACTGCATTCATCTCCTATGCTAGTAAGGTAATGCTTAAAATTTTGCATGCTAGGCTTCAGCATTATGCAAACCAAGAACTTCCAGATGTCCAAGCTGGGTTTAGAAAAGGTAGAGGAGCCAGAGATCAAATCGCTGACATTTGCTGGATCATAGAGAAAGCCAGGGAATTCCAGAGAAATGTCTACCTCTGTTTCATTGACTATGCTAAAGCCTTTGACTGTGTGGATCATAATACACTGTGGAAAGCTCTTAGAGAGGTGGGAATACCAGACCATCTTTCCTGTCTCCTGAGAAACCTGTATGTAGGTCAAGAAGCAACAGTTAGAACCCTGTATGGAACAACTGAATGGTTCAAGACTGAGAAAGGAGTAAGACAGGGCTGTCTGCTGTCACCCTGTCCATTTAACCTATATGCTGAGTACATAATGAGAAAAGCCAGGCTGGATGAGTTACAAGCTGGAATCAGGATAGGCAGGAGAAACATCAAAAACCTAAGATATGTGGATGATACCACTCTAATGGCTGAAAGCGAAGAGGACATAAGAGCCTCTTGATGAGGGTGAAGGAAAAGAGTGAAAGAGTCAGCAGCTTAAAACTGAATATATATATATATATATATATATATGTATATATATATATAAACTAAGATCATGGCATCCGGCCCCATTCAGTTATCAGTTCAGTCACTCTCTCATGTCTGACTCTTTGCAACCCCATGAACTGCAGCACACCAAGCTTTCCTGTCCCTCACCAACTCCCAGAGCTTGCTGAAACTCATGTCCATCGAGCCAGTGATGCAATCCATCCTTTGTCTTTCCTTTCTCTACCTGCCTTCACTCTTTCCCAGCATCAGGGTTGTTTCCAATAGGTTGGCTCTTCAAATCAGGTGGCCAAAGTATTGGAGCTTCAGCATCAGTCCTTCCAATGAATACTCAGGACTGATTTCTTTTTCAATTGACTGATCTGATATCCTTGCAGTCGAAGGGACTCAAGAATCTTCTCCAACACCACAGTTCAAAAGCATCAATTCTTCGGCACTCAGTGGTCTTTATGGTCCAATCTCACATCCATACATGACTACTAGAAAAAAACTACTAGCTTTAACTAGATGGACCTATGTTGGCAAAGTAATGTCCCTGCTTTTTAATATGATGTCTAGTTGGTCATACCTTTTCTTCCAAGAAGCAAACATCTTTTAATTCCATCTCTACAGTCACCATCTGCAATGATTTTGGAGACCAAGAAAATAAACTGTCTGATACAGTTTCCATTATTTACCCATTGATTTGCCATGAAGTGATGCAACCAGATGCCATGATCTTAGCTTTCTGAATGCTGAGGTTTAAGCCAACTTTTTCACTCTCCTCTTTCACTTTCATCAAGAAGCTCTTTAGTTCCTCTTCACATATCTGCTGAGTTGTTGACATTTCTCCCAGCAATCTTGATTCTAGCCTGTGCTTCATCTAGCCCAGCATTTCTCATGACGTACTCTGCATATAAGTTAAAAGCAGAGTGACATTATACAGCCTTGACGTACTCCTTTCCCAATTTGGAACCAGTCTGTTGTTCCATGTCCAGTTCTAACTGTTGCTTCTTGACCTGCATACAGATGTCTCAAGAAGCAGGTAAAGTAGTCTGGGATTCCAATCTTCTGAAGAACTTTCCACAGTTTGTTGTGTCCACACAGTCAAAGGCTTTGGCATAGTCAATGAAGCAGAAGTAGATATTTTTCTGGAATTCTCTTGCTTCTTCTATGATCCAACGGATGTTGGCAATTTGGTCTCTGGTTCCTCTGCCTTTTCTAAATCCAGCTTGAACATCTGGAAATTCTCGGTTCATATACTGTATTGTTTAAGCCTGGCTTGGAGAATTTTGAGCATTACTTTGCTAGCGTGTAAAATGAGTGTAATTATGTGGTAGTTTGAACATTCTTTGGCATTGCCTTTCTTTGGGATTGGAATGAAAACTAATCTTTTCCAGTCCTGTGGCCACTGCTGAGTTTTCCAAATTTGCTGACACATTAAGCGCAGCACTTTAACAGCACCATCTTTCAGGAACTGAAAAGTTCAACTGGAATTCCATCACCTCCACTAACTTTGTTTGTAGTGATGCTTCCTAAGGCCTACTTGACTTCTCATTCCAGGATGGATGTCTGGCTCTAGGTGAGTGATCACACCATTGTGGTTATTGGAGTCATTAAGATCTTTTCTGTATAGTTCTTCTGTATATTCTTGCCACCTCTTCTTAATATCTTCTGCTTCTGTTAGGTCCATACCATTAGGCCTGGCCCCATTACTTCATGACAAACAGAAAAGAAAAGGTGGTAGTAGTGACAGATTTCCTCTTCTTGGGCTCTAAAATCACTACAAATGGTGACTGCAGGCATGAAATCAGAAGACAATTGCTCCTTGGCAGGAAAGCTATGACAAACCTAGACAGTGTGTTGAAAAGCAGAAACATTACTTTGCTGACTAAGGTCTGTATAGCCAAGGCCATGGTCTTCCCAGTGGTCATGTGTGAGAGCTGGACCATAAAGAAAGCATAACAACAAAGAATCGATTACTTTGAACTGCAGTGCTTGAGAAGACTCCTAAAAGTCCCTTGGACAGCAAGGAGATCAGACCAGTTAATCTTAAGGGAAATCAGCCCTGAATACTCACTGGAAGGACTGATGCTGAGGCTGAAGCTCAAGTACTTTGGTCACCTGATGTAAACAGCCGACTCGTTGGAAAAGTCCCTGATGCTGAGAAAGATTGAGGGCAGAAGGAGAAAAGGAAGGAAAAGGGTGAGATGACTGGATGGCATCACTGATGCAATGGACATGAACTTGGGCAAACTTCGGAAGATGGTGAGGGACAGGGAGGCCTGGCGTACTGCAGCCCATGGGGTCGCAAAGAGTTAGACAGAACTGGGTGACTGAACAACAACAACAACCATGGCTTTATGGGCTTCCCCAGTGGCTCAGCGGTAAAGAATCCACCTGCAATGCAGAAAAACAAAGCATTTATAATGTCATTATATTCAAACTTTGCTGAACTCCACTAATTCAAAAATTTGTTATTAATATCCTAATTCAGGATAGCAATGATACCAGTGTATTCTGAGATGATATACAATGGATTTCTAACCCTATTGAAGGCTTCCTTGATGTCTCAGTTGATAAAGAATCTGCCTATCACAAATTCTATAACCCCAACAGAATCTCAACTAGCAACATTTGAAAACAACTTGCAGATTTTTTTAATTTCACATACCACCAGCTCAAGATTCTGCCCCCTCTCTAACTTTCCATTAGGAAGAATGCCAAGACAACAAACTAGAAGGAAATTTTACAAAAATCAGTACTGTCATGGAGTACGTCTCAAAATCACTGAAATAAGTTAAGCATAACTCCAGAGTACATAGAAAATGCCAGGAAAAAAATATACATTTTCTCAGGCTAGACCCACGAAAGTTATGGGAAAATGTGTAAGGAATAAGAGGGAAGTTCCTTTCATATGACAGTTTGTTAGTCTCAAAGACATTATCAAATGTGAGGACAAAATATTACATACAGCTTTTATCCATTCCACTAATGTTCTTCCAAAATATCCCAGAAAACACAGGTAAACATTTTTCCAGTTTCAAGTATAACAATATATAAATAAATGCATGAACAAATAAAACAAAAACCCCAAATTCCACTGTGCAGAGAAAATCTTTGCTCATATCAGGGGTTATCCTCTTCATATATTTTTCCATAATATTCATATTTTACATGGTTGAGATTAAAATATGTATATAGTGCCACAGCCTCTGTTAATTTAATGTTATATCCTATGGGTATGAGCTATCCATAGCTCCATTATAAATTAATTCTGAACTTAGTAACTTAAAACAACAAATATTTATTATTTCACAGCATTTATTGGTCCCTCAGATAAACCCTTTCCTACCTTGGATTTCTACTGAGTGACAATATCACTGACCTTCTTATATGACCTATTCTTTCATTGAGAGAACTGGTGAAGCACATGTTTAAAACCTTTAGAGAGCCTTTTGTCTAACTTGGTATTATATTCTTTTATCTTCTTTAGGTCTCAAAAAAGGATTTTCAGTCATATCCTCAGTTTTATCTCTAGACCAAGTTTTTCTGAGAGTACCCTGTATTTCATCTTTACCAGGAAGGTTTAATTTTAGAATCATTTGCCATCCAGAAAGCCTGAGAATTTTTTAAACCATCAAGTCCTGGCTCTTTCATGTTTTACAGTCTTTCCTTTAGTTGGTCTCTCCTCACATTTTACTATAAGAAACAAGAAAATCCATGAAGTACCTTTAAGTTTATGCCTAGAAATCTCCTTAGGCACATCACTCAGTTCATTTAGTGCATTTTCTACCTTCCACATGACTGTAGTGACAGTGTTATAAATGTTCTGGTACTGTATAACATGAATTTTCTTTCCACCAGTTTCCTATAAAAGTTTTCTCCCTTTCCTTCATGTTTTCATCTGAAGCCTTCTCAAAGGTAGTCTTATTTCTACACTATCTTCACTGCTAAATAAAATTTCACTGACACTGAATGAAGTCCTTTAGTAGCGGAGGAAAGGAGATAAAGAGTTCTAGCCCAGCCTGAGTATAGATACTTTTTGAACATTTCATTAACACTGATGGAATCCAACTGAGAAAAAATAAACTGGTAAGCTGCTGTTGCTGTTTAGTTGCTAAGTCATGTCTGACTCTGCAATCCCTGGACTGTAGCCCACCAGGCTTCTCTGTCCATGGGATTTCCCAGGCAAGAATACTGCAGTGAGTTGCTATTTCCTTCTCCAGGGGATCTTCCTGACCCGGGGATGGAACTCATGTCTCCTGCTTGTCAGGTGGATTCTTTACTGCTGAGCCATCAGGGAAGCCCCCAGCTGATGAGTATCAAGTTGTAAAGTAACCTAACTTAGACTCAACAAAGACTAAAACCAATCCCAGACAAGATCCTAAGGATACACACAGTTTGAAGTTCCCAAGATTATGCCCAGTTTGGGGAGTTCACTAGAAAAACTCAGAGAATTCAAAAGAAGTTATACTCACAATTAAAGTTTATTACACTGAAAAGAATCAAAGAAAATTAGCAAAGGGAAAATGCAGACGGGGTGAAGTCTTGAGGAAACCAAGCACACACTTCTAACAGCACTCTCCCACACAGGATACACTTAATTCCTCCACCAATGAATTATGATAGCACATGAGAAGTATTGTCTACCCTGGAAGTTCCACCAAGCCTAGGAACACTGAGTTTTTTAGAGTAATCAATCTAACAAGGCTCCATAAATTACATCTTTTACATAAACTATCTAGACAAGCTAATATAGTGTACTGTGTAGTGAAACTCCAATACTTTGCCCACCTGATGCAAAGAACTGACTCATCTGAAAAAACCCTGATGCTGGGAATGATTGAACATGGGAGGAGAAGGGGACGACAGAGGATGAGATGCTTGGATGGCATCACTGACTCAATGGACATGAGTTTGAGCAAGCTTCATGAGTTGGTGATGGACAGGGAAGCCTGGCATACTGCAGTCCATGGGGTCACAAAGAGTCGGACACAACTGAGAGACTGAACTGAACTGAACTAAACTGGCATTAAGCATGCAAAACATTATTAGAACATTTCAAAAGTATTCTAGGAGGCAGGTTCCTCATCACAAAAGAAAGTCCTTCATGGTAATATATGAGGTGTAAGAGTTAACTCTTGCTTGCTGAGTTAACTCTTTCTTTCACAAGTCTCAGTTTAGTGGGGCTTTCCAGGTGGCTCTAGTAGTAAAGAACATGCCTGCCAATTCAGGCGACAAGAGACACGGGTTCAATCCCTGGATCAGGAAGATCCCCTGGAGGAGGGCGTGGCAACCCACCACAGTATTCTTGCCTGGAGAATCCTATGGACAGAAGAGACTGACGGGCTATAGTGTATAGGGTCGCAAAGAGACAGACATGACTGAAGCAACGTATCACACACATACAGGAAGGAGCTTAGACTTTCCAAAGATCTGCCCTTATGAGGAACACAACTAAGTTTATATAAGGTCAAAGTGATTCACCAGTATTTGAACTTATACTAGTATCAAAATTCATCTCCTCAGAGGATGAGAAAAGAACTAAGAGTTTCTACAATATATCATTCACAATATCCAGTTTATAACACACTATTAGATATAGAGAGAACTATGAAAAGAAAAAAAAATGCAGTCAGTAGAGGCCAACACTGAGATGGCTCAGATTTTTGTCTTTAGAAAACAAAGAAAATATTATAAATATATTCAAATAGCTAAAGGAAAATCTTTAAGAATTTTAAAAAGATATAGTCTTCAGGGAAAAAAAAGAGATAAAATCTTATACAGAAGACTGGAATTATAAAAACAACCAACTGGAAATTGTGGAATAAAACCTTATAATGCTGTAAATAAAAAATTCACTGACTGGGCCTTAAGCATTCAATTGAAAATGTCAGGATAAAGAGACATCATTAAAATACTTCATCTGAAAAACAGAGATAAATTTGAAAAAAATTTACATACCTTCAGGGATCCATGGGAAAATAGTGAATATGTAATAAGAGTTCCAGAAAGAAAAGTGAATAAAAATGTGGCAAAAATTTTTTTAAGAAATAATCCTTAAGTTTTTCCAAATCTGATGAAAAACAATTTACATATCTAAAAAGCTCAGTAAACCCCAAGTACGATATACAGACATGCAAAAAAAAAAAAAAAAGTATAACACAGATATATTGCCAAATTGTGTAAAACCAAAGATAAAAAGTCTTAAAGGCACAAAGAGGGAAGAACTGCATACAGGAGACCAATTATATGAAAAATAGTTGAATTCTCACGAGAAACAATGGTGATTATAAGACAACGAAGTAATATCATTAGTGTTAAAATACACACAAAAATAATCATGTGAACTCATAATTCTATGTCACATGAAAATATTCTTCAAAAGCAAGGGTGAAATAAATACAATTTCATAAAAGCTGAGAAGATTTAGTACAAGAAAAATCAGACCTGCACTATAAGAATCTGTAAAAGGTTGATAGACACTGCAAGCTATATGAAGAAAAGTTAACTGGAAACTTGGATCTACAGAAAAGAATGAGGAAAAGTAGAAGTTGTGGGTTTTTTAACTATGTTTTTGAATTTATAATTTAATATACTTAAAGGTTAACTCACCGAAGCCAAAATATTAACAATATAAAGAAAGGTTTATGATGTTTTTTTTAAAAAAAGATAAAAAATACCCAAAAGATGAGGACGATGCCAGTAAATGGAATTAGACTATTACACGATTTACAGTGTTCCAAGTGTGAAGTAGGAAGAATGAAGCGTTGAATGTGAAGGGAGAACCAACAAGTATAAAATAGAAAGTGTGAAGTGAAAATACAGATCCTAAATAAACTGAAAAGTTAGGGATACACATTGTTAGCTCTAGAGCAACCACAATAGATAGACAGAAATATAGCAAAGAAACAAGTAGAAAAAAAAAAAATAGAACAGTAAATACATGCTTATACACATAGATGTTAATGCATACTGTGAAATTAAGGATAATTTTTATACTTCTTTATATATTTTAACTTTAACAGTTCACTACAATCTCAACTAAGATTTCCAAATGTTATTTGCTATTACCTCCAAATCAGTCTCTTTCCTAAACCTCTTCAACTGTTTTCCAATTCACAACAAATGAAATGCAAAGCCTCTACTACTATAGTCAATGAGCTACCACACAATCTGGTTAATCTCTATTTTTCCAGTTTCATGTTTAGCCACTCCTTCGCCTATTCACTTTTCATCTTTTTAGTTATGAGAACTGTTTCCTTCATCTAAACTTTTTTCCATGCTTCTCCATCCCTGCCTTTTCATGGATGCCTCTTTACCTTTCAGATGCCAGTTTAAGGTTTATCTCATCACGAAAGTTTTTTCTAATTACCCTGAAAGTTTGTATTAAATTTCTATCACTGAATTCTCTTTACTTCCACAGCATGCCATTATATACATTTGTTAACTTCTCATTGACCTTTTACTCACCAGATTTTAGCTCATTTTCCTTTACTGATGTATACCCCTTGCATAGCATTGTGCACAAAACATAGAATGTACTCAATAAAAGTGTAAAATAAATGGCACGTGTAAAAACCTGCAAC
Source organism: Oryx dammah (assembly GCF_014754425.2). Lineage (NCBI taxonomy): Eukaryota > Metazoa > Chordata > Mammalia > Artiodactyla > Bovidae > Oryx > Oryx dammah. The sequence continues at coordinate 94,263,715 of NW_024070212.1, read as the reverse complement.
ACCAACGGCTCCAAGTAAATTTTCTTATGAAATCACTACAAACAATCATAATACAATTTGCATGCCCTGTAGCTTCATGGATATATTTTCCTGAGTAATTTTCATCAATTTTCCTCTTTTTTATAAATAGCAAGAGCATAGCTGGAGAGAATTCGTTCAGCAGAAGGAATGGCTTCAGTGGAGCCATGTTTATACATTAGCAACAGCACTCATACATTTATGCTAAGAAAAAAAACCCTGCTCATTTATAATTACAACTGCTGCTGCTGCTGCTGCTAAGTCACATCAGTCGTGTCCGACTCTGCTATCCCATAGACGGCAGCCCACCAGGCTCCCCCGCCCTGGGATTCTCCAGGCAAGATCACTGGGGCGGGTTGCCATTTCCTTCTCCAATGCATAAAAGTGAAAGTGAAGTCGTGTCCGACTCTTAGCGACCCCATGGACTGCAGCCTACCAGGCTCCTTCGTCCATGCGATTTTCCAAGCAAGAGTACTGGAGTGGGTTGCCATTGCCTTCTCCGAATTACAACTGAAAAAAAAATCAATTTACTTTAGTTGATAGATAGTAAGTATAGTAAAAGGTAGAAACTACACAAGAATGACAGTCTGTAACTGATGGTAACTGTAGAAATTAAAATGTATATGTTTAAGCCAAGAGCAAAATAGATGATATACAATAAGCACTTAAACTTTGAAGAACAGCCAAATGGTAGTTCGTAGGTATAAAAAGAAACAGAATAATTATGGTCTCCTAATTGTTATAAATCACTTTTAAAAATACGTAGAAATCACTGAAAGAAAAAAGAAAATTATATGCTTTATACAGCTCTATTGGCAAGTAATATATTTGGCCTTTATGTGTCTGTTTGGTAAATAAATTGATTCTCCCCTTTCTTACCCTCAGTTCAGTTCAGTTCAGCTCAGTCACTCAGTTGTGTCCAACTCTTTGAGATCCCATGAATCACAGCACGCCAGGCCTCCCTGTCCATCACCAACTCCCGGAGTTCACTCAGATTCACATCCATCGAGTCGGTGATGCCATCCAGCCATCTCATCCTCTGTCGTCCCCTTCTCCTCCTGCCCCCAATCCCTCCCAGAATCAGAGTCTTTTCCAATGAGTCAACTCTTAGCATGAGGTGGCCAAAGTACTGGAGTTTCAGCTTTAGCATCATTCCCGCCAAAGAAATCCCAGGGCTGATCTCCTTCAGAATGGACTGGTTGGATCTCCTTGCAGTCCAAGGGACTCTCAAGAGTCTTTTCCAACACCACAGTTCAAAAGTATCAATTCTTTGGCGCTCAGCTTTCTTCACAGTCCAACTCTCACATCCATACATGACCACTGGAAAAACCATAGCTTTGACTAGACGGACCTTTGTTGGCAAAGTAATGTCTCTGCTTTTGAATATGCTATCTAGGTTGGTCATTACTTTCCTTCCAAGGAGTAAGTGACTTTTACTTTCATGGCTGCAATCACCATCTGCAGTGATTTCGGAGCCCCCAAAAATAAAGTCTGACACTGTTTCCACTGGTTCCCCATCTATTTCTTATCCTAGGTGTTTATATTTCATCTGAACTGTTAAAATGCTGTCATCATTGGTCTCCAAGATACAAGCCTTACCAACCACAATTGTGAAACCTCCATACTGCTTGAATGCCAATATTCCCAGTAGGAAGGGAAGAGGAACATGGGACAAATTCAACAGGTATAGGCATGAGAGTGAAAGTGAAGTCACTCAGTCACGTCCGACTCTTTGTGACCCCATGGACTGTAGCCTACCAGGATCCTCAGACCATGGAATTTTCCAGGCAAGAGTACTGGAGTGGGTTGCCATTTCCTTCTCCACCAACCACAAGTGTGAAACCTCCATACTGCTTGAATGCCAATACCCCCAGTAGGAAGGGAGGAGGAACATGGGACAAATTCAATGGAGAAGGTACTGTAAACAAGGTACTTATTAGCCTGCTTAAATTGGACAAATAACTTAATCTTACTGGATTGCTTAATGATAATAATAATTTATTTCACACTGATGTACCAAGGAGAAATTATCAAAGCATATGTAAAAGCATTCAAGAAGGTAAGGTGCTCAATCATTATTTGTTGCATTAATGAACACCATTTGGCCAAAAAATGGAAATCCATAACTTTCTATCTCCTTATTTTTATTTAGAGCACCCATTATCACCTGCAATTCAGGTGATATGTAAATTTAAATATAAATAATTTTATATAACATATAGATATATATTTATAGAATATTTAACTATATATTATAATGTATATTTATGGACTCAAATACATATCATATTACATCATATTATATATATATATATAAAATACATATGCTGTATTATACAATACAATACAAAACATAGACAATCTCCCATCCACAAGAATATCAGGTCTATAACAGCAGGAACTTTATCACAGTTTGGGTGACAGCTATATCCTCAGAGCCTAGACTACTATCTGACATATAGCTGGTACTCAAAATTCCTGGCTTTAATCTCTTTAGGTAATACTCAGCAAGTGGGTCTTCCCTCATAGCTCAGTTGGTAAAGAATCCACCTGCAATGCAGGAGACCGTGGTTCAGTTCCCTGGTGGTTCAGTGGTAAAGAATCTCCCTGCAATGCAGGAGACTTGGGTTCAATCCCTGGGTCAGGAAGATCCCCTGGAAGAGGGCATGGTAAACCACTCCAGTACTCTTGTATAGAGAACTGCATGGATAGAGGAGCCTGGTGGGTTGTAGTCCATAGGGTCGCATAGAGTGGGACACGACTGAAGCGACTAAGCAGCAAGAGCAATATACATCAACTACAACATTAAGTCTAAACAGATTACCATAGCATTGAAGGCATCTTATTTAACACTAAACGGCTTTCCAGTTTCTCTGACTATGCTCCTCCATAGTCAGTCCTTAGGCACACCAATTTTGTTCATTTGCTCTCTTAAACACTAAATATTCTGGAATGGTCCAAGACAGATGACACTTCCTGTACTATGATGATGATAACAGAACTGGAGAGAAGCATTCAGAATACTGAAATGCTTTATAGGTAAAATGAATGGAAATTACAGATGGATAGAATATCATCAGTGAGTGAAACGGAAGACTAGTTAACTTTAATATTTCTGGCTTGCAAAACTATGTGAACAGAGGAAAGATGAAGTTGTAGATATAGGTTCCAGTGAGAAAATCTAGAATTCTATTTTAGATCTCATTATTTTTGAGATGTCTGTGAGAATCCAAGTGAAGACGTCAATCAGATAATTGAAAATGTAGTTAGTTTAAGAGAGGAGGTCCAGGAAATTCAAATTCAGGATTTATAAATAGAAGGAAACAAAAAAGAGACAAAAAAGTGCCCAAAACCATGATCTGAGGAACTCTTAACACTTAAGGGCTGAATAGTAGCAAAAGCATCCAACAAAAGAAACTGAGAAGGAGCAGTCCTGTGTGATTCAGGAGAAACCAGAAGAATGAGTTATTGCAGAGTCCAAGAAAGAAGTCTGACTCAATAGGAAAGAGGAGTCAATGATGTTGAAAGCTATTGAGATCAATTACTGTGAAGGCAGAAGTGTAAATTTAGCCACATAGTGGTCACTGATGATTTGACAAGAACAGTTTCAGTGGAGTAGTGAGACTGGAAAATAGACTGGAATGAGCTGAAAAATAAAAGGGAAGCAAAAGAGTGTGATAGTATTTGGAAAAGTTTTTGCTCCTTCAGAACATAGGCCCTCTTGCAAGTTGAAGACAAGCATCATTGACACTAAAATGAAAATATTGTTAATCTTTTCCAGGTTCTTTAAACATTATTGTGCACAATACTCTTATTTATAAATTTCTCTTAGAGCATGAAAATTGAAACTGATTAGTAGAAACGAATTCTTAGTTTTGCTTTATGAAATTCTAATCAACCGACTGTGTAGCTGTGAAAATCAAGAATATCTTGGTTATTTTGGGAAACATTACTGAAACCTTACCAAATATATTTACTTTTATCAATCCTTCATGCATACCAGGAGTGCCTACATAAGGTCTCCCCAGTAAATAGGATTGGACATGTATAATATTAATATCACTCAGTTCAATTCAGTTCAGTCATTCAGTTGTGTCCGAATCTGCGACCCCATGAATTACAGCAAGCCGTGCCTCCCGGTCCATCACCAACTCCCGGAGTTCACGCAAACTCATGTCCATCGAGTCGGTAAAGCCATCCAGCCATCTCAACCTCTGTCATCCCCTTCTCCTCCTGCCCCCAATCCCTGCCAGCATCAGAGTCTTTTCCAATGAGTCAACTCTTAGCATGAGGTGGCCAAAGTACTGGAGTTTCAGCTTTAGCATCAGTCCTTCAAATGAAGGACTGATCTCCTTTAGAATGGACTGGTTGGATCTCCTTGCGGTCTAAGGAACTCTCAAGAGTCTTCTCCAACACCACAGTTCAAAAGCATCAATTCTTCAGCGCTCAGCTTTCTTCACAGTCCAAATCTCACATCCATACATGACCACTGGAAAAACCATAGCCTTGATTAGACAGACCTTTGCTGGCAAAGTAATGTCTCTGCTTTGAATATACTATCTAGCTTGGTCATAACTTTCCTTCCAAGGAGTAAGCATCTTTTAATTTCATGGCTGCAGTCACCATCTGCAATGATTTTGGAGCCCCCAAAATAAAGTCAGCCACTGTTTCCACTGTTTCCCCATCCATTTGCCATGAAGTGAAGGGACCAGATGCCATGATCTTCGTTTTCTGAATGTTGAGCTTTAAGCCAACTTTTTCACTCTCCTCTTTCACTTTCATCAAGAGGCTTTTTATCTCCTCTTCACTTTCTGCCATAAGGGTGGTGTCATCTTCATATCTGAAGTTATTGATATTTCTCCCGACAATCTTGATTCCAGCTTGTGCTTCTTCCAGCCCAGCATTTCTCATGATGTACTTTGCATATAAGTTAAATAAGCAGGGTGACAATATACAGCCTTGACACACCAGTCTGTTGTTCCATGTCCAGTTCTAACTGTTGCTTCCTGACCTGCATATATGTTTCTCAAGAGGCAGGTCAGGTGGTCTGGTATTCCCATTGCTTGAAGAATTTTCCACAGTTTATTGTGATCCACACAGTGAAAGGCTTTGGCATAGTCAAGAAAGCAGAAATAGACGTTTTTCTGGAACTCTCTTGCTTTTTCCATGATCCAGCAGATGTTGTCAATTTGATCCCTGGTTCCTCTGCTTTTTCTAAAACCAACTTGAACATCTGGAAGTTCACGGTTCACGTATTCCTGAAGCTTGGCTTGGAGAATTTTGAGCATTACTTTACTAGCGTGTGAGATGAGTGCAATTGTGTGGTAGTTTGAGCATTCTTTGGCATTGCCTTTCTTTGGGATTGGAATGAAAACTGACCTTCCAGTCCTGTGGCCACTGCTGAGTTTTCCAAATTTGCTGGCATATTGAGTGCAACACTTTCACAGCATCATCTTTCAGGATTTGAAATAGCTCCACTGGAATTCCATCACCTCCACTAGCTTTGTTCGTAGTGATGCTTTCTAAGGCCCACTTGACTTCACATTCCAGGATGTCTGGCTCTAGGTGAGTGAACACACCATTGTGATTATCTGGATAGTGAAGATCTTTTTGTACAGTTCTTCTGTGTATTTTTGCCACCTCTTCTTAATATCTTCTGCTTCTGTTATGTCCAGACCATTTCTGTCCTTTATCAAGCCCATGTTTGCATGAAATATTCCCTCGGTATCTTTAATTTTCTTCAAGAGATCTCTAGTCTTTCCCATTCTGTTGTTTTCCTCTATTTTTTTGCATTGTTCTCTGGCTTTCTTATCTCTTCTTGCTCTTCTTTGGAACTCTGCATTCAGATGCTTATATCTTTCCTTTTCTCCTTTGCTTTTTGCTTCTCTTCTTTTCACAGTTATTTGTAAGGCCTCCCCAGACAGCCATTTTGCTTTTTTGCATTTCTTTTCCATGGGGATGATCTTGATCCCTGTCTCCTGTACAATGTCACGAACCTCCATCCATAGTTTATCGGGCACTCTATCTATCAGATCTAGTCCCTTAAATCTATTTCTCACTTCCACTGTATAATCATAAGTGATTTAAGTTATACCTGAATGGTCTAGTATCACTAGGACAACTCTATTTGGAGCTAGGAGAAGCTAGCAGGACACTTAGACCTGATGCCATCCACTGTTCAAACACTCTACTACCTCCTACAGAGAGAAATACGGCCATATCTTTACTCTCCTGAGGCCGAATGGAAGATTTTCTCACATCTTTATCTGAAATACATTTTTACTACCTATTGTTAAACTCAACTCCTCACTTTCTAAAATTAATACTACATATTTCAATTAAGTATTTACTATTTATAGGATATATTTCTCAGTATATCTTTAGCCAGGGTCATAGAGAGTTTCCCTGACTCAGCATTATTTTATAAAGCACCTAGCATGTTCCATATGAGACTTTCCCAATGGCTCAGTGGTCAAAAATTCACCTGTCAATGAAGGAGACATGAGTTTGAATCCTGGGTCAGGAAGATCCCCTGGAGAAGGAAATGGCAACTGACTCCAGCATTTTGGCCTGGGAAATACCATGGACAGAGGAGACTAGCAGGCTACAGTCCATGGGATCGCAAAGAGGAGGACACAACTTAATGACAAAACAACAACATGTTCCATATACTATGTTCAGTATTACGGATAAAATGATAACACAGTTCAGTCCTTGCTCAGAGATTTGAAATTAACTGGAAAAAATAGACAGGCATAGACAATGCAAATACTGGATTACAAATTTCTTAAAAGAAATAGACCAAGAACCCAAGGTTTTGTTTTGTTTCTTCCCCTACACACATTCTATTTTTTACCTTAATTTTTACTATCCTTAATGATAACAAAGTTAATTGTACATGTTAAACTTCCAGGGTTATTTCAGCTTCAAAAATTAATATAAAATAACCATAAACAAAAACCAAGTGACATTTCATTTTTTAAAAAGGAACTGATTTATTTTCAGTTGAATTACAAACATTTTAAGGTCTTTCCACAAAAGAAGAGGAGGAAATAAATTTTTCACAAGGCATCTAAATTTATATATGTAATTCATTGAAGATTCACATCACATCTGTGAGGTAAGTATAATTTTTCTCCATTTTAGGTGAGGATATTATTTTCAGAGCAGTAGTAACATTCAAGGTTACGGAGTTGTTGGCATTAAGAGAGCTAGGATTCTAAACCTAACTAAGAAAATGCTAAATATTCTACTATACAATACTATAAATTAATTGCCATCAGTATTGAGGAATTGCTGGAGCCGCCACCACTGAAACAACTGCAAGGAGATACCCTACGTCCAAGGGCAGAAAAGCCACAGCAAGATGGTAGGCTCTGGAGTGGTGGCTGCGTGATGCTGGGGCGACTTTGAGAAGATATCCCACCTCCAAGGGCAAAGGAGAAGCCCCAGCAAGACAGCTGGAGGGGTGAAATTGCATTTAGAATAAAACCCCATACCTGTCAGAGACACTTAGAGGGCTCAAACATACCTTGTGTGCACCAGGACCCAGAGACCCCACAGAGACTGAAACAGAACTGTGAGTGTCTCCTGAGAAGGTATAGGACAGCAGTGAACTGCTGCAGAGGCAGGGGCTCTTGGTTCAGTAGACCTGGGTACAGCATAAGCCCTCTTGAAGGAGGTCAACATTAACCCACCAGAGAGCCACCAGAACTTACACTGGACTGGGACATGGACTTTCGGAGGGCACAAACAGAACCTTGTGAGCACCAGGACCCAGGAGAAAGGAGCAGTGACTCCACAAGAGACTGACCCAGACTTGCCCGTGAGTGTCGAGGAGTCTCTGGTGGACGTGTGGGTAGGTGGTGGCTGGTTGCAGGGTTGAAGGCACTGAGTGTGGCCATGGGTGCATGGGACCTTTGGAAGAAGGTAAAAATTATCTTTGTTACCTCCACCATAGTTTCACATCAGGTCAAATAACAGGGAGGGAACCACAGCCCCACCTTTCAACAGGAAATTGGATTAAAGATTTACTGAGCATGACCCTGCCCATCAGAACAAGACCCAGTTTCCCCCTCAGTCAGTCTCTCTGATCAGGAAATTACATAAGCCTCTTATCCTTCTCCATCAGAGGGCACACTGACTGAAAACTAACCAATCTGATCAAATGGACCACACCTTGTCTAACTCATGAAACTATGAGCCATGCCAGTAGGGAAAACCAAAGACAGATGGGTCATGGTGGAGAGTCCTGACAAAATGAATTCCACTGGAGAAGGGAATGGCAAACCACTTCAGTATTCTTGCCTTGAGAACCCCATGAACAGTATGAAAAGGCAAAAAGATAGGACACTGAAAGATGAACTCCTCATGTCGGTAGGTGCCCAATATGCTCCTGGAGATCAGTGGAGAATTAACTCCAGAAAGAATGAAGAGACAGAGCCAAAGCAAAAACAACACCCAGCAGTGGATGTGACTGGTGATGGAAGTAAAGTCTGATGCTATAAAGAGCAATATTGCATAGGAACCTGGAATGTTAGGTCCATGAATCAAGGCAAATTGGAAGTGGTCAAACAGGAGAGGGCAAGAGTAAACATCGACATTATAGGAATTGGTGAATTAAAATGGACTGGAAAGGGTGAATTTAATTCAAATGACCATTATATCTACTACTGGGGGCAAGAATCCCTTAGAAGAAATGGAGTAGCCATCATAGTCAATAAGAGTCTGAAATGCAGTACTTGGATGCAATCTCAAAAACGACAAAACGATCTGTTTGTTTCCAAGGCAAACCATTCAATATCACATTAATCCAAGTCTATACCCCTACCAGTAATGCTGAAGAAGGTGAATGGCTCTATGCAGACCTACAATACCTTTTAGAATTACACCCAAAAAATATTATAGGGGACTGGAATGCAAAAGTAGGAAGTCAAGAAACACCTGGAGTAATGGGCAAATTTGGCCTTGGAGTACAGAATGAGGAAGGCAAAGGCTAACAGAGTTTTGCCAAAAGAACACACTGGTCATAGCAAACATCCTCTTCCAACAATACAAGAGAAGACTCTACACATGGACGTCATCAGATGGTCAACACCGAAATCAGATTGATTATATTCTTTACAGCCAAAGATGGAGAAGTTCTCAACAGTCAGCAAAAATAAGACCAGGAGCTGACTGTGGCTCAGATCATGAGCTCCTTATTGATTGGTAAATTCAGACTTAAATTGAAGAAAGTAGGGAAACCACAAGACCATTCAGGTATGAACTAAATCAAAACCTTTACGATTATACAGTGGAAGTGACAGATAGATTCAAGGGATTAGATCTGATTTAAGAGTGCCTGAAGAAGTATGGATGGAGATTCGTGACACTGTACAGGAGGCAGTGATCAAGACCATCCCCAAGAAAAAGAAATGCAAAAAGGCAAAATGGTTGTCTCAGGGGGCCTTACAAACAGCTATGAAAAGAAGAGAAGCAAACGGTAAAGGAGAAAAAGAAAGATATACCCACTTGAATGCAGAGTTCCAAAAAATATCAAGGAGGGATAAGAAAACCTTCCTCAGTGATCAGTGCAAAGAAATAGAGGAAAACAATAGAATGGGAGAGACTAGAGATCTCTTCAAGAAAATTGGAGATACCAAGGGAATTTTTCATGCAAAGATGGGCTCAATAAAGGACAGAAATGGTATGGACCTAACAGAAACAGAAGATATTAAGAAGAGGTGGCAAGAATACAGAGAAAAACTAAACAAAAAAAGGTCTTCACGAACAAGATAATCACAATGGTGTGATCACTCAACCAGAGCCAGACATCCTGGAATGCGAAGTCAAGTGGTCTTTAGGAAGTATCACTACAAGCAAAGCTAGTGGAGGTGATGGAATTCCAGTTGAGCTATTTCAAATCCTGAAAGATGATGCTATGAAAGTCCTGCATGCAATATGTCAGCAAATTTTGAAGACTCAGCAAGGGCCACGGGACTGGAAAAGGCCAGTTTTCATTCCAATCCCAAAGAAAGGCAATGCCAAAGAAAGATCAAACTACCACACAATTGCACTCATCTCACATGCTAGCAAAGTAATGTGCAAAATTCTCCAAGCCAGGCTTCAACAGTACATGAACTGTGAACTTTCAATGTTCAAGCTGGATTTAGAAAATGCAGAGAAACCAGATATCAAATTGCCAAAATCCATTGAATCATCAAAAACGTAAAAGAGTTCCAGGAAAACATCTACTTCTCTTTATTGACTAAGCCAAAGTCTTTGATTGTGTGGATCACAACAAACTGTGGAAAATTCTTTAAAAGATGTGAATACCAGACCACCCGACCTGCCTCCTGAGAAATCTGTATGCAGGTCAAGAAGCAACACTTAGAACTGAACAAGTAACAACAGACTGTTCCAAATCAGGAAAGGAGTACATCAAGGCTGTATACTGTCACCCTGATTATTTAATTTATATGCAGAGTACATCATGAGAAATGCTGGGCTGGATGTAGCACAAGCTGGAATCAAGATTGCCGGGAGAAATATCAATAACCTCAGATATGCAGATGACACCATCCTTATGGAAGAAAGTGAAGAAGGACTAAAGAGCCTCTTAGTGAAAGAGGAGAGTGAAAAAGTTGGCTTAAAACTCAACATTCAGAAAACGAAGATCATGGCATCTGATCCCATCACTTCATGGGAAATAGATGGGGAAACATTGGAAACAGTGAGAGATTTTATTTTGGGGGGCTCCAAAATTACTGCAGATGTTGACTGCAGCCATGAAATTAAAAGACACTTGCTCCTTGGAAGAAAAGTTATGCCCAACCTAGAGAGCATATTAAAAAGCAGAGACATTACTTTGCCAACAAAGGTCCATCTAGCTATGGTTTTTCCAGTAGTCATGTGTGGATGTGAGTTGGACTATATAGAAAGCTGAGCACTGAAGACTTAATGCTTTTGAAGTGTGGTGTTGGAGAAGATTCTTGAAAGTCCTATGGATGGCAAGGAGATCCAACCAGTCCATCCTAAAGGAAATCAGTCCTGAATATTCATTGGAAGGACTGATGCTGAGGCTGAAATTCCAATACTTTGGCCACCTGATACAAAGAATGGACTCATTGGAAAAGACTCTGATGTTCAGAAAGATTGAAAGCAGGACAAGAAGGGGACAACAGAGGATGAGATTATTGGATGGCATCACCGACTCAATGAACATGAGTTTGAGTAAACTCCGGGAGTTTGGGATGGACAGGGAGGCTTGGCATGCTGTAGTCCGTAGGGTCACAAAGAATTGGACACTACTGAGCGACTGAACTGTATTGAGGAATACTCTCACAGCACTTTTCTCAGCTCTGTTTTAACACTTTGCATTTCAATTACTCACTTACATCTGTCTCACCTCAATGCTTAATAAAAAATCTTAATGACAGAAATGTTTTATTTATATTTGTATTATTTTGTTCCTAGAATAATGCATGACTCATAACACAAACTCAATAAATATTTGGTGAAATGAATGTTGAATATATATATGAGAACTTCAATGGAGGATATATTGTTCCAGAAGCATAAATATTAATTCATTCATGGCTATTTTGAGGTCCACATAAGTATTGGTAAGTCAAATAACTCACCAAATATTTGCTGGACACTTGGTGTATTACACATTGCTCCAGATGTTGAAAGATGAATTCATAAAATAATAAGACACAAATCTTTGCCCTTAAGATCATCATACAAAGATAGGATATAAAAATAGCAAATTAAAGAGGTAAAAATATGATAAACATATTAAGAAGAAAGACACTGGGATAAAGAACAACTGAAATGGACATTAATTGAATAGTAAAAACTAAGTATAGTCACACAAACTGCCCCACACAGAAGCATTAAGCTGAGAGTTTCTTGAAAAGACAGATTTATTATCTAAACTATTTGCAAATTTATTTCCTTTAACTTTTCCTAAAAGGTAAAAAGGAAGACGTTAACCAATAGCAAGATATATCATGTACCTAGATAAGACTATTACAAAGTTGTAATGCATCATAAACCAATGTATCTACTAGAACCTCAATGGCATTTTTAAAATAGATTAACTCAGGACCTATGCCAATAGCAAGTTATATCATGTATATAATTAGCTAAATAATAAGAGGGGTATAAAATTTCTGGAAAGGGAGCAATGTCCTATATACACCCGAAGTACATCTGAAGAGTTTCTAATTTAATATCCCAGATTTGGGGCTCAGGAATATCCACTTTAGTAAGAGCTCTACAATACTCTGATTAGGGGGTCTAAGGCCAAAGTCTTGTAAACAACAGATCACAAATATGTATGCTGGAGGTGGGTAGCAAAGTATAATAAAGGAAGCATAAAAAGTAAAGACATAGATTATTTGATAAATAATTGATAGAAATAGCCATTCGGAAAATTTTAAGTTAGAATCTCCATTAATAACATACACTTAGATAAATTTATAAGGATTAAAGATTTAAGAATACAGAAGATGACCATAAAATGACTAGCAGCAAACTTGAGTAGATATTTTTCTGATACAAAAGGATTTGGAAGGATTAGACATAAAAAGAATAACCAACATATTTGACTACATAGAAATATGTAAACTCTCTTATGTCAAAAACATAAAATTAAACTATATCAACTTAAGAAAAATACTGGTCACAAAGTTAACTAAGCTTGATATTCTTAAAAAATCGAAAGCTCAGCTATATCACTCAAAAAATGCTAAAACTCCAATAGAAAAATGACATGAACAGACAACTCACAGAACCAGAGAAGCAAATGTCCACAAATATATGACATAATTTGAACCCTATCAATGATCAAAGAAATCCAAGTTAAAATAATGAGAGGCCATTTTTTGCCTGTGAGAAGAAGGAAAGGTTCCAAAAGTGATTATTCCCAATTTGTTGTTAAGTCGCTCAGTCATGTCCAACACTTTGCTACCCCATGGACTGCAGAATGCCAGGCTTCCCTGTCCTTCACTATCTCCTGGAGTTTGCTCCAAGTCATGTCCATTAAGTCAGTGATGCCATCCAACCATCTCATTCTCTATCATCCCCTTCTCTTCCTGCCCTCAATTTTTCCAGCAACAGGGTCTTTTCCAAAGAGCTGGCTCTTCGAATCAGGTGGCCAAAGTATTGGAGCTTCAGCTTTAGCAGTACTGGTTAGTATTTAGTGACTTTCCACACTGTATAAGCTTAAATTGGTGAATCTTTCTGAAAAGCAATTATCAATAGACTTCAAATGCTCCAGAAAAATACTCAGATCCTTTGAAGTTTAATTTCACTTCTAAGTACAGTATACTCAGGAAATGAAGAGAAATGAAGACAAAAATTTATGGACAATGATGTTAAGTACAGCAATATTCGTAATAGCAACATAAGCTACTGAACGTTAAAAAATAGGTAAACCACTAAATAATTCCAATCACTGAATACTATTCTGTCGTACAAGTTATTTAATTATATTTTTAAAATATTTTTTGCCTTAAGAAAATGTTCCTGGTATAATGCAAAGTGAAAATGCACCAAAAAATTTTTACTCTTTACCCATAATATCAATCACATTTAAAAAACACGTTTCTGAGTTTTTCTATAAATAAAAAGGAAATTCATAGGTTAGTACAATTTGTTTCTAGATATATTATGGTTTTTAAATTATAGATTATTTTATTTACTTCATATGTGTTTTATATATTTCCAATAATGAATATATATATATATATCAGTCTTTCAATATTTTAAAGTGATTTTTAAAATTTTAAATATTTGGCTTGGTCTTGTATTATGTTCTTATTATATTCTGAGATTTGGAAAAGAAAGTTCATAAATTAGCTTACCATTAAAGTTGCACAAAAATGATGACAGAATACCTTAACACTCATTTAGTGCTCACAAAGTTTTTTTGAACCTCAAAGGATTAATACTTTTAGAAGCCAAGATTGATCTAGTATATTTGAAATATTACATTAGTTATCTTGTGAGACATTGTCAACAGGTATTTCAGTATCTTTTTAAAAAATTGCTGTCCCTTCCCACTCTTGGAGGTCTCTTGATCAATAAAATGCCAAAAATGCATGTGGCTAAAGTAATTAGCCTCCAAAAAATAAATAAATAATTTTTTTAAAAAAAATAGAGTCTGAATAGAATAGTCTGCTGTATGACCAAGTTAAGCAATTAGGAAATGAACAATGAAGCGTTGATTATACTCACATTATACTATGAATTAAAATGTTACTTTACTCTTTATCATTAAAAATGAAAATAATAAAAACTGCCTCAAAGGGCTGTTTTAAAGATCTAGTAAACAATGTAAAACACCAAACCCAGTGCTTAGCACATGGTAAGTGCTCAACAAAAATAAACAGTAGTAGCAAATAGTTACCTTGATAATTTCCAATTAACACAAAATTATTAATCATCAAAATACTTAACTGACCCTATTAATGCATACACTTAAACTTCTCTAATTGTACATCTTGTATACAATTTAAAATCTTAAGCTCACAAGTTTACTTTTACAGATAAAACATAATATGTCACTTTAATCACATCATTGTCTAGTTTGATAGTTGAAGAATATAATTGCATGCCAAATGCTTCTCTGCAAGGCATTTACTCATCTGTCAACTGATATATTATAACGGTTAAGTTTTTTTTATTTAAGTATTGACTACTTTATGTGATTTCAGTTGATAATTCAATGCTGACATTTTGAATGTAACCAAAGAACTTTTAAAATGACAATTACAATATTATATCCAAAGGACTTTGCACTGAATATTTCTTGTTTCATTTTATAAACTTAGGAAGTGTTTTATTTTATTTCAAAGATTTCTAGTTCTTTTTACAAATTAAATGTTAATCTCCCACAGAAAATGTCAACAAGTATTTAAATGTTTGGTTGCAGATAAAATAATTCATATTAATCCTTCAAAATCATAACTACTTATCTTCACTTTGATAGCAAAGGAAATAAGAATGTCAAAAATATTTCTTAAAAATAGACAATTCCCTATCATTCACTCTCTATGAGCATAAGGTAAAATAATAACAATAGTAATAATGGTGCTGTGAAACAGTGAATTTAGATTCTCAGAAAGGATATAAAATGAATACATCTGCGGTGCAACATATGCATTGCAAATATCTCACTTAAGTTAATTTTCTTTTTTTTAATTTTTATTTTTACTTTATTTTGCTTTACAATACTGTATTGGTTTTTCATTAAAAGTACGCTTTACCAATTCAAATAGCCTTAAAATATATGACTTCTTTGTTAGTCTAACAATTAGCCCTTCTTCCCTATTGGAAAATAAAATATGATCAGAAGTTTTAGAAGCCAAGGTTGTAAATCAAACAGAAAAATCCACAGACTCAACCTTGGGAAACTTTCTGAAATAGATAAGGCTCAGTATTGAAACTGAGTCTCAGAACTTAAGACCTCTCAAAGAATTTCTGTGTCTGAAATCAACAATATCTGACTGATGCACTTAATTTATCCCTACAGTCCAGAACTCCATGAATACCCTTATTTGGAAAGACAAGTAATTTTAGCATCAAAGCCAGATGCATACAAAAAACTTGAGGGATCACTCTTGACTCACCAATTTTTACATCTCATACTCTAGAAAGTCATCATATATTAAGAAAATAGCAAAATCATAATCAACACAGGGGGAAACAGTCATTCAGAAACAGTCTAAAGCTGAACTTTATTATCCCTTTACTAGGGAAATTGCCAGTGATTGGTAAGGAGATTGTGAAGAAAAAAAAAAAAAAACCTAACATTTAGCAAGAATACAACACACGAAAGAACAAGCAAAATTATTTCCTAATTTCATTCCCTAGAGGTATGTTTTGGGCTTCCCTGACAGCTCAGTTGGTAAAGAATGCATCTGCAATGCAAGAGACCCCAGTTCGATTCCTGGGTTGGGAAGATCCCCTGGAGAAGGAATAGGCTACCCACTCCAGTATTCTTGGGTTTCCCTTGTGGCTCAGCTGGTAAAGAATCCACCTGCAATGCAGGAGACCTGGGTTCAGTCTCTGGGTTGGGAAGATCCCCTGCAGAAGGGAAAGGCTACCCACTCCAATGTTCTGACCTGGAGAATTCCATGGACTGTATAGCCCATGGGGCATGACTGAGAGACTTTCACTTTTCATTTTAGGGGTATATTTTATATCAGTCTTATAAAGCTGAAAAACACAGTGGTTCTAAGAGGGTAAATAACATACTCAAGATTATACAAATAAGTTTCAGAACTAGCATTTAAACCAAAGACTGTTATTTAAACCAAAGACTGTTTTGCTCACTATCTCTAAACACAAACTTATGCTCCAGAATAATAGTGGGCACATACTACATTCATGAAAAATATTTTCAAATAAATATGTGGAGATACAATATATTTACATAGAATATAGCCTTAGTTGCCTTAAAAAGTACAATAACAAATCTTTCTCTGCAGCAAGCATCTCTGGAGGTTAACTTTATGTAAGACATTGCTTCCCACGTGATGCTATTGGTAAAAGAAAAATCTGCCTGCCAATGCAGGAGACTTAAAAGGCATGGGTAAGGAAGATCCCTTGGAGGAGGGCATAGTAACCCATTCCAGTATTCTTGTCTGGAAAATTTCAATGGACAGAGGAGCCTGGCAGGTTAGAGTCCATAAGGCCACAAAAAGTCGGATACTATCAAGCATGTACACACAAGACACTGCTAGGAACCAGTGAGCAGTGGGAAAAAGGGACATGAGAAGAAGCATGGTTTCTATTTTTAAAAAAACTATAATACAGTATAAGAGACAAGGATATAAACAAGTAACAAAACAAGGAAGCATAAAATGAGATATATGAAAAGTGCTGAGAGGCAACTTTTTGTAGTATGAAAAGTATGAGCTTTGAAATGAGACTGATAGATTTCAATCCTAGTTCTACCACAGGATAGTTGTGAGACATTAGGCAAGTTATAGTTCCTCTTTGAGTATGACTTTCTCTCATATATAAATGGAAATAATATTTAATTTTCAAGAAGATAACACAAAATAAGTATGTAGGGAAATTAGCACATTCAGTTCAGTTCAGTTCAGTTGCTCAGTCGTGTCTGACTCTCTGCGACCCCATGAATTGCAGCACGCCAGGCCTCCCTGTCCATCACCAACTCCCGGAGTTCATTCAAACTCACGTCCATCAAGTTGGTGATGGCATCCAGCCATCTCATCCTCGGTCATCCCCTTTTCCTCCTGCCCCCAATCCCTCCCAGCATCAGAGTCTTTTCCAATGAGTCAACTCTTCACATGAGGTGGCCAAAGTACTGGAGTTTCAGCTTCAGCATCATTCCTTCCAAAGAAATCCCAGGGCTGATCTCCTTCAGAATAGACTGGTTGGATCTCCTTGCAGTCCAAGGGACTCTCAAGAGTCTTCTCCAACACCATGGTTCAAAAGCATCAATTCTTCAGCGCTCAGATTAGGTATGATCAATTCTGTCAAAATTGATTAGTACATGTAAGGGGTTTCCGAAAGTTTTGTGCCAATGTTAGGGAAGTAAAGGACTTGTAATATTTTTAAGAGATATTTATAGGAATGGAAGGAGGGAAATAAGGATAATAAAAGGGAGAAAGGAAGGAAGATAAATTCTAGACTGAAAGGACAAGTGTAAAGGTATTATGGAGTGGAGAGGATAGCATCATCAATATCCAATGAATCAGTCATACAAATGGTCATAAAACATATGATAACGTAAAAAACTTTGCTAAGTCATTGTAAATCTATCTCAAGCAAGTAGTAATCAGTGTAAAGTACCTCCTTGAGTATCTAGAACATATAATCTAGAACATATAATGAAGTCCATACTCGCTAGAGAGTTCATATAGTGATTCAGATGGATATAAAAAATAAAGTGATAGCTTCTATCACTGGCTAAGATATCTCTATATTTGTACAATTAGGAGGCTGGCAGAGATAAAAACATGGAAAATTTTTCCAGGGAGTCCAGGGATTAAGACACCATGCTTTCACTTACAAGGGCCTGGATTTAATCCCTGGTCAGACAACTAAGATCCCACACGCCATGTGGTGTGGTCAGAAAAAAAAAAAAAAATTAATAAGATGGAGAGCTGAGAGTGGGAGCAGAGAAGGGACAGAGAAATAGAGAAAAGACAGATGCCTTAACTACAAAAAGCATATGAGATGTCAGTTTCACAATATCTGCCATTAAACAGCATTTGTTGCTGTTGTTATTCAGTCATTAACTCATGTCTGATGCTTTGCAACCCATGGACTAAAGCACACCAGGCTTCCCTGTCCTTAACTATCTCCCAGAGTTTGCTCAAACTCGTGTCCATTGAGTCAGTGATGCCATCCAACCATCTCATCCTCTGTCTTCCTCTTCAGCATCAGTCCTTCCAATGAATATTCAGGGTCGATTTCCTTTAGGATTAACTGGTTTGATCTCCTTGCTGTCCAAGGGACTCTCTAGAGTCTTCTCAAGCACCAGTTCAAAAGCATCAATTCTTTGGTGTTCAGTCTTCTTTATTGTCCAACTCTCAAATCCATACATGACTATCAGAACAACCATAGCTTTTGACTAGTTTGGACCTTTGTCAGCTTCTTAATACATTGTCTAGGTTTATCATAGCTATCCTTACAAGGTGCAAGAGTCTTTTTATTTCAAGGTTGCATTCACCATGCAGAGTGATTTTGGATTTCAAGAAAATAAAGTCTGTCACTGCTTCTACTTTTTCACCTTCTATTTGCCATGAAGTAATGGGATTGGAAACTATGACCTTCATTTTTAGAAAGCTGTTGTTTTAAGCCAGCTTTTTCACTCTCCTCTTTCACCCTCATCAAGAGGCTCTTTAGTTCCTCTTAGTTTTCTGCCATTGAAGCAACAGCAGCAGCAGCAGAGTGGTCTCATCTGCATATCTGAGGTTGTTGATATTTCTCCTGGCAATCTTGATTTCAGCTTGTGATTTATCCTGCCCAGAATTTCCCATGATGTACTCTGCATATAAGTTAAATAAACAGGATGAAAACATACAGCCTTGTCACACTTCTTTCTCAACTTTGAACCACTGTTCAAATGCAGGGAGCTGTTCCATGCAAGGAGCTAACTGCTGCTTCTTGACTAGAATACAGGTTTCTCAGGAGAAAGATAAGGTGGTCTGGTATTCACATCTCTTTAAGAATTTTCCTCAGTTTCTTGTGACCCATGAAATCAAAGGATTAGTGCAGTAAATGAAGCAGAAGTAGATGTTTTTCTGGAATTCCCCTGCTTTCTCTATGATCTAATGGATGTTGGTAATTTGATCTCTGGCTCCTCTGCTTTTTCTAAACCCAGTAGATACATCTGGAAGTTCTTGGTTCACAAACTGCTGAAGCCAAGCTTGAAGGATATTGAGCATAATCTTGCTGGCATACGAATTGAGAGAGATTTGCAGTAGCTAGAACACTTTTTGAAATTGTCCTTCTTTGGGATTGGAATGATGAAACTGACATTTTTCCAGTCCTGTGCCCACGGCTGAGTTTTCCAAATTTGCTGACATATTGATGCAGCACTCTAACAGCATCATCTTTTAGGATTTGAAATAGCTCAACTAGAATTCCATCATCTCCACGTTGTTTGCTGTAATGCTTCCTACGGCCTACTTGACTTCACACTCCAGGATGCCTCGCTCTAGGTAAGTGAACATACCATCATATTTATCCAGGTCATTAAGACCTTTTTTGTATAGTTCTTCTGGGTATTCTTGCCACCTCTTGTGAATCTCTTCTGCTTTTGTTAGGTTCTGTTAGAACCATTTCTGTTCTTTATTATATCCATCCTTGCATGAAATGTTCCCTTAATCTGTCCAATTTTCTTGAAGAGATTTCTGTGTGTGTGTATTAGTCCCTTAGTCATGTCCAACTCTTTGTGAGCCCATGAACTGTAGCCTGCCAGGCTCCTCTGTCTGCAGAATAATCTAGCCTTTCCCATACTGTTCTCTATTTCTTTGCTCATTTGCTCATTGTTCATTTAAGAAGGCCTTCTTAGAATCTCTACTTGCTATTTTCTGAAACTCTGCATTCAGTTAAGAATATGCTTTCCTTTCTCCCTTGCTTCTCAATTCTCTTCTCTCCTCAGCTATTTGTAAAACCGTCTCAGACAACCACTTCATTTTCTTGCATTTCTTTTTCATTGTGATGGTTTTGGTCACTGCCTTCTCTACAATGTTACAAATTTCTGTCCATAGTTCTTCAGGTACTCTGTCTACCAGATCTAATTCCTTGAATCTATTTGTCACCTCCACTGTTTAATCATAAGGGATTTGATTTAGGTCATATATAAATGGCCTAGTGGTCTTCCCTATTTTTTTTTCAATTTAAGTCTGAATTTTGCAATAAGGAGTTAAAGATCTGAGCCACAATCAGCTCCAGGTCTTGTTTTTGCTGACTGTATAGAGCTTCTCCATCTTTGACTGCAAAGAATATAATCAATCCGATTTTGGTATTGGCCATCTGGTGGTGTCCATGTGTAGAGTTATCTCTTGTGTTGTTGTGCTGTGACTAGTGTGTTCTCTTGACAAAAGTCTGTTAGCCTTTGTCCTGTTTTATTTTGTACTCCAAGGCCAAACTTGCCTGTTTCTCCAGGTATCCCTTGACTTCCTACTTTCCCATTCTAATTCCCTATGATAAAAAGGACAACTTCTTTTTGTGTTAGTTCTAGATGGTTTTGTAAGTCTTCATAGAACCAGTCAACTTCAGCTTCTTTAGCATCAGTGGCTGGGGCACAGATTTGGATTACCATGATGTTGAATGGTTTGCCTTGAAAATGAACTGAGATCATTCTGTCGTTTTTGAGACTGCAGCCAAGCACTGCATTTCATGGGCTTCCTTGGTGGCTCAGATGGTAAAGAATTTGCCTGCAATGTGGGAAACCTGGGTTCAACCCCTAGGTTGGGAAGTTACCCTGGAGAAGGACATGGCAACCCACTCTAGCATTCTTGACTGGAGAATCTACATGGACAGAGGAGCCTGGTAGGCTACTGTCCACAGGGTTGGAAAGAGTCAGACATGACTGAGTAACTAAGCACAGCACAACACTGCATTTTAGACCCTTTTGTTGACTATGAGGGCTACACCACCTCTTCTAAGGATTCTAGCCCACAGTAGTAGATATAATGGTCATCCTGTCCATTTTAGTTCACTGATTCCTAAGATGTCAGTGTTCATTCTTGCCATCTCCTGCTTGACTATGTCCAGTTGACCTTGATTCATGGATCTAACATTGCAGGTTCCTATGCAATATTTTTCTTTACAGCATTGAACTTTACTTTCACCACCTGACAACCACAACTGAGCATCATTTCTGCTTTTGCCCAGCCTCTTCCTTTTTCCTAGATCTATTAGTAATTGTCCTCCACTGGTCCCTAGTAGCACATTGGACTCCTTCTGACCTAGGGAGCTCATCTTCTGGTGTTGTATCTTTTTGCCTTTTCATACTGTTCGTGGGGTTCTCATGGCAAGAATACTGGAATGGTTTGTCATTCCCTCCTCCAGTGGACCACATTTTGTCAGAACTCTTCACTGACCCATCTGTCTTGGGTGGCTCTGAACAGCAAGGCTCTTAGTTTGACCGAGTTATCCATGCCCCTTCACCACCACATGGCTGTACTTTTTTCTAGGAAACAGAATATGGAAAAAGTGGCAAGACGTTATGTGATTATAGATACTTAATTACATGTTTATGTTACATAAGACTACAACACTCATATCTTTCTCTGTTTCCTTTGCTCCTTTGAGAAAGCACTCAGCTATATTGGGGAATTTCACATGACAAGGAACTGAGGACATATTACAGAAGCTAGGGTAAACTCCAGTCAATAGCCAAAGAGAAACTGAAGCCCTCATTCCTATAACCACAAGGGACTGAGTTCTGTCAATAACTTGAATGAATTTGGAAGTCTGATCCTTTCTCCCTAGTCAAGCCACAGATGAGACTGCAACCCTGGCTAACACATTGACAGCAGCCTTATGAGAGCTGAAAGGGAAGAATACTCAACCAAGCCATGCCACAGAAACTCTGTGCTTAAAAAACAATGTGTGTTGTTTCAAGAAGCTAAGTTACTAATTAGTAACTGTGGAAAATTCTGAAAGAGATGGGAATACCAGACCACCTGACCTGCCTCTTGAAAAACCTGTATGCAGGCCAGGAAGCAACAGTTAGAACCAGACATGGAACAACAGACTGGTTCCAATTAGGAAAAGGAGTATGTCAAGGCTGAATATTGTCACCCTGCTTATTTAACTTATATGCAGAGTACATCATGAGAAACACTAGGCTGGAGGAAGCATAAGTTGGAATCAAGATTTCTGGGAGAAATATCAATAACCTCAGATATGCAGATGACACCACCCTCATGGCAGAAAGTGGAGAACTAAAGACCCTCTTGATGAAAATAAAAGAGGAGAGTGAAAAAGTTGGCTTAAAGCTCAACATTCAGAAAATGAAGATCATGGTATCTGGTCCCATCACTTCATGGCAAATAGATGGGGAAACAATGGAACAGTGGCAAGCTTTATTTTGGGGGGCTCTAAAATCATTGCAGATGGTGATTGCAGCCATGAGAATCCCTTGGACTGCAAGGAGATCCAACCAGTCCATCTTAAGGGAGATCAATCCTGGGCGTTCATTGGAAGGACTGACATTGAAGCTGAAACTCCAATACTTTGTCCACCTGATGTGAAGAGCTGACTCGTTTGGAAAGACCCTGATGCTGGGAAAGATTGAGGACAGGAGGAGAAGGGGATGAGATGGTTGGATGGCATCACTGACTCAATGGACATGAGTTTGGGTACGCTCCGGGAGTTGGTGATGGACAGGGAGGCCTGGCGTGCTGCAGTTCATGGGGTCGCAAAGAGTCAGACATGACTGAGCAACTGAACTGAACTGAACTGAAGTTACTGATAATATTATTTTATAGAAATAAATAATAAATATAAAGAGCAAAAAACTAGACATTTAGAGGTGCAAGATTTATTTTTAAAATAAGTCAGTAACCAATCTCAGGGTCTCATATATGTGAAAAGTGTATGGGTTTTATTATATATTTTCAATAGATTCAGATTATTTACTGTTTCTATACAGTATCCTTTTCCATCCTCAGGTGTGTTCCTAATCATCAACCAGAGAAGTAATCCAGTTGAGATGTCACAATATACCTCCCATTTTAAGCAAAACAGAAAATATATATGTATGTATATATATTTTTGTGTATATATATATATACATGTGTGTATATGTACATATATATATATATTTGTGTGTAACAAGAAGTTTCTTGAAAAGTATGCTTTGAAAGAAATCTCAGAGTAACCATTTTCGAAAAATTCCTCTTCAAGTGTCTTGCTATTAAGTCACAAATTTGTGTCTGACTCTTTGTACCCTCATGGACTGTAGCACACCAGGCTTCCCTATTTTTTACTATCTCCCAGGTGCTTGCTCAAATTCATGTCCATTGAATCAGTGATGCCATCCAAGCCATCTTATCCTCTGTCACTTCCCCTTCTCCTCATGCCCTCAATCTTTCCCAGCATCAGGGTCTTTTCCATTGAGTCAGGTCTTCGCATCAGGTGACCAAAGGATTAGAACTTCAGCTTCAGGATCAGTCCTTCCAATGAATACTCAGGGTTGATTTCCTTTAGTATTGACTGGTTTGATCTTCTTGCAGTCAAAGGGACTCTCAAGAATCTTCTCTAACACTACAATTCAAAAGCATCAATACTTCAACACTCAGTCTTCTTTATGATACAACTCTCACATCCGTACATGACTACTGGAAAAAACATAGCTTTGACTATATGGACCTCTGTTGGCAAAGTGATGTCTCTGCTTTTTAATACGCTGTTTAGGTTTGTGATAGCTTTTCTTCCAAATGGCAAGCGTCTTTTAATTTCATGGCTGCAATCACCATCCACAGTGATTTTGCAACCCAAGAAAATAAAATCTGCCACTGTTTCCACTTTTCCCCATCTATTTGCCAAGAAATGGTGGGACCAGATGCCACTATCTTAATTTTTTTAATGTTGAGCTTTAAGCCAGCTTTTTCACTCTCCTCTTCCACCCTCATCAGGAGGCTCTTTGGTTCTTCCCTGCTTTCTGCCATTAGAGTGTCTAGTCACAATGTTTAAAATATTTCTATTACAGTCATTCCTCTGGAGATAAAGGCATATATCTTTATAAATATTCCTGAAGAGTGAAAAATAAACCAAGTGAAAAATAAACCAAAACTAAAACAATTCAATCATTATCCTCCAGTGATACTGTTTAGTAATTTAATTATGAAGTCATTACCTAGCAAAGCCATGAGAAAATGGGCACAAAACAAGAAATTTTCATTCATAACTGAACGAATGAATTACATACATACATAACATGTTTAGAGTACTTTATAATCTCTGAAGAACTTTCATAAGATAATTTATTTAATGAAACATTAGACATAAAGCTCCTAGGACAATGGCTACCTATAATTTCTGCTCAATAAATGTTCATTCATTCTCTTCATTTGAATCTTAAAGACATTTGGCTCCCATTTTTTTTTAATGAGGAGACTAAATAGCAGAGAATAAGTGACTTGACCAAGATTACAAATCTAGTTAAATTACAGAGTTGGATGTAGAACATAGGTCCTCAGACTATGAGTTCTATACTCTTACTTTTGCCTCTACTGTTTAAGGAAGGACTACTAACCCATCACTTGAAATACTAAAGTCTAAATAATATTCTCCATTCTTCTTCAACGGAATTTTTGATATTTTAATTTCTGTGGCACTTAATAAATGTATTGAGTAACTAAAAAGGGCTTTGTAAGAATTTGGAATAGGTCTGCTACTCACCAGCTATATGACCTTGGAAAATTCACTCTACTTCTCTGAGTTTCATTTTCCTCATGTATAAAATGGGAATGCAAATGATGATGATAATCTAATATTTGCTTCAAAGTGTCACTGACATAATAAAATGAGATAAAGAACCTGTCAAAACTTTTAAAGAACGACACTATGGTATTTTACAAATATAAACAATTGCTATAATCATAATAATCATTATCAAGCAGGTTTCAATAATTGTAGTACTTTAACCTAGGTTTTCTACTCTCATATAACTAAAAGATTCAATAATTAATGTTTCCAACATTTTATTTGATTTAATATTGTTTTAAAGGAATAATAGGTAATGCCATTAAAAAGAAACTAAAGTGCTGACTGCCTATTCCAAGGTATGTTGTTTAAGTTGTTAATTGCCACTTTGGACTACTCTTCAACTAATGTTTGTTGCTAATCTCTAAAAATATTGTTGATAAGACTTTCATAGTTGAGTTTTTTAATTAACACTTAAAACTTGGCAGTTTGCTTAGAACTTCTCACAACAGACTCCTTCAAATCAAAAACCATATAGTCTTTCACATTAAAGTATAAATTTAAAGGCATCCTTTGTTCTCTAATGAAAAATCATCAGTGGTTAGTATAAGCCTTTCTCCAAATATAGTACACAATGCATAAGATTAACAAGAAAGGGCAAGGAGTAAATTAAAATTTTTTACTTAAGTATGTTCAATGTTTATTACAAAATATGTGTGTGTGTCTTTGTGTTAGTCGCTAAGTTATGTCCAACTCTTTGTGACCCCATGGACTGCAGCCCAACAGGTTCACGATGGTGGAATGGAATTCCAAAAATGGAATTCTCCAGGCAAGAATACTGGAGTTGGTAGCCATTCCCTTCTATAGAGCATATTCTCAACCCAGGACTCGAACCCAGGTCTCCTGCATTACAGGTGGATTCTTTACCATCTGAACCAATAGGAAAGCCCATTACAAAATATAATTTTGCCTATATGCAAGTAATTAACACCCAGCTTCATGGTCCAGTATTATGACAGGAAAAAAACAAAAACAAAAGAACATATTCAACTCATTACATTTATTATGTTAGGAAAGTGATAATTTTGCTAAATTATCAAAGACTGAGCTTACTAAGTGATTCATAAAACTGGATTCTACCTTACTCATGAATTGTAGTGTTGAACTAACTAGAGTAACACATTTGTGTATCTGTATGGAGACAACATAATTGTTTTTTTGACTTCTTATTATGATGCATCATGTATAATGAATTCTTATAGATCAAAAAGAATAAATAATTTGCATTTTCACGAATCAACAGGCATTTGTATTTGCTGGTAAGATTGGAGTCATCAATATATTCTGTGAATAAATAATTTGAAAATCAGGGTTTTCATGCATTTAAATTTGCTTTCAGGATGAAGTCAACCCTTACATTAATGTATCCATAGCTGAATAACAAATTACAACAAAACATTGTGGCTTAACACAACAACATATTTATTATTTCCTCCAATTCTGTGAGTTGGCCAGTGGTTCACCTGGGCTCACCCTTGATGAACATACAAGTCTAGATTTCAGAAGAGAGGTCTGTACTGGAGGCATAGATCAGTGTGCAGATGATATTTAAAGTCAAGTAATCCGGTGAGATAATCAAAAGGAGTATAAATACAGAACTATAAATACAGAAGAAAAGAGGTACAAGAACTGTGCCTTGAAACATTCCATAATTTAGGGTGTAGAAAAATAAAGTGAAACTAGTAAATGTAAAGAAGTGACTATTGAGAAAGAAAGAAAATGAGGGAGTTGGTAGGCATCTGTGAAACCAAGAAAAGAAATCCATTAAAGAGGAGGGAATGAAAATCATTAACTGCATCATATTCTACTAAATTATGAACATGGAATATTAGGTCCATGAATCAAGATAAATTGGAAGTGGTCAAACAGGAGATGGTAAGAGTGAACATCAACATTTTAGGAATCAGTGAACTAAAATGGACTGGAATGGGTGAATTTAATTCAGATGACTATTATATCTATTACTGCAGGCAAGAATCCCTTAGAAGAAATGGAGTACCTTTCATAGTAAACAAAAGAGTCCAAAACACAGTACTTGGTTGTAATCTCAAAAATGACATAATGATCTCTGTTCATATCCAAGACATTCAATATCACAGTAATCTAAGTCTATGACCCAACCACTAATGTCAAAGAAGCTGAAGTTGAACTCTTCTGTGAGGACCTATAAGACCTCCTACTGCTAACAACAAAAAAAGATATCCTTTTCATCATAGGGAATTGGAATGCAAAAGTAGGAAGTCAAAATATACCTGGAGTAACAAGCAAGTTTTGATCTTGGAATACAAAATGAAGCAGGGCAAAGGCCAAGAGAACACACTGGTCATAACACCCTCTTCCAACTCAAGAGATGATTCTATACATGGACATCTCCAGATGGTCAATACCAAAATCAGTTTGATTATATTCTTTGCAGCCAAAGATGGAGAAGCTCTATACAGTTAGCAAAAACAAGACCAGGAGCTGACTGTGGCTCAGATCGTTAACTCCTTATTATACAATTCAGACTAAAATTGAAGAAAGTAGGAAATACCACTAGACCATTCAAGTATGACCTAAATCAAATCCCTTATGATTATACAGTGGAAGTGACAAATAGACACAAGGGATTAGATCTGAGAGACCAAGAACCTGAAGACCTATGGATGGAGGTATGTAACACTGTAAAAGAGGCAGTGATCAAAACCATCAAAATGCAAAAAGAAGCAAAACTGTTGTCAGAAGAGGCCTTACAAATAGCTAAGTAAAGAAGAGAAGTGAGGGCAAAGGAGAAAAGGAAAGATATACCCATCTGAATGCAGAGTTCCAAAGAATAGCAAGGAGAGATAAGAAAGCCTTCCTAAGTGATAAGTGTAAAGAAATAAAAGAGCAATACAGTGGAAAGATTAGAGATCTCTTCAAGAAAATTAGAGATACCAAGGGAATATTTCATGCAAAGATGGGCACAATAAAAGACTGAAACTGTATGGATCTAACAAAAGCAAAAGAGATTAAGAACAGGTGGCAAGAATACATAGAACTATACCAAAAAAAGAGATCTTATGACCCAGATACCCATGATGCTGTGATTGCTCACCTAAAGACAGATGTCTTACAGTGTGAAGTCAACTGGGCCTTAGGAAACAAACTACAGAAAAAGCTAGTGGAGATGATGGAATTCCAGTTGAGCTATTTCAAATCCTAAAAGATGATGCTGTTAAAGTGCTGCACTCAATATGCCAACAAATTTGGAAAACTCAGCAGTGGGCACAGGACTGGAAAAGGCCAGTTTTCATTCCAATTCCAAAGAGGGGCAATGCCAAAGAATGATCAAACTACCACACAATTGCACTCATTTCACATGCTAGCAAAGTAATATTCAAAATTCTCCAAGCTAGCTATCAACAGTATGTGAACCGAGAACTTCGAGGTGTTCAAGTTCAGTTCAGTTCAGTTCAGTCTCTCAGTCGTGTCTGACTCTTTGAGACCCCATGAATTGCAGCACACCAGGCCTCCCTGTCCATCACCAACTCCCAGAGTTCACCCAAACCCACGTTCATCGAGTCGGTGATGCCATCCAACCATCTCATCCTCTGTCATCCTCTTTTTCTCCCGCCCCCAATCCCTCCCAGCATCAGAGTCTTTTCCAATGAGTCAACTTTTTGCATGAGGTGGCCAAAGTACTGGAGTTTCAGCTTTAGCATCATTCCTTCCAAAGAAATACCAGGGCTGATCTCCTTTAGGATGGACTGGTTGGATCTCCTTGCAGTCCAAAGGACTCTCAAGAGTCTTCTCCAACACCACAGTTCAAAAGCATCAATTCTTCAGTGTTCAGCTTTCTTCACAGTCCAACTCTCACATCCATACATGACCCCCGGAAAAACCATAGCCTTGACTAGATGGACCTTTGTTGGCAAAGTAATGTCTCTGCTTTTGAATATACTATCTAGGTTGGTCATAACTTTCCTTCCAAGGAGTAAGCATCTTTCAATTTCATGGCTGCAGTCACCATCTGCAGTGATTTTGGACCCCCCCAAAATAAAGTCTGACACTGTTTCCACTGTTTCACCATCTATTTCCCATGAAATGATAGGACCAGATGCCATGACTTAAGCTAGATATCAAAAAGGCAGAGGGACCAGAGATAAAATTGCCAATATCCACTGGACTAGAGAAAAAGCAAGAGAATTTCAGAAAAATATCTACTTCTGCTTCACTGACTATGTTAAAGCCTTTGACACTGTGGATGACAACAAACTGAAAAATTCTTAAAGAGATGGGAATACCAGACCACCTTACTTGAGAAGGTGGTCTCTTGAGAAATCTGTATGCAGGTCAAGAAGTTACAGCTAGAACCAGACATGGAACAACAGACTGGTTCCAAGTTGGGAAAGGAGAATGTCAAGACTGTATATTGTCACCCTGCTCATTTAACTTAAATGCAGAGTACATCATGTGAAATGCCAGGCTGGATGAAGCACAAGCTGGAATTAAGATTGCTGGGAGAAATATCAATAACCTCAGACATGAAGATGACACTACCCTCAACTAAAAGGCCTCTCGATGAAGGTGAAAGAGAAGACTGAAAAAGCTGGCTTAAAATTCAACATTCAAAAAACTAAGATCATGGTGTCCAGTCCCATCACCTCATGCAAATTGATGGGGAAACAATGGAAACTGACAGACTTTATATTCTTCTGCTCCAAAATCACTGCAGATGGTGACTGCTGCCATGAAATTAAAAGACACTTGCTCCTTGAAACAAAAGCTATGACAAACCTAGACAGCGTATTAAAAAGCAAAGACATTACTTTGCCAACAAAGGTCTGTCTAGACAAAGCTATGATTTTTCCAGTAGTCATGTATGGATGTGAAAGTTGGACCATACAGAAGGCTGAGCATTGAAGAATTGATGCTTTTGAAGCATGGTGCTGGAGAAGACTCTTGAGAGTCCCTTGGACTGCAAGGATATCAAACCAGTCAATTCTAAAGGAAATTAATACTGAATATGCACTAGAGAGACTGACGCTGAAGCTGAAGCTCCAGTATTTTGACCACCTGATGCAAAGAGCCGACTCATTTGAAAAAACCCTGATGCTGGGAAAGATTGAAAGCAGGAGGAGAAGGGGACAACAGAGGACTTGATGGTTGGATGGCATCAACAGCTTAATGGACATGAGTTTGAGCAAGCTCCAGGAGATGGTTTAGGACAGTGAAGCCTGACGTGCTGCAGTCCATAGGGTCACAAAGAATTGGACACAAAACAACTGAACAGCAACAACATCCTACTAACAGTAAAGTGAAAACTGAGATTTAGCCACCTTGAGGTCATTAACAACCATGAAAAGATCAATTTTGGGGGAGGCCTAAGTTTCATAGAAGTCTGATTGGATAGCTTCCAGGGAGAAAGGAACAATTCTTTCAATATTTGTTTCTGTAAAAAGAAAAAGAGAAAGACAGTAGAAGCTGATGGAGTTGTGGTGCAAACTGAAGGTTTTCTCTTTTTTAAGACAGGATAAGTATAAACATATTTAAATTGATTGGAAATAATCCAGTACAAAAAAAGTAACAATAATGAAGATAGAGGGTAGAATTGCTAAACTTGTATCTTTGAGGAGATGAGAGAGATGGGATATAATGTCAAATGAAAGGTTTAGCCTCAGATAAGAGCCGAGGAGCCTAGCAGGCTACAGTCCATGGGGTTGGAAAGAGTCAGACACAACTGAGTGTATGTGAACACACACTCAAGAGCAGAAACATTTCCTCCAAAAAAATAGCATAGGGCACTTACTCAAGTGAGAGTGTGGCTACAGTGATGAAAGTTTGTCTAAGTGCTCTTCCAGTAGCCTCTATTTCCTGTTTATTGATTGTATGTTACCTATCTGTCACTCTGCTAGGCCATAGGGACACAAAGACAAATAAGCATGGTCCCAGCCTTGAGGCAATTTCCTATTTGAGAGAGTAGGTGAGGGTGCCCATAGACCCAGAAAGGAAAGACAGGAGGAAGATCTGGCTTAAGACCACTAATTTAGAGGCACACTGAATTTGTGGTGTCTCTCAGACAACCTCCTTCACAGTTTTTCATAGAGCTGAATTTAGCTGTAGTTGCATAAGGTCAATTAATAAATATAATATTACAATCTTCCAAGTCTATTACTATTAAAATAATTTTAAAGTATATATACATATGTGTATCTTTCATTCTATATTTCTGTTCTGCCTATTATGACTCAGAATTCAAGCATGAATTATTAGTTTAAGAACACCACTCATCTTGCATAAGACAACTTATTATTCCTAAATACTTATAAATATTAGGAGCAATAGAAAGTTGAATATATCAGAAAAATGTTCCATTTCTAACATGGTAGGATCTAATTTATGTTTCTGACATCATAGTATACAGATAATTTGCACCTGGGTGTGATCAAGTTAGCGGTCTACAGAAGATTGCTAGGATAAGAAATTCCCTTTTATATTATGGTAATTTACCTCCACATTATTTCATTGTTATGGATTCTGAAGTTCTCACTAGCTTCTGAAAAAAAAGAACATGCAGTGATAATACATGGTTTGTTCCCTGTTTGCTTTCAGAAACAAAAATACTAAATCAAAATTAACATGGAAAAACCTAAACCTAGTAGGCGGTTTGGCACTTGAAGAGAATCAATCACTGCAAATATGAAGAGTTATATGCTGCACACCAATGGAATAATACTATTGAACATTACACTTTTATCATAATAGATTTTCAACTACAAAGAAGAAAGCTAAAAATTCCTTCATAATTGTGTCCAATAACACTCTTAGAAATCCAAAAATAATGTTTGAATAATACCAATTGCTACAGAAATGCAGTCTCTATCAAGATTTGGTAGAACTTTTATACCAGAACTTGAACTTACAGGTCCATAAACTACAGTACAACAGGAGCTTTTCCCTTTTCCCCAATTATTACCACCTAACTGCACTAATGAGATGGTTTATTTTCAAACCCAAATGATTTCATATAATAAATGAAAAATTAATAACAACTCAAATTCCCCGTATGAGAAAAAATATGAGAAATGGTTACAACTAGACAGAATGCAATGAATCATAAAGGCTTCAGCCTTGTCCATCAAGTACTGATTCTGGGATCTTAAAACGAAATCCCTCTGCTTAAATTGAAGAACTGTAGAAAGCTTGCTATAAATACCCACTGATTTCTCAAATTCATGTCTATCAAGTAGATTAGCTGTCTCCAACTATACCCTCCCACCCTGGGTTAACTATTTGGTTTCCCAGTGGCTACTTAACTGGCACAAAGTCACACAACAAGTTCAAACATTGGTTTAGTATAGGAGACACCGGTGTCTTAGTTACTTAGTTGAGCCTCAATTTCCTCATCTGGAAGGAAAACTTATTATGGGGTGGGGTGGGGGAATGATAAAGTCTAAATGACATAACCTGCCTAAGTATCTGGATCAAATAGGTTCTGTGTAGAATAATAGTTATTATTTGTTTAGAAACAAACTGATACTTTTATGGAATTGAAAGTAGCCAATGGGAAACCAAATAGTTAACACGGGGTTGAAGGGTATAGTTGGAGACAGCTAATCTACTCGATAGACATGAATAGGGAAATCAGTGGGTATTTATAGCAAGCTTTCGAAGGACAGGAAAGCCTGGCTTGCTACAGTCCATGGTGTCGCAAAGAGTCGGACATGACTTATCGACTGAACAACAACACTGGACGTGATGAACCAAAAATTCCATTAGTATGCATGAAGATTGTTTCTAATTTTGTACTATCATAGACAATAATATACTGAACTTAAAATATATGTGTATTTACACATAAAATATGTTTATTCATTAAAAAAAAAAAAGAAGAAGAACTAAGTGAGCTTCTTGCCAGTTCACCATCTCAAGAATCTCTTTTTTGGAGCTACCTTTTGGAAACTGAACCTCCAGAAGCACAGTTTCCTAGCCACCCGGACTGACTAGGGATGCTTGGCCACAAGATGGGACTTCAGTTCAGTTCAGTTCAGTTCAGTCGCTCAGTCATGTCTGACTCTTTGCGACCCCATGAATCACAGCATGCCAGGCCTCCCTGTCCATCACCATCTCCCGGAGTTCACTCAGACTCACGTCCATCGAGTCAAGGATGCCATCCAGCCATCTCATCCTCTGTCGTCCCCTTCTCCTCCTGCCCCCAATCCCTCCCAGCATCAGAGTCTTTTCCAATGAGTCAACTCTTCGAATGAGGTGGCCAAAGTACTGGAGTTTCAGCACTAGTATCATCCCTTCCAAAGAAATCCCAGGGCTGATCTTCAGAATGGACTGGTTGGATCTCCTTGCAGTCCAAGGGACTCTCAGGAGTGTTCTCCAACACCACAGTTCAAAAGCATCCATTCTTCGGTGCTCAGCCTTCTTCACAGTCCTACTCTCACATCCAAACATGAATACAGGAAAAACCATAGCCTTGACTAGACGGACCTTAGTCGGCAAAGGAATGTCTCTGCTTTTGAATATACTATCTAGGTTTGTCATAACTTTTTTTCAAAGGAGTAAGCATCTTTTAATTTCATGGCTGCAGTCACCATCTGCAGTGATTTTGGAGCCCCCAAAAATAAAGTCTGACACTGTTTCCACTGTTTCCCCATCTATTTCCCATGGGATGATGGGGCCGGATGCCATAATCTTCGTTTTCTGAATGTTGAGCTTTAGGCCAACTTTTTCACTCTCCTCTTTCACTTTCATCAAGAGGCTTTTTAGTTCCTCTTTACTTTCTGCCATAAGGGTGGTGTCATCTGCATATCTGAGGTTATTGATATTTCTCCCGGCAATCTTGATTCCAGCTTGTGTTTCTTCCAGTCCAGCGTTTGCTTGTTGAAAAGATGTGAGAAAGGAAAAGGAATTTTTCCCCTTTGGTAAAGATAGTTAAGATATGTTTATAAAAGGGTGAGATTTCTTTTTGATTTTACATCTTTTTAGTCATTAACTATGATAGGCATGATGTAATGCTTACTCAATAATAAAACTTTTTTCTTTTTTTAGTAAAAAAAAAGATATATATATCTTAAACCACAAAGTCTTTTGTCAAAAAGTAAATATTTAATGGTGGGATGGAGGGCTGAGGAAGGACATGGAGCTAAGGCCTTTCTAAGAGAAGAAAATAATGAAGAAAAAACACTGCAGAAATCATGTTTAATGTATAACAAATACTTCAGGTTAACTAGAACACTGGGTAAATACATTTAAGAAGGTCTTCTTATCTTTTCTTGCTATTTTCTGGAACTCTGCATTCAGTTGGGCAAATCTTTCCCTTTTTCCCTTGTCTTTCACTTCTCTTCATTTCTCAGCTATTTGTAAAGCCTCCTCAGACAATCACTTTGTCTTCTTGCATTTCTTTTTCTGTGGGATGGTTTTGGTCATTGCCTCTTGTATAATGTTATAAACTTTCATCCATAGTTCTTCAGGTACTCTGTCTACCAGATCTAATTCCTTTAATCTACTTGTCACATCAGTGTATAATCATAGGAGATTTGATTTAGGTCAAACTTGAATGGCCTAGTAGATTTCTCTACTTTCTTCAATTTAAGCCTGAATTTTGTGATAATGAGCTCATGATTTGAGCCACAGTCAGCTCCAGGTCTTGTTTTTGCTTATTCATCTTGAGGTGAAAAGAATATAATCAATCTGATTTCAGTACTGACTATTTATTTGGTTGTGTCCATGTGTATGTAGAGTCATCTCTAGTGCTGTTGGAAAAAGGTGTTTGCTATGACTAGTATTTTCTCTTGACAAAACTCGGTTAGCCTCATTGAGTATGCTAAAGCCTTTGTGTGGATCACAATTGTGCACATTTCACAAGCTAGTGAGGTTATGTTCAAAATCCTTCAAGCTAAGATTCGGCAGTACGTGAACTGAGAACTTTTATTTGTACAACTAGATTTAGAAAAGGCGAAGAAACCAGAGATCAAATTGCTAACATCTGTTGGATCATAGAAAAAGCAAGAGAATTCCAGAGAAATATCTACTTCTGCTTCATTAACTACAATAAAGCCTTTGAATGTGTGTATCACAAAAAAACTATGGAAAATTCATAAAGAGATGGGAATACCAGATAATCATATCTGTCTCCTGAGAAATGTGTACACAGGTCGAGAAGCAACAGTTAGAACCAGACATGGAAGAACAGCCTAGTTCAAAACTGGGAAAGGAGCACAGCAAAACTGTATATTGTCATCCTGTTTATTTAACTTATATGCAGAGTACATTGTGTAAAATGCCAGGGTGGATGAAGCACAAGCTGGAATCGAGATTACCAGGAGAAATATCAATAACCTCAGATAAACAGATGAGACCATTCTAATGGCAGAAACCTAAGAGGAACTAAAGAGACTCTTAATGAGGTTGAAAGGAGAGTGAAAAAGCTGGCTTAAAACTCAACATTCAAAACACTAAGATCATAGCATCTGGTCCCATCACTTCGTGACAAATAGAAGGGGGAAAAGTGGAAGCAGTGACAGATTTTATTTTCTTGGGCTCCAACATTTCTGCAGACGGTGATGGCAGCCATGAAATTAAAAGACGCTTCCTCCTTGGAAGGAAAGCTATGACAAACCTAGACAACATATTAAAAAACAGAGACATCACTTTGCTGACAAAGGTCCATATAGTCAAAGCTATGATTTTTCCCGTAGTCATGTATGGGTGTGAGAATTGGGCCATAATGAAGCCTAAGTGCGGAAGAATCAATGTTTTTGAAGTGTGGTGTTGGAGAAAACTCTTGAGAGCCCCTTGGATTGCAAGGAGATCAAACCAGCTAATTCTAAATGAAATCAACCCTGAATATTAATTGGAAGGATTGATGCTCAAGCTCAAACTCCAACACTTTAGCCACCTGATGCAAAGAGCTGACTCACTGGAAAAGACCCCTGATGCTGGGAAAGACTGAAGGCAAAAGAAGAGGGTGGCAGAAGATGAGATGGTTAGATAACATCACCGACTCTGTGGAAGTGAATTTGAGCAAAATGCAGGAGATAGTAAAGGGCAGGGAGGCTGGCACACTGCAGTCCATGGGGTCACAAAGAGTCAGACATGACTTAGTGACTGAAAAACAACATGAACACTGACATCAGAGATATAGACACTGTGCTAACTGGTTATTTTAGGAATTTTAACCATAGAGAAACTGTTGAAGTACCTGAGCATGGAATAGTCACTAAGGTATTTAAAATGTGATATTCATCCTGTTACACAAATCATCCTTTCTTTTGCTACTGGGTTTCCTTGTTAAATATTAATTTTCTACTCTTAGTCTCATTAATTTTCTATACATTCATTCCACATTTACTGCAGAAGTACTTTGTGCCAAATACTGTGCTAAGCTACACTCCAGGAAAGAGAGTCTAAGAGACATCCTTGTCCTCCAACAACTCAAGGTCTCATGGAGGGGACTTGCACATAAATAAATCATTAGAGTGCAATAAGAGAAGCAGAATGAATATCCCAGATGAAAGAGATGGGAAAGAAGCAACAGCTATGTGATTTAATGGCCTAAAAAGTGCATCATCTGCAAGAATCTTAAACAACAGCTGCCCGAGTGTCAGGCTAGGAAATTACAGAATTCTAGAATGTTCCAACTCTAAGGGACCACAATTAAGTTCTATTAAAATACAAAAGCAACTACTGACAAAGTAATTACCAATAGTTATGTCAGGCTCTGAGAATGTACAAATAAATCCTGGTCCCTACCCATCTCAAGAAACCCACAAAGCAAAAGAAAAGCTCATGACTACTCATAAGCAGGCAGAAGGTGTTAAAAAGAATATGAACATACAGAAAAATAAAAGTGAAAATTTTATTAATATAGAATGCCACACAACTGTGCTCAGTCGCTCAGTCACATCTGTCTCTTTGCAACCCCAGGGACTGTAGCCCACCAGGCTTCTCTCTCCATGGAGTGTTTAAGGCAAGAATTCTGGAGGGGGTTGCCATTTCCTACTCCAGGGGATCTTTCTGACCCAGAAATCAAACCTGAGTCTCTTGCATCTCCTACACTGGCAAGTGGATTCTTTGTCACTGAGCCACCAGGGAAGCCTTCATACTTACTATACTTGATCTTAAGCCAAAAGACCAAGAAGCCCACACAACTAGGATGGCATTTAAAAGTCTCAAGACACACTCTTTTGCTATAAACTCTGGAATATTCTATCCTCTGCAAAGGCACACGCAAGAAGCACATGACAAAACTGTGTACCCCTCTCCCTCTATTCTTAGACAACACCTCCTAAAGTGTCCCTCCCCCCAGGTAAAAATGGCCCCTTCTTCCTTGTTGACTCTTATCATACCCTATTCAGACTCTACTGATTTGTTCTTCATTCATTAATTTATTCATTCTCTTATTCAATCAAGTATTTTTTGATCACCCACTATGTACAAGACACTGTACTAGGTGCTAGGGATATAGGGCACTCAGTCATACAGTCCTGTTATCATGGAGCTTACATTCTAGAGGTGTAGACGTAATAATCAAAAAATGAGTGCACAACAAGTTTGGTGATGATACATGCTAAGAATAAAAAAAATGGAATAAAAGAGGCAGGGAGATGAAAAGAGAACACAGTACCATATCAGTTGTGCAGCCAGCAAAGACTTCCCTGACAGGACATTTTAGTGGGGACCTGAATGAAGTAAGAGATGTACTGTGTAAAAGTATCATGCAGGCAGAGCATTGGAGGCAGAATAAATGCAAAGGTCCTGAGGTGAGAACACGTACAGTGTATTTAATGAACAGTCAGATGAGACATGATGGTGACTTGAACGTTATCAGCCCCAGCTGTTTTTTCACTACATTCGAAAGCCCCATCAGACTATGAGCTCCTTAACAGCAAGGATTCCATCTTAGTTACCTCTGAGTCCCCATTGCCTGGAACAAAACCTGACATAGCAGATACTCAATAAATATTTGAGTAATTAATGAGCAAGGATTCAACACTTCTTCTTTCCCTTGCTTGATTCACTTTCTGCCATTATTGATGAATATGTTCTACATCCCTCACTGGGCTTTTAGCTTTTCTAAGGGCAGGGTTATGTCAGATGTTTCTTTCTCTCTTCTTCTCATCCCACACCTACCCCTAGTGCCTGGCAAGTGTTACACAGTAAAAATAAAATCACTGAAGCAATATCTGGGTGCAGTACTACCAAAACAAACCTAGAATAGAGAATAAAAGGGAAATTTCAGGAGATCTTAATTCTCTACGGAAACAAATGGTGTGAAAATATTGAAAAGCAGCTGTTTGTTAGGTAAGGTAAACAATTTGCCTAATTTCCATTAC
The DNA here is from genome assembly GCF_014754425.2 of Oryx dammah. Classification (NCBI taxonomy): domain Eukaryota; kingdom Metazoa; phylum Chordata; class Mammalia; order Artiodactyla; family Bovidae; genus Oryx; species Oryx dammah. Next base: position 94,225,418 of record NW_024070212.1, on the reverse strand, counting down.
TATGATCCTTAACATTCACTTTTACCACTTTACAGATGTAACCAGAGTCATACTGTCACAATTAGAGTGTGCTTTCAGGATCAGAGCTAGGTCAGAAGGGAGTGGCCCCAGCAACGGCTGCCAAGAGGTTTGAAGCACAGAGCCAAAAAAGCATAGGATTCTCAGGCATGGTTTCAGCTGCAAAAGGTTTAGAAGGTCGAGGCTGTAGGCAGTAATGCACACAAAACATATTTGCCACTTAGTGGTACAGGGAAACCTACCTATTCACACCATTTGGGTACAGACATGAAAATTAGGCCTCCCAACCCAGATTGCCATCAAAAAAGCAGAGGTTCAAGGCAATACCCCAGGCTTAAAGAGATACTAAATATAAGATTCTATAAGTGAGGAAACTAATAAAAATATGGCACAGAAAAGAAGGTATCAAGAAAGAACCCAGTTCTGCACACTACAACAGTGTAAACAATACAGGAAATGCTCCAATGTGTAAACTAGTGAGAAGGGGTTGTCTCTTGCACATCAGATAACAAGGCTAGTTGGCAGCAACTCTGCTACTACTCACAAACCTGATATGGTCAACCCTAGCTCAGGAATGAGGAATACTGAGACAAAAGGCAAAGCCCATCAGCAGTTTACCTAACTGCAAGAAGCAAAGAAGAGAAACATAAAGTATGGAACAGAGCCATTCTACAAAATCAGAGATCTGTCAAGTTGAAAAACCGACCTCAGACCTGCAAGACCAGCTATATTAGAAATATCTACCACTGCCCCTCTACCCACATCCTCTTCCTAGAGAATCTGTCCTACTCGCAGCCTTAAAAAGACAGTACTATGTACCCACTGACTAACCTTCCTGGCTTCAATTTTCTACTTAAGCCGAGCTGATCATATTTTTCCTCTGATAATTTGGGATTATAAGATCTAGTTTATTAGATTATGTTGAGCAGTCCAAAATCAACACTATGGTAACTGAAAGGCACAGTAACCTGGAAACACAGAAAAAATAGACTCTAGAGCATGCAGTAGCCTGCCAGGCTCCTCTGTCCATGGGATTTTCCAGGTCAGAATACTGGACTGCGTTGCCATTTCCTTCTCCAAGGGATCTTCCCAACCCAGGGATCAAACTCAGGTCTCCCACATTGCAGGCAGACTCTTTACCATTTGAGCCACCAGGGGATGCCTATAGAAGGAGAAAGAGACTACCAAACAAGTTTCCAGTTTCCTTTGTGCCTACACATAGGATTAAAGTGTCTATTTATTAGTGACTGAGAATTCTTGGATAAAATTTTCCTTGAAAAAAACAGACTTGTTCTCTAGAATTTGGGGGATCTTTTTTATTTTATTGAAGGAGATCTTTATTTATTTTTTTATTTTATTTTTACTTTATTTTACTTTAAAATACTGTATTGGTTTTGCCATACATTGACATGAATCCACCATGGGTGTATACAAGCTCCCAATCCTGAATCCCCCTCCCACCTCCCACCCCATATCATCTCTCTGGATCATCCCCATGAAGGAGATCTTTAATAACATGTAATTCTCATTTGTTATTTGTAATCCTGTATTAAACATTCATATTCAATTATAATTATTCTATCCCTAAATGATATTAAACTTAACTGAAATATATCAATATCCCAGGATCCACAAATCTCAGGAAAAAGAAAAGATACAAATAAATTAAAAAACGGATACCCTTCCCTTCAGCACTGGGCATCCAAATTTTAATTATAAAATTGCTTCCATGTTTTACTCTGTTTAAATGTATAAAAGGTTAACATCTAATTCCATTTACAATGCTGATCTAGCAAGAAAGAAATTAATTTGGCATTAGAGTGGTAACATCAATTTCCCATGTATCTGAAGTAATGCATTTACTGGAAACAGATTAATATCAGTTCCATAAATCACTCACATGCTGTTTCCGGAGTTTGAGACATCTGAGTAATGTCATATATGTGAGCTGATATTCCTCTGTGCATACTCCATTCTTTAATCTATGCCTGGGGTTGCAGAGTAGTTGTCAGGAGAAAATATAAAACTTGGAAAAGAATCAATCTTTCCATTCTTAATTTTTTGTGGCTTGTTTCAGGTAAAGTAAACCAAATGTTTCCAAAAATGAAGTGACATTGATCCATACTAGCAACCAACATTTTCAAGAGAAAAAAATTAAACATTTGGCCAATTATATTCCTAATAGTGATAACTAATAACTATCTTACATAATATATACTTTTGGTCCATGGGCAGTGAACTCGCGACCAGTGGCTCTGCAACTCACAACTGAACAAAAATCAAACAGGCACCTCCTCCATAAGACACATTGCAGCCTCCCTGCACTTAGGTACACTTGGCAGTACTTGAGCATTAAGCCTGGGAGCTCTTTCAAACACAAAATCACCTCAAAAAGCACAAAAATGTGGTAGCACAAACTATTACACAATTGCACTCATTTCATATGCTAGCAAAGTGATGCTCAAAATTCTCCAAGCCAGGCTTCAACAGTATGTGAACTATGAACTTCCAGATATTCAAGCTGGATTTAGAAAAGGCAGAGGAACCAGAGATCAAATTGCCAACATCCGCTGGATCATGGAAAAAGCAAGAGAGTTCCAGAAAAACATCTACTTCTGCTTTACTGACCACGCCAAAGCGTTTTACTGTGTGGATCACAACAAACTGTGGAAAATTCTTCAAGAGATGGGAATACCAGACCACCTGACCTGCCTCTTGAGAAATCTGTATGCAGGTCAAGAAGCAACGTTGAGAACTGGACATGGAACAACAGACTGGTTCCAAATCAGGAAAGGCTGTATATCATCACCATGCTTATTTAACTCATATGCAGAGTACATCATGAGAAACGCTGGGCTGGAAGAAGCACAAGCTGGAATCAAGACTGCCGGGAGAAATATCAATAACCTCAGATATGCAGATAACACCACCCTTATGGCAGAAAGAGAAGAAGAACTAAAAAGCCCCTTGATGAAAGTGAAAGAGGAGAGTGAAAAAGTTGGCTTAAAGCTCATATTGAGAAAACTAAGATCTTGGCATCTGATCCCATCACTTCATGGTAAACAGATGGGGAAACAGTGGAAACAGTGACAGACTTTATTTTGGGGGGGGGGTCCAAAAATCACTGCAGATGGTGACTGCAGCCATGAAATTAAAAGACACTTGCAACTTGGAAGAAAATTTATGACCAACTTAGACAACATATTAAAAAGTGGAGACATTACTTTGCCAACAAAGGTCCATCTAGTCAAAGCTATGGTTTTTCCAGTAATCATATATCGATGTCAGAGTTGGACTATAAAGAAAGCTGAGCACAGAAGAATTGATGCTTTTGAACTGTGGTGTTGGAGAAGACTTGAGAATTCCTTGGACTACAACGAGATCCAATCAGTCCATCCAAAGGAAATCAGTCCTGAATATTCATTGGAAGGACTGATGCTGAAGCTGAAACTCCAATACTCTGTCCACCTGATGCGAAGCACTGACTCATTGGAAAAGACCCTGATGCTGGGAAAGACTGAAGGCAGGAGAAGGGGACAACAGAGGATAAGATGGTTGGATGGCATCACCAATGGACATGAGTTTGAGTAAACTCTGGGAGCTGGTGATGGACAGGGAGGTCTGTGTGCTGCAGTCCATGGGGTGACAAAGAGTTGGACACGACTGAGTGACTGAACTGAACTGAACTGATCCATATGATAAGATAATGTGTAAATGCCAATGTAAATATTCCATTAAGAATCTTCAATAAAATGCTGACTGAAAGAAGAACTAAGTCTGAACCTGTCCTTTAAACAGCAATTCTTCCTTGTTATTGTTGAATTTCATAATCACACAATATGAGAGTTGTTTGTGCCTATATGTGTCAGGGTTATTCAGAGAAACAGAACCATTAGGGATGGGGTGTGTGTGTGTCTGTGTGTGTAAAGAAAGAAAGATATTTATTCTAAGAAATTGCCTCATGCTAATTATGGAGGCTGACAAGTTCCACGATCTGCAGTTGGCAAACTGAAGACCTGGGAAGAGCTGATGTTTTACCATCTTATTCGCAAATACAGAACATGACTGGTTATTTGCTTACACTTCAGTTTGGCAATGTGCAGCTTGTCAGGAATAAACCAGTAAGTATTAATAAATGGATTAACACTGAGTAACCAAGAGTGAACTAAGGTGTAAGAGCACAGGCTTTGAGATCAGATAGGCCTGGATTGAGCTCCAATTTTTCCCCTTATTATGTGCATTTAAACAAGTCACATGACTTCTCTGAACTTCAATTTCCCCAACTGCCCTTTCCAAAACTAGGAATAAACTGCTTGCCCTATTTTTTGTCCAGGATTTACTAGAGGCCATAATAGATATGATAAATACTTTGCAAGCCATAAAGTGAGACATAAATATAGAAATTGTTACAGTCTTTGATCGTTTTTACTGTTCTTGTTATTATTGTCCATTAGCCCCTAAGGTTCAAATAGGTACCAATAAATCTGTATCTATTTATTTATTCATTCATTCAATAAATATGTACTGAATGCCTATTATTGCTAGGCATTGTTCTAAGCACTCAATAATTAAAATGTATCCTCATCAACCTCTCACAGTGAATATTATTTATTTATATTTGTTTTTGGTTTAAGCTATGTGACATTTAGAAAGATGTTTAAATTTTGAGAAACTATTTCTTTGTCTATAAAGTTGAGACAGCATTATTTATCTGATCTGTCCCACTTTGTAGTGTCAAATACTAAAGGCTATGAAAATGCACAGTCACTAACGGCACTATGTTCAAGTAATAAAATTTTCCTGAAATATCAAATACTCAAAAGATGGTGTCAGCATTTGAGAATTACCTTGAATGTGAAAGTAACATATTAACTGGTCATTTCCTATGGAATATGGATTTGTCTACAAAAAGAGTTATTTCTGTAAATACAAAGCCCATAGGAAAAGAATACAAAAATCAAGTAAAAACAAATTATATACTTTAATTTTGCTGTTTTTGTTCACAGAATATTTAAATTTTCAAACTGTTTTACTTGGCTGCAATTATGAAATTGTGTTGATTTGGTTCAAAATATCTCTATAAATAAAAGTTACTGTTTATCAGAACTGCTGATTCTCAATAAATGATAAAGAACTCAGCTGAATATGAATTTTCATGATAAAATTATTATAAATAAGATAAATAAATCTGTGTCAATATCTACAAACTGTCAATTCTTACTGCTGAATAATAAACTTTTCTTTGCTGAACCTCAAATGTAGAGGCAAAATATCACTTAGGTTATCTTTGATTTTTCCCAGAGAAATATCATAGAATGTCAGATTTAGAAACAATTTTGATGATCTATTGAGTGGCAGGTTTAGAGGGATGGGCTTTAAACACATCCATGTTTTAGTATTTTAAACAATGAGAAAATTCAGTGATAATATATTCTTTTCCATTAAGCATTATTGTTTTTTTTTATTCATGTCATTCAGAACATAAAGACAGAGGACTGGAAAGTATTAACCCATCTGTATTTTTTTAATTTTTTAAATATTTTTTAAAATTTCTACTGGGTATAATTGATTGGCAATGTTGCTTTAGTTTCAAGTGTACAGCAAAATGAATCTGTTATAAAAATAAATATATCCACTCTTTTCTAGATTCTTGTCCCATATAGGCTATTACAGAGTATAGAGTTCCCTGCACTACACAGTAGGTCCTTATTAGTTATCTATTTTATATAAACTAGTGTGTATGTGTCAATCCCAACCTTCTAATTTAACCCTCCTCTCTCCTTACCACCAGTAACCATTTATATGTATTTTTGAAATAAATAAATTAAGAGAATACTTCCATCCAGGTCAGCAAAAAATATTAAATATTTTTCCTTTTAATTTCTGAATATAATTTCCCTAATCCTTCAGTGCTCATCCCTAGGAGGACTCCTTGACTCTTTTAATCCACATTAACAGAATTTCTACATGAAGGTTGCATTGTATAAGCTGCTATTAAACTAGGCTTTTCTTTTACTGTCTACTATTCTAATGTGTGTTTCTCATCTTGCTTCTAAAACTAGTTTCTACACATATGAGTTTTAGGGACGGGGCTTGGAGACGATGTAGCAGAGATTGTTACTTATCACCAAAAATCCATTTCCTCTTCTTCCTGAGCATACATATAGACTATATTCCCCAATATCCATTGCTTTTAGGTATGTCCATAGGACTAGTTCTCACCAATGGGTTCTGAATTGAAAGCATATGTTATATTTCCAGTTTAAGGCTTTTAGGAAGCAGAATCTGCCCCTCTTACTCTTTTTCCTTCCACTAGTTAAACACATGGTGGTGACAAGGCCACTGGGATTAGCAGAGCCACAAGATGGAAGGTGACTAGAACACTGAAAGATCACAGAGAAGAGAGCTTACCACTAATCATGAACACTTGCCTGCCTTGAACTGTAAGATGAGCAAGAAGTCATTTTCTCTGAAACATATTTGTACCATTATATATGTTAGAATCTGTTACAAAAGTCAAGTCTATATAAATCAACGCAGAAACTGGTGACTTAAAGTCAGGTTTTCTTCTCTTCACAAATTCTTCAAGCATGTGGCAAAGCTTACCAATCAGACAGGATGGAAATGGACAGAACAGACTGGAAAGTAAGTGTAAATGTCACGTATGTAAAACTGTCAACCTTGATAACTTGAAAGGATGATCACAGACGTAATGAGCCTGTACCTTAGTAGATATAATTTTAAAATATATATTAATAAATGTTTCTCTTTGCCAATATTGTAAAATGAAGATGAAATCAGGTAATGACTAACCAATTTTCAAACAAAATGAAAGAGAATAGAACTGACTCAAGAAACTGAGGCCTAGCAGTTTGAAAAATCAGCTTTCTTCTTCCTCAAAAGGAATGTAAATGACCCAATCTCTTGAAGATAAATAAATTACTCTATGAATTAAGGATATATTTTAGGATGGCTAGAAACCCATGAGAGGAAATGGTCTACAAACATGGTAAAGCAGCCATACGACACTGAGAACAGGGATGCTTGATATACAATTTTGAGTTATGTTCATTTCTTCAATTTAAAAAATATTTCTAATCCTTCCATTAAGGTTATTACTATACACATTCATAAATCTCTGTAAGAGAGCACAAGTTGTGCTATGGACATCAAGAAAAGTAAGTTCCGTGTCAGGAATAACATAAAGCAGAAATAAACTAACATGTAAGAGACATAGTAATACACACTAAAAAGGGGAGACAGAAAGCCAGAGCAACCATGAAACATCAGCTCCCAGTTATATGAAGACACCTAGAGAAGTGCAGAATACGGCTCTTGAACTGATACCTGGTTTATACAAGCAGCTTCTGTCAAAGGGACAGACTCCTCCACCACAATCAACAAATGTTTGCTAACTGGACTAAGCTCCATGTTTGATTCTCAAGGGTTGTAAAACAAGAGATATATGGCACTTGAACTTCAAGGGAAGAAAGACACATCAACAAATAGAGAAGGTTTCCTGGTAACATAATTTAACTGTCTTGAAACATAAAGGCAAATTGGCCTGGAAAAGAAAGTTAGCAATAACTTTTAAGGCAAAGAAAATCACACAAACTAAAGCATGGAAGCATAAAACTAAATAACATGGGTGTAGAACTAAAGCTGTATTAATACAGTACAAAATTGAGGCATCAAGGAGTAAGACAGAAAAAACATCTGGAGAGGTAGGTAGGGAGTAAAATCATGAAAGTTTTAAATTCTATGTTAAGATGCTTGGTGAGGATCCACTGATGTGGATCTGTTCAGTTTTAAACCTAAGTTCCTGTTATTTTCTGTTTTACTTCTATTGATTTTAACTCCACACTACTCCACGGATTTTTCATTCCAATATGGCCACTCTTACTTACTCTGGCTTTGAGCAACCACCTTGTTATGTCACTCAACCTCACAGTTTCCCAGTGAGACCCAGACAGAATACAGTGAACACTCAAAACATTGTTCATCCAATGAATGAATGATTATAAATGATTCTACTTTCCTTGCTGATAAATAACTGTCATTTTCTTTTGTTTTTCTAAATAATAAATTAGCCTTTATGTGACATATGTTTAATGCTTATATGGATATTCCACGTCACATCCTAAACAATCTTGAGTCTTAGTTCTTGTTCATAAAAACAGGAAAAGGAGGAAGAAGAGAGATGGGAAGGAAGAGGAAAAGGGGGAGAAGAAGAAGAGCTCATGTTGACAGTTATGGAGAGAATACTACTTCATACCATTTGATACATTACTGTATGTGATCTCTACAACCATTCTATGAGATAATTTATTATTCTATACATTTTTAAATGAGAGAACTACTGCCAGGAAGTCTGAGTGTAATGGTAAATTTTATCTATCAACTTGGCTGGAACACAGTGCTTAGACATGTGATCCAGAGTTATTCTGGATGTTTCAAGGATGCTGTTTTGGGACAAGATTAACATTTATTACCTTCCCAGGTGTCTCAGTAGTAAAGAATCCACCTGCAATACAGGAGACTCAGGCAGGAAACAGGGGTTCAATGCCTATGTTGGGAAGATCCCCTGGAAAAAGGAGATGGCAATCCACTCCAGTACTCTTGCCTGGATAATCTCAACACATGGGTCACAAAAGAGTCATGTATTTATTTATTTAATGTTGACATTCATTAATAAATCAGTGGATTTAGAATAAATTGTTCTCCAAACGTAGGTGGGCCTTGTCCAATCAGTTGAAAGCCTAAAAGACTGACCTACCACAAGTAAGAAGAACTTTTGCTATAACAGCCTTCCAACTTGAACTGAAACATCAGTTATTTCCTAGGTTTTCAGTCTGAGGGCCTACAGACATAAACTGCATCAGCTGTTCTCTGTATCTACAGCCTGTCAGCCCATCCTATAGATTCTGTATGTGTCAGCCTCCATAATTTCATGAGCCAATTCCTTAAAGTAAATCTTTATTTATTAAATAATTTATATATGTATATATTCTATATCTCCAGAGAGTCTTGAATAATTAAAAAACACCACACAACTGAAACTAGGTTGTCCAGGTAGTAAGTGGTAAAATCAGAACTCACAACCAGCTCTTTCTGACTCCAAAACTAAGACTCCACTAGCCACATGATCTCCCATAAAAAAATCTTAAGCATTAACATATTAAAAGTTGAAACCTACATTTGCATAACAATTTGAAACTGTTTCAATATCTCTTTATATAAATTGACAAATGTGAAAGCCATTTCTTTTCTGAGTTGGTGCACTCTTCCAAAATAATTATGAGAATTGATAAAAGAAAAAAACATTCAGTAATTTGTTTCATGTATAGGAAAGCTTTTTCAAAAACACAGAAAACCTATTGGGAAGGAATCAACCAGTACATATGGATATGATGAGTATTTGCTTCTAAATATTGCAGTGAAACCTGCCCTGTGTGACATTTTTTTCCAACACATTTGTTGTAAACAGGTACACTCTACTATATTTAAGGGATACTTTAAGCACAAATTTCCTATGACTGATGTATAAATTATAAATAGAATAACAAGGTGAAGACTAAGATGAAGGTTCTGAGTTAAGTTAATCCATCTACCCATGTGTCCTTTAGAATAGCCAATATAAGTGTGAGCTGATGTTAAAGCAAGGAACCATATCAAGTTTCCATTATCTCATCTTTAATAATTTCACACCTGTATAGACAAAGAGGGCTTCCCTTGAGGCTCAGCTGGTAAAGAATCTGCCCGTAATGTGGGAGACCTGGGTTCAATCCCTGGGTTGGGAAGATCTCCTGGAGAAGGGAAAGACTACCCACTCCAGTATTGGCATGGTGGGCCCACTGCAGGAGAGCCCAGCCTAGTGCCTCCACCTGGAGAGCAGCCTCCGGGACCCCTAGGAAGCAAATTAAAGCACATGTAACCAGAAGCAATGGCACCCCACTCCAGTACTCTTGCCTGGAAAATCCCACGGACGGATAAGCCTGGTGGGCTGCAGTCCATGGGGTCACTAAGAGTCGGGCACAACTGAGAAACTTCACTTTCACTTTTCACTTTCATGCATTGGAGAAGGAAATGGCAATCCACTCCAGTGTTCTTGCCTGGAGAATCCCAGGGATGTGGGAACCTGGTGGGCTGCCATCTATGGGGTCACATAGAGTCGGACACGACTGAAGCGACTTAGCAGCAGTAGCATAGACAAAGAAGACAAAGACAGGAGAACAGGAGATTACAGAAAAAATGTCTCACTAAACCAAGAGAGAATGAGGATTCTGAGTAGAAACCTACCACATATTTTAGTACCAACACTTCTATTTTAAAGTAATAGTCATTTATGTATTTATGCATAGATGTTTTAAGTACCTAATAAAGAAAAGTTACTACTGTTTTAAGTAGCCAGTGAAGAAAAGAAAAGAAATCATGGCTCCTGCCCTCAAGGAGCCTGTGCTTGCAGACAAAAATAAAAATGCAATTATACAAATATAAATAAAGTTGCAATTGGAAACTGGAAAATGGAAAAGTCATACGCAACTGTAAGAATCATTTAAAAAAAAGGATCTTAAAAAAGTTCACGGAGGGACTTGCCTGGTGGTACAGTGGACAAGAATCCACCTGCCAATGCAGGGGACACAGATTTGATCCCTGGTCCAGAAAGATTCCACATGCCGCAGAGCAACTAAGCCCCCTGTGCCACAAATACTGAGCCCACACTCAAGGGCCCACAGGCTACAACAACTGGGCCCACATTTGCAACTGCTGTAGCCTGTGTGCCTAGAACCTATGCTCCACAACAAGAGAAGCCACTTCAATGAGAAGCCTGTGCACCTCAAAGAACAGCCCCCACTTACCCCAAGTAGAAAAAGCCCCCGCACAGCAATGAACACCCAGAAAATCCAAAAATAAATACGTAAACAAATTATAAAAAAAATAAAGTTCACGGAAAAAGTAAGTCTGGATGTCGGGCCTTGAAGATGGATCTAATTTCAAATAAAATATGGGGCAGAACTCTCAAACAAAAAGAATATCATAGTCAAAGTCAAAAAATAATAAGAATTTAATACTGGATATAGGATTCTCACCTGGTAGCTCAGATGGTAAAAAAATCTTCTTGCAGTGCAGGAGATCTGGGTTCAATCCCTAGGTGGAGAGGATCCCCTGGAGGAGGAAATGGCAACCCACTCCAATATCTTGCCTGAAGAATCTCATGGACAGAGGAGCCTGGTGGGCTGCAATCCATTGACTCGCAAAGAGTCAGACAAGACTGAGTGATGAACACTTTCACTTTCACTTTCATAGGATGAAATAAAAATGTATACATGAGATATGGGGAGTAGAAGGGGACGACAGAGGATGAGATGGTTGGATGGAATCACCAACTCAATGGACATGAGTTTCAGCAAGCTCCAGGAGTTGGTAATTGAAAGAGAAACCTAGCATCCATGGGGTTGCAAAGAGTTGGACACGACAGAATGACTGATCTGAACTGATACATAAGATCATACAGTAAGACTACATGTTCTCTTCAATGGTGGTATCTGAGAAGGCAAATAAATTTTAGATGTTAAAATGAGTTGCAGTCCTCCAAAAGACCCCACTACACAAAGACATATAGTATATCTGTGACATTAAAATTTTATGGAGATGAGTGAAGTGAAAAACAAAATGTCTAAAAAATTTCTTAGTAGAGTGATAATAATATAGATTTTACAAACATGAGGTTCAGTTCAGTCACTCAGTCCTGTCTGATTCTTTGTGATCCCATGGACTGTAGCACACGAGCCTTCCCTATTGTCATCAACTCCCACAACTTACTCAAACTCACGTCCATTGCATCAGTGATACCATCCAAGCATCTCATTCTCTGCCGTCCCTTCTCCTCCTGCCTTCAATTTTTCCCAGCATCAGAGTCTTTTCCAAGGAGTCAGTTTTTTGCATCAGGTGGCCAAAGTATTGCAACTTCACTTTCAGCATCAGTCCTTCCAATGAATATTCAGGGTTGATTTCCTTTAGGACTGATTGGTTTGATCTTGCAGTCCAGGAGACTCTCAGGAGTCTTCTCCAACACCAAAATTCAAAAGCATCAATTCTTCAGTGCTTCAGTTCAGTTCACTTCAGTCGCTCAGTCGTGTCCAACTCTTTGCAACCCCATGAATCGCAGCACACCAGGACTCCCTGTCCATCACCAACTCCCGGAGTTCACTCAGACTCACGTACATCAAGTCAGTGATGCCATCCAGCCATCTCATCCTCTGTTGTCCCCTTCTCCTCCTGCCCCCAATCCCTGCCAGCATCAGAGTCTTTTCCAATGAGTCAACTCTTCGCATGAAGTGGGTAAAGTACTGGAGTTTCAGCATTAGCATCATTCCCTCCAAAGAAATCTCAGGGCTGATCTCCTTCAGAATGGACAGGTTGGATCTCCTTGCAGTCCAAGGAACTCTCAAGAGTCTCCTCCAACGCCACAGTTCAAAAGCATCAATTCTTCGGCGCTCAGCTTTCTTCACAGTCCAACTCTCACATCCATACATGACTACTGGAAAAACCATAGCCTTGACTAGACAGATCTTTGTTGGCAAAGTATGTCTCTGCTTTTCAATATGCTATCTAGATTGGTCATAACTTTCCTTCCAAGGAGTAAGCGTCTTTTAATTTCATGGCTGCACTCACCATCTGCAGTGATTTTGGAGCCCCCAAAAATAAAGTCTGACACTGTTTCCACTGTTTCCCCATCTATTTCCCATGAAGTGATGGGACCAGATGCCATGATCTTTGTTTTCTGAATGTTGAGCTTTAAGCCAACTTTTTCACTCTCCTCTTTCACTTTCATCAAGAGGGTCTTTAGTTCCTCTTCACTTTCTGCCATAAGGGTGGTGTTATCTGCATATCTGAGGTTACTGATATTTCTCCCAGGAATCTTGATTCCAGCTTGTGTTTCATCCGGCCTGGCATTTCACATGATGTACTCTGCAGAGAAGTTAAATAAACAGGGTGACAATATACAGCCTTGCCCAATTTGGAACTAGTCTGTTGTTCCATGTCCGGTTCTAATTGTTGCTTGTTGACCTGCATGCAGATTTCTCAAGAGGCAGGTAAGGTGGTCTAGGATTCCTATCTCTTTCAGAATTTTCCAAGCTTTTTGTGATCCACACAGTCAAAGGCTTTGGTATAGTCAATAAAGCAGAAATAGATGTTATCCTGGAACTCTCTTGCTTTTTCTATGATCCAATGGATATTGGCAATTTGATCTTTGGTTCCTCTGCCTTTTCTAAATCCACCTTGAAAATTTGGAAGTTCTCAGTTCATGTACTGTTGAAGCCTCGCCTGGAGAATTTTGAACATTACTTTGCTAGTGTGTAAGATGAGTGCAATTGTGTGGTAGTTTGAACATTCTTTGACATTGTCTTTCTTTGAGATGGGAATGAAAACTGACCTTTTGTAGTCCTGTGGCTACTGCTGAGTTTTCCAAATTTGCTAGCATATTGAGTGCAGCACTTTCACAGCATCGTCTTTTAGGATTTGAAATAGCTCAACTGGAAATCCATCACCTCCACTAGCTTTGTTCATAGTGATGCTTCCAAAGGCCCACCTAACTTCACATTCTAGGATGTCTGGTTCTCAGTGAGTGATCACACCATCATGGTTATCTGGGTTGTGAAGATCTTTTTTGTATAGTTCTTCTGTGTATTCTTGCAACCTCTTCTTAATATCTTCTACTTCTGTTAGGGCCATACCATGTCTGTCCTTTATTGTGCCCATCTTTGCATGAAATGTTCCCTTGGTATCTCTAAGTTTCTTTAAGACATCTCTAGTCTTTCCCATCGGAGAAGGCAATGGCACCCCACTCCAATACTCTTGCTTGGACAATCCCATGGACGGAGGAGCCTGGTCGGCTGCCATCCATGGGGTCGCTAAGAGCTGGACACGACTGAGCAACTTCACTTTCACTTTTCACTTTCATGCATTGGAGAAGGAAATGGCAAGCCACTCCAGTGTTCTTGCCTGGAGAATCCCAGGGATGTGGGAGCTTCATGAGCTGCCGGCTATGGGGTCACGTAGAGTCGGACATGACAGAAGCGACTTAGCAGCAGCAGCAGCAGCAGCAGCAGCAGTCTTTCCCATTCTATTGTTTTCCTCTATTTCTTTCAATTGATCACTGAGGAAGGCTTTCTTATCTCTCCTTGCTATTCTTTGGAACTCTCCTATCAAATGGGTTTATCTTTCCTTTTCTCCTTTGCCTTTCACTTCTCTTCTTTTCTCAGCTATTTGTAAGGCCTCCTCAGACAACCATTTTGCCTTTCTGCATTTCTTTTTCTTGGGGATGCTCTTGATCACCACTTCCTGTACAGTGTCAAACCTTAGTCCAAAGTTCTTCAGGCATTCTGTCTATCAGATCTAATTCCTTAAGTCTATTTGTCACTTCCACTGTATAATTATAAGGGATTCGATTAAGGTCATACTTGAATGGTCTAGTGGTTTCCCTACTTTCTTCAATTTAAGTGAATTCTGAAATAAGGAGTTCATAATCTAAGCCCACTCAGCTCCCAGTCTTGTTTTTGTTGACTGTATAGTGCTTCTCCATCTTTATCTCTTAAACATGAGGTAGAGTAACAAAATAGTGGGTGATGGGATTAGAGAGGCAAAGGAAAGCCAAAGATGACTCTAGATTAACAGGAAGGTACTGGAAGTTTTGAAATTAAAAAAAAAAAAAACTCTCAATCTGTCTCTTTCTGTTTTAAGTTAGAAAATGGCAAGTTTAGTTTGGGAGAATGTCCAGTTTAACAATATATCATCTAGCTAGAGACACAATCAGATAAATTAAAATACGGGACTAGTGTCTCAGAGTTCAAGACTGACTAATATTCTCTGAAAGAAAGTAAAGAAGTGAAAGTGGTAGTTGCTCAGTCATGTCTGACTCTAATAATAATATAAAGATTACTACTTAATAAAAGTTTATTCCACAGTCTCTAAAAGTGCAGAAACATTAGTAAAATTCTCAATGAACAGTAAGTACTCAATAAATCAAGCATTCTAATTTTTAGGCAACTTTTTATTTATATACATAAGTGCATTTATCTTGGAAGATATAGTTCATAGTTTTCATCAGATTCTCAAAAACGCCTGTGATCCAGTAAAGGCTAATAATTACTGTGGTACAAAGTACTTACTACTATTATCTCTGTACATTCAGTATCTGCCATATAATTCATTCATCCTTCTGGCAGATAAGTTATTGAATGCCTATTACAAGTCAGGCTCTACTGATAGAGCAAACAAAGTAACTTTTCTTATTGTAGAGGCAACAGATAAAGAAAGATGTAAATGAATAGACACAGAATAAAAACAGATGATATGATAGAGTAACGGGTGACTACTTAAGACTGGCTGGTCAGAGAAGGCCTTTCTGAGGAAGCAACATGTAAGCTGAGACCTGAATGCTAAGATGTAAAGACAATGGTGAAGGGGGAGGAGGTGCAGTATTGTGACTATACCATTATTGGAAAGAGGGAGAATGGCATAAGATGAAGTCAGAAAAGTAGTTAAGGGCCAGATCTGTACACTTCTTAGTAAGGACAAGGAGTGTAAGTTTTATTCTAACTCTGATGGAAAAGCAATGAAATGCTTTAAATAATGAAGGAATAAGATTGGATTTGAGTTTTTAAAGGATCACATGCAGTGTTGAGAATGGATAATGGCACTGGGAGTAGAACATGAGTGAAAGGAAGCAAGAGGAACTATAGTTCCCAATGACAGATGTTGGTAATTTGAATGAGGAAGGCAGATAGAAATAAAGTAATGGATTCAGGATATTTAATGAGCATAATTATAATGATCAATGGATGAATAAATGGTGAATTATTAGATAATGATAGTCAAGATTTACAAAGATTAAAGATAGGTGAATTAAACCTTAGAGAATATCTTAAGGGTCATGTGTGGATGAAAACAAGTCAGGTCAGTCAGAGATGAGGGAAATGAGGATGGTATAGCCAACACTATTGGGGAAGGGAGTGGCAAAAAGTAAGAGTGATCCTTAGAGAAGCATATGCTGCCCAGGAATCAAGGGCTAAAACAAGACCACTGAATTACATTACCAAATCCCTGGCAAACTATCCTGCTGAAGTAGTGAGGATATAAACCTGACTATAAAGATAAAGATGTAATGGTATATAGGGACATCTCTATTTTTACTGGAAGTCTTTTTTAAATTATCTTGTACATAATTTAATCTATCTTGATGATAAAGAACAGATATCCTGATGATTACATATTTAAATTTAGTTGTTTACTTTTATATTTCCTGCCTCTTCCCTTCTGTCAACATGTCAACTTTAATTTCTGACCAAAGAGCATTCCTATCCTCTCTGGCTCCACCTTGTCTGCAAATTTCCTGAGCTGAAAGCCCATATTATCAAGCTAGTTAGAACCACATCTAAATAAAAAGAAAGAAATTCTAAGTCTCTCCACTAAAGAGTAAGGTGCATGAAATTTAGTGCATGTACTTTATAACAACTATTTCGGCTATTAAAAAGTTTCCACCTCACCCAAGTTCTTAGTAATTCTCAAAAAATAAGGATGCTTAACAAAAGTTTGTTTTCCATAAATCATTCAGTTCAGTTCAGTCGCTCAGTCATGTCCGACTCTTTGCGACCCCATGAATTGCAGCACGCCAGGCCTCCCTGTCCATCACCAACTCCCGGAGTTCACTCAGACTCACGTCCATTGAGTCGGTGATGCCATCCAGCTATCTCATCCTCTGTCGTCCCTTTCTCCTCCCGTCCCCAATCCCTGCCAGCATCAGAGTCTTTTCCAATGAGTCATGAGTCTTTTCCACTTCGCATGAGGTGGCCAAAGTACTGGAGTTTCAGCTTTAGCATCATTCCTTCCAAAGAACACCCAGGGTTGATCTCCTTTAGAATGGACAGGTTGGATCTCCTTGCAGTCCATGGGACTCTCAAGAGTCTTCTCCAACACCACAGTTCAAAAGCATCAATACTTCAGCGCTCAGCTTTCTTCACAGTCCAACTCTCACATCCATACATGACTAATGGAAAAATCGTAGCCTTGACTAGATGGACCTTTGTTGGCAAAGTAATGTCTCTGCTTTTCAATATGCTCTCTAGATTGGTCATAACTTTCCTTCCAAGGAGTAAGTGATCTTTTAATTTCATGGCCGCAATCACCATCTGTAGTGATTTTGGAGCCCCCAAAAAATAAAGTCTGACACTATTTGCACTGTTTCCCCATCTATTTCCCATGAGGTGATGGGACCAGATGCCATGATCTTAGTTTTCTGAATGTTGAGCTTTAAGCCAACTTTTTCACTCTCCACTTTCACTTTCATCAAGAGGCTTTTCAGTTCCTCTTCACTTTCTGCCATATAGGTGGTATCATCTGCATATCTGAGGTTATTGCTATTTCTCCCAGCAATCTTGATTCCAGCTTGTGGAGGAGTCAGACAATAAATTAAAAATATAATAAATAAGCAAATTTTTGTACTAGACTAGATAGTGGTTAGTGCTGAGAAGAAAAAAAGCAAATAAGGGATTAGGAAAAGCTGTGGAGTAGAGTTGAAATTTTATACAGGGTTGCTAAGATAGGCCTCTCTGAAAAAATGACATTTGAATAAAGAACTGAAATGTGGGGAAAACCAGGCTTACTGGAGAATTCCAGGAAGAGTATTAAGGTGCAGTTTCTATATTATCTCCCCTACAAAGTCCTCCTCAATTGCCTCCCACACTCACCCTATCCAACTCCAACCCATACCATTCACACACAAAAAAAATCAATTACTTCCTTCTCAGAGCTTCCTTCACATTCCAGTACTGAGCACTGACTTTCTGCTAGACTTCTGGTAATTGTAATCCACAGGATAAGCTCAAGTCAAATTTAAAGTTTGCCTAGTTTAAAGATGTGCTAAGATTCCATGCTTAAATGACCTGTCCAGGGTACAGCATTAGTGAATGGTAAAGCTTAAGATTCAATGCCTTATGCTCTGTAGAACGAACTCTCTCTCTGATTGTAATGTTTCTAGTCTCTTATTTTCCATAGCAGGCAAAAAGGAGGGACAAGTTCACTTTCTCAAAACGCTCAGCCCTATCTGAAAGAAAAAGGATTTTAAAATAAACAATAATTTACCCCAATAAAGTGCAAACTCAAAGACTAAAGTAGTCACATGGGGACATTTTCAAAACCAAACAATGTCTAATGACCATTCCAGGCCATGGAATAAAAACTCATCAGGGAGCCAAAAATATTCTGTCACAAACATCATAACATTTCTACATAATTATGTTTTGTTTTGAATTTTTGTAGAAACCAGACCCCTAAAAAACCTAGGCAGCCCTTCAGCCTACACACATAAACTCTATTTTAAAATATAAAAATCCAGTCAAGAATACAACTCACTTATCAAGGTGGCATAAAATAAACATGACTGAGCTCAAAATACTGCTATATTGGCAAGACTTTGAGCCACTAGTGTTAGCTTTCACCACCAAAACAGAGCTTCCCTTAAGGTTCAGCAAATCAAGACAATTATCTGCAGCGGGTAGTGAGCGAAGACCTAGTTCTATCTTTTACAGGAACCTCAAAGAATTATGCGGAGAAGGCAATGGCACCACATTCCAGTACTCTTGCCTGGAAAATCCCATGGATGGAGGAGCCTGGTGGGCTGCAGTCGTGGGGTTCCTAAGAGTTGGGCACGACTGAGCGACTTCACTTTCAGTTTTCACTTTCCACTTTCATGCATTGGAGAAGGAAATGGCAACCCACTCCAGTGTTCTTGCCTGGAGAATCCCAGGGACAGGGGAGCCTGGTGGGCTGCCGTCTATGGGGTCGCATAGAGTCAGACATGACTGAAGTGACTTAGCAGCAGCAGCAAAGAATTATGAAGCAAAATTTCTTGCCTTCAACATTGAGGCATAAATCAATCAGGGATAAGTCAATAAAAGAGCCATGCCAAGTAATTCAATAAAAGAAATGTATTACAGGAAACAATGTAGTTGTAAAAGTGTTGGGAGAGCTGAAAGACCATAGAAGTGAGAACGGAGCAACACAGATTAACAACAGCAGGAAGTTCCTACTATATTCACAGATAGAGGGGAAAAGGGAAAAGATAGCAAAACCTGGGAGCCAAGGAAATCCAGCAAACAAGGAAGGGATTGTCTGGCAAAACCACAAGGGAGATGTAGCCACTTCTGGAGATTCTGCACAGAACAAAAGGGAGGAGAAATATCTAGGCTGCTTCCTTCTCCACACCCTTCAATTTTCTGCTAAATCCTCCTATTAGCTGAAACTAGCCAGAATCCAGATGACAATGGAACCCAGGAAGTGCAATTTTCAGGGGTTCCCCACCCCCAAAATACAGAGAAGAATGGAGAAAGGATACAGAATGGAACAAACTGCAAAAAAAGGTAAAAACCTGCATACGATAGTCCCACACTTTCAGAAAGCAAGTGTACATGAAACTTGTATGACAACCCAAAATGTATATGGATTTTTTAATACTGGAGTATAATATTAAGGAATGACATTTTTATGGAGAGTAAAGTGTAAAAACACAAACATCATTCTAGTTTTGCTAATTAATGTAATACTGAAAGTTTTATTTGCAAATAGGAAGCAGAAATAATAGAAAATAAAAAGAATATTCTAATAAAAGTCTGTCATTTGGTTATCACTTAAAAAGTATTTATGTCTTAGATTTTAAACTACTACCTACATATGTTTTAATCATTTAAGTAATACCTTAAATCTTTATTGGAAAGAGGAGGGCTATAAATGAACTCAATCTACGGATCTTAATCAAGTGATATGTCCCCTTTTTTGCAGTTATTTTATTACCAAAGCACAGGAGGGTGGTTTATGTGAACTGAAATTCCCCTTCAAAGCAGTGTCTCAGATGATTTGAAAAGAGCAGTTGAAGAGGTGTGCAAATGGATTTCATTAAACACAGTTCACACTTCAACTGCTCTTTCTCAGGCCTTTAGCTTCAGGACTGTTACTGCAGGAAATGTTATCATTCTTAGAGGAAAGTTATTTGGGAATGAAATATTTTACTTCTTCCTCAAAGAGGAAGTAGAAGAAAAAGAACAAAGAAAAATATACAAGTAGATACATAACCATATATGTGCAGATGTATATAATTCAGTAAAGAAGTCACAAATCTAAAAATCAAATGAAAATCCTACCATACTAGAAATTTAGCTTTGTTTCAGTTATGAATGGGCTTCCCTCATGGCTCAGTTGGTAAAGAATCTGCCTGCAAAACGGGAGACCTGAGTTCGATCCCTGGGTTGGGAAGATCCCCTGGAGAAGGAAAAGGCTACCCAATCCAGTATTCTGGCCTGGAGAAGTCCATGGACTGTATAGTCCATGGGGTCACAAAGAGTCAGACATGACTGAGCACCTTGCACTTTCACTTTCAATTATGAATAAGAAACAAAATATAGAATTAAATTATTCATAGCTACCAATATTTCTCCAACAGAATTTCAAGACATGGTGAAACATTCCTTTATATTTCAAAATCATGCTGCTTTCTCCTAATGTGCTAATTTTTCTCTAAAAGAAATAAAGACCTTGTAAGGTGGCATGTTCTGGCATAAACTGATAGTATTAATAGGAAGGAAATTTGATTTAGATATTATACTAAAGATGACTTTTGTCTGTTTGCTACTGAGGTATAATTGACATACAGCATTATATTGATTTAAGGTGTACAACATGATTTGGTATCTATACACATTGTGAAATGACCACTACAATAAGTTTAGTTACCACCTGTCATCATAAATAGTTATATTCTTTTTCTTTCTTTTCTTTCTTATGACGAGAACTTTTAACATCTACTCTCTTGGAGACTCTCAAATATGAAAAATAGTATTAACTATAGTCACCATGTGATACATTACATTCCCATGATTTATTTACTTTATAAATATAAGTTTGGATCTTTTGATCCCCCTCATCCATTTCACCCATGCCCCAATCCCCTCCCATCTGGCAAACACCAATCTGTTCTCTGTCACTATAAGCTTAGGTTTCTGTTCGTTTGTTTGTTTGGCTGGTTTTTGTTCATTTGGGGGGTTTCTTGACCTCACATACAAGTGATATCATACCGATTTTATGCTTCTCTGACTTACTTAACTTAGCATAAAGCTCTCAAAATCCACATTATTGCAAATGGCAATATTTCCTTCTTTTGTATGGCCGAATAGTTTTACACATATAGACATGTTAAAGACATCGTTAAATAAAAGCATTTGAATTTTATCCTGAGTACAATAGACAGTCATGAAAGATTTTAAGCAATAAGAAATATGATCAGATGATTTGCATTATACTTTTGGTGGCATTGCAGATGATGGACTAAAGAGAGGTTAGAAAACTGCTGTACAAGTCCAGCAAACCTACTGATGACCTGCTCTAGGACAGAAGTTTGGGGGCTGAAAATGTTGCAAGATTTTATAACCATCCATTTAATAACAAGTAGAGGAAAACCAGAGTGCATTGACTAATACTTTTTCTTACCATTATCCTATGGGAAAATGTTCCAGTACGGACAAGGAGCTAAGCCCAACGTCAGGGTCAAAACTCTGGACTGGCAAAACAAACAGCATAGTAATATACATAGGTCAGGAGGGTTCACAGGGCAGAAGTAACACAGAGTGATGATGTGAAGAGGAAATGATTAACCATTGAGAAGACACATACAAACTTGTCTCAGGATGTGGACACATGGATGGCATCATTTGATCTTCACCCAAAAGGGGAAAAGCTAAAGCATACTTATTTCTTTGAGAAGGCCGATAAGGAGATGTCAGATTACATGTATTAGAAGTGAATTCTGAATTAGAGAGAAATGAAGTTCAATTAATTAAAAAGTTTTAGTGAAACCTTACTCTCAAGAATACTCTCCATTTCAGAGATTTAGCTGCAGAGATCTTTGCCATTCCTTAAAATGGCAATACCATTATCTCTCCACCATTCATTTCTTTCTGCATGACATTATAAGAACTAAGTAGTCTTTCTCAAATGCCAAAATGTACCCAGATAAATTGTTACTAATCATTCCAGATTCAGCTCTTTGTGGCTCTAAAAAGATACATGCACCCCAATGATTATAGCAGCATTACTTACAATTGCCAAGATATGGAAGCAACCTCAGTGTTCATCAGCAAATGAAAGGATAAAGAAGATGCAGTATACATATACAATGGAATACTACTCAGCCATAAAAAGAACTAAATCATGCCATTCATAGCAACATGGGTGGACATACAGATTATCATGCTAAGTAAAGTAATTCA
The DNA here is from genome assembly GCF_014754425.2 of Oryx dammah. Classification (NCBI taxonomy): domain Eukaryota; kingdom Metazoa; phylum Chordata; class Mammalia; order Artiodactyla; family Bovidae; genus Oryx; species Oryx dammah. Next base: position 94,203,081 of record NW_024070212.1, on the reverse strand, counting down.
GAAAGACAAATATCATATATCACTTACATGTGGAATCTAAAATATGACACAAATGAACTTATTTAAGAAACAGAAACAGATTCACAGACATAGAAAACAAACTTACAATTACCAAAGGAGAAAGGGGGGTTGGGAGAGATAAATTGTATTAGCAGATACAAGTTACTATATATAAAATATACAAACAACAAAGCCCTACTGTATAACAAAGGGAACTATACTAAACATTCTGTAATAAACCATAATGGAAAAGTTATGAAAAAGAATATATATATATGTATAAGTATAAATGAACCACTATGCTGTACACCAGAAACCAACTCGTTATAAATCTATCATATTTTAATAAAAAAAGTAAATAAATGAGTACTTCTAATAGAGTTCAAAAGTATACAGACTGCTATGGGTCTGTATGAACGGGAGTCCAGGGAGCTGAAAAAATGAAAGTATTATAGATGATATATGTAAATCTTCTTGCTCAAAGACTGGCATAGATTAGGTATTTTTTAAATATTAATAGTAACTATAATTAGTCATTTTTTTAATTATAAAAATTATAATACTTTATATTATAAAGTATTTTCCGCATTTTTAGAGGGATACAATGGAGTTCAAAGACATAAATTAATTCCCAAAGTTGGGTCAGGCTAGGGTTCAAAGCCATGTCACTTGATTCTACACAGTGCTCTTTCCACAACTACAAATATAACTCCTGAAGCCAAAGGAGAATATTGTTAACTAAAATACTACAAACATTCTTCAAATATAAACACAAAGAACAATCTTACAGCACTACATTTCCTAAGCCAAAGAGCTTGGATGAGAATGATCAAAAATACTATTGTTGTTGTTTTTATTCAGTTGCCAACCTGTGTCTGACTCTGCAACCCCATGGACTACAGCATACCATATACACAGCAAAGCATAAACTACCCAGATCTATCTATCTCTCTCTGCCTATCTCTATCATCCACCTTAGTTTCTATAAACTGTTTGTTTATATGTTATACTGTTTAGTATATAGTATGTGTATATATATATATATAATATATATGGTATATATCATACTGTGATATATATTGCATTGTAGTATAATTATCAGTTTGAGCATTTGTCTCATGTGCTACAGTGTAAGAGTTATCCATTCCTGTATCTTGTATAATTAATGCTGGTTGGGCAATTGTCATGTGCTAGTGTTATGTTGTTTTACATGTGCAACCTCATTTCATCTTTCCTAAAATCCCATAAGGTAGGCACTATTATCATCCCCATATTATGTATGAAGAAACCAAAGTACAGAAATGTTAAACAACTGGTACAATGCTGAACATCTGGTAAGCAGTGAAGTTAGAAACTGATTCTAGGCCATTTTACCCCCAAACCTGCCAAGTTAGCCACTGTGTTACACTTACTAATATAGGTATTCAAAAATTAGGAATAATTTTGATATAGTAAGAAGCAGCACTATACACTCCAACTCCCCATAAGGATATTATAATCATTCATCATCAAACTACTTTATGGTGTTACAGATAAACAACAGTAAAAATGATGTCCTTGATGATAACCCTGAGTCATCAGGCAAACTACATTACCCTCATATTTTCTCAAATATATTATTCTAAAAACTCCCTAAGTGATCTCCCTATGTAGATCTAGTCTCCATCCAAGTGCTTTCCACAATGCTGCACCTGAATAAGGAGTTTGTGTGTGTGTGTGTGTGTCTCACTGCATGTAGTGTATCCAAATAAGAATAATTAGAAGTGAACCATAAAGAAAGCAGAGCACCAAAGAATTGATGCTTTCAAACTGTGGTATTGGAGAAGACTCTTGAGAATCCCTTGGACTGCAAGGAGATCAAATCAGTCAATCCTAAAGGCAATCAACAGTGCACACTGGGCATAAAGTTTCAGTTAAGCAAGATGAATAAGCTCTAGAGATCCGCTATTGAAGACTGTATCTAAAGTCAACGATATTGTATTGTAGACTTAAAAATTTGTTAAGGGAGTAGATCTCATGTTAGGTATTCTTGCAAAATAAAATAAAATTTAAAAAAAGAAAGACAACCACGATAGAGACAAGATACCGCAGAATCTATCACAAACAGATTCCTGGAGTTCTAAAGCAAGAGATTAGCTCTGCAGTAAAAAGCAGCTTCTGGAAAACTTTTGATCGCTAGTAAATACTGAGCTTCTGATCATAAGACATCAAGTAATTGTGTAGTTTGAATGATAGGTAGCAAACCCAGACTCCTAGGACACTTAGCTCTCTTATAGCCATTCTCTCAGCTAACATCCATGGCCTCATGGGAGATTCCCTAGGGAAGACAAAACTCAAGACTGATTAACAGATAGACTGGTTTGATATGTTGGCATAAGCTAAAAAAACACTTGTTTCTGCTCTATAATATCACTCAGTTTTTTTTAAAGGATGAGGTGATAGGAAAATCTCCCAGTGAATAGAGTTTAAAGCAGAACACTTACTCATCTCCTTTGGCAGAAGTAGTATGAGATAAGGATATACATAGACTCTTGCTGCTAACTTGCTTCAGTCGTGTCCAACTCTGTGTGACCCTATGGACTTCAGCCCACCAGGCTACTCTGTCCATGGGATTTCCCAAGCAAGAATTCTGGAGTGGGTTGCCATTTCCTTCTTCAGGAAGGAAATCTCCAGGAAGGAATCTTGGACTCTTGGGTAATGGCAAATGTCTTGGTGGATTGGTTGGTAAGAGGACTGTAAAAAACAAGACTGAAAGACTGAAGGCATAGAGGTCTGGGACAGAGACATAGAATGGAAATATGGGAATGGGTATAAAGTATTCAAATCTTTGGTTGTGAAGTCATAGCCAAAAGCAAACAAAAAAATATGTTGGAAGATCTTCCATGCTTGTCGGATAATACCTAACACAGAGAAGGCACTAAATGGATGGAATAATTCACCCAGTGGACATAAATCAACTTTCCATAACAGGACCAAGAATAAATTAGACATGGTGATAGAGATAAGGAAGTTGTGCCTGAGTGTGTGTGTGTGTGTGTGTGTTAGTCACTCAGTCCAGTCGTGTGCGACCCCACAAACTGCAGCCCTCCAGGCTTCTCTGTCCATGGAATTCTCCAGGCAAAAACACTGGAGTGGATTGCCATTCCCTTCTCCAAAAGTACAGCTATCCAATACTAAAAAGAATTCTAGGATTAAAGGGTTAATTGGTACCAAATAATTTTTTCTAAATGAATTATCTAATCAGCCCAAAATCCCCACAAAGTTTCTACAAATCACAGTAGAGATAGGATCTCAGAAAACCTCTTGTTATTAGTAAGAGGAAGACTTAAGCAGACCCTTTCCCCATTCTCTTCATTTATTTGGGTTGTTTTTTATTTTTTAGTTCTTTTCTTGTATAATTCTTGTGACTCTTAAAGTTTCATATATTTCCTTGGCTTCATTCCCCAGGGACTTAGTTAACATGGATTTGTTTTTTTTCAAAATCATTTTGTTTTAACCTTTTGAAATGCACAGCAATGAAGTAATTATGGAGTTATATTAGACTGATTAAGATTATCTACTTTAATGATACGATTGGCAGAAAGAAAATATTTGCTCATCGATCATCCTATTTAAAAATATATAAAATACCTACAATTCAGGCAAAAAAAATTCACACATGTTAATTATATTTGTGAGAGGAGTAATGCAGTTTTTACCCTACATGTGCATGAGTGGGCTCCCTCTAACCAAGGTTAATCTACCTACAAACATTATCACACCTATTAATGGACACATACTTTGCTAGCTTTACTTCTTTACCAATATTACTCTCCCTATTCCCTCACTTGTTCTTCCTGAGATTCCCCATCTAAATATACAACTCTTACCTAAGTCCTTATCTCAGTATAACTCTGGAGGGCATTTAAGGCTCCTTTATTGCCAAGTTTTTCTAAGTATTGGTAATAACACTAGTAAATATACCAAGAAAAGTTCTGGTACATTTCAGCACCTTTGAAATAGTGATATTATATATGTGCCAGGATTACCACCTAAAATTCATTAGTAGATATTAGTAGATAGCATACCTATTTTGTATGCTATCTCTAATTTGCATAATAATTCTACAATATATATATATTTATTTCCCCAATTTTAAGTAAACTCTAAGTGATATCATCAGTATGGCATAACCAGTACATGCTAAAGTTAATATATGAATAGTCTATCTGAAACCAAAACCTGTGTTTTGGGGTGTTATACTATGTTACCTCTTATTTTTAAAAAAAGTAGCATTCCCACCAGATTCATCTCATGTGGTCACAAATGGCAAGATGTCCTTTATGTATATGTGTGTGTATATTTGTGTGTGTGTGTGTATGTGTGTGTGTACACACTGAGTCCAAAAGTATGGATATTTTCTGTATCCATTTATCCACCAAAGTACATTTAGGTTGTTTTCATATCTTGGCTATTGTGAATAATGCCACAGGGAAGACACACAAAAAAAAGAATGGGAGTTGCCTGGGGCTAAGGGAAGAGGAAATAGAGTGATGTAGGTCAAAGGGTCGGAGAAGGCAATGGCAACCCACTCCAGTATTCTTGCCTGGAAAATCCCATGGACGGAAGAGCCTGGTAGGCTGCAGTCCAAGGGGTCGCTAAGAGTCAGGCACGACTGAGCAACTTCACTTTCACTTTTCACTTTCATGCACTGGAGAAGGAAATGGCAACCCACTCCAGTATTCTTGCCTGGAGAATCCCAGGGACAGAGGAGCCTAGTGGGCTGCCGTCTATGGGGTCGCACAGACTCGACACAACTGAAGTGACTTAGCAGCAGCAGCAGCAGCAGGTCAAAGGGTACAAAATTTCAATTATAAGTTCTAAGGATCTAATGTACAGCACAGTAACTAGAGTTAAAGAATATGTATTATATACCTGAAAACTGAACAGAAGAGCCTGGCATGCCTCAGTCCCTGGGGTTGCAGAGTTGAATATGACTTAGCAACTCAACAACAACAAATACTTGACAACTGCTAACATCTTTTTTAATTAATTTATTTATTTTAATTGAAGGATATTACTTTACAATATTGTGATGGTTTCTGCCATACATCAACATGAATCGGCCACAAGTATACATGTGTTCTCTACATCCTGAACCCCCTCCCATCGCCTTTGCTACCCCATCCCTCTGGTTTGTCCCAGAGCACCGGCTATGGGTGCCCTGCTTCATGCATTGAACTCGCACTGGTCATTTATTTTACATATGGTAATGTACATGTTTCAATGCTATTCTCTCAAATCATCCCACCCTCTCCTTCTCCCACTAAATCCAAATGTCTGTTCTTTGTATCTCTGTCTCTCCTTTGCTGCTCTGCACGAGGATCACTGGTAGCATCTTCAAAAATTCTATATATATATGTTAATATACAGTATTTGTCTTTCTCTTTCTGACTTACTTCACTCTGTAGAATAGGCTCCAGGTTCATCCACCTCATTAGAACTGACTCAAATGTGTTCCTTTTATAGCAGAGTAATATTCTATTGTGTATATGTACCACAACTTCCTTATCCATTCATCTGCCGATGGACATCTAGCTTGCTTCCATGTCCTAGCTATTGTAAACAATGTTGCTATGAACATTGGGGTACATATGTCTCTTTCATTTCTGGTTTCCTCATGGTAAATGCCCAGCAATGGGATTGCTGGGTCATATGACAGTTCTATTCCCAGTTTTTTAAGGAATCTCCACACTGTTTTCTATAGTGGCTGTACCAGTTTGTATTCCCACCAGCATGTAAAAGGGTTCCCTTTTCTCCATACCCTCTCCAGCATTTACTGCTTGTGGACTTTTTCCTTATCTTTTGTAATATTCTTTATTTTAAGGTCTATTTTTTCTGATATGAAGATTATTACTCCAGCTTTCTTTTTATTTCTATTTGCATAGAATATATTTTTTCCATCCTCTCACTTTCAGTCTTTCGAGCTGAAGTAGGTCTCTTGTAGACAGCATAAATATGGGTCTTGTTTTTGTATCCATTCAGCCAGTCTGTGTCTTTTGGTTGCAGCATTTAATCCACTTACATTTAAAGTAATTATTGATAGATATGTTTCTATCGCCATTTTCTTAATTGTGGTTTGTTTTTGTAGGTCTTTTTCTTCTCTTTTATTTCCTGTCTATATAAGTCCCTTTAACATTTGTTGTAAAGCTAGTTTGATGGTACTAAATTCTCCTAGCTTTTGCTTGTCTGTAAAGCTTTTGATTTCCCCGTCAATTTTGAATGAGATCCTTGCTGGGTACAGTAATCTTGGTTGTAGATTTTTCCCTTCAGTACTTTAAATATATCCTGCCATTCCTTTCTGATAGCTTGCTGATAGCTCAGTTGGTAAAGAATTTGCCTATAATGCAGGAGATCCTAGTTCAATCCCTAGGTTGGGAAGATCTGCTGGAAAAGGGATAGGCTACCCACTCCAGTATTCTTGGGCTTCCCTTGTGGCTCAGCTGGTAAAGAATCTGCCTGCAATGCGGAAGACCTGGGTTCGATCCCTGGGTTGGGAAGAGAAAGGCTGGAAAAGAGAAAGGCTACCCACTCCAGTATTCTTGCCTGGAGAATTCCATGGACTGTGTAGTCTATGGAGTCGCAAACAGTGAACACGACTGAGTGACTTTCACTTCACATTCCTTTCTGGCCTGAAGAGTTTTCACTGAAAGCTCAGCTGTTAAACATATGGGGTTTCCCTTTTACGTTACTTGGTGCTTTTCCCTTTCTGCTTTTAATATTCTTTCTTTGTATTTAAGCTTTGTTAGTTTGATTAGTCTTAGTGAGTTTCTCCTTGGGTTTATCCTGGATGGAACTCTCTGTGCTTCCTGGACTTGATTATTTCCTTTTCCATGTTGGGGACAGTTTCAACTATAATCTCTTCAAAAATTTTCTCATACCATTTCCTTTTCTCTTCTTCTTCTAGGACCCCTATAATTCGAATGTTTGCATGTTTAATGCTGTCCCAGAGGTCTCTGAGACTATCCTAAGTTCTTTTTCATTCTTTTTACCTTATTCTGCTCTTCAGGAGTTATTTCCAGCATTTTATCTTCCAGCTCACTTATCCATTCTTCTGCTCAAATATTCTACTATTGATTCCTTCTAGAGTCTTTTTAATTTCAGTAAATGTGTTGTTTGTCTCTGTTTGTTTATTCTTTATATCTTCTAGGTTTTTGTTAAGTGCGTTAATTGATTCTTGCATTTTCTCCATTGTATTTTCGAGGTTTTGGATCCTCTTTACTTTGGAGAAGGAAATGGCAATCCACTCCAGTACTATTGCCTGGAAAATCCCATGGACAGAGGAGCCTGGTACGCTACAGTCCATGGGGTCGCAAAGAGTTGGACACGACTGAGCGACTTCACTTACTTACACTCATTACTCTGAATTCTTTTACAGGTAGTTTATCTATTTCCTCTTCATTTATTTGGACTGTGTGTTTCCAGGTTGTTCCTTCATTTGCACAGTATTTCTCTGCCTTTGCCTCTTCTTTTTTTTTTTTTAATTTATTGTGTTTGAGGTCTTCTTTCCCCAGACCTCAAGGTTGAATTCTTTCTTCCTTTTGGTTTTTTCCCTCTGTGGGTAAGGTTGGTCCTGTGGTTTCTGTAAACTTCGTGTAGGGTGTGACTTGTGCTTGTGTTCAGGTTGGAGGAAGCAATTTTTTTTTCCCCTCTGATGGGCAGGGCTGTGTGAGGTGGTAATCCTGTCTGCTGATTGTTTGGTTTGTATTTTTGTCTTGCTGCTTGTTTGGATAAGGCCTCCTGCACAGGATGCTGCTGGAAGTTGGGTGATGCCAGGTCTTATATACAGGTGGTTGCCTTTGTGGGAGTTCTTATTAATTAATTCTCCCTAGGGTTAGGAGTTCTCTGGTAGTCTAGGATCTTCGAGTCAGCATTCCCACTCCAAAGGCTCAGGGCTTGATCTCTGGCCGGAGAATCAAGATTCCACAGGTGGTTTTTTATGGCATTAAATGGGATTAAAACAAACAACCAAAAATAAGAAAGAAAAGAGGCACCCCAGACAAATGGCAATTACAAAATCAGGCAAATAATAACTAAAATAATGAAATATACAAACATACATATACATCCATAAACAAAATCTAAACAGTCCAAAAAAAAAAAAATGAAGTACAATAGACTGACCCAGCACACAAAGCAAACCAAAAATGGTATCAACCAGTTAAAAACAATACTAACTACAGCACAAACTGGAAAACAAAACTAAAGCAAAGTGCCAACTGGGGAATAAAGCAACAAAAACAAAACAAACAATATTGTTTGTAGACTTTCTGATGATAGGCATTCTGACATGTGAGATGATATCTCGTGGTGATTTTGATTTGCATTTCTCTAATAATGAGTGATGCTGAGCATCTTTTCACGTGTTTATTAGTCATCTATCTGTATGTCTTCTTTGGAAAAACGTCTGTTTAGGTCTTTTGCCCACTTTTTGATTGTGTTGTTCATTTTTCTAGCATTGAGCTATAAGAACTGCTTGTATATTTTGGAGAATAATTATTTGTCAGTTGTTTAATTTGCTATTATTTTCTCCCATTCTGAAGGCTGTCATCACCTTGCTTAAAGTTTCCTTTATTGTGCAAAAGCATTTAAGTTTAATTAGGTCCCATTTGTTTATTTTTGCTTTTATTTCCATTATTGTGGGAGGTGGGTCATAGAGGATCTTGGCTGTGATTTATGTCAGAGAGTGTTCTGCCTATGTTTTCCTCTAAGAGTTTTATAGCTTCTGGTCTTACATTTAGGTGTTTAATCCATTTTGAGTTTATTTTGGTTTATGATGTTAGAAAGTGTTCTAGTTTCATTCTTTTACACATAATCAGTTTTTCCAGCACCACTTGTTGAAGAGACTATCTTTTCTCCATTGTATATCTGCTAACATCTTAAGCATACTTACCACAGGGAGGGAAAAGGAGATGTCTATGTTGACTATGTAAGGTAATGGATGTGTTAATTATCATGAACTTGATAATTATTCTACAATATTCATGTATATCAAATCATCACATCATCACACCATACACTTTAAATATACACAATTATATGTGTCAATTATTCCTCAATAAAGTTTAAAAAAAAAAAACAAAAAAGTATATCAGTCAAGTGCATATCTAAAAAGAAAAGGTGTAACTGAGGCATTAAGCTAAAAACCCTGATGATTTCTAATGCAGTTATAGCATATTTTCATGCTGCACCAAGAATAAAGTGTATTTTATTTTCTTTTAAAAGGAAATAAAATCAATTAAACTTTCATTAATCTTGAAAGATTATATAAATATATGTAGTAAAAATCAACTGGGGGAATTAAAAATAAAATGTTTTAGTTTTTATTTCCATTGTTTCAAGTGATAGATTTTCAAGTGATAAACAACTGACCCATATCTTTATTTTCCTGTACTTTTTCATGCCACAATAACTTAATGCTACATACTAAATATCTCAGGCTAACCAATTAACCTGAAGTGTGAATTATAGTGCACTTTTCATAATCAATACATGTATATGCATATCAATAATAAAAACAAAACTCAAATTACATATGATGGTAATCAAACATAGTATTTATTTGGATGGCTTATTTAAAATGGTACACTTTTCTTTTTTATTTATCATAACACCTTTTCCTATATATCTTGTCACCTAATGACAAATTTTCAACAATATGTCTATTATCCATATGTCATAAGTTGACCTATAATAGGGTATTACATATATGTAATACATATATAAAAATATGGCCTTTAGAGTCAGGAAATTCTCAGTTTCAAATGTGACTACACCACTCGTTAGCCATGTAATTAAAAGTAAATAACTTTACATTTTTGAGTATCAGCTTCCTCAGTTACAAGTAGAGATATAATATCTCAGAAGGCTTGTGTGCGTTAAATGAGATAAATTATGTAAATCTATCATTTCTTACAGGGTATGATTAAACAATAAGTAACAAAATTATTACTATTGGTTTTTTCCCTAAATGTTCTTGTTGCTATTGTTAAAATTTTTTAAGGTAAAATATTTTTAATAATCTTAAAATCTCACTTTATGAAGATTATTTTATTCTCTGTCTTCCCTCCTTTAAAATTCCTTTGGTTCTTCCTCTCTCTCTCTTTTCTGCTTCTGGAGCTCTAATAATGCGTATATTGATATGTTCTATGGTATCCCATAAGTCCATTAGGCTTTCTTCACTCTATTTCATTCTTTTTACTTTTATTCCTCTGATAAAATCATTTCCAATGATGTGTATTCAATTCTCTGATCCTTTCTTCTACTTTAGTCTGATGTTGAAGTCTTCTAGGAAATTTTTTCATGTCAGTTACTGTGTTCTTTAACTTCATGCTTTCTATTTGGTACTTTCAATAATATCTATATCTTTGTTGAAATTCTCACTTGGTTCATGCAATGTTTTCTTGATTTTGGTAAAAATCTTTATGACAGTTACTTTGAAATATCTGTCAAATGATGTAAATTGAAGAAAGTAGGGAAAACCACTAGACCATTCAGGTATGACTGAAATCAAATCCCTTATGATTATACAGTGGAAGTGAGAAATAGATTTAAGGGCCTAGATCTGATAGATAGAGTGCTTGATGAACTGTGGATGGAGGTTCGTGACACTGTACAGGAGACAGGGATCAAGACCATCCCCATGGAAAAGAAATGCAAAAAAGCAAAATGGCTGTCTGGGGAGGCCTTATAAAGAGCTGTGAAAAGAAGAGAAACAAAAAGCAAAGGAGAAAAGGAAAGATATAAGCATCTGAATGCAGAGTTCCAAAGAATAGCAATAAAAGATAAGAAAGCCTTCCTCAGCGATCAATGCAAAGAAATAAGGAAAACAACAGAATGGGAAAGACTAGAGATCTCCTCAAGAAAATTAGAGATATCAAGGGAATATTTCATGCAAAGATGGACTCAATAAAGGACAGAAATGGTATAGACCTAAGAGAAGCAGAAGATATTAAGAAAAGGTGGCAAGAATACACAGAAGAACTGTACAAAAAGGATCTTCATGACCCAGATAATCACAATGGTGTGATCACCTAGAGCCAGACATTCTGGAAGGTGAAGTCAAGTGAGCCTTAGGAAGCATCACTACGAACAAAGCTAGTGGAGGTGATGGAATTCCACTTGAGCTATTTCAAATCCTGAAAGATGATGCTGTGAAAGTGTTACACTAAATATGCCAGCAAATGTGGAAAACTCAGCAGTGGCCACAGGACTGGAAAAGGTCAGTTTTCATCCCAATTCCAAAGAAAGGCAATGCCAAAACCACACAATTGCACTCATCTCACACACTAGTAAAGTAATGCTCAAACTTCTCCAAGCCAGGCTTCAGCAGTACGTGAACTGTGAACTTCCAGATGTTCAAGCTGGTTTTAGAAAAGGCAGAGGAACCAGAGATCAAATTGCCAACATCCGCTGGATCATGGAAAAAGCAAGAGAGTTCCAGAAAAACATCTATTTCTGCCTTATTGACTATGCCAAAGCCTTTGACTGTGTGGATCACAATAAACTGTGGAAAATTCCGAAAGAGATGGGAATACAAGACCACCTGACCTGCCTCTTGAGAAACCTATATGCAGGTCAGGAAGCAACAGTTAGAACTGGACATGGAACAACAGACTGGTTTCAAATAGGAAAAGGAGTATGTCAAGGCTGTATATTGTCACTCTGCTTATTTAACTTCTATGCAGAGTACATCATGAGAAATGCTGGGCTGGAAGAAGCACAAGCTGGAATCAAGATTGCCGGGAGAAATATCAATAACCTCAGATATGCAGATGACACCACCATTATGGCAGAAAGTGAAGAGGAGCTAAAAAGCCTCTTGATGAAAGTGAAAGAGGAGAGTGAAAAAGTCAGCTTAAAGCTCAATATTCAGAAAACTAAGATCATGGCATCTGGTCCCATCACTTCATGGCAAATAGGTGGGGAAACAGTGGAAACAGTGTCAGATTTTATTTTGTGGGGCTCCAAAATCACTGCAGATGGTGATTGCAGCCACGAAATTAAAAGATCACTTACTCCTTGGAAGGAAAGTTGTGACCAACCTAGATAGCATATTCAAAAGCAGAGATATTACTTTGCCAACAAAGGTCCATCTAGTCAAGGCTATGGTTTTTCCAGTGGCCATGTATGGATGTGAGAGTTGGACTATAAAGAAAGCTGAGTGCCGAAGAATTGATGCTTTTGAACTGTGGTGTTGGAGAAGACTCTTGAGAGTCCTTTGAACTACAAGGATATCCAACCTGTCCATCCTAAAGGAGATCAGTCCTGGATGTTCTTTGGAAGGAATGATGCTGAAGCTGAAACTCCAGTACTTTGGCCACCTCATGCGAAGAGCTGACTCATTGGAAAAGACCCAGATGCTGGGAGGGATTGGGGGCAGGAGGAGAAGGGGACGACAGAGGATGAGATGGCTGGATGGCATCACCGACTCGATGGACATGAGTCTGAGTGAACTCCAGGAGTTGGTGAGGGACAGGGAGGCCTGGTGTGCTGCAATTCATGGGGTCGCAAAGATTCAGACGTGACTGAGCGACTGAACTGACTGAACTAACTGACTGAAATCATATAATTCCATTTCATCAGAGTGAGTTTCTGGTAGTACACTAGGTGCTAGAGAGCAAAAATTAATAAGAAACCATCACTGACTTCAAGGAATTTTTAGCGATAAGGAAAAAGAGATTATTAAATGACTGCAATACAATAAAAGCTATCATGGAAAAGGCCTGTAAGTCACAGGAAAGGTGCCTGCAAACATATAGGTAAAGATAGTCAAACCCGCCTAAGAGGTATTGTTTCTCAGAGAAAGAAATACTGGCATGAGTCTAAATTAACATTTTACCAAGTAAACAAAGAATCTGGGACACAGAGAAAATAGCATCCACAAAAGTATGAAGGCTTGAGAGAATTTGAACTAGCACAACTAAGTCAGACTAGAGAAGTTGGACTAGAAATTGGATAACTGGTTGGACTAGCTGGTGGGCTAGATAATAATGAGCAATTAAATATGGCTTTTTCATCAAACCTATCAGAAAATTAATCTTTCCACAAACTTCTTTTATTTAAACTACTTCATTCAACAAATACAGAATTAAATTTGCTTAATTTTGTAAGCACTCTGCCTGGTGCAATAAGAGGACATGGATTAACCATACTCAGATTCTACCCATAAGCAGGTTATATCTAGAAGAAAAGAGCAACAGAAACTTTTAAAAATCATAAAAAATGTCAGGTATCTCTCAAGAGATAAAATTAGGGTGGTGTAGATGTTTTTGCAGGGAAAATAATACTTACATGGAAGGGCATATGGAAAGAAAACATATCAGGAATTCATAGGAGAGTTCATATTTGACCTACAGACCTTATTTACCATAAGAAACACAGATTAGTTATCCACAAGCTTAGGAACAGGCAATGTACATATTATATATTTTACATATTATACATATTATAATGTGCACCTTATATATTACACAACTCCGAAAGAAAGAAAATAGAAGGCTATCTGAAGGCAATAAACTTCATCCACATGAACTCAGCCCTCCATATCCATGGGTTCCACATGCCCAGATTCAATGAACCAAAGATCAAAAAAAATTTTTTTTTCAATTCCAAGGTGCCAGAAGGCAAAACTTGAATTTGCCACTTGCTGGTAACTACTTACATAGCATTTACACTGCACAAGATATTATAAGTAATCTAGAGACAATAAAGTATACAGGAGGATGTGCATAGGTTACACACAAATATTACATCATTTATATGAAGGACTTGCGTATCTGTGGATTTTGGCATCCACACAGGTCCTAGAACCAATCCTACCCAGGCACCAAAGGATAGCTATACAAGATTCAAAGAAAGTACAATACGTTGTTCCCAATTATGTTGACAGTGTCCAAGTCTGACTGGAAAGACAACGCTACAATACTGTGTTATGGATTAAATTACATCTCCCCAAAATTTGTATATTGATGTCTTAGCCCTGTGACTCTACTAAGAGATAGGTTTTCTGTAGAAGAAATCATGTTAAAATCAGGTCATTAGAGTAGGCCCTAGTCCAATACGACTGATATCCTTATAAAAAGGAAATATTAGATACAGACATGTACACACAGGGAATGCCTGTGAAAATTAAGGCAGAAATCAGGATGGTATTTCTACAGACCAAGGAACACCAAAGATTGCTAGCAAACTACAGAAAGCTAGAGGAGAGACACTAAACAGATTCTTCTTCACAACCCTTAGAAGGAACCAACACTGTCAACATCTCAGTCTCAGACTTCTGTCCTCCAGAATTCTGAAACATTAAATTTCTGTTTTTTAAGTCAATCAGTTTATGGTTTTTATAAAGGCAGCCCTAAAATACTAAAACAACATAGAATAAACAAAAGGGAAAATCCTGCATAAACAATTTTTCAGTTGTTGGTATAAACAGCCATGGTTCTTAGGGTTCAGAGAACTTTCATAAACTAAAATGTCCCTTCAATCATGCATACACATGCAAGCATAACATTCAAAACCCAAAATAATCAACAATTATTTTTTAAACAAAATTATGTTTCATTTGTCATTAATATTTTCAACATATTCTGAATATACACTATATGCTTACATTCCATTCAGAGTGTGAGGCTCAAGGAAATTAACAAGATTCAGTTACTACTGGATGGAAGTTCACAATCAAGCCTTGAGTTCCCCTATCAGAATTCTCATAACATTTGCTGTGTATGAAGTATATTACTTTTTCTGTTTTATTCAACTGAATCTATTCTTTAACTTTTTTTTATAGAGAAGCCTCCTCTCAGAATGACTAAGAACCATATAGTAGATACTTAATATCAATCACTTATCAAGTAGTCAAATTATATTAATTTTTCCTGAAAGAAATAATATCTAGATAAGCATTTGATAAAATATAAAGTCCTCTATAGGTGTTCATTAGTACTATCATTGTTTTTCTAATCATTTATGACAACAAAAACATTTATTGTGTTTCACTTTAAGTATTTCCAAGTTAATTCATTCAAATTTGATTTTTCACTCATAACATTTCATTACGGTAAAAAAAAAATTAAAAGGGTTGAATCACATTAAGTGGTCATATGGAGTAAGAGTCTAAAAAAAAAAAAAATCTCACCAGACAATCTCAAAAGAAAAGGTCTTTGATACACTCACCACTTTCAAAGCAAGCATCAAAGATAAGATGTCCTTTTTTGGGCTGTCCATAGTATCCAGTTGGAAGCACCACATATTTGCTCACATTCCCTCCGATGGCATCATCATTTCCCATATCACTGCCTATTGTTCAAAAAATTGGCTCTTGTTAAGCAGAAATCAAAATGCATTTAGTAACACAACTCCAGCAAAAATTTTATCATTACATTCCCCCTGTAATTCAGTGCTTATCCAGGCACTAAAGAAATTAACCACATATTGTGATGAAGTAGAAAGAGAATAGATTTTTAAATCAGAAAGATATGGGCTCAAATCTCATCTCTACTACATATTAATTCTCCATGACACAAGACAATCAGCTTAATCATTTTAAGCCTGTTTCTCTCATCCATAAAAAGGAATGGTAAAATCCATATTTCAAAACTGTGTTATGAAAATTAGGTATGAAAAATATCTCATATAACCAATGAAATACAAAAGACGTTCATTAAATTTCAACAATTATGTAAATAAATGGTAACATTTAAATTGTAACAAATAGCTATTTTATTGTTAATAAAGCAAAAGTTCTATAACTAGTATTATAAATACCTAATATACCAATACTGGAAATAATTTGAGAAACACTGACTTAGTATAAAAGCTATATTTCTTAACAGGAACTTAAATTTTTTTAAGTTTTAGAAGTTTCACTTCCATTTAGAATGTAGAAAGCTGGAAAGATCTTTTCCATCTTAACAGAAAAATCCCAGTAAAGAACAAAAACATAACTTATAAAAATCTATCAGAGAACTGAGATTGTAGGGTAACTGAAATTCTAATATCCAGGAAAAGTCAGGCTCTAACAAAAAGGGATGAGAAGCAAGCACTGACTCCTCTATATCAGAGCACAGGAGAAAGAAATGTCGGGTCCCATACAAATGACTAAAAAGAAGTTAATTTTTTAAAAATCACTTAAGGTCAAGTTTGAGGAACATGAGAGAGTAGAACCCCTGGGAGTTACAGGCACAAAAGGAAGTTCACAGCACTGGGAGACTCTCCTACACAAGCCTTCAAACATTTAGGAGAAAGTTTACAAGCAAGGCAGAAGACTAGAAAATGCCTTTCTTTGTGATGCAGACCTGCAAAGGGAGAATGGCCCCATGAATATCATTTTCCCTATAGAAAAAAGGCCCTAAGTCACTAGGGAAGAACTACAAACTTTGTAACCCCAGTGCACAAGTGAGACTCATTGTAAGAGGAGATATATTGAAAGGAAAAAAAATTCTCTACATTTAAGGGAAGACAATATATCAACATTATTGAAGGGCTCAAACCTTGGAGGAGGAGTAAAAATCATTCTCTCACAAAGCATATCAAAGATACAAGGCAGAATTAAAAGTGGAGAATGAAACTCAACCGAGCTTAATGCCTGACTAATACAGAAGTCACTCACCTAGAGCCAGACATCCTGGACTGTGAAGTCAAGTGGGCCTTAGGAAGCATTACTAAGAATAAAGCTAGTAGAGGTAATGGAATTCCAGCTGAGCTACTTCAAATCCTAAAAGATGATGCTGTTAAAGTGCTGCACTCAATATGCCAACAAATTTGGAAAACTTACCAGTGGTCACAGGACTAGAAAAGGTCTATTTTCATTCCAATCCCAAATAAAGACAATGTCAAAAAATGTTCAAACTACTGTACAGTTGTACTCATTTCACATACTATCAAGAATATGCTCAAAATCCTTCAAGCTGGGCTTCAGCTGTATATGAAATGAGGACTTCCAGATGTACAAGCAAATGCAGAGAAACTAGAGATCAAATTACCAACATCTGCTGGGTCATAAAAAAAAGCCAGGGAATACGGCCCCCCCCAAACAAAAAAGCATTTACTTCTGCTTCATTGACAATCTAAAGCCATTGACTGTGTGGATCACAACAAACTGTGAGAAATTCTTAAAGAGATGGGAATACCAGACCACCTTATCTGACTCTTGAAAAACCTGATGCAGATCAAAAAACAACAGTTAGAACTGCACATGGAACAATGGATTGGTTCAAAACTGGGAAAAGAGTACATCAAGGCTGCATCATTTCGCCAAAAAAGGCCTGTATAGTCTAAGCTATGGGTTTTCCAGCAGTCATGTACAGATGTGAGAGTTGAACCATAAAGAGGGCTGAGCACTGAAGAGGTGATGCTTTTGAACTGTGGGGCTGGAGAAGACATTTGAGAGTTCCTTGGGCAGCAAGGAGATCAAACCAGTCAATCCTAAAGGAAATCAACCTGAATATTCACTGGAAGGACTGGTATTGAAGCTGAAGCTCCACTATTTTGGCCACCAGATGCAAAAAGCCAACTCATTGGAAAAGACCCTGATGCTGGGAAAGATTGAGGGCAGGAGGAGAAGAGGTCAAGAGAGGATGAGATGGTTGAGTGGCAGAACTCAATGGACATGAGCTTAAGCAAACTCCAAGATATAATGAAGGACAAGAAAACCTGGCATGCTACAATCCATGGGGTTGCAAAGAGTCAGACACAACTTAGCGACTGAACAACAACAGTATATAGATATAGATATAAATAAAATGAAATATTATTCAGCCATAGAAAGGAATGAAATTCTAAGACAAGACACAACATGCATGAACCTTGAAAACATTATGTAAAATGACATAAACCAGACAAGGACAAATACTGTATGATTCCCACTTATATACCTAGATAGGCAAATTCATAGAGAAAGAAAGTAAAATAGAGGTTACCAGGAGCTGGACACAAGAAGGAATGGGAGTTATTATTTAATAGTTAGAGTTTCTGTTTGAGATGATGAAAACGTTCTAGAAAAGGTTAGTGGTGGTGGTTACACAATAGTGTCAATGTACTTAATGCCACTGAATTGTACAATTAAATGATTAAAATATTAAATGTTAGAAAAACAAAAATCAGTGGTTGTCAGGGACTGCAGATAAGAAGAGGAGTTGACCACAATTTAGCAAATCAGATTGTACAATCAAATGTATAATACAATCAAAACTCTGAAATATTCTTTGACCCCTTACTATCTCAGCAGAGTTATATATACATTCCTTTCATTTGCCAGAGTGGTAAATATGCAGCATGTGTGGTTAGGGGTGGATGTGTACCACAGTGACCTGGAAACTCTTCCTGGAAATCCCTTAAGGTACTTACAAAGATTGAGAGGAAAGCACTTACTAATATGACAACTACTAGCCATGAGAGAGTAACTAAGATTAGATCCATAATCCCATCATAAACAACTAGAAAACTGGACAAATATATACAAAATAACTCTTCTCAGAGTTAAATGATAAGCTGTGCCAAACTGAGACACCTGACAAAGGGGGGGAAATTAGGTGAGCCTAATGATAATACTAGCTTTTAGATTAGTGATACTTTCTGATCTATTGTCCAGGGAGAAGAGGGTTCCCAAGTACAACAGGGTGGTTTACTGTGTTGAAAAGACAGAAGTAAGAGTTTGGAGAGGGATGAGGAAAGTTTGAAGGTCAGACTAGTGAAGAGGAGACTGCTATGAGAGTCAGAGCATCAAAAATGTACAGCAATCTGCTCATGACTGTCTGAATGTTAAGCCATATAGAATAAAATTCCATGAGACCAGTCAAAGAGTGACCAGGAAGTTGTAATTTCCTAAGTGCACAGTGCTGGGAAACATTCAACATGCAACCATGCACAGTGGAGAATCCATGTTGAAAATTTAGGAGATTAAGTAGAGATTCCAGAAAGGTACTAGCCTTGAACAACTGGAAAATGAAATTTGAAACACCATACCACTTACAATACCATCAAAAACACAAACTAGCAAGGCTTAAATTTAACAAATTATATATAAGAACTGTGTATTGAAAAATAAAAAAATAATAATTGCTGATACATATTAAGGAAGACCCAATTAAATAGCAAGATCTACCTTGTTCATGGATTAGAGAAATCATTATTATTAAAGTGACAACTTTCCAAAAACTGATCTCTAGATTAAATACAATACCAATCAAAATCTCAGCAGGACTTATTCCTAGAAATCAACAAACTGAGTCTAAAGTTTATATGGAAACTCAAAGGACCTGAAATTCTGAATACAATTATGAAAAATAAGAGTTGAGAACTTACATGATAATAAGACTTACAGGAAAGTCATATAAATAAGTGGATCAGATTACAGGGTGAAGAAATACATCCATATACATATGGTCAATTAAGTTTGAACAAAGGTGCAATGATAATTTAATATAGAAAAAACAAATTGTAAAACAAATAGTGCTTGAAGAACTCGACAACTTTCCAGGAAAAAAAATGAACCTCATATATATGTGATGGTGGTGGATTTATATTATATTTCCCAAACTCACTAAATTGCATAGGTAAAATAGGCACATTTTGTTATGGGTAAACTTATCTCAAAACAATTATTTTTAAATGTTAAAAAGTGAAAGAGCAAGAATTGATTTTCATATCACAGAATTAATCCATATATATACATATATATATGGACAGAGATGTTATACAAATACACATTTATATATAGATGTTATATAAATATGTAAAGTAAAATTATCCTATGACTAATATCTCTCAAACCCAATTCTCAGTCCCTAGATGAAAATGTTCTTAACCACTTCAGTTTAGTTTCTCAGATATTATTCTACACAATATCTTTATTTTTCTATTATCTTAGTTTATCAACATCAAATGGTATCTATTGAAATTCTTACATGAAAGACAGGGAAATAGTTTATGTATATGATTATCCCCTTCTCTTTTTAACAACTTTTGTTAGTTTTATTCTTATTTTAATTATTCATTCATTTGAGGTGGTTATCATTGTGAACAGAATACCTAGGAGGCATTTTAGAAATTTGTTAAGGCATTTTTGTTTGTTTTCATAAGGACAAAAGAGCACTGATGGCACTTGAGTAGTACAGACGAGGAATGCTAGATGTAGTACAAAGTAGAGAAAAGTCCAGTATGACTTCCAAGTGTCAGATATACTCACATATTCATGCACACAGATATGTTCTTGTTCAATCACTCAGTCATATCCAACTCTTTGTGACCCCATGGAATGCACCAGGCCTGGCTTCCCTGTCTTTCATCATATCCCAGAGCTTGCTCAAATTCATATCCATTGAGTCGATGATGCCATACAACAGTCTCACCCTCTATCATCCCTTCTCCTCCTGCCTTCAATCTTTCCCAGCATCAGTCTTTTCCAATGAGTAGGTTCTTTACATCAGGTGGCCAAAGGATTGGAGCTACAGCTTTAGCGTCAGTCCTTCCAAGGAATATTCAGGACTGATTTCCTTTAGGCTTGACTGGTTTGATCTCCTTGCAGTCCAAGGGACTCCCAAGAGTCTTCTCCAACACCACAGTTAAAAAGCATCAATTCTTCAATGCCCAGCCTTCTTTATGATCCAACTCTCACATCCATACATGCTGCTGCTGCTGCTAAGTCATTTCAGTTGTGTCCAACTCTGTGTGACCCCATAGACAGCAGCCCACCAGACTCTCCCAACCATGGGATTTTCCAGGCAAAAGTACTGGAGTGGGGTGTCATTGCCTTCTCCGCATCCGTACACGACTACTAGAAAAACCATAGCTTAGACTATACAGATCTTTGTCATCAAAGTAATGTCTCTGCTTTTTAACATGCTGTCTAGGTTTGTCATTGCTTTTGTTTCAAGGACCAAATGTCTTTTAATTTCATGGCTTCAGTCACCATCTGCAGTGATTTAGGAACCCAAGAAAATAAAGTCTGTCACTAATTCCATTGTTTCCCCATAGATTTGCCATGAAGTGATGGGGCCAGATGCCATGATCTTTGTTCTTTGAATGTTGACTTTTAAGGCAGCATTTTCACTCTTCTCATGCACCTTCATCAAGAGGCTCTTTAGTTCCCCTTCACTTTCTACCATAACAGTGGTGTCATCTGCATATCTGAGGTTATTGATCTTTCTCCCAGCATCTTGATTCCAGCTTGTGCTTCATCCAGCCCAGCATTTTGCATGATATACTCTGCATAGAAGTTAAATGAGCAAGATGAGAATATACAGCCATGATGTACTGCTTTCCCAATTTGGATCCAGTCTGTTGTTCCATGTCCAGTTCTAACTGTTGCTTTCTTGACCTGAACACAGGTTTCTCAGGAGGCAGGTGAGATGGTCTGCTATTTCCATCACTTTAAGAATTTTCCACACTTTGTTGTGATCCACACAGTCAAAGGCTTTGGTGTAGTCAATAAAGCAGAAGTAGATGTTTTTCTGGAATTATCTTGCTTTTTGTATGCTACAATGGATATTGGCAATTTGATCTCTGGTTCCTCTGCCTTTTCTAAATCCAGCTTGAATATCTGGAAGTTCTCAGTTCATACACTGTTGAAGCCTAGCTTGGAGAATTTTAAGCATTACTTTGCTAGTGTGTGAGATGAGTGCAATTGGGCAGTAGTTTGAACAATCTTTGGCATTGACTTTCTTTGGGACTGGAATGAAAACTGACCTTTCCAGTCCAGTGCCCACTGCTGAGTTTTCCAAATTTGCTGGCATAGCGAGTGCAGCACTTTCACAGCATCATCTTTTAGAATTTGAAATAGTTCAACTGGAATTCCATCACCTCCAATAGCTTTAATCATAGTGATGCATCACAAGACCCACTTGACTTCACACTCCATGATGTCTGGCTGCAGGTGAGTCATCACACCATTGTGGTTATTTGGGTCATTAAGATCTGTTTTGTATACTTCTTCTGTGTATTCTTGCCACCTCTTAATATTTTCTGCTTCTGTTAGATCCTTGCAGTTTCTGTCCTTTATTGTGCCCATCTTTGCATGAAACGTTCCCTTGGTATCTCTAATTTTCTTGAAGAGACCTCTAGTCTTTCCCATTCTGTTGTTTCCTCTATTTCTTTGCATTGTTCAGTTAGGAAGGCTCTTATCTCTCCTTGCTATTCTTTGGAACTCTGCAAACAGATAGGTATATCTTACTTTTCTCCTTTGCCTTTCACTTCTCTTCTTTTCTCAGCTATTTGTAAGGCCTCCTCAGACAACCATTTGCCTTTTTGCATTTCTTTTTCTTGGAAATGGTTCGATCACCTCCTCCTGTACAATGTTACAAACCTCTGTCCATAGTTCTTCAGGAACTCTGTCTATCAGATCTAGTCCCTTGAATCTATTCGTCATTTTCACTGTATAATCATAAGGGATTTGATTCCCTTATGTACACAGATATTTGTGCATGCAAAATCTTATAATTATGTGAGCTTAGAATCTGTTTCACACATGGAAAGTATTTTGCATGGCTTTAATAAACACTGATTTTTCCAAAGATGCAACTAACATGTAAATCAAGGAAAGATTATAATTGATTTGTTTATAATTTTATCCAGAAGTATCATCATTTTAGAAAATCATGTCACCAACAGCATTATCACTCACTTCATTATGTTTTCCACATCTCTGTTTTTCCTTGTGGAAAATTCCTACTCATCCTGTAGACCTACATGAAATGTTATCTACTCTGGGAAGTCTTATCTGATTTCCCAAGCACTGACAGCCAGTGTTCCTCTACATTGCCACAACATCTTGTTTATTCCTTAAAACATATTTACCTTTTTATTACTCATTTATTATGTTTATTTTTTGTGTCTTTTTACTCTGAGTGAGTACAGTTTCTCATCAGAAGAATCTAATGCCTTTTGTTTTTATCACCACTTTCTCTCTCCATCCTAGGTATGACACAATGCTTGGCACAATGTCAGTAATCTATAAATACTCACTGATTTACTGAAATAAAGAATTTTAAGAGCTGAAATTTATTTGAACATTGGTTTTTGTCTATTGACAACACAGGGAGTATGCAATATATTTTAAATTCATCAAAAGAACAGACAGAATTTTTACATTTACATTTTACCAAGATAAAAAGTTGTGAAATAATGAAATCAAATAGTTAAAGAAGGGGAAACACCATAAAATATGCATATACTGACATAAAGACAGAAAGGAAGACCAGGGTAGGGGGATATTATAGTCTGTGATGTTAATACAACATAATGCTTGATCATTTAAATGCACAATGTGAGAAATGCAAAGTTATTATTCTCAGAGAAATTATATCTCAATTATACATGTATATTAAACCATTAACAAAGAATGTCATTTATGGTAGTATAGAATAATCCAAGGTAGCATGGATTAATGAAATAACTGTTCTTATTGAATAACTTCTAATTTCTTGACCTTGTTTTAAAATACTCCTATATTTAGTGACAGAAGTATGAATTAATAGTAAGAGTTTGGATCTCAAAATCACATAGAGCTGAGAATGAATCCATCTAACTCAGATACATATGCAGTAATTTAATATAACCTCTCTAAGTCTTTCACTTAGAGTTTGGTTATGTTGTTCTGAAGGGTACAGAAAAAATATGTAAATCACATAGAACATAGCATTTACTCAATA
Source organism: Oryx dammah (assembly GCF_014754425.2). Taxonomy (NCBI): domain Eukaryota; kingdom Metazoa; phylum Chordata; class Mammalia; order Artiodactyla; family Bovidae; genus Oryx; species Oryx dammah. The sequence continues at coordinate 94,179,397 of NW_024070212.1, read as the reverse complement.
AGCAGTTGGTTATAATTATTATCCTCATTATCATTATTATCCTCATTATTAGTAAGACACCTGTATCTTGAAAGAAATATTTTTAACTAAAGAATAAGAGAGTCAACTCTATAAAGTATAATGAATGATTCAGAAAAGGAAAGGCATAATTTAAATAGAAATTCAGAAAGAATGTCTTACCAAAAGCCTACTCTTTGAAGTAAACACTGAATGTTGTAGCATCCAGTTAAATTATAGAGTATAAAACACTCTTATTATAGTGTGTAGAATATTTGTGTCCAAACATAGAGACAGAATAATACAGTGAAGTTTTTCAATTTAAGGAAGTTAGAGACAAAGAGAAAATAAAATAAGTTGTGGTTTATCTTTAATGAAATAAACATCTAATCCTATTAATATTATTATTTACATGCTTTTCAATATACTACATGGATAACAAATATTTAGCAATAAAAAATATGAGCACATTTTGTGGAAGGAAAAAGATATATCTATAGAGGTATCTGATGAAATGATATTATAATTACATCTTATTTTATTCTAATAAATAGGCCTGCCAAGGCACTAGAAATAATCTTTTGGGCTACATAGAATTTTTGACATTTAAGTGGGTTGTACTGATGATGGATATGACAAAGGTTCAATTTGTTTTATTTCTACATGGAAACCTACTTTACACAAAAGTTACAAGCAATTCATATTGGTCAAAAATGAGGAAAACAGCTCATTAATTAAAACTGACTTTATATAGAACATGAATTCTACCTCTCAGGTACAAACACCTTGGAAGAGGTAACAAATTACCTCTATGTATAAGTGATATGCAGTTAAAGGGATCTGTCAAAAGTTCCATTATAAAGCAATATTTCCAAGGCTTCATAATTTTGAGAGAAAATTACACTGAAGATGAGACCTAACCCACAAATCTTGAGCCAAGAAAATAAATCTAAAATTCCTACCTGAGGGCATTTTAGGAAAGAGAACCTATTCATTTGGGGACTTTTATCTCAGTGAACTAGTACCCATTGCATAACTTCTTTTGAGAAAGTTAATTCTTAGGTTAACTCTTAGCTGATGTAAAGTTAATTCTTAGCTGACGTTCAAGCTGGTTTTAGAAAAGGCAGAGGAACCAGAAATCAAATTGCCAACATCTGCTGGATCATGAAAAAAGCAAGAGAGTTCCAGAAAAACATCTATTTCTGCCTTATTGACTATGCCAAAGCCTTTGACTGTGTGGATCACAATAAACTGTGGAAAATTCTGAAAGAGATGGGAATACCAGACCACCTAACCTGCCTCTTGAGAAATCTGTATGCAGGTCAGAAAGCAACAGTTAGAACTAGACATGGAACAACAGACTGGTTCCAAAGAGGAAAAGGAGTACGTCAAGGCTGTATACTGTCACCCTGCTTATTTAACTTATATGCAGAGTACATCATGAGAAACACTGGGCTGGAAGAAGCACAAGCTGGAATCAAGATTGCCATGAGAAATATTAATAACCTCAGATATGCAGATGACACCACCCTTATGGCAGAAAGTGAAGAGGAGCTAAAAGCCTCTTGATGAAAATGAAAGAGGAGAGTGAAAAAGGTGGCTTAAAACTCAACATTCAGAAAACGAAGATCATGGCATCTGGTCCCATCACTTCATGGGAAATAGATGGGGAAACAGTGGAAACAGTGTCAGACTTTATTTTGGGTGGCTCCAAAATCACTGCAGATGGTGACTGCAGCCATGAAACTAAAAGACGCTTACTCCTTGGAAGAAAAGTTATGACCAACCTAGATAGTACGTTCAGAAGCAGAGACATTATTTTGCTGACTAAGGTCCGTCTAGTCAAGGCTATGGTTTTCCCAGTAGTCATGTATGGATGTGAGAGTTGGACTGTGAAGAAGGCTGAGTGCTGAAGAATTGATGCGTTTGAACTGTGATGTTGGAGACGACTCTTGAGAGTCCCTTGGACTGCAAGGAGATCCAACCAGTCCATTCTGAAGGAGATCAACCCTGGGATTTCTTTGGAAGGAATGATGCTAAAGCTGAAGCTCCAGTACTTTGGACACCTCATGCGAAGAGTTGACTCATTGATGCTGGGAGAGATTGGGGGCAGGAGGAGAAGGGGACGACCCAGGATAAGATGGCTGGATGGCATCACAGACTCGATGGACGTGAGTCTGAGTGAACTCTGGGAGATGGTGATGGACAGGGAGGCTTGGTGTGCTGTGATTCATGGGGTCGCAAAGAGTCGGACACGACTGAGAGACTGAACTGAACTGAACTGAATTCTTAGGTAGGTTGATAAGAAGTCTGGGGTCTTCAAGGAGGAGAAAGGGGTCTGGGGCTCTTGAAGAGAAGATAAAGACAAACTTTTTTTTTATACATTCCTGCATCTTAGTCACATAAAATGTTTTTTCTTTAAGCCCAGAGGTAATGATTACACAACAAAAAATTCATCTTGCTCTAGGGTATGTTCTTTAAACTCTGTACCAATGATTATATAACAACAATGTATCCTGCTTGAGGATACGTTTCTCCTTAAGGACCTTCTGACTAATCCTGTCATCTTAAGGTGTATGTTGTAGGAGTGAATCTGGTAAGACCTTTACAACCTTGAGATGTTCTTGTGATTTATTGTTAATAACCAATTGAGAAAGTATATAGCTCCCTTGCTAAGACTAGTGACAGGGCACTCTCCATCTCCCTTCTGATGTCTATGTCAGAAGCTTTCTTTGTCCTTTTTCACTATAATAAAACTTCTGCCACACAAAAGCTCTGAGTGATCAAGCCTGGTCCCTGATCCTGAAGCTAAATCTTATTCAGAGATCATGAATCCAACCGTAAGCTATCACTTCCCAGCATTTTACAAAATATACCATATTTGTTCTCATTGAAAATATACTTACAAGAGATAATTCAAGGACTCAAAACACAAAAATGTAAAAAAAAAATTTCCTGAATACACATATCCTAGTCCTTTCTAGACATATATATTAATATCTACAATACAAATATGATGTCTAAACTTGTTAAGCTACAATCATAGGGGCTTCCCTGGTGGCTCAGCTGGTAAAGAATCTGCCTGCAATGCTGGAGACCTGGGTTTGATCCCTGGGTTGGGAAGATCCCCTGGAGGAGGGAAAGGCTACCCACTATAGTATTCTGGCTTGGAGAATTCCACGGACTGTACAGTCCATGGGTCGCAAAGAGCCAGACACAACTGAGCTACTTTGAAAAAAAAAATCAATCATAGGGCATTTTAAATACTATTCATGTACTGAAGATCTATTTTTGTACCCACTCTATCTTGTGCCAAGAACTAAGGAGAATATATAAGAAAAATAAGCTGGAAATCAGCCCATCACTCAATAAAACATTAAGGATATACTAATAACAACACTCTCAAAAAACTGACTACTTAGTTAAGGACTATACTGAAGGTAATAAGATATATAATGAAAAACAAATGTTCTATTTCTGTAAGAAAGAAAAATAATCAGTACAGACAGCATAGTTAGGCACCATGGGATTTGGAAAAATACGAACTTAAGGCTGAATCCTTGCTTGGTCACTTTTTAAGTGTATGATCACTGATAAGGCCCAATTCAGCAAGCTATGGTCTTTTCTCTTTTCATTCTACAGGCTTTCAAAAGAAATGGTGGGCCCATTTTCTCTGAAATAGTAGTTTGCATCCAGTTCCTCAACATTTTGCAGTAAATGATCTCCCTCCCCTGCTCTTACCAGGATTCTACTGATACCTTTTCTATTTTGTATTACAGCTAACTGCATATGCCTTAACATCCACTTCCCAAAGTGAAGTGTGAAAGTCACTCAGTCATGTCCGACTCTTTGCAACCCCATGGACTTGGAATTCTCCAGGCCAGAACACTGGAGTGGGTAGCCTTTACCTTCTCCAGGGGATCTTCCCAACCCAGGGATCAAACCCAGGTCTCCCTCATTGCAGGCAGATTCTTTACCAGCTAAGCCACAAGGGAAGCCTCAACCAGTTACTTAAACACTAACTTTCCACTTATCTGTTAGTCATAATGCAGATTACTATATACTCTTTGATTGCAATTAATAGAGATAGCTGCATTCACCATAAAACCAAAAAATGTGTGACATAGAGCAATTTTAATAGTTATCAATTAAAAATTCAATTGAAAAAGAATTTTTTAAAATGTAGTCTATTCTATACCACATGGGAGCCATTTTTTCATTGATTCCTGCTGCTGCTGCTGCTGCTAAGTCGCTTCAGTCGTGTCCGACTCTGTGTGACCCCAGAGATGGCAGCCCACCAGGTTCCCCCATCCCTGGGATTCTCCAGGCAAGAACACTGGAGTGGGTTGCCATTTCCTTCTGCAGATATAGAATTATTAATTAATTTAACAAAGAATTTTTTTTTTTACTACTGTGCACCTACTATGTTAGGTTTTAGTAACATTAAAAATCTTAAAACTTCCAGTCCGTCAAAGATATTAGTGGGAGAGGCAACCTAGTAAACCATAATAGTATAAAGTAATAAATATTAGAAATGTGAGGTAACATCAAGGTATCGCACAAGAGCATAAAGAAGTAACATCTAAACTTTCCTCACAGAAGGTTTCCTGAACAACCTTAAAAATATATGTAAAAATTAGCCAAATAAAGAAGTTACAAGAAGATACTGTATAGAAGAACAAGGTGAGAGTCTGGAAAGGGAGACAGGAAATAGATCATGGAAGGCCTTCAGCACCTAAGAAAGTTGGATTTTATCCTAGAACAGTAAAACCCTGCCCCTGAAGGATATGAAACCCAAGTAAGATGGTAGGTGTTGGAAGAGGGCATCAGAGGGCAGACACACTGAAACCATACTCACAGAAAACTAGTCAATCTAATCACACTAGGACCACAGCCTTGTCTAACTCAATGAAACCAAGCCATGCCTGCACGGCAACCCAAGACAGGTAGGTCATGGTGGAGAGGTCTGACAGAATTGTGGTCCACTGGAGAAGGGAATGGCAAGCCACTTCAGTATTCTTGCCTTGAGAACCCCATGAACAGTATGAAAAGGCAAATGATAGGATACCAAAAGAGGAACTCCCCAGGTCATTAGGTGCCCAATATGCTACTGGAGATCAGTGGAGAAATAACTCCAGAAAGAATGAAGGGATGGAGCCAAAGCAAAAACAATACCCAGTTGTGGATGTGACTGGTGATAGAAGCAAGGTCCAATGCTGTAAAGAGCAATATCGCATAGGAACCTGGAATGTCAGGTCCATGAATCAAGGCAAATTGGAAGTGGTCAAACATGAGATGGCAAGGGTGAACATCGACATTCTAGGAATCAGCGAACTTAAATGGACTGGAATGGGTGAATTTAACTCAGATGACCATTGTATCTACTACTGCGGGCAGGAATCCCTCAGAAGAAATGGAGTAGCCATCATGGTCAACAAAAGAGTTCGAAATGCAGTACTTTGATGCAGTCTCAAAAACAACAGAATGATCTATGTTCGTCTTCAAGGCAAAACATTCAATATCACAGTTATCCAAGTCAATGCCCCAACCAGTAATGCTGAAGAAACTGAAGTTGAACGGTTTTATGAAGACCTACAAGATCTTTGAGAACTAACACCCAAAAAAAGATGTCCTTTTCATTATAGGGGAATGGAATGCAAAAGTAGGAAGTCAAGAAACACCTGGAGTAACAGGCAAATTTGGTCTTGGAATGTGGAATGAAGCAGGGCAAAGACTAATAGAGTTTTGCCAAGAAAATGCACTAGTCATAGCTAACACCCTCTTCCAACAACACAAGAGAAGACTCTACACATGGACATCACCAGATGGTCAACACCAAAATCAGATTGATTATATTCTTCGCAGCCAAAGATGGAGAAGCTCTATACAGTCAACAAAAAAAAGACCAGGAGGTGACTGAGCCTCAGATCATGAACTCCTTATTACCAAATTCAGACTTAAATTGAAGAAAATAGGGAAAACTGCTAGACCATTCAGGTATGACCTAAATCAAATCCCTATGATTATACAGTGGAAGTGAGAAATAGATTTAAGGGCCTAGATCTGATAGATAGAGTGCCTGATGAACTATGGAATGAGGCTTGTGACATTGTATGAGAGACAGGGATCAACACCATCCCCATGGAAAAGAAATGCAAAAAAGCAAAATGGCTGTCTGGGGAGGCTTAACAAATAGCTGTGAAAAGAAGAGAGGAGAAAAGGAAAGATATAAGCATCTGAATGCAGAGTTCCAAAGAAGAGCAAGAAGAGATAACAAAGTCTTCTTCAGCGATCAGTGCAAAGAAATAGTGGAAAAGAACAGAGTAGGACAGACTAGAGATCTCTTCAAGAAAATTAGAGATACCAAGGGAACATTTCATGCAAAGATGGGCTCGATAAAGGACAGAAATGGTATGGACCTAAAAGAAGCAGAAGATATTAAGAAGAGGTGGCAAGAATACACAGAAGAACTGTACAAAAAAAGATCTTCACGACCCAGATAATCATGATGATGTGATCACTCATCTAGAGCCAGACATCTTGGAATGTGAAGTGAAGTGGGCCTTAGAAAGCATCAACGAACAAAGCTAGTGGAGGTGATGGAATTCCAGTGGAGCTATTTCAAATCCTGAAAGATGATGCTGTGAAAGTGCTGCACTCAATATGCCAGCAAATTTGGAAAACTCAGCAGTGGCCACTGGACTGGAAAGGTCAGTTTTCATTCCAATCCCAAAGAAAGGCAATGCCAAAGAATGCTCAAACTACCACACAATTGCACTCATCTCACATGCTAGTAACGTAATGCTCAAAATTCTCCAAGCCAGACTTCAGCAATACGTGAAACCATGAACTCCTTGATGTTCAAGGTGGTTTTAGAAATGGCAGAGGAACCAGAGATCAAATTGCCAACATCTGCTGGATCATGGAAAAAGCAAGAGAGTTCCAGAAAAACATCTATTTCTGTCTTATTGACTATGCCAAAGCCTTTGACTGTGTGGATCACAATAAACTGTGGAAAATTCTGAAAGAGATGGGAATACCAGACCACCTAACCTGCCTCTTGAGAAATGTGTACACAGGTCAGGAAGCAACAGTTAGAACTGGACATGGAACAACAGACTGGTTCCAAAGAGGAAAAGGAGTACATCAAGGCTGTATATTCTCACCCTGCTTATTTAACTTCTATGCAGAGTACATCATGAGAAACACTGGGCTGGAAGAAGCACAAGCTGGAATCAAGATTGCTGGGAGAAATATCAATAACCTCAGATATGCAGATGACACCACCCTTATGGCAGAAAGTGAAGAGGAGCTAAAAAGCCTCTTGATGAAAGTGAAAGAGGAGAGCAAAAATGTTGGCTTAAAGTTCAACATTCAGAAAACGAAGATCATGGCATCTGGTCCCATCACTTCATGGGAAATAGATGGGGAAACAGTGGAAACAGTGTCAGACTTTATTTTGGGTGGCTCCAAAATCACTGCAGATGGTGACTGCAGCCATGAAATTAAAAGACACTTACTCCTTGGAAGAAAAGTTATGACCAATCTAGACAGTATATTCAAAAGCAGAGACATTACTTTGCTGACTAAGGTCCGTCTAGTCAAGGCTATGGTTTTTCCAGTAGTCATGTATGGATGTGAGAGTTGGACTGTGAAGAAAGCTGAGCGCCGAAGAATTGATGCTTTTGAACTGTGGTGTTGGAGAAGACTCTTGAGAGTCCCTTGGAATGCAAGGAGATCCAACCAGTCCATTCTGGAGGAGATTAGCCCTGGGATTTCTTTGGAAGGAATGATGCTAAAGCTGAAGCTCCAGGACTTTAGACACCTCATGAGAAGAGTTGACTCATTAGAAAACACCCTGATGCTGGGAGGGATTGGGGGCAGGAGGAGAAGGGGATGACAGAGGATGAGATGGCTGGATGGCATCACGGACTCGATGGACGTGATTCTGAGTGAACTCCGGAAGATGGTGATGGACAGGGAGGCCTGGCGTGCTGCGATTCATGGGGTCACAAAGAGTCGGACACGACTGAGCGACTGAACTGAACTGAACTGAAGGATATGAAGCAGGCAGGCTACAGCCTATCCTCAGGGCTTAGAGCATTTTCACAGAGATAAAAGGAGAGAGCTGTCTCTGTGGTGATACTTTGTGCATAGACGGTAAGTGATGGTAACCTGAATGAGGTAGGTGGCGGGCTGAAGGAGCAAGGAGTCTGGGATGCAGACTTAGAGACCATTCTCACTCCACACAAACTACACTGTTTTAGGAAAGCATGATGATAGATCAGCCTTTGGAGAATTTACATATGTAATCTTGTCAAGCTCTACAACTGTATTCTGGTTCCCAAATTAGACTTGTACTTCAAAATGAAATTTTAATTTACATGCTAAAAACAGAACCCTTAAAAACAACATCTGGCTGGTGTTCCTAATCTATTTCTGCCACATTCAATATTCAAAGAATACCAGCTCAGTATTCTCCAAACCATGGCCTATAAAAGCTTCCTGGTGGCTCTCAATCTCCCTTCAGCAATCACTGGGTGTCCACTCTGTGCCTGATACTGTGCTAGGTGCTGGAGATCTAGAAATTAATAAGACATAGGATATCCTTCAAGGAGTATAAAGGGAATTAGGAAAATAAAAAAGCATTTTACATTCTCTGATAGACAAACACAACATTATAGAATAGAAACTTAAAGAAAGAGGTTTATAAACCCACTGTGTTGGGAAAGAATCCAGAAAGTTTTCTAGAGAAGAGGTAACAAGTGATACTGAAACTGAGTCTCAAGTAGGTGTCTATTAGGCAGCCAAGTTATGATGCTCCAATTCTGGAAAGAACAGATTATTCTGAAATAAAAGGTCTGTAGATTTTAAAAGAATAACCTGGAGAATTACACAGAAATCAGACTAGGGAGAAGCCTATATGTTTATTAAAAATGGGTACCTTATCTCATAAACAATTGAAAGTATTAATGGATCTTAAGCAGTGAAACTACCAAATGTGCTTTGTATAACAGAAAGACCCCTCTTGGCAGTTGTGTGGACAATGGATTAGAAAAGAAAGAGAATTCACAGAAAGTGCATGTAGGAGGCTACATTTGAAATGACAGGGATCTGAACTAATGTAAAAACAGTGGAGATGAAGAGTCACATGAGAATGAGGGATATCCATAGGCTTGCTGAGTAATTAGATGATATAGTCCCATACTTCTTGTATCCCATTCTTGAGAGTACATTTCTCCTATAAATGGATCAATGATAATAAGTGAATATAAGAGAAAAGATTATAAAAATCAAGAAACAGCAACTTTCAAATTTGGCAACATTAAATTCTCACATTTCCCAGGAATAATTGATTACTCAATGAGGTTCAAAGATTTTATTCAAGACCTAGAGAAAATAAGAGTCAGGACAAGATGGCAGAAGAGAAGGATGTGGAATTTATCTCCTCCCACAAATACATGAAAAATACACCTACATGTGGGACAATTTTCACAGAATACCTGCCGAATGCTGGTAGAGATCTCATAACACCACAACTGCAAGAAAAAAATCACCACATAACCAGGAGGATAAAAGGAAAAATGGAAATCAGGATGGGGCCTGCATCCCTGGGAGGGAGCTGTGAAAAAGTTCCCTCAAACTGGGAAACCTTTTCATCAGCAGGGAGATCAGCTAGGACAGAAAAAGAGCTTCAAAGGCTCAGAGGAAAGTAGAGCAGCCAGCTCTCAGCAGTCAGAACAGACAGACCAGCACAGAGGGTCCTGGCCACCTTCTTATACTCCCCAGACACAAGTCTACTGGTGTGCCTGGCATAGCTGAGTGCTGAAAATCAGGCTTCAGACAACAGACCTAGACAAAGGACTGCGGTTGGCTATGCGGAGACAACCAGAAGGGGTTGGAGTGAGGTCCAAGCCATAACCAGGGGTATGTGCAGGAAGGAGTCCGGATCCACCATTAAAACTCCATCGTTAAGGAAAGGAGGGGTTGGGACCCCTGCCACAGCATGGTCACAAAGGCACGGCTCCACCTCTTTGCCCACATTCAAAGGCAAGGCTGAAATCTGAGCCACTCCCCAGGGACTGCACATTGGAAGCAGTGCTGAAATCTGAGTGTTCCAGCAGCTACAGCTTTGTAAACTCAGTGCCTGTGGGAGTGTTTTACAGGTGCTCCTGTTGCTGGGGCAGGTCCAGCAATAGTGTCTGCCGCCTTTGCTATAGGAGCACACTGACGGGAGGAAAGGGTCTGGGCTGACAAAGCAGCTCCCATGGCAGACCCAGGTACATGACTAATGGATGTCCCAAATTCTGACCTCAGCCATTTTGTGCAACCAGATTTGCACTAGAGATTTTGGGAGCACAGTGCCCAAGGGATACCTGGGCCAACTGTCTGAATTCCCACAGCGGAGGAGGAGTTGAGGGCAGTGTTAAAATCATTGTACTTTGAGCCCACATAACAGGTGACAGGTGACACCAGAGTGCACTTCCTGATGGACAGCCCCTGCAGAGGAGTACTCAGTGGCTTCTCTCCCAGCAGAAGCACTCAAGCCCCACCTCACATTGCAGTTTAGAAACAGATTTGAGCATGTCTACTCCAAAACTGGGGAGCAGGCCCTGACCTCAACAGCAATGTGACAACCACAGAGCAAAGAGAAGCACCCTCAATGTCCAGCACAGGCTCTGACCACCACAAAACCAGTTACACCCACTATTAAGAAAAGGAAAGCACACTTTTAAGAAAGACATGGCAGGTATCCATACTAAACATCCCTCACAACAAAAATATTAGACTCACACAGGCTACACAGGGACACTTCCACATAAAAACACCCCACTAAGATGACAGTAGACAACTGTTTCTCCTAAACTCACATAGTCAGAGAAATACAAGTAAAACAAAGAAGCAGAGAAACCACTCCCAGTTAAAAGACCAAGACAATTCCCCTGAAAGAATAAATGATGAAACAGACCTCTCCAGTCTAATAGACACTAAATTCAAAAAGGATGCAATGAAAATATTGAAGGGATTAAGAATGGCTACTAACAGAAATACAAATTACTGTAAAAAGGAACTAGAAATTATAAGGAGGAGCCAAGAAAAATTAGAAAATTCATTTGCTGAGACTAAAGCTGAACTAAAGGCAACAAGTAGCAGAATGAATAACACAGAAGAAAGATAAGTGATCTGGAAGATAAAATAATGGAAATTATCCAATCAAGACAGCAGAAAGAAAAAAAAGCAACAGATGATGCTTTTGAGATAATATAAAGTGTTCCAATCCACACTTAATAGGGATCTCAGAAGGAAAAGAAAGAGGGGACCAAAAATGTATTTGAAGAAACTATGGCTGAAAAATTCCCAAACCCAAAGAAGGAAACAAATGATCCAAAGGAAACAAAACAAAGCACAGAGGATCCCAAAGAATATGAACCCAAACAGACCTATGCCAAGACATAATTAAAATGGCAAAAGTTAAAATAAGGAGAGGATAATAAAGGCAGCAAGGGAAAAACAAAGAGTTAATTACAAGGCTATTAGCTGATTTCTCTACAGAAACAGCCCAGAAGGGAGTGGCAAGATATATTCAAACTCTTAAAAGGAAAAAACTTGCAACCTAGGGTACTTTACCCAGCAAGATTACCATTTAAAATAGAAAGATAATGAAGAATTTCTCTGAAAAGCAAAAACTAAAAGAATTCAGCAATTCTAAACCTATTCTTAAAAAATATATATTGAAAGCTATTCTCTAAATAGTAAAGCAGCAAGACTCTAGAGGAAAGAGAAAATCACAATCAGAAAGTAGGAACGCATGTACACCTGTGGTGGATTCATGTCAATCTATGCCAAAACCAATACAGAATTGTAAAGTAAAAATTAAAAATAAATAAATAAATTAAAAAAAAAAAAGAAAGTAAATTACTTAAATAAGTCATTACATAGATTTTTTTAAAAAATAAAATTATAAAGCAAACTGAATCCAACAACACATAAAAAAGATCATACTCCACAGTCAAGTTGGATAAATCCCAGGGTCATAAGAACAGTCCACACATGCAAATCAATCATTGTGATAACTATATCAACAAATGAAAAGACAAAAACTACATGATCATTTCAAAAGATGCAGAAAAACTACTTAATAAAACTGAAGACCCATTCAAGATAAAAACTCTTATCAATGTGGATATAGAGGAAACATATGTGCATACATGCTAAGTCAATTCAGTCGTGTGTAACTCTTTGCAACCCTATAGTCTGTAGTCCATCAGGCTCCTCTATCCATGGGATTCTTCAGGCAAGAAAGCTCGAGCAGGTTGCCTTGCCCTCCTCCAGGGCATCTTGCAGACCCAGGGACCGAACCCATGTCTCCTGCACCTCCTGCACAGCAGGCAAATTCTTTACCCCTGAGCCACTGGGGAAGCCCATAGAGGAAATATTACATAATAAAGTTATTTATGACAAACTCAAAGGCAACATAATACTCAATGGTGAAAAGTTGAAAGCTTTCCCACTAAAATCTGGAATAAGACAACAATACCCTCTCTTGCCACTTTTATTCAACACAGTATTGGAAATCTCAGCCACAGTAATCAAATAAGAAAAAGAAATAAAAGATATCCAAATTAGAAGAGAAAAAGTAAAACTGTGATTATATGCAAATGATATGACAGTACATATAAGAAACCCTAAGGACTCCAAACAAAAACTACTAGAAATGATAAACATATTCAATAAGGTAGCAGGATACAAAATTAACAAACAGAAATCAGTCACCTTTTTTTTTAACACTAACAATGACAAATCAGAAAAGGAAAGTTAAAAAAAAGAAATCCTTTTAAAATTGCATCCCCCCAAAAAAACTTAGAAATAAAACTGACCAAGGAGATGACTTATATTCTGAGAACTATAAAACATTGACAAAGTAAATTGAAGATGATTTAAAGAAACGGAAATATATACCATGCTCTTGGATTAGAAGAATTGATATTGTTAAAATGGCTATACTATCCAAAGTAATTTATAGCCTTAATGTGATTCCTGTCAAATTACCCATGACATTTCTCACACTAAAACAAATAATCCTAAAATTTATATGAAACCATAAGCAAAATGACCATAAAAGACCCACAATTGCCAAAGCTATGCTAAGGAAAAAGACAAATCAGGAGGTATAACTCTCCCAGACTTCAGGTAATACCAAAAGCTAGTTATCAAAACAGCATGGTATTTGCACGAAAACAGACATACAGATCAATGAAAGAGAATAGACAGCCCAGAAGAAATAAACCCACACACCTACAGTCAATTAATCTTTGACAAAGGAGGCAAGAATATACAATGGAGAAAGGATAGTCTCTCTAGCAAGTGGTATAGGGAACACTAGACAGCTGCATGTAAATCAATGAAATCAGAACACACCTTCCATACCATACACAAAAATACCATACACTCAAAAAATACCATACACTCAAAATGGCTTAAAGACTTAATTATAAGACATGGCACTATAAAACTACTAGAAGAGAATAAGCAAAACATTCTCAGATATCAATCATACCAATGTTTTCTTAGCTCAGTCTCCCAAGGCAATAGAAATAAAAACAAAAATAAACAAATGGAACTTAATCAAATTTACAAGCTTTTGCAAAGCAAAGGAAACCATAAGCAAAATGAGAGGACATCTTACAGACTGAGAGACAATATTTATAAATTACGTGACTGACAAGGGCTTAATTTCCAAAATATACAAACAGCTCATACAACTCAACAATAACAACAAAAAATAACCCAATCAAAAAAAAAAAAAAAATACCGGAAGACCTCAATGGATATTTCTCCAAAGAAGACATACAGATGTCCAACAAGCATATGAAAAGATGTTCAACATCACTAAATATTAGAGAAATGCAAACAAAACCACAATGAGGTGCCACCTTACACCAAACAGAATGGTCATTATCAAAAAGTCTACAAATAACAAGTGCTAGAAGGCAATGGCACCCCACCCCAGTACTCTTGCCTGGAAAATCCCATGGATGGAGGAGCCTGGTGGGCTGCAGTCCATGGGGTTGCTAAGAGTCAGACACGACTGAGCGACTTCATTTTCACTTTTCACTTTCATGCATTGGAGAAGGAAATGGCACCCCACTCCAGTGTCCATGCCTGGAGAATCCCAGGGACGGCAGAGCCTGGTGGGCTGCAGTCTATGGGGTCGCACAGAGTTGGACACAACTGAAGTGACTTAGCAGTAGCAGCAGAGAGAATGTGGAGAAAAGGGAACCCTCCTACACTATTAGTGGGAATGTAAATTGGTATGGCCACTATGAAGAAAAGTATAGAGGTTCCTTAAAAAACTAAAAACAGAAGGCCTTATGATCCAGCAATCCCACTCCTAGGCGTATACCTGGAGATAACTAATCTAAAAAGTTACATGCACCTCAATATTCATAGCAGCAGTATTTACATAGCCAAGAGATGGAAGCAACTTAAATGTTCATCAACAGATGAACAATAAAGAAGATGTGGTATATATACACAATGCTACTGAGCCAGAAAAAAAAAATGAAATAATGCCATTTGCAGCAACATTGATGGACCCAGAAATTATCATACTAAGTGAAGGAAGTCAGAAAGAGAAAGACAGATAGTATATGATACCACTTCTATGTGGAATCTAAAATATGACACAAATGAATTAATTTATGAAACAGAAAGACTTGAAGAGATAGAAAACAAATTTACAGCTACCAAAGGGGAAAGAGGATAGAGGAAGGATAAATTGCAGATAAATTTGGGATTAGTAGATACAAACTACTGTATATAAAATAGAAATACAACAGGTTCTAGTATATAGCAGAGGAATTACATTCAATATCCTATAATAAACCACAATAGAAAATATATATATACATAATTAAATTATTTTGATACACCAAAAACTAACACAACACTGTAAATCAACTATACTTCAATTAAAAAATGAGAGTGAGACTTAGTGAAAACAAATGTTTATGACATATTTTTTCCAGAAATTTCAAAGATAAGAGAACTAGCTACAAACATAGTTATTAGATTTGAATAATTTTCATAAGCAAAGTTGTTAGGCCAAAATTAAGACAAACATAGAGTCCTGCAGGGTTTTCCTGGTAGCTCAGTGGTAAAGAATCCGCCTGCCAATGCAGGAGACATGGGTTTGACCTCTGAATTGGGAAGATCCCGTGGAGAAGGAAATGGCAACCCACTCCAATATTCTTGCCTGGGAAATCCCATGGACAGAGAAGCCAGGCGGGCTTCACATGGGGTCACAAAAAGAGTCAGACAGGACTTAGCAACAAAATCGAGAACCCTGCACTTAGTTTGCAGGGAAAAATAATCTATTATAGCAATGCAGATCTAGCCTACTGGAAGCAAATGTTTTAAATTTTTTCAAAGCTTTGGTTAATCAATATTACCAAAAAGTCAACACAATCATGACAACACTGATAGAAGCTATCCTGATCATGTAAAAGAATAAGTTTTAATCAACCAAATACTGATCAGATGAAATAATTTGGTCTATTTCAGGCACGCATTTTAAGAGGGTCACAAATCAGAGCGGTTTTATTGAAAGAGAAATTTGACCTTGCTGAGTCATCTGAGATCCATATCCAAAGAAAAGAAGCTGGAAAAAAAAAATAGTAACAATAACAAATTCACCTTTATGTCCACAACATAGTAGAAACTCCTAATGTTTAATAAATAAATAAAAACAAAACTCTGAAAGAATATATTACAAATCTCTCAAAATTTGAATAGTTATTAACAAGTAGAAAAAAAAAAAAAGATTGGACTATCAGATTTGCGCTGTTAGGCTGAACTAAAAATTAGGTAGACTTTGGCCCAAAATATGAGGGGAAAAAACAACACCTAACAAACATAACAATCCAACCATGAAATGAGCTGTTCTAGAAAAATGGTCTGCATTTCATGACAGACTTAAAGTAGAGCCTAGATGTCTTTCCTCAGGCGTTCTGTAAAAATGGATCTTTCTTAAAGGAAACTAAAGATGGCCTCTAAAGTGTACAATTCAAAGAATTTATTAAGCATCTCCACATGCGCAGACAGTAAGAAATACCAAGAAATAAATGAAATAAGTGAAGTGTAATATATGATTTCTATTCTCAATAAGCTTATCCTAAAGTTGAGAAGATTCAATTAATATATGTGAAATAAATAATTATTATTTTAATTAATTATTATTAATTCTTATTATCACAATTATATGTGAAATAAACTGTATACTGTATAAGATAAAAGAAGGTAGGGGTTGGTAAGAGATGAACTTACTGGAAAGATCTCTTTTAGTTGGTGAGATGTAAGTTAGTCCTTACAGGATGGACAAATTCTGGTTTTAAATTTTTCATCAGCTAACAAATCAGACGTGGGGTATCTCTTCATGGCTGCTCCAGCAAAGTGCAGCCGCTGCATTATTGGGGACTAGAATGTAAAAGTAGGAAGTCAAGAAACACCTGAAGTAACAGGCAAATTTGGCATTGGAATACAGAATGAAGCAGGGGAGAGGTTAATAGAGTTTTGCCAAGAAAACGCACTGGTCATAGCAAACACCCTCTTCCAACAACACAAGTCTTAAGACTCTACACATGGACATCTCACATGGTCAACACCGAAATCAGATTGATTATATTCTTTGCAGCCAAAGATGGAGAAGCTCCATACAGTCAACAAAAACAAGACCGGGAGCTGACTGTGGCTCAGATCATGAACTCCTTATTGCCAAATTAAGACTTAAATTGAAGAAAGTAGGGAACACCACTAGACCATTCAGGTATCACCTAAATCAAATCCCTTATATTATACAGTGGAAGTGAGAAATAGATTTAAGGGGCTAGATCTGATAGACAGAGTGCCTGATAAACTATGGACAGAGGTTCATGACATTGTACAGGAGACAGGGATCAAGACCATCCCCATGGAAAAGAAATGCATAAAAGCAAAATGGCTGTCTGGGGAAGCCTTACAAATAGCTGTGAAAAGAAGAGAGGCGAAAAGCAAAGGAGAAAAGGAAAGATAGAAGAATCTAAATGCAGAGTTCCAAAGAATAGCAAGGAGAGATAAGAAAACCTTCCTCGGATATCAATGCAAAGAAATAGAGGAAAACAACAGAATGAGAAAGACTAGAGATCTCTTCAAGAAAATTAGAGATACCAAAGGAACATTTCACACAAAGATGGGCTCAATAAGGGACAGGAGTGGTATGGATATAACAGAAGCAGAAGATATTAAGAAGAGGTGGCAAGAATACACAGAAGAACTGTACAAAAAGATCTTCACTATCCAGATAATCACAATGGTGTGAGCACTCACCTAGAGCCAGACATCCTGGAATGTAAAGTCAAGTGGGCCTTAGGAAGCATCACTACGAATAAAGCTAGTGGAGGTGATGGAATTCCAGTTGAGCTATTTCAAATCCTGAAAGATGATGCTGTGAAAGTGTTGCACTCAATATGCCAGCAAATTTGGAAAACTCAGCAGTGGCCACAGGACTGGAAAAGGTCAGTTTCATCCCAATTCCAAAGACAGGCAATGCCAAAGAATGCTCAAACTACCCCACAATTGCACTCATCTCACACGCTAGGAAAATAATGCTCAAAATTCTCCAAGCCAGGCTTCAGCAATACATGAACCGTGACCTTCCAGATGTTCAAGCTAGATTTAGAAAAGGCAGAGGAACCAGAGATCAAATTGCCAACATCTGCTGGATCATCGAAAAAGCAAGAGAGTTCCAGAAAAACATCTATTTCTGCTTTATTGACTGCCAAAGCCTTTGACTGTGTGGATCACAGTAAACTGTGGAAAATTCCAAAAGAAATGGGAATACCAGACCACCTGACCTGCCTCTTAAGAAACCTATATGCAGGTCAGGAAGCAACAGTTAGAACTCGACATGGAACAACAGACTGGTTCCAAATAGGAAAAGGAGTATGTCAAGGCTGTATATTGTCACCCTGCTTATTTAACTTATATGCAGAGTACATCCTGAGAAATGCTGGGCTGGAAGAAGCACAAGCTGGAATCAAGATTGCTGGGAGAAATATCAATAACCTCAGATATGCAGATGACACCACCCTTATGGCAGAAAGTGAAGAGGAACTGAAGAGCCTCTTGATGAAAGTGAAAGAGGAGAGTGAAACAGTTGGCTTAAAGCTCAACATTCAGAAAACGAAGATCATGGCATCTGGTCCCATCACTTCATGGGAAATAGACGGGGAAACAGTAGAAACAGTGTCAGACTTTATTTTTTGGGGCTCCAAAATCACTGCAGATGGTGAGTGCAGCCATGAAATTAAAAGACGCTTACTCCTTGGAAGAAAAGTTATAACCAACCTAGATAGCATATTCAAAAGCAGATACATTACCTTGCCGACAAAGGTCCATCTAGTCAAGGCTATGGTTTTTCCAGTGGTCATGTATGGATGTGAGAGTTGGACTGTGAAGAAAGCTGAGCACTGAAAAATTGATGCTTTTCAACTGTGGTGTTGGAAAAGACTCTTAAGAGTTCTTGGATTGAAAGGAGATCCAACCAGTCCATCCTAAAGGAGATCAGTCCTGGGTGTTCTTTGGAAGGACTGATGCTAAAGCTGAAACTCCAATACTTGGCCACCTGATGCATAAGTTAAAATACAAAAAGTATGTATATTGAACCACTATAGACAAAATGAATCAATCAGACTTCAAAGTAGAATTTTATTAAAATCAGTAAAAATAGCTACTATTTACAGAGAACTTGTGATATGTGGCCACTGCTGAGTTTTCCAAATTTGCTGGCATATTGAGTCAGCACTTTCACAGCATCAACTTTCAGGATTTGAAATAGCTCTACTGGAATGCCATCACCCTCCACTAGCTTTGTTCATAGTGGTCCAAGGCCCACTTGACTTCACATTCCAGGATGTCTGGCTCTAGGTGAGTGATCACACCATCATGGTTATCTTGGTCGTGAAGATCTTTTTTGTACAGTTCTTCTGTGTATTCTTGCCACCTCTTAACATCTTCTGCTTCTCTTAGGTCCATACCATTTCTGTCCTTTATCGAGCCCATCTTTGTGTGAAATGTTCTCTTGGTATCTCTAATTTTCTTGAAGCGATCTCTAGTCTTTCCCATTCTGCTGTTTTCCTCTATTTCTTTGCATTGATCGCTGAGGAAGGCTTTCTTATCTCTTCTTGCTATTCTTTGGAACTCTGCATTCAGATGCTTATATCTTTCCTTTTCTCCTTTGCTTTTCACTTCTCTTCTTTTCACAGCTATTTGTAAGGCCTCCCCAGACAGCCATTTTGCTTTTATGAATTTCTTTTCCATGGGGATGGCCTTGATCCCTGTCTCCTGTACAATGTCACAAACCTCATACCACAGTTCATCAGGCATTCCATCTATCAGATCTAGTCCCTTAAATCTATTTCTCACTTCCACTGTATAATCATAAGTGATTTGATTTCGGTCATACCTGAATGGTCTAGTGGTTTTCCCTACTTTCTTCGATTTAAGTCTGAATTTGGCAATAAGGAGTTCATGATCTGAGCCACAGTCAGCTCCTGGTACTTTGGCCACCTTATGTGAAGAGTTGACTCACTGGAAAAGATTCTGATGCTGGGAGGGATTGGGGGCAGGAGGAGAAGGGAACGACAGAGGATGAGATGGCTAGATGGCATCACTGACTCAATGGACGTGAATCTGAGTGAACTCCAGGAGTTGGTGATGGACAGGGAGGCCTGGCGTGCTGCAATTCATGGGGTCGCAAAAAGTTTGGACACGACTGAGCAACTGAACTGAACTGAACTGAACTGTGATGTTCACTGTGAGACACTGGCCTAAGTAATTCGTAATACACATCTGCCACTGACAGCTCTTCTTTGTCACTCCAGTCCCTATTTCCTTTTCTTTCTCAAATATGTCACAGTTTTATCTAACTTTTCAGAATCTTAGAAATGCCATAAGTAAGAATATATCCAGGAAACACTCAATGGAATACACTAGATGCATTTCAGGGTCTTTAAGAAGTCCTCTGAAAAAACAATCCACCATGGTCAAAGAAATAGAAAAAACAATCCTAAGAGAGCAGGTACAAAAATCCAAGGCATTATGCCTTTCTCCCCATTGTGACTTTCTCTCTATTGTTACCAGATATGTCTGAATATAGTAGAGTCAGCAAGGTATACTGAAAAGAAGCCTAATCTAGAAATAAAACTTAAATTCATGTCCATCCTGTGCCACTTACTGTATGATCTTAAAGAAAGTGATTCCACCTACACAGAGTTAAATTTATCTGTAAAATAAAAGGCACTGAATTAAATGACCTCTTAATAACTTCTGCCTATAAAATCACAATGGCTAATTAATTTTTTAAAATAGATTTGAGTAAGCTAGGAGTTGTTACACATTCTCATTTATTTAATTGGTTTAGTACACAAGAAGGTGTGTTATAAATATTTTCTCAATAACTGGGGACAAGGAATGGGTCAGATAAATAACCAGCGACTGTCAAGATCAAATGGAGCAATGTTAAACAGTCTTAGTATCTTGGTGAATTGTTCATATATTAGTGCTAACTGCAAAAGCCAGCCCCTGCTAGTATCAAGAGGATTTAGAAATTCAAGGAATAAGATGCCAAGAGTTCTTCCAACACTGTTCCTATACCTGACATGCAGAAAATATCACACTGATGCCTAAAGCCACATTTTGATTCCCAGAGAACAGAGCAGAACAAATCCAGAGGATAAAACAGGGGACCTGAAAGCTCATGTCAGAATGCACTTGTGGTCTCCTGGGAAACCCCTGCAATTCAATAGGCTAAGAATATCATTCTACTTCCCAGAGAAGACACCGCTCTGGTATATACCATTAAAGGCTGACAGCTGCTCTTTAAACACACATGCAAATACTTAGGTACCCTCTACAGAGTGTTCAGCTAAAGTACAAACCTGAAGAAGCCTTGGATTGTGGATGGATGTGTGCATGCGTGCTCAGTTGCTAAGTTGTGAGCATCTCAGAGAATCCGTGTACTACAGCCCTCCAGGCTCCTCTCTTCATGGAATTTTCCAGACAAGAATACTGGAGTGCATTGCCATTTCCTTCTCCAGGGGATCTTCCCAACCCTAGGATAGAACTCACATCTGTGTCTCCTGCACTGGCAGCCAGATTCTTTACCATTGAGCCACCTAGGAAGCCCTTGGATTATGGATGTGTGTGTGCTTAGTCCCTCAGTCATGTTCGACTCTTTGCGACCCCACAGACCGTAACCCTCCAGGCTCTGCTGTCCAGGATTCCCCAGGCAGGAATACTGAAGTGTCATTTCCTTCTCCAGGAGATCTTTCTGACCCATGGATTGAACCTAGGTCTTCTGCACTGCAGACAGATTCTTTACTGTCTGAGCCACCAGGGAGGCCCTGGATTATGGACACTTTTCTTTAAAAGTGTAATGATTGCTATTTTTCATAGCTATCAGTTACATGTCAGTGTAACATAGTGGAAAGAGAAATGGCTTTGGAGTCAAAGTGACCTGTGTTTCGTCTTTCTACTTTTACCATTTTATAATTGTGTGACCTTAGAAAATTACCTAAACTCTCTTAGCTACAGTTTCTGCCATCTATTAAATACTGACTACCTCACAGATTTCTATACGAATTAAAAGAATAATAGATGAAATCTAGAACAGACACTGGCAAATAACTGACCATATTTGTAGCTAAAAGTTAAAAGACCAGATAGATAAATTGATCAAAATTTCTGTCTTCAACAGGAGCTTCTCAACCAAGTGAGAGAAATAGGGACAAGTGGATAATCATATACAGTGTGGTAACTGACGTGAGAGAACCATGGGCATATGCAGAAAAAGGTATTAGGAGTGCAGAAAAAATTCTAAGAGAAGATATCTTTTAAGGTGAGTTGTGAAGAATAAGTGAACAAATGAACAAGGGATTTAAGTCTCTAACAAGAGAAGCCATATGTTCAAAGGCATAAAACTGTTAAGACTGCATGGTAAGTGAGAGGATCAGAAAGCCCTTCAGTGTGGTTGGAGCACAGCATGTGTGTCTGTGATAGAAGATAGAGCTTCAGAGGTAGGCAAAAAAAGAACCACATACTGGAAATGCCTTCTATGGCATGCTAACATATATAATCTGAAAGGTATTTGGAACTACTATAGGATTTTAAGCAGAAAAGTGCCAAAATGAATTTATTTAGTAGAAAAATCACTCTAACTACAGCATGGAGAATATACTGAATATATAATGACCAGGGTTAGTGAGATCATTGCAGTAAATAGTTCAGGAGACAAATGATGAGGGCCTAAACTGACACAAAGACTATAGCAATAGAGGAAAAGAACTAGGTTCAAAGGTATTTAGTCATTTACAAAGTTGGTATTCAATAAATAATGATAGAGTGAATAAATGAATGAAGGAATGAATAAGTGAATGAATCAGTACAAAAATCAATGACACAAAAGGAAAAAAGATATTCAGAAGTTAGACAATAAAATTTGATCCTCTGCAGAACATAAAGGGATAAGAAGAAGTCTAAGGTGGTTCCCAAGTTTCCAATTTGGGTGACTCAATATAACTAACTACAAAAGAAAATATAAGAAGGAAGAGATTTATGCTGACAAAATTACGAGTTCAGCTTTGAAATGTTGAGCTTGTCATATCTAGGAACATATAAATATCCTATAGGCAGTTAAAAATATGAATATGCTACTCATTAAAAATATGAATATGGTACTCAAGAGAGAAATTTGGGTTGGAGACAGAAATATGAAATCAAGGGCATAGATAAGCATTAGTGAAAGTCATGAAAATAGAAGAGATCACCAAAGAAGTCCTAATTATTTCTTGAATTACAGGATAAGGACCCTAAATACATATAACCTAGTTAGTAGTTAAGAAGTATTAAAGGCTAGAGAAGGAACATTATATTTTTGTCCAAATTTGCATAGGATGGGATGAGTATAATAAGAAAATAAAACAGGAAGATTACCTTTAAAAGTTATCTCATCAAAATATCAATAGTTTATACTTTAAGAAAGAAAAAAAATAATCTGACAATAAGGAATCATTAAGCTTTTCCTTGGAAGGAAAGTTATGACCAACCTAGATAGCATATTCAAAAGCAGAGACATTACTTTGCCAACAAAGGTCTGTCTAGTCAAGGCTATGGTTTTTCCAGTGGTCATGTATGGATATGAGAGTTGGACTGTGAAGAAAGCTGAGCACTGAAGAATTGATGCTTTTGAACTGTGGTGTTGGAGAAGACTCCTGAGAGTCCCTTGGACTGCAAGGAGATCCAACCAGTCCATTCTGAAGGAGATCAGCCCTGGGTGGTCTTTGGAAGGAATGATGCTAAAGCTGAAACTCCAGCACTTTGGCCAACTCATGTGAAGAGTTAACTCATTGGAAAAGACTCTGATGCTGGGAGGGATTGGGGGCAAGAGGAGAAGGGGACGACAGAGGACAAGATGGCTGGATGGCATCACCGACTCGATGGACATGAGGTTGAGTGAACTCCGGGAGTTGGTGATGGACAGGGCGGCCTGGCGTGCTGCAATTCATGGGGTCGCAAAGAGTTGGACACGACTGAGTGACTGAACTGAACTGAACTGAACTGAAGCTTCTCATTTAAGAATTTAGATTTACTGTTTTAGAGCATACTAAACTAAAAAGAAACAAACAAAACCTTCCTTATTTTGCCTTTAGCAAAATAATGCAGTAAGAAAACGCACATTTTAAAAACATCCAAGTAGCCATGAGCGGGTTACCTTACTTAGGAGCTTTAGTTTCTACATCTGTAAAATAGGAGTGATAATACCTACTGAGAAATTGTTTAATTAACATATTTGAAAACACATATAGTGACATTATGGAAAATATCTCCTCCTAAACATTATGCTAAAGAGGAACAACATGGTATCTGAATAGCAATAGATCATAGAAATTCTACATAGGATAGAATCAGAAAGGGTGAAAGATGTAATTAAAAACTATGATAATCACTAGTTGAACTGAACTCTCAGTCAGATTCTAAGCTATAATGTGATAGTAAGCTAATTTTAAAAGCCCTTGGAACTACTGATCTCTACTCAGTTGTCTCAGTGGTAAAAGAATGTGCCTGCAGTACAGGAAAACCCAGGTCTGATCCCTGGGTCAGAAAGATCCCCT
Organism: Oryx dammah; assembly: GCF_014754425.2. NCBI lineage: Eukaryota > Metazoa > Chordata > Mammalia > Artiodactyla > Bovidae > Oryx > Oryx dammah. The sequence goes on along the minus strand of NW_024070212.1, from coordinate 94,155,194 downwards.
GGAGAAGGGAATGGCAACCCACTCCAGTATTCTTGCCTGGAGAATTCCATGGACAGATAAGCCTGATAGGATACAGTCCATGGAGGGTGAAAAGAGTCAGACAGGACTGAGCAAATAGCACTTTCACTTTCTTTAGGCAGGAACTGTCTTTTATCTCTTTGGCCTGATATAAAGTTGGCAGAGTTAAATGAATGTGAAAATAATAACGAAATTTACTGTGTTGACTGGTGATAGAAGCAAAGTCCGATGCTGTAAAGAGCAATATTGCATAGGAACCTGGAATGTCAGGTCCATGAATCAAGGCAAATTGGAAGTGGTCAAACAAGAGATGGCAAGAGTGAACGTTGACATTCTAGGAATAAGCAAACTAAAATGGACTGGAATGGGTGAATTTAACTCAGATGACCATTATATCTACTACTGCGGGCAGGAATCCCTCAGAAGAAATGGAGTAGCCATCATGGTCAACAAAAGAGTCTGAAATGCAGTACTTGGATGCAATCTCTAAAATGACAGAATGATCTCTGTTTGTTTCCAAGGCAAACCATTCAATATCATGGTAATCCAAGTCTATACCCCAACCAGTAATGCTGAAGAAGCTGAAGTTGTATGGTTCTATGAAGACCTACAAGACCTTCTAGAACTAACACCCAAAAAAGATGTCCTTTTCATTATAGGGGACTGGAATGCAAAAGTAGGAAGTCAAGAAACACCTGGAGTAACAGGCAAATTTGGCCTTGGAATGTGGAATGAAGCAGGGCAAAGACTAATAGAGTTTTGCCAAGAAAATGCACTGGTCATAACAAACACCCTCTTCCAACAACACAAGAGAAGACTCTACACATGGACATCACCAGATGGTCAACAAAATCAGATTGATTATATTCTTTGCAGCCAAAGATGGAGAAGCCCTATACAGTCAACAAAAACAAGACCAGGAGGTGACTGAGCCTCAGATCATGAACTCCTTATTATCAAATTCAGACTCAAATTGAAGAAAAAGGGAAAACTGCTAGACCATTCAGGGATGACCGAAATCAAATCCCTTATGCTTATACAGTGGAAGTGAGAAATAGATTTAAGGGCCTAGATCTGATAGATAGAGTGCCTGATGAACTATGGTATGAGGTTCGTGACATTCTACAGGAGACAGGGATCAAGACCATCCTCATGGAAAAGAAATGCAAAAAACCAAAATGGCTGCCTGGGGAAGCCTTACAAATAGCAGTGAAAAGAAGAGAAGTGAAAAGCAAAGGAGAAAAGGAAAGATATAAGCATCTGAATGCAGAGTTCCAAAGAATAGCAAGAAGAGATAAGAAAGCCTTCCTCAGCAATCAATGCAAAGAAATAGAGGAAAACAACAGAATGGGAAAGACTAGAGATCGCTTAAAGAAAATTAGAGATACCAAGGGAATATTTCATGCAAGGATGGGCTCGATAAAGGACAGAAATGGTATGGACCTAACAGAAGCAGAAGATATTAAGAAGAGGTGGCAAGAATACATAGAAGAACTGTACAAAAAAGATCTTCACGACCAAGATAATCATGATGGTGTGATCACTCACCTAGAGCCTGGAATGTGAAGTCAGGCGGGCCTTAGAAAGCATCACTATGAATAAAGCTAGTGGAGGTGATGGAATTCCAGTTGAGCTATTTCAAATCCTGAAAGATGATGCTGTGAAAGTGCTGCACTCAATATGCCAGCAAATTTGGAAAATTCAGTAGTGGCCACAGGACTGGAAAAGGTCAGTTTCAATTCCAATCCCAAAGAAACACAATGCCAAATAATGCTCAAACTACCCCACAATTGCACTCATCTCACACACTAGTAAAGTAATGCTCAAAATTCTCCAAGCCAGGCTTCAGCAATACATGACCCGTGAACTTCCAGATGTTCAAGCTGGTTTCAGAAAAGGCAGAGGAACCAGAGATCAAATTGCCAACATCCGCTGGATCATGGAAAAAGCAAGAGAGTTCCAGAAAAATGTCTACTTCGGCTTTCTTGACTACGCCAAAGCCTTTGACTATGTGGATCACAATAAACTATGGAAAATTCTGAAAGAGATGGGAACACCAGACCACCTGACCTGCCTCTTGAGAAACCTATATGCAGGTCAGGAAGCAACAGTTAGAACTCGACATGGAACAACAGACTGGTTCCAAGTAGGAAAAGGAGTACGTCAAGGCTGTATGTTGTCACCCTGCTTATTTAACTTCTATACAGAGTACATCATGAGAAACACTGGACTGGAAGAAACACAAGCTGGAATCAAGATTGCCGGGAGAAATATCAATAACCTCAGATATGCAGATGACACCACCCTTATGGCAGAAAGTGAAGAGGAACTAAAAAGCCTCTTGATGAAAGTGAAAGAGGAGAGTGAAAAAGTTGGCTTAAAGCTCAACATTCAGAAAACGAAGATCATGGCATCTGGTCCCATCACTTCATGGGAAATAGATGGGGAAACAGTGGAAACATTGTCAGACTTTATTTTGGGGGGCTCCAAAATCACTGCAGATGGTGAGTGCAGCCATGAAATTAAAAGATGCTTACTCCTTGGAAGAAAAGTTATGACCAACCTAGATAGCATATTCAAAAGCAGAGACATCCCTTTGCCGACAAAGGTCCGTCTAGTCAAGGCTATGGTTTTTCCAGTAGTCATGTATGGATGTGAGAGTTGGACTGTGAAAAAAGCTGAGCGCTGAAGAATTGATACTTTTGAACTGTGGTGTTGGAGAAGACTCTTGAGAGTCCCTTGGACTGCAAGGAGATCAAACCACTCCATCCTAAAGATCAGTCCTGGTTGTTCTTTGGAAGAACTGATGCTGAAGCTGAAACTCCAATACTTTGGCCACCTCATGCGAAGAGTTGACTCGTTGGAAAAGACCCAGATGCTGGGAGGGATTGGGGGCAGGAGGAGAAGGGGACGACAGAGGATGAGATGGCTGGATGGCATCACCGATTTGATGGACATGAGTTTGAGTGAACTCCGGGAGTTGGTGATGGACAGGGAGGCCTGGCATGCTGCGATTCATGGGGTCGCAAAGAGTCGGGCGTGACTGAGCGAATGAACTGACCTGAATACCCTTGCATGTATATTCTAGAGCAGTTCTGTCCAAAGAGGTTTTCTGCAGTGTTGAAAATGTTCTACTGTTTCTGCACTGTCCACTGTGGTTGTTGCTAGCCACATGTAGTTATTGTGCCAGGGAAATTAAGGAATTGAATATTAATTTTAAATAGTCACAGGTGGCTAGTGGCTACCATATTGGACAACACAACTCTAGATAATTTGATGAATCATTATCAGTTCATTTCTTTGCCCATTATACTTCAGCTTCTGTTTGTAGCTGTGCAGGTGGGTCTCTTTAAGATGGGTCACCGACAGGTGTGAGTAAAGGTTAAAATCCAGCCTGTATTTGGCTTGCCATGCTGTGCACCCTGAGAAAGAGCTGTATCCACCAAAAGGGACAATGGTTTCTAAATTATACAAAGGCATCTTATAGGTTGACAGTAGCCCTGTATACCACTGCCAGATGGTAGTTTTCTTTCAAAAATTGGTTCTGCTGCTTAAAGGCCATGTAATGTGATTACCTTCTTTGGACCTTGCTTTCTTCCTCTATTGAAAGAAAACAATATTACTTTATAGGATTATTATGATTATTGATAGGATATGTGTAAGTATTTAGAACATAAAGTGCCCAAAAATTTTCTTCAGTCAGTCGCTCAGTCTTGTCTGACTCTTTGCCACCCCATGAATCGCAGTATGCCAGGCCTCTCTGTCCATCACCAACTCCCAGAATTCACCCAGATTCACATCCATCGAGTCAGTGATGCCATCCAGCCATCTCATCCTCTGTCGTCCCATTCTCCTCCTGCCTCCAGTCGCTGCCAGCATCAAAGTCTTTTCCAATGAGTCAGCTCTTCGCATGAGGTGGCCAAAGTACTCGAGTTTCAGCTTTAGCATCATTCCTTCCAAAGAACACCCAGGGTTGATCTCCTTCAGAATGGACTGGTTGGATCTCCTTGCAGTCCAAGGGACTCTCAAGAGTCTTCTCCAACAACACAGTTCAAAAGCATCAATTCTTCGGCACTCAGCGTTCTTCACAGTCCAACTCTCACATCCATACATGACTACTGGAAAAACCATAGCCTTGACTAGATGGACCTTTGTCGGCAAAGGGATGTCTCTGCTTTTGAATATGCTATCTAGGTTAGTCATAAGTTTTCTTCCAAGGAGTAAGCATCTTTTAATTTCATGGCTGCACTCACCATCTGCAGTGATTTTGGAGCCCCCCAAAATAAAGTCTGACAATGTTTCCACTGTTTCCCCATCTATTTCCCATGAAGTGATGGGACCAGATGCCATGATCTTCGTTTTCTGAATATTGAGCTTTAAGCCAACTTTTTCACTCTCCTCTTTCACTTTCATCAAGAGGCTTTTTAGTTCCTCTTCACTTTCTGCCATAAGGGTGGTGTCATCTGCATATCTGAGGTTATTGATATTTCTCCCGGCAATCTTGATTCCAGCTTGTGTTTCTTCCAGTCCAGTGTTTCTCATGATGTACTCTGTATAGAAGTTAAATAAGCAGGGTGACAACATACAGCCTTGACGTACTCCTTTTCCTACTTGGAACCAGTCTGTTGTTCCATGTCGAGTTCTAACTGTTGCTTCCTGACCTGCATATAGGTTTCTCAAGAGGCAGGTCAGGTGGTCTGGTATTCCCATCTCTTTCAGAATTTTCCACAGTTTATTGTGATCCACATAGTCAAAGGCTTTGGCATAGTCAAGAAAGCAGAAATAGATGTTTTTCTGGAACTCTCTTGCTTTTTCCATGATCCAGCGGATGTTGGCAATTTGATCTCTGGTTCCTCTGCCTTTTCTAAAACCAGCTTGAACATCTGGAAGTTCACGGTTCATGTATTGCTGAAGCCTGGCTTGGAGAATTTTGAGCATTACTTTACTAGTGTGTGAGATGAGTGCAATTGTGTGGTAGTTTGAGCATTCTTTGGCATTGCCTTTCTTTGGGATTTTTTATTGAGACTTAGCTCATCACTCCGATTAAGTTTAAATGACCCTAAGAGAAAACTTAAATCTATGACCAGCCTCAGAGCAGGTATTTTTAATTGGCCAGGTGAGAGGATCCCATCTAGAATTATGAATAGATAGAACAGGACTGAACACTCATCTAAAACGAATTTCCTAGGGGTATCCAATCAGAGCCCTAAAGAACAAAAATCCACCTAGGTAACCAGAGGTAATAGGCACAGGTAATTGGCCACAATCCAACAATTGGATGGAGTTTTAAACTAGCATAGAATCATGTCCATGATAGAAAACATGTGATTGATAGGCATAGGTCCAAAGAATCAAGAAAACATTATAAATGATCATAAAAGTCAGATCAGCATCTTGGGCAAGCTGTCTACTTCTGATGACATCTTCTTTTCATCCTAGTGTAGTGTAGTTTCCTGATAGGTCTTTCCATCCAGGTTGGAGACAGTTCCTTAAATTATGTCTTCTTTCATTCTTGATTGAAGATCACGTGTGAGGCATCTGATCCAAATTTTTCTGCACTCCCCGAGGAGACAGATGGGCGCATGGGGCCGCTGCTGGTACCAAAGCTCTGGTTCCTCTTGGAGTTCAGTCGAAAGAAGGAAGTCCACTCTGGGTCCATTCGTAGTCGCCATAAGTGTCAACTAAAAAAAAGGTGTACAACTTGAGAGCTGTAAGTTCTATCTGGGGCAAAAGGAGGACTGCAGCCTAGGAGGCAGCATCTCAGATGGCTCTGAGAGACTGCCCCTGGAATGAAAACTGACCTTTTCCAGTCCTGTGGCCACTGCTGAGTTTTCCACATTTGCTGGCATATTGAGTGCAGCACTTTCACAGCATCATCTTTCAGGAATTGAAATAGCTCAACTGGAATTCCATCACCTCCACTAGCTTTGTTCATAGTGATGCTTTCTAAGGTCCACTTGACTTCACATTCCAGGATGTCTGGCTCTAGGTGAGTGATCACACCATCATGATTATCTGGGTCGTGAAGCTCTTTTTTGTACAGTTCTTCTGTGTATTCTTGCCACCTCTTCTTAATATCTTCTGCTTCTGTTAGGTCCATACCATTTCTGTCCTTTATCAAGCCCATCTTTGCATGAAATGTTCCCTTGGTTTAAAATATTAATATTGAATTCTTTATATGTCTGTCTATCATCTATCTATGATCTACCTCATTATCTACATTCATATCTTGCATTCCTAAGATTATTACAAAAGGCATTTGGATAGGATGGGAATTTTTTAATGAAAAATTAAATTTGGCATGATTTTACTGAATCTTCAGTGAACTGTGCATCTGAAGGAATTGGAAGAAAAGAGCAAGAGATACAAAAAAATGCATAGTGAAGAAATGATTATTTGTAGGAACATTGAAAAAAAAGAATGTAACAAAATTACCAAAGAAGAAAATAATTTTAAGTTTATTATGGCATCAAAAGTTTTTAACTTATTTGTATTACTTGCAAAGAATATGTCTTATAAAGATATGCAGGGCAGACTCTTTAAAACACATTTTGGGCATTTCTTTGAAATCCTAAAAAGGATATTAGATAGGAAAACTATGAAACATAAAAAAGTTTCATTGCTTTTAATTTAACGCTCCATAGCACCAGAAACATGAAGATCAGTTAAAGGAAACTCAATGAGGAGAAACAGAAAGAAAAAAGATACTGATGTATGATAAAATATTAATATATACATATGTATACTGAAACCCAGTGATTTTTTAAAGACCATAATAACTAAATACAAATAAATGGGGTTACAAGCTTTAAAGAAAAAGTTTAGCAACAATGTAAGAGTATAACTTGGACAAATCCAATGATAAAAATGAGGCAACATTTAAGAGAACATTAAATAGATTTCAAAAACCAATATTTATTTTCAAATGTGGAAATAAACTTTTGCTTAAGCTGATAAGTGGCAAGAGCAATACATATTACTGAGAACTGAATTTTTTTCAAGTCAAAGTATTAAGATGAGTCTTAGAACAGAAATCTGGTACTGATGATGCAGCATCCTATTTTCTTTTAATTTTGGTTCTCATAAGGCTGATATATCATCTTTTTTATGACCCTAATAGAATATCTCCAAAAAGTAAATTAACAAGTTTCCTCCTAGAAGGAAATAACATGTGTGATGATGGAGTTCATTCAGAAGAGAGTTCACACTTACTCCTACTATCCTCTCCAACATCCACCTCCTCATTGAATTCTTTTGACATTTTATTTTTAAATACATATGGTTTAAATTTCTAAGGGAAAATATACTGGAGTAGAAAAAAGAATAAGCTTGATAAAAAATAAGAAAAGTAAATATACAAGAACTGTTTTTCTTAAACATTTAAACCTGTACAGAAATCTATGTGATATACTGAGTACATTTGTTTTTTAATAAAATATTCCATATCTCAGAGATTCCAAAGATATCAAATGATGTGGTAGTTGCTATAGAAACTATTCTTTTTTAATGAAACACAGATTAAATAACTGCATAAAACAAATTCAAATTTGAAATGCAATTACTACTCTAAAGCATATTTACATATTTGATTTTATAATGGTTACAGAAAATAAGATAAAATATTAAGAATACCTTTTACATGTGCAAAACCAATGGCAGTTACTTAATTGCAATTCTGCCCCTAAATACAATAGTGTTAGGTATAATGAAATTTTGTTTTATAATAAAAACTCATACAAACTCTGTACCATTCTACTGCTACTTGGAAAAGCTAATTTGCATGCAGTGAAACATTTCTGAAATTTATCACTTTGCATACATGGTGTAAATTCAGAAAGAGTATAAAAGACTTCCCAAAGGCCTGTCGACATCAGATCAATACTAAGAAAATGACCAGCAAGTAACCACTGAAGTCCCACAGCAGATGACATGACAGAGCAGACAACAAACTTCTGCCTATTTAGCGCTTCCTCCTAGCCTTCAGAGGCAAAGTCCAGATCCGTGATGATTGTGCACTCCTGTCTTATCACTTACCAGTGAAATATCACAGACATTGGAATAAAAAAGATCAAGGTCTATCATTTACAAGCTATGATATTTTGAGAAAGACTTAACCTTCCTAAACCTGTTAAAAAAAAAAAAAAAAACCTGCCTTACAAGATCACAGAAAGGATTAATATTTTGTGTATAATGCCCAGCATGGTTTCTGCACATATTTGGTGCTCACTGCCTGACAGTTGCTATTGTTGTTATTATTACTGGTAAGACTATTACTGTTACCACTACTACTGCCACAAGTCCCATAAACATACTATAACAACAAAGAAAAGCCACGAAAACCTTTTTGATTCTTGCTTCTTTTTTTAAACAGGTCTGTACAGTCTTCCCAATGGGTGCACTGAGAGACAGGGTAAGGGGTACCAGCTGTTACTCTTTAATAGAATTGGCTATAGAGATCACATGCTTGGGCTCATCTCAATCTCCTGCTTATCTCCTGTGGATATATTATTGGAGACAGGCTTCATTTTGGAAGAGCCCCCCAAAATAGAGCAAGCCAACTAAAAACTACAATGGCTCTTAATTTAATTATAATTTTTAGTTTCAATTAGAGCACTTTGTTCATTCATTATTTATTCAGACAGGCCTTCCCTGACCACCTATACCTTTCCTGTATGGAACATATGCACAGCACTTCTCTCCATGTATTTTGTATTGTGGGATTGGGTTGATTTCATTATTGGCCCTTATTAATGCTCTCTCCCTCTCTCTCTCTCTTTATCCTTACCTTTTGCCATGCATTCATACTCTCAGCAAGGTGGCTTGCTTTAGAGACTTGATGTAAACAGAGGCTTGAAAAGACACTTCTGCATTTCTCCTTCCTCTTTTGCTCCTCTTCCTTTATCATGAAAAGAAGTCCCAGCTAGATGCTTGAAAATTAGAAACTACACAAAGCAGAGTCAAGTTGCCCCAGACATCTTTAAGTGTGATCAAGCAAGACTAGTCAAGACCAATCCAGATAAGCAGAATCACCTGGTAAACCTGAAGACTGTGAAGAAAAATTAAGGCTGCTGTTTTAACTTACCAAGTTTTGGAGGTGGTTGTTTAGCACTAACAGACAATTGATATCCACATTAAAATTTTTTGTACCTGCTTTTAATCTGCCATTAATGCCAAAGAAGCTGAGGTTAAATGGTTCTATGAAGACTTAAAAGACATTCTAGAAATAACACCAAAAAAAAGATGTCCTTTTCATCACACGGACCAGAATGTAAAAGTAGAAAGTCAAGAGATACCTGGAATAACAGGCAAGTTTGGCATTGGAGTACAAAATGAATCAGGGCAAAGGCTAAAAGAGTTTTGCCAAAAGAACACACAGGTCAAAGCAAACACCTTCTTTCAACAACATAAGAGACAACCCATACACATGGACATCACTAGATGGTCAATAATAAAATCACATATTGATTATATTCTTTGGAGCCGAAGATGGAGTAGTGCTAGAAAAAACAAGACCAGGAACTGACTGTGGCTCACATCATGAGCTCCTTATTTCAAAATTCACAATTAAGATGAAGAAACTACAGAAAAACACTAGACCATTCGGGTATGACCAAAACAAATCCCCTATGACTAAACAGTGGAGGTGACAAATAGATTCAAGTGATTATACCTGGTAGAGAGAGTGCCTGAACAACTATGGATGGAGGTTCAAAACACTGTACAGGAGGCAGGGAACAAAACCATCCCAAAGAAAAAGAAGGCAAAACAGCTGACAGAGGAGGCCTTACAAATAGCTGAGAGAAGAGAAGTGAAAGGTAGAGGAGAAAGGCAAAGATATACGCAACTGAATGCAGAGTTCCAGAAAATAGCAAGGAGAAATAAGAAAGTCTTTTTATTATTATTACTTTACAATATTGTATTGGTTACAATGCAAAGATATAGAGGAAAACAACAGAATGGGAAAGACTAGAGTTCTCTTCAAGAAAATTGGAGATACCAAGGGAACATTTCATGTAAAGATGGGCTCAATAAAGAACAGAAATGGCAAGGACCTAACAGAAACAGAAGAGATTAAGAAGAGGTGGCGAGAATACACAGAACTATACAAAATAGGTCTTAATGACCTGAGTAACCAAGATGGTGTGGTCACTTACCTAGAGCCAAACATCCTGGAGTATGAAGTCAAGTGGGACTTAAGAAGTATTACTGTGAACAAAGCTAGTGGAGGTGATGGAATTCCAGATGACCTATTTCAAATACCAGGGACTTCCCTGGTGGCTCAGATGGTAAAGCATCTGCCTACAATGCAGGAGATCCGGGTTCAATCCCTGGGTTGGGAAGAACTCCTGGAGAAGGAAATGGCAACCCACTCCAGTACTCTTGCCTGGAGAATCCCATGGACGGAGGAGCCTGGTAGGCTACAGTCCATGGGGTCACAAAGAGTAGGACACGACTGAGCGACTTCACTTTCTTTCACTTTATTTAAAATACTAAAAGATGATGCTGTTAAGGTGCTGCACCAAGTATGTCAGCAAATTTGGAAAACTCAGCTGTGGCCACAGGCCTGGAAAAGGTCAGTTTTCATTCCAATCCCAAAGAAGCGCAATGTAAATAAGGTTCAAACTACTGTACAATTGCACTCATTTCGCATGCTAGCAAAGAAATGCTCAAAATCCTTCAAGCTAGGATTTAATAGTACATGAACTGAGAAATTCCAGATGTACAAGATGCATTTAGAAAAGGCAGAGGAGCCAGAGATCAAATTGCCAACATCTGCTGGATCACAGAAAACAGCAAGGGAATTTCAGAGAATTATCTACTACTGCTTCATTGACAATGCTAAAGCCTTTGACTGTGTGAATCACAACAAACTGTGGAAAATTCTTAGAGAAACGGGAACACTAGACAAGCTTACTGACCTCCCAAGAAACCTGTTTGCAGGTCAAGAAGCAACAGCTAGAACTGGACAAGGAACAATGGACTAGTTCAAAACTGGAAAAGGAGTACCTCAAGGCTGTATATTGTCACCTTACTTATAGAGTACATCATGTAAAATGCCAGGCTGGATGAATCACAAGCTGGAATCAAGATTGCCAGGAGAAATATCAACAACCCCATTTATGCAGATGATACCAATCTAATGGCAGAAAGCGAAGCATAATTAAAAAGCCTCTTGATAAGGATGAAAGACTGGAAAAGCTAGCTTAAAACTCAGCATTCAAAAAACTAAGATCATGATGTCCAGTCCCATCACTTCATGCAAATCAATGGGGAAACAATGGAAACAGTGACAGGCTTTATTTTCTTGGGCTCCAAAATCACTGCAGATGGTGACTGCTGCCATGAAATTAAAAGACGCTTGCTCCTTGAAACAAAAGCTATGACCAACCTAGACAGCATGTTAAAAAGCAGAGACATTACTTTGCCAACAAAGGTCTGTCTAGTCAAAGCTATAGTTTTTCCAGTAGTCATGTACAAATGTGAGAATTGGATCAAAAAGAATGTACACCTGTGGCCAATTCATGTTGATGTATGGCAAAAACCAACACAATATTGTAAAATAACTATCCTCTAATTAAATAAATTTTTTAAAAAAGAGAAGTCTGAGAACCAAAGAATTCATGCTTTCAAACTGTGGTGCTGAAGATTCTTGAGAGTTCCTTAGACGACAAGATCAAACCAATCAATCCTGAAGGAAGTCAAACCTAAATGTTCATCGAAAGGACTGAAGCTGAAGCTTAAGCTCTAATATTTTGGCCACCTAATTTGAAGACCCAACTCACTGGGAAAAACCCTGATGCTGGGAAAGATTGAAGGCAGGAGGAGAAGGGGACAAAAGAGAATGAAAGGATTGGGTGGCATCACTGGACAAGAGTTTTAGCAAACTCCAGGAGATTGTGAAGGACAGGGAAGCCTGGTGTCCTGCAGTCCATGGGGTCACAAAGAGTCGGACATGACTTACCAACTGAACAACAACAAATTTATCTGCCAACCCCACTAGAATTTGACTTCCCTGAGTGCAAGACCCATGTCTGTTATACTGAGCACTGTACACTGAGGCTAGTATGCTGCCTAGAAAATAAAAGGTGCTCACATATTTGATAAATATTTCTTTAAAAAGAAAACATTATTACATGAAAGGTACCGTGTCTTCTGAAGACATTACATAATATGTGAACACAATATGACAAGGACAAGCTATTTTTTTTTTATTTATTTGGCTGCCACGGGTCTTAGTTGTGGCACATGGGATATTCAATTTTTGTTGTGGCAGGTGGGATCTGCAGTTGCAGCAGGTGAACTCTTAGTTTGAGCTTGTGGGATCTAGTTCCCTGACCAGGGATTGAACCTATGCAGGGTCCCCAGCTTCTTGAACAAGGATTCTTCCCAGTGGACCAGGGAAGTCCCACATCTTGCTTTTATGTACTGGTCTAATCTGGAAGTAATTGCTGATGTTGTTTATTCGCTCAATCATGTGCGACTCTTTTGTGACCCCATAGACTGTAGACTGTCGGAGAAGGAAATGGCAACCCATTCCAGTATTCTTGCCTGGAGAATCCCAGGGACAGAGGAGCCCGGTGCGCTGCTGTCCATGGGGTCACACAGAGTCAGACACGACTGAAGCAACTTATCATGCATGCATACATTGGAGAAGGAAATGGCAACCCACTCCAGTATTCTTGCATGGAGAATCCCAGGGACAGAGGAGCCTGGTGGGCTGCCGTCTATGGGGTCACACAGAGTCAGACATGACTGAAGCAACTTAGCAGCAGCAGCAGCAGACTGTAGACTGCAAGGTCCCTCTGTCCATGGGATTTTCCAACAAGAGTACCAGAATAGGTTGCCATTTCCTAGTCTAGGGGATCTTCCCGACCCAGGGATTGAACCCACATCTCTGCATCTCCTGCACTGCAGATGGATTCTTTACCACTGAGCCAGGGGGAAGTCCACAGAAATAATTAGGGAGTTAAAATGTTTATTTATAAAATAAGTATATTAGACAGATATTTAGTGTCCTAATAGAAATAAAGTATAAAAATCCAAGAAGGGAAACTATCTCTAATAGGAACAAGCAGTATGAGGCCCATTTTTCTCATCTTTGTAATTCAAGAAAACTGTCCTCATGGAAACCCTCAGCCATTTTCTGATTCATTAAGAGAACAATTTCTCATATGAAAGAGCTGTTTAAAAAATTCATAACAAAACATCTCCAGACTCACTTAAATTCAGGCTACAAAATGGCATCAGTATCACAAACCATTATAGTGACTTCAGACAAGTCCCTATACTATATTTTTCTTTTCATCATGCACAGGCACATAGTTTTAAAATACTGATACACAGCTCTGCTCGTCTCCATCCCTGATCCCAGTCCTCTTTTAACCATTTCTGACTTTATTTCTTCTAGACCATATCCACCATATCTCTAAATAGTGTGTGTGTATATATATATATATATATATATATATATATATCTCAATTTCTTGTCAATTCAGGACATAAATGGTGATTTCTGTAAAAGATTAGGCTTTAGCTCACATATACCTTTCACCAATAATTTTTTATAATTATAGGATAGCTTTACAAGCTTAAATATTTTATAAACACATATCTGTATTTTTTTCTTAACACTAGTCTCTTTCTAAACTCTCTTCACTGTCGTATGAAGATATTTTTGTCCATAGTCTTCCCTCATTCTTTAATCCACTTCACCACATTCCTTCTTCTGTAAACTAAATCCTTACTGACAGTTAGTTTTATATTCTTCTTCTATATAATTTTCTATAAACATAATTACAGTTTCCATGCTTTGTCTAAAAATTGATTATTAATCAATCAACACCATTTGAAAGAGCAAAACATTTCACTACACGACTAGATGGTATATTATGATAGCATTTCTTTTTTTTATAGATCCAATGTCATAACTCATAGATCATTTGAAGAATATTCTTTGCATCATGGCAAAATGTACTCTCTTTTCTCATACTCTATCAACTTCTTTAAACTATACTCTTTTATTTCCTATTTTAAAAATGTATTTGTGTTCTGTTTTCCTTTTTCCTATTGTTTTTATATAGCTTCCTATTTTTTCTTACTAACAAATGAATAGGTATCTTCAGCATCTCTTGCATAGGAACACTTTTTTTCCTCCAGAGGTATTCTTCCAAGAATCATCTGTCTTTGCACGCTAATGTGGATTGCTGCATTTCCTAAGCATTCTGCCTAGCCATCAACTTATGATTTTCCTTCACTATCCACTGGGATTGGATCCACTTTTCTCTTCCTTCATATTCTCCTTAATTTTGCTGGTGTATATCTCCAAGCTACTTGCTGAGACAGGAAGTCTCAGAGATACAAATTCCAATTTCCTACATGTCTAAACATGACCTTTTTATTTAACTGAAAAATTGGCTGGACATAGGATTCTAGGTTGAAAATAATTTCTTTCAGAACATCAAAGGCATTATTCCACTTCTTTCTGGTCAAAGCATATGAACAGAATTTCATTTCAGGACTTCTCTGGTGGACAGTAAAACAGAATCAGCCTGTCAATTCAGGCGACACAGGTTCCATCCCTGGTCTGGAAAGATTCCACATGCTTCGGAGCAACTAGAGACTGTGGGCCCACAACTACTGGGCCCTCACTCCAGAGCCCAAATGCTGCAACTACTGAGACCACATATGGCATCTACTGAAGCCTATGAACCTAGAGCCAGTGCTCAACAACAAGAGAAGCCACCACAATGAGAAGCCAAAACACCACGATAAACAGTAGATCCCACTCACCACAACTGGAGAAAACCTTCACAAAGCCATGAAGACTCAGTTCAAACAATAAATAAATAAATATTTTTCTTTTAAATTAATTTCAGTGTCCCTTATGGTAGATGAAATTGGAAAACCTAAATGCTCATTAACAGAGGGAAATTAAGTAAGTTGTATATCTATACAGCAGAGTATTCAGTCATAAAACATCACAACAATGTGACAATATGGGAAGATATTCACAATAAATACATAAGTTTTCTTAAAACTGGTTACTAAAAACATATATTTTAGCTCAAATATAAACAGAAATACACATTGTTTACTCACATACAAGCACACATGCCTGATATGTATGTGAAAAGAAATGGAAGCTATACACCAAAATATTAATGGTGGTTACACTAGAGAAAATATATATGTCTTGGTTCAGCTGACTAAACGTATGTGAACTATAAAAAGCAGAAAAAAATAGCACACAATAGAGGCTTTTTTCTTTATTTTTGGTAAAAATACATAATATTTACCATGTTAACCTGTTTTAAGTGAACACTTCAGTCATGCTAAGTATATTCACAGAACTGTGAAATATCTCAAGAACTTTTTCATTGTGCATAAATGAAAGTTTATCTATGCCCAGTGAACAACTACTCTCCTTTTTCTCCATTACATGGCCTCTGGTAGCCACCATTTTATTTTCTGTTTCCATAAATTTGAGTACTTTGAATACCTTATATAAGTGGAATCATATAGGAATTGCCTTTTTGTAACTGGCTTACTTCAGTTAGGGTAATGTCTTCATGGTTCATCCATGCTGTGGCACGTGTTCAGATTTCCTTCAAGACTTAACGCTATTCTGTTGTATGTATGTACCACATTTTGTTTAGCCATTCATGGGCATTTGGATTGATTCCACCTGTTGGCTACTGTGAATAATGGTGCTATGAAGATGGGTGTGCAAAAATCTCTTCAACAGTCTCCTTTCAATTCTTTTGGATGAATAAAGAGAAGTTTTTTAAACTGTTCTCTTAACTAACCTACCAGACAAATTGACATTCTTCATATCCTCTGTAAGACATTCTATCCTATTCCATTGCAGATCAGCTGCTCAAGGCTAAGAGGCTAATCTCTTTGGTTTCTATCATTCAAGTTATATTGTTTGTAAGAAGTCTGTTTTATCCAATAATAAGACCATTTATGTCAGTTGCACTTGTTATTGTACTTTAATTAAATATTTGTTGTTGTTCGATCACCCAGTCATGTCTGAGGAGAAGGCAATGGCACCCCACTCCAGTACTCTTGCCTGGAAAATCCCTTAGACAGAGGAGCCTGGTAGGCTCCAGTCCATCGGGTCGCTAAGAGTTGGGCACAACTGAGCAACTTCACTTTTACTTTTCACTTTCATGCATTGGAGAAGGAAATGGCAACCCAATCTAGTACTCTTGCCTGGAGAATCCCAGTGACAGAGGAGCCTAGTGGGCTGCCGTCTACGAGGTCGCACAAAGTTGGACACGACTGAAACGACTTAGCAGCAGCAACAGTCATGTCCGAATCTTTAAGACCCCATGAACTGCAGCATGCCAGGTCTCTCTGTCCCTCACCATCTCCTGAAGCTTGCCCAAGTTCATTACATAGTCTATATTAGTTAAATACTAAATAATATGTATTCATATTTATTTAATATATTGAATATTTATTTAATATAAATGTGTATTTATATTAAATATTTGTTGTTTGATTAAATATTATTTATTACACTTTAATTAAATATTCCACAGAGTGCTGAATTATAAAAGTGAAAAGTGAGAGTGAAGTGAAAGTGCTAGCTGCTCACTCATGTCCAACTCTTTGCAACCCCATTGACTATAGGCCCCCAGGCTCCCCTGTCCATTGAATTCTCCAGGCAGTAATACTGGAGTGGGTTGTTATCCCCTTCTACAGTGGATCTTCCCAACCTGGCAGATACTTTACCATCTGAGCCACGAGGCAAGCCCATAAATGTGAAAGGAAGATATTTATATAGAAATATAGTTGAATGTTTGTGGAAACTTTATGAAGGTGAAGACAAGTACTTAAAAAACTATTGTTGAATTAAGTACAAAATATACAACCATAAAATACTTAAAATCATAAAAATCTAGAAAGATTCTTTACACAGCTTATTTTATAAGGGTCTTTAAATTCTCACTCAACTTTGAAGACAGCAAACTTGGAAAATGCAGATAATATATTATGCAAATATGCATTCTTTTCTTCTGGCTTCAGAGAAGCATTCTTTTTTTATTTTATACAATTTTAAAACTTGACACCCCACTTACAATTATTATGAAATATCAACCATATTTTTTGTGCTGTACAAAATATCCTTGTTGCCTCTCTTAGTTAGTTAGTTAGTTAGTTCAGTCACTCATTCGTGTCTGACTCTTTGCAACCCCATGAACTGCAACACACCAGGCTTCCCTGTCCATCACCAACTCCCAGGTTCTCCTCAAACACATGTCCATCAACTAAGATGGATGGACTGCCATCCAAGCATCTCATCCTCTGTCATCCCTTTCTCCTCCTGCCTTCAATCTTTCCCAGCATCAGTGTCTTTTCCAGTGAGTCAGTTCTTCACATCAGGTGGCCAAAGAATTGGAGCTTCAGCTTCAGCATCAGTCCTTCCAAAGAATATTCAGGACTGATCTCCTTTAGGATTGACTGGTTGGATCTCCTTGCAGTCTAAGGGATTCTCAAGAGGCTGCTCCAACACCACAGTTCAAAAGCATCAATTCTTCGGCACTCAGCTTTCTTTATGGTCTAACTCTCACATCCATACATGACTACTGGAAAAAAGCTTTGCCTATATGGACATTTGTCGGCAGAGTAATGTCTCTGCTTTTTAATATGCTATCTAGGTTGGTCATAGCTTTTCTTCCAAGGAGCAAGCATCTTTTAATTTCATGTTGGCAGTCACCATCTGGAGTAATTTTGGAGCCCAAGAAAATAAAATCTGTTGCTGTTTCCACTGGTTTCCCCATCTATT
Source organism: Oryx dammah (assembly GCF_014754425.2). Classification (NCBI taxonomy): domain Eukaryota; kingdom Metazoa; phylum Chordata; class Mammalia; order Artiodactyla; family Bovidae; genus Oryx; species Oryx dammah. Next base: position 94,137,382 of record NW_024070212.1, on the reverse strand, counting down.
TTCCGTGAAGTGATGGGACCAGATGCCATGATCTTCATTACATGTTCTTCATGTAGCCTATCTTACACCCTATAGTTTGCACCTCCCATTTCCCCAGCCCTATATTGCTTATACTCCTTTCCCCACTTGCTACTATTTGTTCTCTCTACCTGTGTTACATTCACTAGTTTGTTGTAGTGTTTAGATTCCACATATAAGTGATATAATACAGTATTTGTCTAGCTTTGATGCATGTCACTTAGCATAATGCCCTCCAAGTCAATCCATGTTACTGCAAGTGGCAAAACTTCATCATTTTTATGGATGAGTAGTATTCCATTTTACATATATGCCACTCATTTATTCATTAATCTGTTGATGCATACTTATGTTACTTGAATATCTTGACAATTGTAAAGAATGCTGCTATGAACATTGGGGTGCATGAATCCTTTAAAATTAGTGCTTTTGTTTCATTCCCAATATGTATCAAGAAATGGAATTCCTGGGTCATATAGTAGTTCTATTTTTAGTTTTTTGAGAAACTTCCAAGCTGTTTTCCACAGTGGCTAAACCAATTTAAATTCTAATCAACAGTTTTTGAGGGATCCTTTTTTTCCCAAATCCTTGACAACATTTTTTTCATATGTGTTCTTTTTGATAGCCATTCTGACAGGTGTGAGGTGATAATTCTTTGTGGTTTTGATTTGCACTTCTCTGATGATTAGCAATGTTGAGCAGCTTTTTATGTGTTTGTTGGTCATCTGCATTTCCTCTTTGGAAAATACATATTAGGTTCTTCTACCCATTTTTTAAATTGGGATTTTTTTTAATTGTATCATATATGCTGAATTCAGTTCAGTTCAGTTGCTCAGTCATCTCCGACTCTTTGTGACCCTATGGACTGCAGCACACCAGGCTTCCCTTTCCTTCACCATCTCCTGGAATTTGCTCAAACTCATGTCCATTGATTGAGTCGGTGATACCATCCAACCACTTCATCCTCTGTCACCCCTTTCTCCTCCTGCCTCAATCTTTCCCAGCATCAAGGTCTTTTCAAATGAATCAGTTCTTCGTATCAGGTGACCAAAGTATTGGAGCTTCAGCTTCAGCATCAGTCCTTCCAATGAATATTCAGGACTGATTTCCTTTAGGATGGAATTGATGCTTTTGAACATCACAGTTCAAAAGCATCAATTCTTCGGTGCTCAGCTTTCTTTATGGTCCAACTTTCACATGACTACTGGAAAAACCATAGCTTTGCCTATATGGACCTTTGTCAGCAGAGAAATGTCTCTGCTTTTTAATATGTTGTCTAGGTTGGTCATAGCTTTTCTTCCAAGGAGCAAGTGTCTTTTAATTTCATGGCTGCAGTCACCACTGCAGTGATTTTGGAGCCCAAGAAAATAAAGTCTCTCACTCTTTCCACTGTAGCCCCTTTGATTTGCCATGAAGTGTTCACTCTCCTCTTTCACTTTCATCAAGAGGGGGGTTCAGGATGGGGAACACATGTACACCCATGGCGGATTCATGTCAATGTATAGCAAAAACCACTACAATATTGTAAAGTAATTAGCCTCCAAAAAATAAATTAAATAATTTTTTTAAAAAAAGAGGCTCTTCAGTTCCTTTTCACTTTCCACCATAGTGGTGGTGTCATCTGCATATCTGAGATTATTGATATTTCTTCCAGAAATCTTGATTCTGGCTTGTGCTTCATCCAATCTGGCATTTCACATGATGTACGAGTCTTCCCTGGTGGCTCAGATGGTAAAGCGTCTGCCTGCAATGCAGGAGACCTGGGTTTGATCCCTGGGTTGGGAAGATCTCCTGGAGAAAGAAATGGCAACCCACTCCACTACTCTTGCCTGGAAAATCCCACGGACGGAGGAGCCTGGTAGGCTACAGTCCATGGGGTCACAAAGAGTCGGACACGACTGAGTGACTTCACTTTCACTCTGCATATAGGTTAAATAAACAGAGTGACAATATAAAGCCTTGGCATACTCCTTTCTCAATTTGGAACCAGTCCATTGTTTCATGTCCGGCTCTAACTATTGCTTCTTGACCTGCATACAGGTTTCTCAGGAGGCAGTTCAGGTGGTCTAGTATTCCCATCTCTTTAAGAATTTTCCACAGTTTTTGGAATTTGTTGGATATTGATCCATTAATATTCATATCATTTGCAAATATTTTCTTCATTCAGGAGGTTTTCTTTTCATTTGGCTGAAGGAGTTTCCTTTACTGTACAAATAGATTTTAATTAAGTCTCATTTGTTTATTTTTGCTATTATTTCCATTACTCTAGGAGACAGATCCAAAAATATTGCTGTGATTGATGTCAAAGAGTTTTCTATGTTTTCCTCTCGATTTTTTATAGTATCTATCTTACATGTAGGCCTTTAATCCATTTTGAGGTCATTTTTGCATATGATGTTAAAGAATTTTAAAAACCTTGCATTTGTACTCTCCTATCCCCCATGATTACTGTTTTTCATATCATATTTTACATCTCACATCACTGCTTATTTTGGATACAGATGATTTTGCTACTTTTGTCTTTTAACCACCCTACTAGTTTATGTGTGGATGATTTCCTACGTTTAGTGTATATTTGCCTTTACTGGCAAGCTTTTTCATTTTGTAATTTTCTTGTTTCTAGTTGTAGCCTTTTTTCACCGAAAAAGTCCTTTTAACAGTTGTTAAAAGGTTAGTTTGGTGGTGTTGAACTCTTTGATCTTTTGTTTGGCTATAAAGCTTTTGATTTCTTCATCAAATCTAAATAAAAGCCTAGAAGGGTAGAGTATTCTTGGTTGTAGTTTCTTCTCTTCCATCACTTCAAATACATCATTCTATTCCCTTCTAGCCTGCAAAGCTTCTGCTTAAAAAATCAGCTGATACCCTTATGGGAGTTTCCTTACACATTATTTATTGCTCTTCCCTTGGTGCTTTTAATATTTTCTCTTTATCTTTAATTTTTGTCATTTTAATTACAATGTGTCTTAGTGTGTTCCTCTTTGACTTATGGTATGCTCTGTGCTTCCTGGACTCAGGTTAGTGTTTCCTTTTCCAGGTTAGGGAAATTTTCAGCTATTATGTTTTCAAATATTGATATTGTCCAAGAGGTCTCTTAAACTGTCGTTTCTTTTCATTCATTTTTTTCTGTTCAGTGGCAGTGATTTCCACTAGTCTGTCTTCCAGCTCACTGGTTCATTCTTCTGTATCATTTAGTCTACTACTGATTCTTTCTGGTATATTTTTTTCCTTTTAGTTATTGTATTCTTCATCTCTGTTTGGTTGTCCTTTATATTTTCTCTTTGTTAAAACTTCTAAATTATCACTCTATCCATCCATTCTTTTCCCGAGTTCTTTGATCATCTTTATGGTCATTACTCAGAATTATTTCTCAGGTAGACTGCCTATCTCCACTTCACTTAGTTATTCTTCTGGAGTTTTACCTTGTTCCTTTGTCTGGAAAAGGTTTCTCTGTCATCTCATTTTGTCTAAGCTGCTATTTATATTTTTATGTATGTAATAGGTTAGTTACGTTGGAAAAACAGTTATGTTACCTTGTTATGTTATTTATGTTATATTACCTAATTATGTTATTTAGCTATGTTATCTAGTAACTTTGGAAGAAAAGCTATGCCAAACCTAGACAGCATATTAAAAAGCAGAGACATCATTTTGCCGACAAAAGTCCATATAGTCAAGGTTACGGTTTTTCCAGTAGTCATGTATGGATGTGAGAGCTGGAGCACAAAGAAGACTGAGCACTGAAAAATTGATACATTCAAACTGTCATGCTGGAGAAGACTCTTGAAAGTCCCTTGGACAGCAAGATCAAAACAGTCAATTCTAAAGGAAATCAACCCTGAATATGCATTGGAAGGACCAATGATGAAGCTGAAGCTCCAATACTTTGGCCAACGGATGTGAAGAGATGACTCACTGGAAAAGACCCTGATGCTGGGAAAGACTGTGGACAGGAGGACAAGGGGACGACAGAGGATGAGATGGTTGGATTGCATCATTGACTCTGTGTGCACAGAAGACGGCAGTGAAGGAAGGATTCACTGAAAAGCTTATGACTAGAAATCTCTTCAAGAAAATTAGAGATACCAAGGGAACATTTCATGCAAAGATGGACACAATAAAGGACAGAAATGGTATGGACCTAACAGAAGCAGAAGACATTAAGAAGAGGTGGCAAGAATACACAGAAGAACTGTACAAAAGAGATCTTCATAACCTAGATAATCACGATGGTGTGATCACTCACCTAGAGCCAGACATCCTGGAATGTGAAGTCAAGTGGGCCTTAGGACATCACTACAAACAAAGCCAGTGGAGAAGACAGCAGTGAAGAAGGATTCACGGAAAAGCTGATGTCTATGTCTCCTTTGTTACCCTGCCTGTAGGATCATCAGTACCATCTTTCTAAGTTCGATGCACAAAGCAGGGCACTCAAAGCCAGTGCTCTGGAACAACCCAAAGGGATAGGGTGAGGAGGGACGTAGGAGGAGAATTCAGAATGGAGGGAAACATGTATACCTGTGGCTGACTCATGCTGATGTATGGCAAAACCCATCATAATAGTGTAAAGTAGTTATCCTCCCTTAAATATTTTTTTAAAAGAAAAAAAGCTGACATCTAAGTAGAGACTTGATGACAGGGAGAAAACTATGCAGGTATGTAATGCCTTTTAAATTATGTCCTACTATTTCTCTTAGGGTATTCTGGATACTGTAACAAATCACTGAGACCCTGAAAAAGAATTTTTTTCAACTCTTTTTATTTGTACATAACATATATGCAGTTCAGCTCAGTTCAGTCGCTCAGTTGTGTCCGACTCTTTGCAACCCCATGAATCGCAGCACGCCAGGCCTCCCTGTCCATCACCAACTCCCGGAGTTCACTCAGACTCATGTCCATTGAGTCAGTGATGCCATCCAGCCATCTCATCCTCGGTCATCCCCTTTTCCTCATGCCCCTAATCCCTCCCAGCATCAAAGTCTTTTCCAATGAGTCAACTCTTCGCATGAGGTGGCCAAAGTGCTGGAGTTTCAGCTTTAGCATCATTCCTTCCAAAGAAATCCCAGGACTAATCTCCTTCAGAATGGACTGGTTGGATCTCCTTGCAGTCCAAGGGACTCTCAAGAGTCTTCTCCAACACCACAGTTCAAAAGCATCAATTCTTTGGCGCTCAGCTTTCTTCACAGTCCAGCTCTCACATCCATACGTGACCACAGGAAAAACCATAGCCTTGACTAGACGAAACTTAGTCGGCAAAGTAAAGTCTTTGCTTTTGAATATGCTATCTAGGTTGGTCATAACTTTTCTTCCAAGAAATAAGCGTCTTTTAATTTCATGGCTGCACTCACCATCTGCAGTGATTTTGGAGCCCCCAAAAATAAAGTCTGACACTGTTTCCACTGTTTCCCCATCTATTTCCCATGAAGTGACGGGACCGGATGCCATGATCTTCATTTTCTGAATGTTGAGCTTTAAGCCAACTTTTTCACTCTCCTCTTTCACTTTCATCAAGAGGCTTTTTAGTTCCTCTTCACTTTCTGCCATACAGACATGCAGAAAAGTATACAAATCTTAAGTATGAATTATCACAATGAACACACTTGTACAACTATTACCCACATCAAGAAACCGAACATTTCCAGAACCCCAAATCCATTATCTTGCCACTTACCAATCACTGTGTCCTATTTTTCTCCCAAAGGTAAATCCTGTCCTGACTTTTAACACTATAGAGTAGTTTTTACTGGTCTTGGACTTTACACTAATGAAATCCTAAGACATATATTATTTTGAATTCATTTCTCTCACTCAACACTATGTTGCTTATAGTTTGTTCATTCTCATTGCTGCATAGATTTCTTTCCATAATATACAATTTAAGCATACATTCCCCTGCTGATGGACATTTGGGTTGCTCCAGTTATCAGTAATTCCAAATAATACTGCTATCGACATTCTTGTACCTGCCTTTGGTGAACATACATATACATTTGGGGGAAGGGTACACCCCTGCTAGTGTGCATATAAGGTGTGCATATGCCCAATTTAAACAGCTGCTACCAAACTTTTTCAAGTGGTTATGCCAGTTTATACTGCCGCCAGCAGTAAATGGGAGTTTTGATAGCTCCACTTCTTGTGTGGAAGATTCATTTTGAAAATATTTTGTAGCAATTTGTCATACATTTTTATTTAATACGTTCTTTTAAAATTAAATATTTTGCTAGACATTCTTTTGTATTGAATCCCAAATTCTATAAGTTTACTACTAAATTTAAGGAGTTAACTTATCTTATGTGATACCAATGCCCATAGTAAACAACAAAGTGTCACCTATAGTCATCTAAACATATACTACCAATTATCTATTATTCCAAATTATAAGCTTTTTATCCTCCTCTCATATCTCTTAGAAAGAAAATGTTTCTATGATACTGGAGTGATTATCTAAGATCATCTCTCCCCCAAATATAGAGATCTGATGGATTAGTCACCTGTTCCTCTAAGAAACCACTTCCCCACTGCTAAAGGAAATTATCTATGTACAATACAGCCACTCTAGGGGAAAAAAAAAAAATAGATCTATAAAACACATAGGCATACATGAGCATGACTGCTAGCTATATTTAATACTTTTTTTTAACTCCATGCCAAATCATTAGAGAAACTCTAATTTTATCCACAAATGTCGAGACAAAAAAATTATTTCAAGCCTAGGAGTTTAGAAAGTATTTATTCTATTTTCTAAGAGACAAACCTTTTATAAAAGGAGCTTTGATATATTGTTAACACTTTTACATTAGCAGTATGATAACAAGAGCTGAACAATCTAAAACTGTTCTTCCTAAAGGCAAGCCAATTCAACCATTCTTAGCAACTAGGTGACCAAGCTATATATCATATTTACTATGTGCTAGGGACTTTCACGTTTCACTTTCATGCATTGGAGAAGGAAATGGCTGCCCACTCCAGTGTTCTTGCCTGGAGAATCCCAGGGGCAGCAGAGCCTGGTGGGCTGCCGTCTAAGGGGTCGCACAGAGTCGGACACGACTGAAGCGACCTAGCAGCAGCAGCAGCAGGGACTGTTACTAATTCCTTTGCAAATGTTAACTCAATTAATTCTTAAAATAATTGCAAGTAAACAGCCATAATTTGAATTCAGGGAGAAAGCTAACTTGAGTTCATGCTCTCATATAATCAAAATAACCTTCTTTTTTTCCTGTTTTAATAAATCTGAGCTCTACCTAATCTTTTGATCGTTTACTTCAAGGAAGAAATTTTTGATAATTTATTTAAGGTAAGAAAAGTATACATGAAGACTCAAAGGTAAGAAATATAGTCCTTTGCTACATGTATATTTAGCTTTTTAAAAACAGTATGTCATCAATTTTGCAAATATATTAAAGGGAAATATGAAAATATACCTATATTTGGACAATATAAAGCATCTTTTAAACAGTTTAGAAGTACAAAACCGAGAGAGAATAAAAATAGCTTGAACTTGTTCTCTAATTATTCTTTAATCAGGATGCAATTTAAATCAAGTTTTTATCTGCCCATTTATCTAGTAGATTCTAAGCATACTATCTGAAAGTACTAACAGGCAGTTTCATTGTATTCCTCAGGAGAGAAAGAAGAAATAAGAGAACTGTAAGGTCATTTAGTCAATTTCCTGTTCAGGCATCTTACTTTCTGTATTTTCCAGGGCTTTGTAGAGCTACAATAAATATAGCCCTCTCTAGAATGAACCTTCTCCCCTCAGTGATAAAAATTATTTCTGGAAAAATGAAAATATATTGATGTTATTTTGTGTGTTTGGTTTTTAAATTGAGATATAACTGACACATAGTATTGTATTAATTTTAGGTATACAACATAATGATTTAATATGTTTATTTTATTAAATGACTACCACAAGTTTAGTTAACATCCATTGCCAATTGCCACACAGTTATAATTCTTTTCCTTCTGAAGATGACTCTTAAAATCTACTTAGCAACTGACAAATATACAGTGCACTATGGTTAACTATACTCAATGTACTATAAATTATATCTCTGAGGTCAATTTTTTTTTTAAAGGAAAGGCCTGCCTGCATGAAGCAAAAAAAAAGAAATTTTTGCTTCCTTGCTCTGATCAGATTTCCACTCAAAATGGCCTTGGTTCCTCTGACTGGTTTTGCTATTAACACAGAGTTTTAAATCAAATACTTCTATAACACATATGACCAAAACAATCCAAAAACACCTGGGAAAAAATTGGTTCTATAGCTTTGAAAGTCACTTCAGTCACAATTCTCTCTAAACTCCATCCTAGTTTCCTAAAAGTTGTTGTTCATGTTTGACTTTTTGCAGCCCCTTGGACTGCAGCACACCAGGTTCATTTTCCTAAAAATAGTAGGAGTAGTAACTACAGGTAGAGAATTAGTATTAGTACCAGAATATATTTTGTACTTATTCAAAAATGCTTCTTTCTCCAATAAAACACAGCACCTGAAATTTACATAAGAATAAGTTCTTCAGTTCAGTTCAGTCGCTCAGTCACGTCTGACTCTTTGCGACCCCATGAACTGCAGCACCCCAGGCCTCCCTGTCCATCACCAACTCCCAGAGTTCACTCAAACTCACATCCATCGAGTCAGTTATGCCATCCAGCCATCACATCCTCTGTCGTCCCCTTCTCCTCCTGCCCCCAATCCTTCCCAGCATCAGAGTCTTTTCCAATGAGTCAACTCTTTGCATGAGGTGGCCAAAGTATTGGAGTTTCAGCTTTAGCATCAAGCCTTCCAATGAACACCCAGGACTAATCTCCTTTAGAAGGGACTGGTTGGATCTCCTTACAGTCCAAGGGACTCTCAAGAGTATATAGATAACACCACAAAAATGCCTTAAAAGATAATGCCCTACACATGTATAGCACCACACACTTAATCCTTGAAATAAACCTGTACTTGTACCATTTATCATAAGAGAAAATGAGACTCAGAGAAGTTACCATACATGTACAAGATTATACAGCTTCACTGTGCTACCACTCAAATCCTCAACTAAGTCTATTATAAATATACTGCCTAGGCTCCCAAGTAGGCTGAAAGGAATAAAAATAATTGTGCTGAAAGGATAACTGTACATCAACATAAAATAGTGGATTAATTTTTCAGAAAACAGCACATGATAGAGCTTTGAGGGAAGAGATGTGTATTTTAAATGTAAAGAAAGCTGAACTTTGGGAGATATATAGCTTGATGCCCTGCCTAGGGAGAAAAAGTTCTAATGGTATATCACTGATAAGATATGGCTTAGTCAGTAATGTGAGGAGACAAACCTAGGAAAGGCATATTATATATATATAGATAATAGATTTCACAGATTAAACTAAGCTTGTACTGGTAGTTTTATCATCTGTAGTAGTACAGGCTTAGTTGGTACTTTTATTTCCTACCAAGCACAGGAGATTGTCATTTTCCTCACAACATACCAAAAATTGATAGATAGAACTTGCTCAAACAAATCCAAAAGTGACATCAATGAATTGCCTCTAGCTACACCATTTAAAATAAATCAAGACATGTTGTTTTACTGATCTAAAAAAAAAAAAATCAACAAGTTCTATGTCTGTATCTCTGTTCTTTAAAAATATAAAAATAAGTTCAAATATAAAATATCATTCCAATCAGCTCTGTCATCTGAAATATTTCAGAAATTTATAAAATATTATCTCTTCACAGTATTATCTCCTCACAGAAATCATAGACCTTACAGTAGCTGAATGATTAAAAAAAATACAAGAGAGCATCTTAGGGACCAAGGCAAAGGTATTTTTTAATTCTTTTCTGGTGGGTATGCCTTCAATTATATAATATTCTATTTCTTTCTTTCTTAAAAAGGTAATTGTAAGGTATACTTAGGGGATGAGGAATAGGGAAAAGCTAGTGGTCATCTGTTAAATTCCCTGCCTCTACACATATTGTGTTTTCAAACAATTTTGTAAAACAATCCAAACAAATTAAAAACAAATATCTTATCAAATATTAGTATGATTTCTATAATAGCACTAAGCACTAAAATGAAATGCAGTACTAAAGTGGAGATAACATTTGTTTTTCACATTTTATTTTCTTTTAGCTACTGCATACAATTTTTGTCAAGGCTTAGGCTGATAGCAGTACTAATTGTAATGGCTGTAATGGCTGACACTGTAATGTACTTAAAATCATCTGTGATATGTCACTTACTGTAACCATGGCCAAACTATTTAACTACATGAGTCTCACAATACTGATATAAAACTGATAATAATAAATACCCTCCACATAGTTGGTCTGTAAGAATTAAACAAGTTTCAGAATCCTATAACAACATATGTCTTAATACAATGACTCTGTGTCACTGAATTCATATGATTATGCATATAAAATTTCTGTGATGTTCAAGAAATTATAAAAATGATAATACTATAATTTCTGACATCATATTAAAGTTACACACTCTTCACTATTAAAAAATCTCAAATATAACAGTGTCACTTGAGAACAATGAAATAATATATGTGAAAAACAGCACAAAGCAAGCTATCAATAAATGTTTGTTTAAAAATCTACAAGTGAAAATCCCAATAAAGCCAGGAAGATTTAATACACTATCTAATCTAGACTATTATGACTGTAATATTCACATATAATAAACTTTCATTTATAAAATAGAATATTATGTGGCATATTAAAATCATTAATTATTAATGTTTTGAGTCCAAAGATCCTATGCAATGTTATTAGAGCCAATATAATGCTAATTCCCCTTGCAAGAATTAGTTTTAGTACATATTTAAAAATACATACATACATAATTTTATACATGTAATTGCTTTCAATATATCTATACAAGTAATTTTTCATAAATATGCATATATGAAACAAAATCTATTTTTAAATAAATATATTGAAAGATGTATAATACTCAGAAATTTTATATACATAATATTTAAAAATCTTTAAATAAATGATTCATTTTATATCCAACTCACCTTTTGGATACTATATATCTATACTTATATTGAACTACACACATTTACATTGAACTACACTCACTTACACTGATTTTATCTCCTATCCTGGCTCTCTCAGAGTCAAGTCTCAAATTTTTAAATGCATCTTCATCATATCCATATCAATATCCCATTATTACCTCAAATTCCATGGGCCTAAAACCTGGGCTTCCCAAGTGGCTCAGCGGTAAAGAATCTGTCGGCCAAGGCAGGAGACACAGGTTTAATCTCCGGATCAGGAAGATCCCCTGGAGAAGGAAGGGGCAACCTCCTCTAGTATACTCGCCTGGGAAATCTGATGGACAGAGGAGCCTGGCGGGCTACAGTGCATAGGGTCACAAAAGAGTCAGACTTGACTTAGCAAGTAAACAACAACAACAAAATAAACCTATCCTTTCCATAACAAAACCATTTCCTCCTTTGATTCTTCCATTTCTGTTAATGAATCCCCAAGTTTAAAAACTCAGTGTTATTTTATTTCTTTCTCTTTCCTCTCTGGAAGATATACAGAAGGAACAGCAAAGGACCCTGGAGTCAACTGGATCTGTTTCTACTTCTGTTTGTACTTCTTACTAGCCATGTGAGTTTAAGCAAATTCTTTATTACATCTTTCTGAACTTAACGTTCCATGTATATAAAAATAGAAATTCATTTCCCTTACCTTGTAGGATTTTTAAGCCTTAAATATAATGTATATAAGATGCCTAATAAATAGTGAGCATTCGTAAATATTGACGAAGCAACGTCTCTTCCTTAAACATATCCAGTAATCATGAACTATAGATGCTCAATTTTAAATGTCCCGATTCTCACAATGTGTTCTGGGCCCTTCTCATTTAAATTCTTAATTTTTGGATGTCATCTATTTCCTTATCCATCTGGGGCAATGGCCACACACACACACACACACACACACCCAGCCTGTTCAGAGTCCTCTTCCTATCTGGGAGTTTAAGCTCCCATGGGCACTTAAACTACTTTCCATCAATTTAGAATCTTGGAACAGTTCGTTCCATCCAAGTTCCTTCTGCCCACCTTCCAATACTCTTGTTCATCCCTATGATCCTTTGATTTCTGTAGAATTAGGACTAGTTTTATTGAGCCCATCTTTGCATGAAGTGTTCCCTTGGTATCTCTAATTTTCTTCAAGAGATCTCTAGTCTTTCCCATTCTATTGTTTTCCTCTATTTCTTTGCATTGATCGCTGAGGAAGGCTTTCTTATCTCTCCTTGCTATTCTTTGGAATTCTGCATTCAGATGGGTATATCTTTCCTTTTCTCCTTTGCTTTTCACTTCCTTTCTTTTCACAGCTATTTGTAAGGCCTCCTCAGACAGCCATTTTGCTTTTTTGCATTTCTTTTTCTTGGGGATAGTCTTATGCGAACAGCTAACTCATTTGAAAAGACACTGATGCTGGGGAAAATTGAGGCCAGGAGGAGAAGGGGACGACAGAGGATGAGATGGCTGGATGGCATCACCGACTCAGTGGACATGGATTTGGGTGGACTCTGGGAGTTGGTGATGGACAGGGAGGCCTGGCATGCTGCGATATATGGGGTCGCAAAGAGTCGGACACGACTGAGCGACTGAACTGTACTGAGGACTAGCTTTCTCCACTACCTCTTCATTATTTATCTTTCTTAAGGCTGTCTAATCACTGCGCATCCAGTCTAGCTCATGTCACCTACCTTCTGTCACAAATATGATTTCTAGAGCTGCCCTTCTAATATACTCTCTCTAATGCTCCTCTACTCTTCAGTAAATGTTCCCACTACCTCCTTACTCTAAAAATCTGGCTTTGCCCAGATGCTATAATTTCTCTTGCAGAATAAGAAGAAACTTCTCCTTTTTCCTCACCTTAGGATCTCTAAGATGAGAGAAGGCACAGTATCCTCAGCTTCTTGTTTGTTTGTATGCCAAGTCATGAGACCAAAACACACATTCCCTACTGACAGTGAAATTACTACAGAATTCCTTGTTACTTCCTCACTGAGTACTGAGAAGAGAATGATAAATAAGGCTAATACAACAGGACATACAGTGGATTATATTGAGTTAAATGAAAACTGGGCTTTATTTCATGATGTTTTAAATTTGCATTTGCTGTTGTTCAGTCACTCAGTTGTATCTGACCCTTTGCAACCCCATGACCTGCAACACGCCAGGCTTCCCTGTCCTTCACAATTTCCCGAGGTTGCTCAAACTCACAATCATTGAGTCAGTGATGACATCCAACCATCTCATCCTTTGTCATCCCTTTTTCCTCCTGCCTTAAATCTTTCCCAGCATCAGGGTCTTTTCTAATGAGTCGGCACTTCACATCAGGTGGCCAAAGTATTGGCACTTCAGCTTCAGCATCAGTCCTTCCAATGAATATTCAAGATTGCTTTCCTTTAGGATTGACTGGTTTGATCTCCTTGCAGTCAAAGGGACCCTTAAGTCTTCTCCAACGCCACAGTTCAAAAGAATCAGTTCTTCAGCATTCAGCTTTCTTTATGGTCCAACTCTCACATCAATACATGACTAGAGGAAAAAACATAGCTTTCACTAGACAGACCTTTGTTGGCAAAGTAATGTCACTGTTTTTTAATATGCTATCTAGGTCGGTCATAGCTTTTCTTCCAAGGAGCAAGCATCTTTTAATTTCATGGCTGCAGTCACCATCAGCAGTGATTTGGAGTCCAAGAAAATAAAGCCCATCACTGTTTCCATTGTTTCTGTTTCCACTGTTTCCCCCATTTGCCATGAAGAAATGGGATCAGGTGTCATGACCTTAGATTTTGTTGAGTTTTAAGCAAGCTTTTTTACTCTCCTCTTTCACCTTCTTCAAGAGGCTCTTTAATTCCTCTTTGCTTTCTGCCATGGGGTGGTGTCATCTGCATATTTGAAGTTATTGATATTTCTCCCAGCAATCTTGATTCCAGTTTCTGCTTCATCCAGCCCGGCATTTCATATGATGTACTCTGCACAGAAGTTAAATAAGCAGGGTGACAATATACAGCCTGACCTACTCCTTTTCCTATTTGGAACCAGCCCATTGTTCCATGTCCAGTTCTAACTGTTGCTTCTTGACCTGTATACAGGTTTCTCAGGAGGCAGGTCAGTTGGTCTGGTATTCCCATCTCTTTCAGAATTTTCCAGTTTGTTGTGATCCACACAGTCAAAGGCTTTAGCATAGCCAATGAAGCCAATGTTTTTCTGAAATTGTCTTGCTTTTACTATGACTCAACAGATGTTGGCAATCTGATTTCTGGTTCCTCTGCCTTTTCCAAATTCAGCTTGAACATCTGGAAGTTCTCAGTTCATGTGCTGCTGAAGCCTCACTTGAAGGATTTTGAGCATTACTTTGCTAGCAGGTGAAATGAGTGCAATTGTGTGGTAGTCTGAACATTCTCTGGCATTGATTTTCTTTGGGACTGGAAAGAAAAACTGACTTTTTCCAGTCCTGTGGCAACTGCTGAGTTTCCCAAATTTGCTGGCATACTGAGTGCAGCATTTTCACAGCATCATCTTTCAGGATTTGAAATAGCTCAAACGGAATTCCATCACTTCCACTAGCTTTGTTCGTAGTGATGCCTCCTAAGGCCCAATGACTTTAGACTCTAGGATGTCTGGCACTAGGTGAGTGATCACACCATTTTGGTTATCTGGGTCATGAAGATCTTTTTTGTATAGTTCTTTTGTGAATTCTTGCCACCTCTTCTTAATTATCTTCTGCTTCTGTTAGGTCCATACCATTTCTGTCCTTTATTGTGCCCATTTTTGCATGAAATATTCCCTTGGTATCTCTAATTTTCTTGAAGAGATCTCTAGTCTTTCCCATTCTATTGTTTTCTTCTATTTCTTTGCATCAATCACTTAGGAAGGCTTTCTTATCTCTTCTTGCTATTCTTTGGAACTCTGCATTCAGATGGGGATATCTTTCCTTTTGCTACTAGCAAGTTTAAAATTACCTATGTGGATTGCTGAAATAGAGCTTTCCATTTCAAAGACAAGCTTTCAATGGAAGAGGAGGTTAGTTGAATATGAGCATGGAATTTAAACTCTACTGTACCCTCCCTTCTCTAGCTTTGATAATCTTTACTCTTCTACCCAAATCAATTCTATCTTCTACCAATATCTATTCCACTCCTGAAAAATGGATCTACTTACTAATTTCCAAATATTGCATACATTTATGCCTCTTTCTCTGCATATTCTCCAGTGCTCTTCTACCCCTCATTTAATATTCCCACTACCTCCTTACTCTAAAATCCGATTCTCCTCAGATGGTACAATTAATCTTGCAGAAGAAAAAGAAGAAGCTGCTTCTTAATTATTAATGCCAGTAATATTCTTTCCTTTCTCAGCCAGAAATCTTTCCTTCACAAAATTTTGTAGTCTTCTAAATACTTGCTACTTTGCCCTGTGGCAGGATTATACAACCCGTCCTGTCAATGGGAGGCTTGCTACAGTCCTTGAACAGAAATGTGAGTAGAAGTGACATGTGCCATTTCCAAGCAAAAGCTTTAAAAAGAACCACTGCATAGTTCCAATATGGTCTCTTTTCCTATGAGACCAGAAATGTCCCAGACAGAAGCTATTCCATCATCTGGTCTTTACATGAAGATGTGGAGCAAAGCTACAACTGATCCACAGTGGACAGATACTGGAAGCAAGAAATAAACAAGCTGCTGGGATTTTTCAGTCATTTATCACTGTATAACTTAGCCTAAACTGGTTAATATGTTGTATCATTTTAACATAATCATTTCTGAGCTTTAAGATTTATCTTAAGCATCACAGTTTCCATAAAATTTTCCCAATCAGTTAAGTCCTAAGTTTATTTTTTTTTCCTCTTCTAAATTCCTAGAGTTCAGCTGTACTCCTTTACGGCAATTCTAGTCTATTCTTATTTTGAATTATTATTTAAATCTGAATCTTGTATAACTGCTTAATGGCTGCTAGCATCACAAAAACAAAGACAATCAAACATTATGTGCCTCTTAATGAAACACATAAAATCACTTTTGAAATAGTCTTTAGAAAAAAGGAGCCCAAATCTAATCAGGCTTCTAGATGTACCCAGTCATTTATAGGAAGTGTAGAAGACAGAATAATGTGTTGAGCTACATCAAGGGAAGGCAATGAGCAAAATCCAGGAAAACAATCTGCTTTCTTCAAACAAAACAACTGTAAGGAAAAAAAAAAAAGAGATGCAAGAAGAAACTAATTTATGAAATAATCAAATTAAAAACTAATTCGATATTTTATATTATGGATTATTGCTATTTGATCTGATTATATTTTTGTTGTGAATATATACATATTTGGTATAATCATACATATGTATGTCATATATTATGCTATATACATACATACATGTAAAGAGAGAGAAGAGAGAATGTGTCTTGGTACATATTGAAATATTTAAATAGATTCAACTATATATCTTCACTATGTTTCAGAATAGTCCTAGGAGGAAGAAGGACAGTAAAAAAGATAAGTATAATTGATAATTACTGAGTTTGGATGATGGGTATGTAGGAATTCTTATCTATCCTTTCTATTTCCATATATGTTTGAAATTTTCCATAATATTAAAGGTTATATTAAATGGAGCTATTTTAAACTAGCCACATAACACAACTTACTTATAATTTATATCCAAAACTGTCTAAGTTGGTAGCTTATAGATATGCTGATCCTATAAAAATTATGTGATAAGTAAAACTCTGACAGTCTGAAACAGTGCCTTCTATGACTATAGATGGAAGGAGAACATAAACAACCTGATTGGCAGGTTCTTTCAACTTAGCCTACCAGGAAAAAAAAAACAACGTGTATATATATATTTTTCACAATGATGGACTAAAACATGAGCTGCAAATTTTATGAGCTATACAGTGAACACCAGATGAAAATAAGGAAGTAAGCAGAAAATAGTGAATGGTAAAGACCATGTCATATCAGAACGCCTTTGACCCCTTCTAATGGTGGCACCTTTACTTAACTAACTTGTATACAGAGTAAATCACGTGAAATGCCCTGGGAAGAACTGATGCTGAATCTGAAGCTCCAATATTTTGGCCACCCGATGCAAAAAGCCGACTCATTGGAAAAGACCCTGATGCTGGGAAAGATTGAAAGCAAGAGGAGAAGGGGACAACAGAGGATGAGATGGTTGGACGGCATCACCAACTCAATGGACATCAGTTTGAGCAAACTCCAGGAGATAGTGAATGACAGGGAAGCCTGGCGTGCTGCGATGTCACAGAGTTGGACACAACTTAGTGACTGAACAACAACAAGGTGGCAACAGCTACTCAGCTCCAGCCAAAAGTGAAAATGCATCAGTATAGGTCCACTTTTGCCAAGTCTCCTGATTCCTAAAGAGAAGCCAGAAATTTATACTTTCATGTGAAATCTCCATGTTTTTAAAAATACAGCTTCATGGGCTGTACTTAGTCGCTCAGTCATGTCCGACTCTTCACAATGCCATGGACTGCAGCCCGCCAGGCTCCTCTGTTCATAGGGATTCTCCAGGCAAGAATACTGGAGTGGGTTGCCATACCCTCCTCCCGGGAATCTTCCCAACCATGGGATCGAACCCAGGTCTCCCCTATCGCAGGCCAGATTCTCTACCAACTGAGCCACCAGGGAAGCCCACAGTTTTAAAAGCCCAGCTAAAGCTATCTGGTTGCTTGATCCATCCCATGCAATGCCAGTTTGCAATGACTTGTCTAAGAAACACAATATGGCATGATGGATTGAAGGGAGATGTACTCCAGATCTTTCCTGATAGGAAGAATTTATTTTGCTGATAGCCATTGAGGTGGAAGAAGAAAGACTTTACCTGATTCATTGCTACCTGTCATTTATTTTTACATGTTATTTATAAATAATTTATTTATTGTGTAAAAAATTATGAAGGTAAGCTCTTTGTGGTCAACTGTAATTTATTTCTTTCACCTCAAAATATGGCTCCACTAAATAATTCTCTGGTAAATTTATTTGAAAGAATGGTCATAAGATTTGGTTTGTACAGTGAGTCAAATGGACCAAATTGTTTTACCTTTGGCTTATACAGGCAGTCTATGAAAAATACAATATCCCTAAGTCAGTCCAGGAACTGTACTGAATTCCTCATATTTATTTGAGCCCCTAAGTCTGTCCCTTAAGGACTTCCCTGACAGCTCAGTTGGTAAAGAATTCACCTACAATGCAAGATACCCCGGTTCTATTCCTAGTTGGGAAGATACACTAAAGAAGGGATAGGCTACCCACTCCAGTATTCTTGGGCTTCCCTTGTGGCTCAGCTGGTAAAGAATCTGCCTGCAATGCGGGAGACCTGGGTTTGATCCCTGGGTTGGGAAGATCCCCTGGAGAAGGGAAAGGCTACTCTAGTATTCTGGCCTGGAGAATTCCATGGACTGTATAATCCATGGGGTCACAAAAAGTCGGACACAATTGAGCCATTTTCACTTTCACTAAGTCTGTCCTAGTTCTGACACATGGTCGTTTAGATAGGCCACAGAAGAATTACATATGGGGTACCAGTAAGTAACAGACAGAAAAGAACACCACAGGCCATTTACCATAATACTAACACTTTTTGATTAATAGGATATGTATTGCAGAAAGGTAAGAGCTTCAGCTTTCTTAGGCTCCAACTTTATGTATGAAAGCCAAATTTAAATTTTGTCATATTATAATAAAAATAATAATAATTAAAAGTATACTTCCATGACCCAAGGAAGCCAATATGGAAAGAAACAGGAGGTTCTACTCGCAAGCCCAGTCAGACATGAGATTTACCCATTATTGCCTGTGCCTGATATAAATTTGTTTATAATTTTATAAGGGAATATGTACAAAATTAGGAAATATGTACACAGAATAACATGAATACCAGTAAGAATGTGATAAATATGGTTCAAATAATGCTATATATAACTTCAGTTCAGTTCAGTCGCTCAGTTGTTTCCGAATCTTTGCGACCCCATGAATCGCAGCATGCCAGGCCTCCCTGTCCATCCCCAACTCCTGGAATTTACTCAGACTCACATCCATTGAGTCAGTGATGCCATCCAGCCATCTCATCTCTGTCATCCCCTTTTCCTCCTGCTCTCAATCCCTCCCAGCATCAGAGTCTTTTCGAATGAGTCAACTCTTCGCATGAGGTGGCCAAAGTACTGGAGCTTCAGCTTTAGCATCATTCCTTCCAAAGAACACCCAGGGCGGATCTCCTTCAGAATGGACTGGTTGGATCTCCTTGCAATCCAAGGGACTCTCAAGAGTCTTCTCCAACATCACAGTTCAAAAGCATCAATTCTTCTGTGCTCAGCTTTCTTCACGGTCTAACTCTCACATCCATACATGACCACTGGAAAAACCATAGCCTTGACTAGATGGACCTTTGTTGGCAAAGTAATGTCTCTGCTTTTCAATATGCTCTCTAGGTTGGTCATAACTTTTCTTCCAAGGAGTAAGCGTCTTTTAATTTCATGGCTGCAGTCACCATCTGCAGTGATTTTGGAGCCCCCCAAAATAAAGTCGGACACTGTTTCCACTGTTTCCCCATCTATTTGCCATGAAGTGATGGGACCAGATGCCATGATCTTCGTTTTCTGAATGTTGAGCTTTAAGTCAACTTTTTCACTCTCCTCTTTCACTTTCATCAAGAGACTCTTTAGTTCCTCTTCACTTTCTGCCATAAGAGTGGTGTCATCTGCATATCTGAGGTTATTGATATTTCTCCCAGCAATCTTGATTCCAGCTTGTGCTTCTTCCAGCCTAGCATTTCTCATGATGTACTCTGCATATAAGTTAAATAAGCAGGGTGACAGTATACAGCCTTGATGTACTCCTTTTCCTACTTGGAACCAGTCTGTTGTTCCATGTCCAGTCCTAACTATTGCTTCCTGACCTGCATATAGGTTTCTCAAGAGTCAGGTCAGTTGGTCTGGTATTCCCATCTCTTTCAGAATTTTCTACAGTTTATTGTGATCCACACAGTCAAAGGCTTTGGCATAGTCAATAAAGCAGAAATAGATGTTTTTCTGCAACTCTCTTGCTTTTTTGATGATCCAGTGGATGTTGGCAATTTGATCTCTGGTTCCTCTGCCTTCTCTAAAACTTAAACAACTTGAAATAATCATGTTTATTTAAATTCCATATAACTATTAACACTTTTTCAACATGGTTAATTAAAACTTGCAAGGCAAAGAGAAAGATAGCTTCAGAACTAAGAAATGTGGTGATTCCTTATGTACCCAAGGATTTTTTTACTTTTCATCAGAAGGAGTTTTCTCAGATATAGAAAACTAATAAAAGTAGAAAATGGATTTTAAATCTCCATTTATAATTTTTAAAACTCTGTAGTATTTGAAAGTCAAATCTGATTTTAGGAATTCCATATACATAAGTATTTTTTTAATTATACCTCTAGTCTCCTTTTTTCTCTTTAACACATTCATGATACTCAAATAGCACATCCACTTTAGACCTGAAATACCTAAGAATTAGATCTCCCGTGGATAGATCATAGCCAAATAACAAAAGAGAGACTGATTTTAAAAACTGAACGAAGAAAAAAACAAAGATCTAGTGTTTATTCAGTATGCCAATCTCTTCCGCTTAACTGGAACAAGGAAGGGGTAGGAAAAGCCTGCAGCAGAAATATCAGGAAAGCTAGAGATGAAAAGCTTACAGATTTTACTAATTTGTAGAATGTTAAAAAAGAGAGAGAGAGAGAATGAACTGATAGATACAAAGATAAAGAGCTTGAAAAAATAAAATCATCAATATAAAAATATTTAGCTTGCTGGGACAGAAACAAAAGGCATTTATTTATCTATTCTCCTGACAATACTTAACTCCATTTTTGACAATTTTATTGAAACTTATAAAATTTCAAAGTATTTATTGTTCAGAGAAGTTACCTACAGGATAATGATGCTTCTTTACTTTGAAGAACAAAAAAACTCAATCTCACAGTTTTAAGTCGGCAATGTGCTTTCAAGAGTAGTTGGCAACTTTTGATAACCTAAATGAGAAATAGCCTAAAATTGGAAACCTAAAAAAAAAAAATGCACTTGTTTCATTTCTTCAGAAAGACATGCACTTCAATGTAAAGTTTCTTTACTTTCTGGGAACATCCTTTTGCCAACTTCAAATCACCCTGAATATAAGAATGCACAAAATGATAAAGAAAAATTTCTACCTCCTTCCTCTCCCAAAAGAATTTGACCCCTGGGATACTCTGGGTCACTAACTAATTATAACACCTATGTCTCAAAATGTACACTTCAGATTTCAATTAAAATATATGCAATACCTCATTATTTATTGTTTCTTAATTAAAGAAACTTAATCAACTAAAAAACCACTGATCTAGTCATAAGACAAACGCCTCCTAGTAACAGAAAAGATATAATCAATTCAAAACAACTTAAAATTAGTCTCAACTCTGATAAAGGTAATATTTATTTTCCCCAGGACCTTATTAAATTTAACTTCTAGAAATTAATTTTTTTAATGTAAAAATTAGATCATGACTCCTTCCTCAGAATATAGGGAAAGTTACTTTCATGACGTTGTACCCTAGACTACATGTATTTTATATTAAACTGAAATAAAAGATCCAGTCTCTTTAGAGAAAGGAATAAAAAGTATCCATCCTATTTATTAAATCACTTGACTCTCAGGACTTCCCTGGTGGTCCAGTGGCTAAGGTGGCATGCTGCCAGTGCAGGAGGGCCAGGTGTGATTCTTGGTCAGGGAACTAGATTCCACACGCCACAACTAAGACTAGGCACAAAAAAAAATAATTTTTAAAATCATTTTATTCTTCATGCAGTTCCATAATATGAAAGATACTAGGCTTCAAAAAAGGATTCCATAATACCAATAAACCTAAACTGAGGTAAGTTTTTATAGATTTTTACAGTAAAGTTCAAGTATTTTTTACCAAGCTGGAAAAATTTTACTAGCATTACTCATAATCATTGCTATTCTTGTGGCAGTACACTGGTAATGACATTAGTAAGATGAGAAGTTAGACCATTACTATTTTGGATGATATTTCCAATTTTAATTAAAATTATTTTAAATTCTTAGACTGGTTCCAAATAGGAAAAGCAGTACGTCAAGGCTGTATTTTGTCACCCTGCTTATTTAACTTCTATGCAGAGTACATCATGTGAAAGGCCGGACGGAAAGAAACACAAGCTGGAATCAAGATTCCAGGAGAAATATCAATAACCTCAGATATGCAGATGACACCACCCTTATGGCAGAAAGTGAAGAGGGACTAAAAAGCCTCTTGATGAAAGTGAAAGAGGAGAGTGAAAAAGTTGGCTTAAAGCTCAACATTCAGAAAACGAAGATCATGGCACCCGGTCCCATCACTTCATAGGATATAGATGGGGAAACAGTAGAAACAGTGTCAGACTTTATTTTGGGGGGCTCCAAAATCACTGCAGATGGTGACTGCAGCCATGATTAAAAGACACTTACTCCTTGGAAGAAAAGTTATGACCAACCTAGATAGTATATTCAAAAGCAGAGACATTACTTTGCCAACAAAGGTCCATCTAGTCAAGGCTATGGTTTTTCCAGTAGTCATGTATGGATGTGAGAGTTGGACTGTGAAGAAGGCTGAGCACCGAAGAATTGATGCTTTTGAACTGTGGTGTTGGAGAAGACTCTTGAGAGTCCCTTGGACTGCAAGGAGATCCAACCAGTCCATTCTGAAGGAGATCAGCCCTCGGTTTTCTTTGGAAGGAATGATACTAAAGCTGAAACTCCAGTACTTTGGCCACCTCATGCGAAGAGTTGACTCATTGGAAAAGACTTTGATGCTGGGAGGGATTGGGGGCAGGAGGAGAAGGGGACGACCGAGGATGAGATGGCTAGATGGCATCACTGACTCGATGAACGTGAATCTGAGTGAACTCCAGGAGTTGGGGATGGACAAGGAGGCCTGGTGTGCTGCGATTCATGGGGTCACAAAGAGTCGGACATGACTGAGTGACTGAACTGAACTGAACTGAATGTATTTATGATACACACCTATAAAATTGCTTTTGTCCAACATCTGGGATAGCAACATGATCAGAGAGCCTCTTTAAACATATATGAAGCTTCATGTCTCATGGAATGGAAGGTATTAAACAATCCAGTGAGTTGGCTAGTAGAATTTCTACTCTACCATGTGCATAACATATACCCTTATAACTCTACTTAGAGTAAAGGGTCTGAATCACCATTTTAAAGATGAATAAAACTAAGTCTCATAGAAGCACTGTTACACAATAAGTGGAAGAATTGGAATTTTATTTTTTTAATTAATTGATCTATTTTAATTGGAGGCTAATTACTATATTGTAGTGCCTTTTGCCATACACTGACATGAATCAGCGATGGGTATAGATGTGTTCCCCATCCTGAACCCCCCTCCCACCCTCCCTCCCCATCCCATCCCTCAGGGTCATCCAAGTGCACCAGCCCTGAGCACCCTGTCTCATGCATCAAACCTGGACTAGCGATCTGTTTCACATATGATAACATACATGTTTCAATGCCATTCCTTCCAATCATGCCACCCTCACCTTCTCCCACAGAGTCCAAACGACTGTTCTATACATCTGAGTCTCTTTTGCTGTCTTGCATATAGGGTCAACGTTACCATCTTTCTAAATTCCATATATATGCATTAGTATACTGTATTGATGTTTTTCTTTCTGACTTACTTCACTCTGTATAATAGGCTCCAGTTTTATCCACCTCATTAGAACTGATTCAAATGAATTCTTTTTAATGGCTGAGTACGCCAAAGCCTTTGACTGTGTGGATCACAATAAACTGTGGAAAATTCTGAAAGAGATGGGAATACCAGACCAACTGACCTGACTCTTGAGAAACCTATATGCAGGTCAGGAAACAACAGTTAGAACTGGACATGGAACAACAGACTGGTTCCAAATAGGAAAAGGAGTACATCAAGGCTGTATACTGTCACCCTGCTTATTTAACATATGCAGAGTACATCATGAGAAACGCTAGGCTGGAAGAAGCCTAAGCTAGAATCAAGATTGCCAGGAGAAATATCAATAACCTCAGATATGCAGATGACACCACCCTAATGGCAGAAAGTGAAGAGGAACTAAAGAGTCTCTTGATGAAAGTGAAAGTGGAGAGTGAAAAAGTCAGCTTAAAGCTCAACATTCAGAAAACGAAGATCATGGCACCCGGTCCCATCACTTCATGGCAAATAGATGAGGAAACAGTGGAAACAGTGGCAGACTTTATTTTGGGGGGCTCCAAAATCACTGCAGATGGTGACTGCAGCCATGAAATTAAAAGACACTTACTCCTTGGAAGAAAAGTTATGACCAACCTAGATAGCATATTCAAAAGAAGAGACTTTACTTTGCCAACAAAGGTCCATCTAGTCAAGGCTATGGTTTTTCCTGTGGTCATGTATGGATGTGAGAGTTGGACTGTGAAGAAAGCTAAGTGCCGAAGAATTGTTGCTTTTGAACTGTGATGTTGGAGAAGACTCTTGAGAGTCCCTTGGACTGCAAGGAGATCCAACCAGTCCATTCTGAAGGAGATCTGCCCTGGGTGTTCTTTGGAAGGAATGATACTAAAGCTGAAACTCCAGTACGTTGGCCACCTCATGCGAAGAGTTGACTCATTGGAAAAGACTTTGATGCTGGGAGGGATTGGGGGCAGGAGGAGAAGGGGACGACCGAGGATGAGATGGCTGGATGGCATCACTGGCTCGATGGACGTGAGTCTGAGTGAACTCCAGGAGTTTACGATAGACAGGGAGGCCTGGTGTGCTGCGATTCATGGGGTCACAGAGTCAGACACAACTGAGCGACTGAACTGAACTGAATATTCCTTTGTGTATATGTACCACAGCTTTCTTATCCATTTGTTTGCCGATGGACATCTATGTTGCTTCCATGTCCTGGCTACTGTAAACAGTGCTGCAATTAACATTGGGGTACACGTGTCTCAATTCTGTTTTTCTCAGTGTATATGCCCAGGAGTGGGATTTCTGGGTCATATGGAATTTCTATTTCCAGTTTTTTAAGGAATCTCCACACTGTTCTCCATAGTGGCTGTACTAGTTTGCATTCCCACCAACCGTGTGAGAGGGTTCCCTCTTCTCCACTGCCTCTCCAGCATTATTGTTTGTAGACTTTTTGATAGCAGCCAAGGAATTGGAATTTTAAATCTTATCTGTTTAACTGCAAACCCCAGGTCTTATTTACCATTTCATGTTGCATAAAGAGATGGACACCTCGAAATAAGGGGCTTCTTTTCATGTTATACTCCATTTATAATAATTATGAAATATTTGCTATATTTCACACGTTGAATAATATATCCTTATTTTATACCTAATGGTTTGCACCTCCTAACCCTATATTGCCCCTCCCACTTCCCTCTCCCACTAGTAACCACAAGTTTGTTCTCTGTATCTATGAGTCTGCTTCTTTTCTGTTATACTCACTACTTTGCTGTATTTTCTATATTCCTAAATTAAGTGATATCATACACTTTTATCTTTCTCTGATGCATTTCAATTAGTGTAATGCTCTCCAAGTCCACTCATGCATCCATGTTGCTGTAAATGGCAAAATTTCACTTTTATGGCTGAGTCGTATCCCACTGTGTGGGTGTATGTGTATATGTGTATCACTTCTTCATCCATTCATCTGTGGCTTCCATATCTTGCCAATTGTAAATAATGCTTCTATGAACATTGAGGTGCATGTATCTTCAAATTAGCACTTTTGTTTCTTTCAGATTTATACCCAGGACAGAAATTGATGGGTCATGTCGTAGTTCTATTTTTAGATTTTTTAAAAACCTCCAAATTGTTTTCTATAGTGGCTGCACCAATTTACACTCCCACCAACAATGTATCCACTAGCTCTTCTTCAGAGAAAAGGTGTTTGACAAAATTCAACACTCATTTATGATTAACAAAAAAACCTCTCCAGAAAGTGGACATAGATAGAACTTATCTCAATGTAATAAAGGCATTATACAATAAACTCACAGCAAATATCATTCTCAATGGTGAAAAATTCAAAGCATTTCTTCTAAGATCAGGAACAAGATAAGAATGTCTACTCTTGCCACTATTTTTCTAAGCACTAAAATCAAAATTTTAATTTAAAAACTTCCAACAAATAAAGTCCAGGACCAGATAGCTTCACAGGAAAATTCTATCAAACATTTAGAGAAGAGTTAACACCTATCCTTCTCAAACTCTTCCAAAAGATTGCAGAGGAAGGAACACTCCCGAGATCTCTCTATAAGACCACCATCACTCTCATACCAGAACTAGACAAAGATATCACAAAAAAGAAAATTATAGGTCAATATCACTAATGAACATAGATGCAAAAAATCCTCAACAAAATACTAGTAAACTCAATCCAACAACACATTCAAAGGACCACACACCATGATCAAGTAGGATTTTTCTCAGGGATGCAAGGATTCTTCAATATATGCAAATTAATCAATGTGACATAAGACATTAACAAACTGAACAATAAAAGCCTGATGATAACCTGAATAAATGCAGAAAAAGCTTCTGACAAAATTCGACACCTACTTACAACAAAAACACTCCAGAAAGGGGATATAGAGGAAACCTACTTCAACATAATAAAGGCAATACATATATG
This sequence comes from Oryx dammah, assembly GCF_014754425.2. NCBI lineage: Eukaryota > Metazoa > Chordata > Mammalia > Artiodactyla > Bovidae > Oryx > Oryx dammah. The sequence goes on along the minus strand of NW_024070212.1, from coordinate 94,110,629 downwards.
ATAAACCCATAGTAAATATTTTTATTCAAATATTTTTAAAAATGATTCAAATGTTACAAAATAATGAAGCACAAGCTTATCTTTGATTGTTTCCTATCAGAATATAATTTTCTTTAAAATATATTTTTTTATTGAAGTATAGTTGACTTACAATGTTACAGGTGCACAGCAAGGTGATTCAGTTAAACAAATACACAGATATTATTTTTCAAATTAGTTTCCATCATAGGTTATTACAAGATAGTGACTATGGTATATAGTAAACCTTTGTTGTTTGTTGCATATCTATTTTTAATTAGAAGTCTAGCATTCTATTCAGACTAAGTTAAACAAGTGGGATCAAAATGTCATAATTTTTTGAGTTCAGCAAAAATTCATAAGTTTTCTAAAATGTATGTTATACATATATATATTTATTTATACAAAAGCTTTTCTACTACACTTGATAAAGGCTTGAGAAAGAACATCAAAAAAAAGAAGAGAGAGAAATTGGAGAACATAAACTAAATGAAATGAGAGTACTGAGTATGAAATATAAAAAGTGAAACAAACTAGATAAAAGTAAAAGATCACCACATAGTCCAGATGTTTTTAAACATGACTGCTCATTAGAACATGACTGGAGAAAACAAGCACCACCTGAGCATTTGTATTTTTCAAAAACTTTCAAGATAATTCTGATATGCACCCACATGTTAAAAAGTGATAACAGGTTTTTCTATTAAATCCTACTTACAGGCGGCTTCCCTGGTGACTCAGATGGTAAGCAATCCACCTGCAATGCAGGAGAAACCAGTTTGATTCCTGGGTTGGGAAGATCCTCTGGAGAAAGGAACAGCAACCTACTCCAGTATTCTGGCCTAGAGAATTCCATGGACAGAGAAGCCTGGAAGGCTAGGACAGCGCAGTTCAGTTCAGTTGCTCAGTTACGTCCAACCCTTTGCGACCCCATGGACTGTAGCACGCCAGGCTTCCCTGTCCATCAACAACTCCCGGAGCTTGCTCAAACTCATGTCCATCAAGCCAGTGATGTCATCCAACCATCTCATTTTCCAATGTTCCTTCTCCTCATGCCTCTAATCATTCCCAGAATCGGGGTCTTTTCCAATGGGTCAGTTCTTCGCATCAGATGGCCAAAGAATTGGAGCTTCAGCCTCAGCATCAGTCCTTCCAACAAATATTCAGGACTGATTTCCTTTAGGATTGACTGGTTTAATCTCCTTGCAGTCTTCTGAGTTCAAGAGTCTTCTCCAACACCAAAGTTCAAAAGCATCAGTTCTTCAGTGCTGTTTTCTTTATGATCCAACTCTCAATCCATACGTGGCTACTAGAAAAACCATAGCTTTGGCTAGACAGACCAATGTTGGCAAAGTAATGTCACTGCATTTTAATATGCTATGTAGGTTGGTCATAGCTTTTCTTCCAAGGAGCAAGTGTGTTTTAATTTCATGGCTGCAGTCACCATCTGCAGTGATTTTGGAGTCCAAGAAAATAGTCTGTCACTGTTTCCATTGTTTTCCCATCTATTTGCCATGAAGTGATGGGAACAGATGCCACGATCTTAGCTTTTTGAATGTTGAGTTTTAAGCCAGCTTTTTCACTCTCCTCCTTCACTTTCATCAAGAGGCTCTTTAGTTCCTCTCCCCTTTCTGCCATATAGGTGGTGTCATCTGCATATCTGATGTTATTGATATTTCTCCTGGAAATCTTGATTCCAGCTTGTGCTTTATCCAGCCTGGCATTTCGCATGATGTATTCTGCATATAAGTTAAATGAGCAGGGTGACAATATACAGCATTGAAGTACTCCTTTCCCAATTTGGAACCAGTCCATTGTTCCCTATCTGGTTCGAACTGTTGCTTCTTGACCTGCATAAGTTTTCCCAGGAGGCTGGTAAGGAGGTCTGTTCTTCCCATCTCTTGAAGAATTTTCCACAGTTTGTTGTGATCCACACAGTCAAAGGCTTTAGCATAGTCAATGAATCAGAAGTAGATGTTTTTCTGGAATTCTCTTGCTTTTTCTCTCATCCAACAGATGCTGGCAATGTGATCTCTGATTCCTCCTCATTTTCTAAATCCAGCTTGAACATCTGGAAGTTCTTGGTTCACTTACTGTTGAAGCCTAGCTTGGAGAATTTTTAGCATTATTTTGCTAGCATGTGAAACGAATGCAATTGTGTAGTAGTCTGAACATTTTTTGGCACTGACTTTCTTTGGGATTGGAATAAAAACTGACCTCTTCCAGTCCTGTGATCACTAGCGAGTTTTCCAAATCTGTTGGCATATTGAGTGCAGCACTTTCACAGCATAATCTTTTAGGATGTGAAAAAGCTCACCTGGAATTCCATCACCTCTACTAGCTTTGTTCGTAGTGATGCTTCCTAAGGCCCAATGACTTCAGACTCTAGGATGTCTGGCTCCAGGTGAGTGATCACACCATTGTGGTTATCTGGGTCATGAAGATCTTTTTTGTATAGTTCTTTTGTGTCTTCTTGCCACCTCTTCTTAATATCTTCTGCTTCTGTTAGGTTCATACCATTTCTGTCCTTTATTGTACCCACCTTTGCATGAAACTTTCCCTTGGTATCTCTAATTTTCTTGAAGAGACCTCTAGTCTTTCCCATTCTACTGCTTTGCTCTATTTCTTTGCATTGGTCACTTAGGAAGGCTTTCTTATCCCATCTTGTTATTCTATAGAAGAGACGTTACTTTGCCAACAAAGGTCCATCTAGTCAAGGCTATGGTTTTTCCAGTAGTCATGTATGGCTGTGAGAATTGGACTATAAAGAAAGCTGAGCACTGAAGAATTGATGCTTTTGAACTGTGGTGTTGGAGAAGACTCTTGAGAATCCCTTGGACTGCAAGGAAATACAACCAGTCCATCCTAAAGGAAATCAGCCCTGAATAACCATTGGAAGGGCTGATGCTGAAAATGAAACTCCAATACTTTGGCCACCTGATGCAAAAAGCTGACTCATTTGAAAAGACCCTGATGCTGGGAAAGATTGAAGGTGGGAGGAGAAGGGACAAGGAGGAGAGTATGAGATGGTTGGATGGCATCATCAACTCAATGAACATGAGTTTGAGTAAACTCCAGGAGTTGGTGATAGACAGGGAGGCCTGGCGTGCTGCAGTCCACAGGGTCGCAAAGAGTTGGACACGACTGAGCGACTGAACTGAACTTCATTCAGATAGATATATCTTTCCTTTTCTCCTTCATCTTTTGCTTCTCCTATTTTCTCAACTATTTTTAAGCCCTCCTCAAAGAGACATTTTGCCCTTTTGCATTTCTTTTTCTTGGGGATGGTTTTGATTACCACCTCCTATACAATGTTACAAACCTCTGTCCATAGTTCTTCATGCATTCTGTCTAACGGATCTAATATCTTGAATCTATTTGTCACTTCCACTGTATAATTGTAAGAGATTTGATTTGGGTCATACCTGAATGGTCTAGTGGTTTTTCCTACTTTCTTCCATTTAAGTCTGAATTTTGCAATAAGGAGTTCATGATCTGAGCCACAGTCAGCTCCCAGGCTGGTTTTTGCTGACTGTATAGAGCTTCTCCATCTTCAGCTGCAAAGAACATAATCAATCTGATTTCAGTATTGACCATCTGGTGATGTCCATGTGTAAAGTCATCTCTTGTGTTGTTGGAAGAGGGTGTTTTCTATGGCCAGTGCATTCTCTTGGCAAAACTCTGTTAGACTTTGCCCTGCTTCATTTTGTACTCCAAGGCCCAAACTTGCCTGTTACTCCAGGTATCTCTCGACTTCCTAGTTTTGCATTCCAGTTCCCTATGATGAAAAAGACATCTTTTTTTGGTGTTAGTTCTAAAAGGTCTTGTAGGTCTTCATAGAACCGTTCAACTTCAGCTTATTCAGTGGTTGAGGCATAGACTTGGATTACTGTGATACTGAATGGTTTGCCTTGGAAACGAACAGAGATCATTCTGTCGTTTTTGCGACTGCATCCAAGTACTGCATTTCAGACTCTTTTGTTGACTATGAGGACTACTCCATTTCTTCTAAGGGATTCTTGCCCACAGTAGTAGATGTAATGGTCATCTGAGTTAAACTCACCCATTTCTGTCCATCTTAGTTCACTGATTCCTAAAATGTCTATGTTCATTCTTGCCATCTCCTGTTTGACCACTTCCAATTTACCTTGACTCATGGACCTAACATTCCAGGTTCCTGTGCAATATTGTTCTTTACAGCATCAGACCTCCATCACCAGTCACATTCAAAACTGGGTGGTTGCTTTTGCTTTGGCTCAGCCTCTTCATTCTTTCCTGAACTATTGCTCCACTCTTCTCCAGTAGCATATGGGCACCTACTGACTGAGGAGTTCATCTTTCAGTGTCATATCTTTTCGCCTTTTCATACTGTTCATGGGGTTCTCAAGGCAAGAAAACTGAAGGGGTTTGCCATTCTCTTCTCCAGTGGACCACATTTTATCAGAACTCTCATTCATGACCCGTCCATCTTGGGTGGCCTTAAGGGGCAGGGCTCATAGTTTCATTGAATTAAATGAGGCTGTGATCCATGTGATCAGTTTGGTTTGTTTTCTGTGATTGTAGTTTTCATTCTGTCTGTCCTGATGATGGATAAGAATAAGAGGCTTGTGGAAGCCTCCTGATAGGAGGGACTGGCTGTGGGGGAATCTGGGTCTGCTCTGACGGGAGGTGCCATGCTCAGTAAATCTTTAATCCAATTTTCTGTTAATTAGTGGGCTGTGTTCCCTCCCTGTAGTCTGGCCTGAGGCCAAACTATGGTGGAAGTAATAGCAGTAATGGTGACCTTCTTCAAAAGGACTTAGGCCAGCATCCACCAGGGCTCCCAGGACTGTTGTATTCAGTGCCCCTGACCCAGTGGCAGGACACTGTCGACCCATGCTGCCACTGGAGACTCCTGGATATTCACAGGCAAGTCTGGCTCAATCTCTTGTGGGGTCACTTTTCCTTTCTCCTGGGTCCTGGTGTGTGCAAAGTTTTGTCTGTGCCCTCCAAGAGTCTGTTTCCCCAGTCCATGGGGTCACAAAGAGTCAGACAGGACTGAGCTACTTTCACTTTCACCTTTTTAGTGATACAGAGTTCTATTAATTTTTCTGTTGACCAAACATGATACAATGGTATTAAGTGAGTAACAGTTATAGTCACTCCAGTATTCTTGCCTGGAGAATCCCAGGGATGGTGGAGCCTGGTGGGCTGCCAGCTATGGGGTCGCACAGAGTCGGACATGACTGAAGCGACTTGGCAGCAGCAGTTATAATCACAATGTAAAAGGTGTTTACCAGTTTTCATAGTCAATAACCAGACAAAAAATAAAAGTAATTACAACTGCAAGCCATAATGGGAACATGATTAATTTCACTTCAGTTCAGTTCAGTCGCTCAGTCGTGTCCAACTCCTTGCGACCCCATGAATCACAGCACGCCAGGCCTCCCTGTCCATCACCATCTCCCGGAGTTCACTCAGACTCACATCCATCGAGTCCGTGATGCCATCCAGCCATATCATCCTGGGTCGTCCCCTTCTCCTCCTGCTCCCAATTTCTCCCAGCATCAGAGTCTTTTCCAATGAGTCAACTCTTCGCATGAGGTGGCCAAAGTACTGGAGTTTCAGCTTTAGCATCATTCCTTCCAAAGAAATCCCAGGGTTGATCTCCTTCAGAATGGACTGGTTGGATCTCCTTGCAGTACAAGGGACTTTCAAGAGTCTTCTCCAACACCACAGTTCAAATGCATCAATTCTTCGGTGCTCAGCCTTCTTCACAGTCCAACTCTCACATCCATACACGACCACAGGAAAAACCATAGCCTTGACTAGGTGGACCTTAGTCGGCAAAGTAATGTCTCTGCTTTTGAATATACTATCTAGGTTGGTTATAACTTTTCTTCCAAGGAGTAAGCGTCTTTTAGTTTCATGGCTGCGGTCACCATCTGCAGTGATTTTGGAGCCCCCCAAAATAAAGTCTGACACTGTTTCCACTGTTTCCCCATCTATTTCCCACGAAGTGATGGAACCAGATGCCATGATCTTCGTTTTCTGAATGTTGAGCTTTAAGCCAACTTTTTCACTCTCCTCTTTCACTTTCATCAAGAGGCTTTTTAGTCCCTCTTCACTTTCTGCCATAAGGGTGGTGTCATCTGCATATCTGAGGTTATTGATATTTCTCCTGGCTATCTTGACTCCAGCTTGTGTTTCTTCCAGTCCGGCCTTTCTCATGATGTACTCTGCATTGAAGTTAAATAAGCAGGGTGACAATACACAGCCTTGACATACTCCTTTTCCTATTTGGAACCAGTCTGTTGTTCCATGTCCAGTGCTCACTGTGCTTCCTGACCTGCATATAGGTTTCTCAAGAGGCAGGTTAGGTGGTCTGGTATTCCCATCTCTTGAAGAATTTTCCACAGTTTATTGTGATCCACACAGTCAAAGGCTTTGGCATAGTCAAGAAAGCAGAAATAGATGTTTTTCTGGAACTCTCTTGCTTTTTCCATGATCCAGTGGATGTTGGCAATTTGATCTCTGGTTCCTCTGCCTTTTCGAAAACTAGCTTGAACATCAGGGAGTTCACGGTTCATGTATCACTGAAGTCTGGCTTGGAGAATTTTGAGCATTACTTTACTAGCATGTGAGATGTAATTACATACAATCTGAGGGAGTCAAGCAGAGTGATGTGGTAAGTGGAAGTCCAAATATGTACATGTTTTCATCCATCCAGGCAGACTATGTCTTTTGGTTCCTGTATTTAATTCATTAACATTCAAGGTAATTATTAATCTGTATTATTCCATTACCACTTTCTTAATTGTTTTGGGTTTATTTTCTGTAGGCCTTTTCCTTGTCTTGTGTTTCCTGCCTAGAGAAGTTCCTTTAACATCTATTATAAAGCTGGTTTAACGGTGTTGAATTCTCTTAACTTTTGCTTGTCTGGTAAGGTTTTGATTCAGTCTCCTGTGGGGTCACTGCTCCTCTCCTCTGAGTCTTGGTGCATGAAAATTTTGTTTGTGCCCTCTAAGACTTGAGTCTCTGTTTCCCTCAGTCCTCTGGAAGGCCTAAAAGCAAATATTGCTGCCTGTCAAGGCCAGATTCCCTGGGGATTCCCAGTCCCTTTGCCGGATCCCCAGGGTGGGTAACCTGATGTGGGGTTCAGAACAATAGCATAAGAAGTTCTTTGGTATTATTGTTCTCCAGTCTGTGGGTCACCCACCCAGCGAGTATGGTATTCAATTTTATTGTGATTACACCCCACCTACCATCTCACTGAAGCTTCTTCTTTGCCATTGGATGTGGGGTATCTTTTTTGGGTGGTTCCAGTGTCCTCTTATTGATGGTTGTTCAACAGCTAGTTGCAATTTTGATGCTCTCATAGGTGGAGATGAGTGCATGTCCTTCTACTCTGCCATCTTGAACCAGAAGCAAATATTATTCTTAACAATGAATATCTGAAAGCATTTCCTCTAAGATCAGGAACTAGACAAGGATACCCTCTCTTGCCACTCTTATTCAACATAATTTGGAAAGTCCTAGCCGCAACCATCAGAGAAGAAAAAGAAATAAAAGGAATACAAATTGGAAAAGAAGAAGTAAAACTGTCACTGTTTGCAGAGACATGATATTATACATAGAATATCCTAAAGATGCTACTAGAAAACTACTAGAGCTAATCAATGAATTTAATAAAGTTAAATTAAGACACAGAAATCTCTTGCTTTCCTATATACTAACAATGAAAGATCAGTAAGAGAAACCAAGGAAATGATCCCATTTACCATCACAACAAAAAGAATAAAATACCCAGGAATGAACCTACCTAAGGAGGCAAAGGACTTGTACTCAGCAAACCATAAGATACTAATGAAAGAAATCAAGATGACACAGATAGATATACCATGTTCTTGGACTGGAAGAATCAACATTGTGAAAATGACTTTACTACCCAAAGGAAGCTGTAGATTCAATGCAATCCTTAGCAAATTACCAATGGCATTATTCACAGAATTAGAACAAAAAATTTTACAATTTGTATGGAAGTACGAAAGACCCTGAACAGCAAAGATGGTTTTGAGAAAGAAAAACACAACTGAAGGAATCAGACTCCCTGACCTCAGACTATACTACAAAGCTAAAGTCACCAAAACACTATGGTACTGGAACAAAAACAGAAATATGAATGAGTAATTTTTAAAATTAATAACACAGTCCACAGCATAGTGATTTCTTCTGCAAAGTCTGACATAGAGATTAATATCTTCAAATGAATGATTTCTAAGACTTCTAAAAAAAGGCAAGTAAACTGTAATGGTTGGCAGATTGTTTTTCCCATTCCTTTACAACAAATCTTAGGTATTTTTCCATAACATTGTTGAAAGTTTTTATTTAGGAATTTCCAATCCTACATAAAAATTTTTATTCTGATATAAAATTCTAGGCATCTTTGCATTTGCTTGCTTTGCTTTCCTTCAATTGACATGTAAGTACATTATTTTGAAAGTTTATTTAGAGTCAAATATTCACAATCAATATTTCTCAAAAATATATGACAAATAAAAACTTCTCCCTTTACAGTTTGAAAAAAAAGAAAAATTTCTCTGAACCCATTAAATAAATGGAGTATATAAAAAGTAGAAATTATCATATTCCCGTATGGTAAAAACCATTAATGAATTATCACAAGCTTTCATAGCTGAGATAATTTTTTATAATCAAAAAAATCAAATTCTGTTAAGAATGAAATTTTTTCTTAAATCAATACTAAAATTAACACTTGCTCCATTGGTGAAATTTAACAATAAAAATATTCTGAAACTCATAGAAGACTGTGCTGTTCTTAAATGACTTGAAGATAAAGCTATGATTTTGTTAAGAATATGTATCAAAGTATTAGCATCCTTCTAACTGAATGCTATAGTTCTCTAGTATCTCTCCTTGAAAATGACCCTGAGCCAAGATACTGAAAGTGAAAGTGAAGGTCACTCAGTCATGTCCCACTTTTTGCAACCCAGTGGACTGGACTGTACAGAATTCTCCAGGCCAAAATAATGAAGTAGGTAGTCTTTCCCTTTTCCAGGGGATCTTCCCAACCCAGGGATCAAACCCAGGTCTCCTACATTGAAGGCTGAATCTTTACCAGCTGAGCCACCAGGGAAGCCCACGAATACTGGAGTTGGTAGCCTATCCTTTTCTCCAGGGGATCTTCCCAAACCAGGAATCGAACCAGGGTCTCCAGCATTGCAGGTAGATTCTTTACCAGCTGAGCTACCAGGGAAGCCCAAGATACTGAAACTGAAGCCAAATGCAACATTCATAGATCTCAGAAATACAGATATTATCAGAGTTCTTTAGAAGAAATAAGCACATAAACATCATGGAAACAAAAGGTGTTTTCTGTTCCAAAACTTTTGGGATTTTTCATAAAGCTCAGCACAATGATGTTACAAAAGATAAAAACATGACAAAAAATAACCTGAAGTTTTAAATTTTTTTTCTTTTTTTAAAAATAAATTTATTTATTTTAATTGGAGGTTAATTACTTTATAATATTGTATTGGTTTTGCCATACATCAACATATATCTGCCACAGGTATACACGTGTTCCCCATCCTGAACCCCCATCCCTCCTCCCTCCCCATACCATCCCTCTGGGTCGTCCCAGTGCACCATCTTAAAAAGGATAAAATTATATCAGTCCACAGTCCCTCTTCTATAATTCCAAAATCCTTAAGTCTCTAAAAATAGTAATTTTTGTTCACAACTTTAGTGCCAAAACTAATCTGTTAGTAAAACTTAAATTGATGTGAAGCTATTCATAACTTTATTCAATTGGTGTGAATATGATTAATGTGTTTGATTATAGGGCACTCTCCCATACTTCACTGGAAGTGTTCTGTAACAAACAGTACATAAGAAATGCATAGGTACATAAGCCATTACATAACACAATACTGCCTTTCCATAATAAAAAATAATCTGAATTCTGAAATATATTTGCATGCAAGGCTGCCCTATAAGAGACTGTAGACCTGGATTTCCTCTTCTTTTAAAGGTGATTTTACTAGTAAGTCTTTAGGAAAAGGCACACAAACACATACACACACACATACATGTACACTCACCAACTAAGCTATCATTTCTTTGAAGGTATAAACATTCTGCACTTTCCATACAGTATCTCTGTCACCTGAAAAGTAGGTGTTACTATCCCAAATTTACAAATAAGGAAAGTAAAGTCAAAAAAACTTAAATATTTTGCCCAACTATTAAAAAAAGATAGAAAACATTATTCTCATTTCTAAGGGTTTTTTAAAATTTCAAGATTCTGTCTATAGATAATTTCAGATAATGTAAAGCTGCTTTTTAAAAAAGACCCATTTTGTTCACAGAAAAAGTGATCAAGGTTCAGGTCACTTTAACAGACTGCATCATTCTAAAATTTCTGCTCTACATGGGCCTCCAAAAAAATACCCAACAAACTTGGCAATAAAAAAAAAAAACAATTATTTTAGCAGGTACTTAGAACAAAAGCTTTCTTAATGATAGCTAGAAAGGCAGAAGACTCAGAAAACTGAAGCAGGTACCATCTAGCCTGAGACTAATACTTTAGTTATCAATAAAGTATATTTGTAGAGTTATTAATAGTCAAATTTTTGGATAGGAAGAAAAATTCTAAACAATGTCCTTATTTTTAAGTATAATATTTACAAGAAGAAAATTCCTTCTGGAAATCTGACCATCTTATAGAACTGGGTGTGTACTTAGTCCCTCAATCACTTCTACTCTTTGCAGCCCCATGGACTATAGCCTGCTAGACGGATTCTCTAGGCAAGAATAATGGAGTGCATAGCCATGGATTTTCCCAACCCAGGGACTGAATCACAGTCTCCTGCATTGCAGACAGAGTCTTTACTGTCTGAGCCACCAAGGAAGCCATTTATGGAGACACCCGCATGCTTTAAAAAAGTATGTATCTCTTTGCTCCTTCAGGAAATTCCTCAAAATTCACCTCATACAGAGACTTGTCCCATAACACACAGTTTAGCTAACAATTCTATATTTTCCAAAACTTTATGTCTGCCTTTATTCTGATAGAAAATCAATTGTGCTAATGAAGAAAATGAAAAGAAATGTCTCATACCAATCACTGTATGTTTAAAGTGTGTTTTTATTTGTAAAGTACATCAGTTCAGTTCAGATAAGTTCAGTCACTCAGTCGTGTCTGACTCTTTGTGACCCCATGGACTGCAGCATGCCAGGCCTCCCTGTCCATCACCAACTCTCAGAGTTTACTCAAACTCATGTCCCTTGATGCGGTGATGCCACCCAACCATCTCATTCTCTATCGTCCCCTTCTCCTCCTGCCTTCAATCTTTACCAGCATCAGGGTCTTTTCAAATGAGTAAGCTCTTTGCACCAGGTGGCCAAAGTACTGGAGTTTCAGCTTCAACATCAGTCCTTCCAATGAACACCCAGGACTGATCTCCTTTAGGATGGACTGGTTGGATCTCCTTGCAGTCCAAGGGACTCTCAAGTGGCTTCTCCAACACCACAGTTCAAAAGCATCAATTCTTCAGCTCTCAGCTTTCTTATAGTCCAACTCTCATATCAATACATGAGTACTGGTGAAACCATAGCCTTGACTAGACAGACCTTTGTTGGCAAAGTATGTCTCTGCTTTTTAATATGATGTCTAGGTTGGTCATAACTTTTCTTCCAAGGAGTAAGTGTCTTTTAATTTCATGGCTGCAGTCACCATCTGCAGTGATTTTGGAGCCCCAAAAAATAAAGTCTGACACTGTTTCCACTGTTTCTCCATCTATTTGCCATGAAGTGATGGGACTGGATGCCATGATCTTTTTTTTCTGAATGTTGCACTTTAAACTAACATTTTCACTCTCCTCTTTCACTTTCATCAAGAGGATCTTTCGTTCTTCACTTTCTGCTATAAGAGTGGTGTCATCTGCATATCTGAGGTTACTGATATTTCTCCTGGCAATCTTGATTCCAGCTTGTGCTTCTTCCAGCCCAGTGTTTCTCATGATGTACTCTGCATAGAAGTTAAATAAGCAGGGTGACAATATACAGCCTTGATGTACTCCTTTCCTAATTTGGAAAAAGTCTGTTGCTCCATGTCCAGTTCTAACTGTTGCTTCTTGACCTGATACAGGATTCTCAAGAGGCAGGTCAGGTGGTCTGGTATTCCCATCTCTTTCAGAATTTTCCACAGTTTGTTGTGATCCACATAGGCAAAGGCTTTGGCATAGTCAATAAAGCAGAAATAGATGTTTTTCTGGAACTCTCTTGCTTTTCTGATGATCCAACAGATGTTAGCAATTTGATCTCTGGTCCTCTGCCTTTTCTAAAACCAGCTTGAACATCTGGAAGTTCACGGTTCATGTACTGCTGAAGCCTGGCTTGGAGAATTTTGAGCATTACTTTGCTAGTGTGTGAGATGAGTGCAATTGTGCGGTAGTTTGAGCATTCTTTGGCATTGCCTTTCTTTGGGATTGGAATGAAAACTGACCTTTTCCAGTCCTGTGGCCACTACTGAGTTTTCCACATTTGCTGTCATATTGAGTGCAGCACTTTCACAGCATTGTCTTTTAGGATTTGAAATAGCTCCACTGGAATTCCATCACCTCTACTAGCTTTGTTCATAGTGATGCTTCCTAAGGCCCACTTGACTTTACATTCCAGGATGTCTGTCTCTAGGTGAGTGATCACACCATCGTGATTATCTGGGTCGTGAAGATCTTTTTGTACAGTTCTTCTGTGTATTCTTGCCACCTCTTCTTAATATCTTCTGCTTCTGTGAGGTCCATACCATTTCTGTCCTTTATCGAGCCCATCTTTGTGTGAAATGTTCCCGTGGTATCTCTACTTGAAGAGATCTCTAGTCTTTCCCATTCTGTTGTTTTCCTCTATTTCTTTGCACTGATCATTGAGGAAGGCTTTCTTATCTCTCCTTGCTATTCTTTGGAACTCTGCATTCAAATGGGTATATCTTTCCTTTTCTCCTTTACTTTTGGCTTCTCTTCTTTTCACAGCTATTTGTAAGGCCTCTTCAGACAGCCATGTTGCTTTTTTGCATTTCTTTTTCTTGGGGATGGTCTTGCTCCCTGTCTCCTGTTCGATATCATGAACCTCCATCCATAGTTCATCAGGCACTCTGTCTATCAGATCTAGTCCCTTAAATCTATTTCTTGTTTCCACTGTATATGTACAGTACATACATATATGTGTGTGTATGTATATATATATATATATATATATATATATATATATATAAAAAACATCTGAGTTTTTGTAGTCAAACTTCAGCAGAATTAAGGAAATACCATTTACTGCACTCTCTCTACCAAAGACACCTATACTGCAAATATCACCCATATTTTACAGATGAGGAAACTTTAAGATCAGAAATTTTGAATCTGAGGTCCACATCTAGTAAGTTACAGAAACATGATTTACACAAGGATTTAAGCCCCAGTTCTTTCCACTTCACTTTGTTAATGTATGCTTAGCTTGGAATGTTTTCTGTAGGGAAGGAATTTTCATCATAGCTATTATTTCGTCAGTATACAATATGTTGCAATAGAAACAGAAGGCCAAGTAATGAATCCAGATAATGTCAAAAATAGCCAAAGAACTGTAATTGTACATTAATTATTTGCAGATTGAGCAAGTTGTTTAACTTCTCTGTGCCAAAACTTCTTCACATATTAAATAAAGATAACACTTTAGAGTGTAGCTATGATGTTGAAGTAGATTAAAACATTTAAAGCACTCAGTACAATGTCTCATACATAAACACTGCATAAATGTCAGCTACTGCTCTTGAGATGAGAAATCACCAGATATACATATTTTGTACCAGGTGTCTCCAGAGAGCAATAGCTAGACACCCAATTCAAAGACAATCAATCCTACACTGGCTTGTGATCTATGCCATGGTCTAGTGGAAAAAGGTGATGTGTGTCAATTAGATTCTCTCTCAGGAATCTGACTTAAGAAACAAAGACTGAGCCGGTTATTAGTGATTTAGAAGTTAGTTTGGCCTATACCATCATCAGTTTCCTCTTATCAGAGACATGTATGGATGTGAGAGTTGGACCATAAGGAAGGCTGAGTGCCGAAGAATTGTTGCTTTTGAACTGTGGTGTTGGAGAAGACTCTTGAGAGTCCCTTGGATTGCATGGAGATCAAATCAGTTAATCCTAAAGGAAATCAACCCTGAATATTCATTGGAAGGACTGATGCTGAAGCTGAAAATCTAATCCTTTGGCCACCTAATGAGAAGAGCTAACTCAGAAAAGATGATGAATTTGGGAAAGACTGAAGGCAGGAGGAAAAGGGGACAACAGAGGACAAGATGGTTGAATGGCACCACCAACTCAATGGACATGAATTGGAGCAAGCTTCAGGAGATGGTGAAGGATGGGGAAGCCTGGCATGCTTCAGTCGAAGGGGTCACAAAGAGACACACCTGAGTGACTGAACAACAATGATGCTAAGTATGCTCTAAATCTAGCTCTTCAGTCTTCCTTTCTATATCACTTGGCAGCATTCAAGCTGTTGAACATGCCACAAACATTCTTTTGCCTGTTCTCTTTACTCTGTCTCTTTAGAATGCACTGAAATACTGTAACTGCTCAACACTTCATCCCAAGCTGCTTGTCTTTACACTCTTTACCCTCCTTTTAGGCAATTTCATCAACATTCATGGTTTCACTAATTAAGTCCATGCTACCCCATACTTTTATTGTATTTCAACTGCCTTGCCAATCTCTCCACTTACTGGATAACTCAAAGATATCTCAGATTCCATTTGTCCAAAACCAAACACATGATCTTCCCTCTCAAACCCAGCCGAGATCCCTTTCAGGACTCCCTATCTCCAGAATGGCATCACCAACTATTCAGCTGCACAAACTAAAAAATTAGAAGTACACTTTGATACATCCCTCCCCTGGATCCCCATCTTTCACTAAGTCCTATTAATTTTGCCTTTTAAACATTTCTCAATTCCTTCCCTCCATTTTTGGATTTTTGACCAAAATTCTTATCCTAGCCTTTAAGGCCCTGCAAGATCTGCTTCAGCTTACCTCTTTTGTCTTCCTATTGCCCTAAGTGCAGCCACACTTGTCTCCTTTCAGTTCCTTAAATATAATACATCATGCTTCCTCCTACCTTAGGGTATTTGCACATGGTTTCCCTCTGCCTGGACCACTCTTTGCCCATCTCTTCATTTTTTCAATCTCTATTATATCTCAACTAAAATTTCACTTCCTCAGAGAAACTCCTTGAACATCTAGACAATATCAGGTCATTTAGTCATTAATTTAAAAAATATTTATTAATAACTACACAAGGTATGGTTCTAGGAATATGGAATTAATGAACACAAGACAGACCCTTGCCTTCATGGATCCTATATTCTAGAGGAATGAGGCAGTAAGCAATAAAAATACTAAATAGATTAAACTATATGTGTGAAGGCAGGAAATCTATGGGAGGAAAGAAAAGAAAAAAGAATAAGGTAAGAGAATCACAAGCAGGGAGTTTTCAGTGCTTAATTTGATGCCTAGAGAATAGCTGGCACTCAAACATGTGTTGGGTGGAGTATGAAAAAGGGAATGAGCATGTTCAAGTTGAGGGAGCTTAAACTATAAAATAAGTAGAAGAATTACTTGGTACAAGAACAGAGATTGCATGAAAGAAAGACAAACCATGCAGGTCTTAAGAGGAAATGGTCTCTTAAATCATTCTTGATGGCTTTTTACAGATTCCAGTTTCAGTCACTGTATGGTCTTAGCATAACCACAACCTCCCTCCCCTACCCCCAGAGAGCTGGATAATTAAAGTGGGTCACTCTTATAACCAAAATACCCCATCAGGACACATATACAAAATTATGGATACCACTCCATCACCCACCACCACACATTTCACCAAAGCCACTGCTTTTCTATATACAGACACACAGAGACAGACACACACACACACACATAGCTATCACTTTGATGCTCCAGTTCTTCAGTTCCCAATCCCTCTTAGGGACAAACCCTCTCCCACATACACAGGACTGTAAAAGCCCTTTCTCTCTTCTATGACCCTGTAAAGCTTAGGTCATTATCTCTCCAAGCCAGCCAAATTAACAAGGCAGTCCCCTCAGGAACAGAATCCTAGGTCTCCTTGCCTGTTAGTCTCCCTGCACTTTAAAGACTAGCTTCCACCCACATAAAAGTGAATGTGCATCCCTTTGTAATTCTGAATGACCTTCAAGATTACTGACCCCATACACACCCACACTCAGGCTCCAGCCTCCTTTGATAGGGTTTTGAAGGGCTGGGTGTCCCCTCAAGCCTCTTGTCCTTTTAAGGACTCATATGAGGATTTGCATACTTTCTCTGTCACAGGGGTGACCCTCAGTCACTACACTTCCCTGAAGCACAAATACTCATATATCCCTTCCATGGCACTGCCTGAAACTAAAGTAACACTCCTACTTAACCTGCCTCCTCAGAATCAGAGTTCCTCTCCCTTTAGAGGACCCTCCCATAGTCCACAGGATTGTGTTCAACCCCTCCTGTGACGCAGCCTACCCCCTACAATCAGCCCCTATCACAGGTGCCCCTCCGGAGGGGAGTCGTCTTCCCTGGGGTCCCAGCCCTTTCTCAGCCAGTGTTCACTTCAAAGAGTGCACACACTCTCATACACTCCTGCGACGCCTCGACCGCGCGGCCTCTGCCCGGACACTCAAAGGGGTGTGCTCCTCCCTTGACCCTTGACCCCGAGGTCATAACCTCACCGCGCAAACACAGAGGGTGCCTCTTCAGGAGTAGCGCCAGGCCCAAGTCCCCTGTCCCCTGGGGCCCAGGACAGCGCCGTGCTGCCTCAGCGCTTCCCCCTGATCGACCGCCCCAACAGACCTGCCTCAGGCGCCGTCTGGCTCCGCTCCGCCATTTTTTGTTGCCGTTCCGCCTCTGAGCCCACGCGAAAATTGCGGGGCAGTGGGGAGCGGGCGACGGGATCCTCCGGCTGACAGGAGCTCCCTCAGGAAGACGCTGCGCGACGGTTGCCAGGGCAACGGGCAGCCGGCGTGTAGACGGCCGGCGCGTGGCGCGCGGCGCGTGGCGGGGGGGGGGCGGGGGGGGAGCGAGCGTGCGTCCGAGGCCCCGCCCCCTCGGAACGAACCCCTTCCCTGGCGGGGTTTCTGCCCGGCTGGGACTCAGCGGAGTTTTTTCCATGCAACCCGGCCACCGCGTCCTGACAACTGAGCATGCTCGGCCGCCGCTGAGACGCCGGGAACCTGGTCCTCTGGGGTCGCGCTCTCACGGAGCGCAAGCAGGTGCACGTGCTGACCGAAGAGCTGAATGGCCTGGCTTTCCTGTGGCTAGTGCTCAACTTTGAGAGTTGGGGACAGATTTCTCAATTTCCCAGCGCTTCTCCCTACCGTGTGCCTGGCCCTGATCAAGGTGCTGAATAACTTGTGTCTTCGACTGGAATGCCCTGAGAATAATTATGCGCCCATCCCACCCCAAACACGTGGAGTACTAACGGGGTGGCCTCCTCGCCTCTCTACATCAGCATTAGCCCCCAACTGTAGCAAAGGCTTCACTTGCCTCAGTTTCGCTAGTCTTGTTTAGTCTTTTTTGGAGGGTAAATCATGTCGATCTCTTGAGATGCCATGGACGGTAGCCCATCAGGCCCCTCAGTCCTTGGAATTTCCCAGGCAAGAATACTGGAATGAGTTGCCATTTCCTTCTCCAGGGATCTTCCTGACTCAGGAATGGAACCTGTGTCTCCTGCATTGGCAGACAGATTCTTTACCACTGAGCCACCTGGGAAGCCTAGTCTACCTCTCAGAATAACCTAAGGTGCTCTTTCCCGTTTCTGCTAATCGTCACTACCTTCTAAGACCAAACTAGAACCTTGTTCTTTATTGAATTGCTCTGTCCCCCCACCGGAGAAGGCAATGGCACCCCACTCCAGTACTCTTGCCTGGAAAATCCCATGGGCGGAGGACCCTGGTAGGCTGCAGTCCATGGGGTCGCGAAGAGTCGGACACGACAGAGCGACTTCACTTTCACTGTTCACTTTCATGCATTGGAGAAGGAAATGGCAACCCGCTCCAGTGTTCTTGCCTGGAGAGTCCCAGGGACGGGGGAGCCTGGTGGGCTGCCGTCTATGGGGTCGCACAGAGTCGGACACGACTGAAGCGACTTAGCAGTCCCCCCACAGTCACCTGTGCATTCGTGTCCGAACATTTACAATGCATCATGCATTATTTACTTCTCTTTGCGTCACTTGACAGTGAGCTCCCTTATGCCTAGGGTCAGGTCTTTATCTTTGCATACTCGGTAATACAGCATTGTGCTTGAGGCAAAGGAAGTGCTAAGTAAATGTTTATGGAATGAAAAGTTCCTAAATTCACGCCTGCACATTCTTACCTGTTCTATTGAGCACTTAATTTTTTACCAAATACCTTGCTAGGTAGGCCGCTAGTCCTCCAGAAGCTCACAAAGAAAGTGAAAGAGATAATGAATTTGATGGAGGTTAACTAGTTTTACAAGTGCTACAGGATCAGAAGGATGGAAATCTAACTTGGGGGAGAGGGGGAGGGGATGGCTAATCAGTGAAAACTGCGAAAGGAAGTGGATACCCTAGCTGAGTCTTGAGGAATGACTAACTGCAAGCCAGGGAAGGGAGAGGAATAGTGTGCCAGGCGGAGGAAGCAGCACGTATCCAGGCACAGAGGGTGGCGATCACTGAAACTGCAGGAAGTCCAGTACTGCCCCAGTACAAACCACACAGGGTAACGTGCTGTGTCTAAAGAAGTTCTTGTATAGTTAAGTAATTTCTTCTTTTGGGTTCCCAAAAAGCAGAGCCTGAGGCAAGGACTTGAGTGCTAGTAAATTTGGGAGGAGGTAAGACTATGAAACAGAAATGAGGTATAGACAGTGAAAGAGGGAAGGGGGAAAAAAAAAAAAAACAAGAAAAATGTGTTACTTAGGTAATTGCTTTGGTAGAAACTAGGCTTAATCTCACTGGAGACCCTCTGAAGAACCTGGTATTAATAGAATGTGCCTCAACATTGTCCCACTCAGAGCAAGGGTTGTTGACCTCAATTTCCATCCCCATTGGTTGAGGGTTAGGACCTTGAACTCTTTCACATTTCCTGGTTACACTGGTCCAGTGCAAAGCTGCCTTCTCAAGGCAGAAAAGCAGGACTAGAACGCTTTGGAAAGGTTTGCTGGCAACAAGCATGGAACTGTCCGTTCATCCGCACTGAATCAAAGATAAAGTGTGGACACCACAAGAATGTTCTGTAGAAAATTACATTAAAATACCCATCAGAAAATATCCCCCACATTCCAGCAATTTGAAATTCACAAGTCATGTTAATACAACCATCAAGATGAAAATACACAAGCTTTCCTATATCGATCCTAATGACTGAGTAGTAAAGGCTGTGAGGCTGTAAGAATTTCAGTGTGGGAGGGCTGAGGGACAAAGGCACTTCATTAAATATTGTGTGTGTGTGTAAGTGTGTGTGTGTGTATGTGTGCTCAGTCACTCAGTTGTGTCTGACTCTTTGTCACCCCATGGACTGTAACCCGCCAGGTGCGCCTCTGTCCGTGGAATTTTCCAGGCAAGAATACTGGAGCAGTTTGCCATTTCCTACTCCAGGAGATCTTCCTGTCCCAGGGATGGAACCTGTCTTCTGCATTGGTAGGCGGATTCTTTACCACTGCACTACCTGGAAAGCCCTCATTAAATATAAAAAGGAGGGAAAAAAGGGAGTTTGAAGATCCAAGTTCTACTCAAACTCTGACCTTGTAACTTTATAATCTTGGGCAGATTACTTACATTCATTGAGTCTCAGTTTCCTTTTCCAACAAACTGAGACAGAAGTCCTGCCTGCAACAAAGAATTTGCTAAGTCACAAATGATGTGATAGATTACAATGCATTTGGCAAGTATAAATTTAGTAAATAAAGGATCTAAGATGTTTTAGAACAATTCACTTACACATCCCTTGATTTTTTTCTGCTGAGGCAGACTCTGTGCAAGTGCTAGAGATGAAGAGGGGAATATAACACTGTCCATGTTTTCTAGGAGCTCACAGTCCAGAAGGGTAAGAGATTTAATCACTAATTACAACCCAGCATGATCAGTGTTCTGATAGAAGAAAGCATGGGAGATTGTGGGAGCCCAGAGGAAGAGGGCACAAACCAGCGTGAGAGAGAGGGTATCAGTGAAGGGAGATTCAAGGAAAGTTTTCTGAAGGAGAGAGTGTCTGATCTGATCTGACTCTTCAAGGGCAAGTACCAGTAAGGTGGGCAAAGAATACAGGGATACAGAGAGAAAGGATGATTGAGGCAATAGGAACTGCATGGACAAAGCAAAGGATAGTGTATCTGAAGTGAAGACCAAGGCAGGAGGGGTACCTCAATAGGCAAGGGCAGACTTGGAGAACTCATATGTGGGAGAATTGATCATTTGGTGGGTCGAAACCCATTGGCAGGTTTTTAAGGAGGTCAGGGTCAGCTGTGCTGGTTGCTGTGTCAAGAGTAGATTAGCGCCAGGAAGATGAGAGCCAGGAAAATCAAAAGACTGTATAGTAAATAATCTACACAAAAGCATGAAGCACATAGAAGATTCTCGTCAACAGGCAATACAGGGCTTCCCTGGTAGCTTAGTGGAAACAAATCCACTTGCCATTGCAGGAAACACAGATTCTTTCCTTGACCCAGGAAGATCCCACATGCTGTGGAACAACTAAGGCTACATGCTGCGATTACTGAGCCTGTGCTCTAGAGCCCAGGAACCACAACTACTGGGCCCATGTCCCACAACTGCTGAAGCCCGCATGCTCTAGAGCCTGTGCTCTGCAGCAGGAGAAGACATTGCAATGAGATGCCCACACACCACAGGGAGAGAGTAGCCCCCACTCACTGCAACTAGAGAAAAGCCCAAGAAACAAAGAAGATCCAACACAGCCAAAAAATATTGTAAATCAATAAAATTATTTTTTAAATGATAATCTGAAAAGTCAACAAACATGTTTCTATGGAACTAAACTGTTCAATTTAAATTTTAAATAAAATGTAAAAATCAATTATTTGGTCAGACTGTCCACATGTCCAGTGCTCAATAGCCACATGTGGTTAGTAGCAACTATGTTAGACAGCATACATAGAATATTTCTATCACTGCCGAAAATTCCATTGGACAGCATTGATAGATAAATGCCAACTGAGCAGAGGGGATGCAATGCCTGGGAAGATCTGCACTGACAGGACCAGATTTAGTTCTCCTGTGTGTCAGCTCCTCTTCAGAAAGGAGTGCATTCCTTCTGGAGTTCTCGGAGACTTCCCTTTGTTTACCTGAAATAGCATAGCCTGGGACACAGGATAGAAATGCCCCCCACCTGGGTCACGATAGTTAGCTTTACCAGGCTACCATTCAGAGTGTCCCTGGGAGATCTGCTGTCCTCAAAGATCTCCTATGGCTTCTGCCTCCACAGACAGACACCCACCAACCACAAAGCCAAGGTGACTTTCTTCAGAAAAATATTCTGTTTAGCATTCACCCACTCCCTCTGTAAACATTTATTAAAATGACACCTACTCTGTGCCCGGCACTGAGTTAGATGCTGTATGGAATGATAGAAATAGTCAAGTTATAATTACACTTCTCCCATGCACAAACTCATTTAATTCTCACTGTAAAGTTGACATTGTCATCATCCTATACAGAAGATGAAACTAGGATTCAGAGAATTTAAGTGACAAAATCACAGTCAGAAAATAGCAAGCTCAAGGAAGACTTGAATGGTGCTAAGAAATTCACCTATGTTATATTATTGTATTATTATCAAAAATTCATGCTTTTAATGTTTATAATCTAATTAAGAAGAAAAGATTTTAAAAGCTCCAGTTACTTGTAGAGTTCAGGTGAAGAAAGGAAGTCCACTCTGGGTCGCTTCGTAGGTTACCACAACTGTCAACTAAAAAAAATGCACAACATGAGAGTTGCGATTTAAGTTTTACTTGGGGCAAAATGAGGACTGCAGCCCAGAAGACAGCACCTCAGATAGCTCTGAGAGACTGCTCCAAGGAGCTAGGGGGAAAGGACATTATTATGTGATTTTAGAGAAGGGGAGGCTACATATAATCAAGCGCATATTTTTCCAAAAGGTTTCTACTAGTCTTGTGAAGCGTCTGTGAGTCACAAGAAACGATCATCACCATGAGGGATTTTAGTGCTTGTCTAGATATGAAGAGATATAAGAATTGGGTTCATAAAATCAGCTCCAGAGAATATCTTTCTGAAGACCTGTCCTGCCAGTTTTCCAGAAGCACAGAGTACCTCATTTCTGCTCTCCACCCTGAACTTGTTCAGAGGCTGTTGAAGGTCAGCAGCTGTAGTAGCACATGATATAATCCTTGTAGAGGTAGACAGCAAGCACTCATGGCAAGTGCCAGTTTGTGGTTGACACACACAAATCCAGTTTACAAGTTCGAAAAAATGTGGTAAAACCAGTGATACAGGAGTGCACAGCCACTATGGAGAACAGTATGGAGACTCCTTAAAAAACTGGAAATAGAACTGCCTTATGACCCAGCAATCCCACTACTGGGCATACACACCAAGGAAACCAGAATTGAAAGAGACACATGTACCCCAATGTTCATCGCAGCACTGTTTATAATAGCCAGGACATGGAAGCAACCTAGATGTCCATCAGCAGATGAATGGATAAGAAAGCTGTGGTACATAGACACAATGGAGTATTACTCAGCCATTAAAAAGAATACATTTGAATCAGTTCTAATGAGGTGGATGAAACTGGAGCCGATTAAACAGAGTGAAGTAAGCCAGAAAGAAAAACACCAATACAGTATACTAACACATATATATGGAATTTAGAAAGATGGTAGCGATAACCCTGTATGCGAGACAGCAAAAGAGACACAGATGTATAGAACAGTCTTTTGGACTCTGGGGGGGAGGGACAGGGTAGGATGATTTGGGAGAATGGCATTGAAACATGTATAATACCATATGTGAAACAAATCGCCAGTCCAGGTTTGATGCATGATACGGGATGCTTGGGGCTGGTGCACTAGGATGACCCAGAGGGATGGTACGGGGAGGGAGGTGGGAGGGGGATTCAGGATGAGGAACACGTGTATACTCATGGTGGATTCATGTTGATATATGACAAAACCAATACAATATAGTAAAGTAATTAACTTCCAATTAAAATAAATAAATTTATATTTTAAAAAAGAGAAAAATACAGGAGCATCAAAGAGAGATACTTTTGACAAGCATCAGGGAAGGATTTTTGGATGAAATGACCTTTGAGCTGAGTATTAAGGATGAGATGGGGTCAGCCAGATGGAGTGTAGGGTGGAGAGAAGAGAAATGAAAATAATATTTAATCAAACTTGTCATTTGTATTTCTACTTTGCTTATGTTGGTTTTAAAAATATTTCCAACGTTTTCTTATTTTGGTTCTAGAGATTAAATTTAAAAAAGAATTGTGTTATGCTAAGGCTATAAAAGAATTAGTTAAGGATTTTTTCTTAACCTGAATTAAGTGTTTAAAAGTTAGAACATGACTGAACTCAACAGAAAGGAAAATTATCTGATGTTGAAAGGAAGAGAAAAGTCAATGATGCAGTCATTTATCCTTATAATTTACTCTGCCCAGACTGCTCTTTTTTCCAGATATCTGCCTGACTCACTGCATTCTGGTCTCATCTCAGATGATATTACTGGAGAGGTGTTTCCCTACAATACTACTTAAAATGTGCTTCTTAGACATTTCATAGATTTTAGTACTGTGAATGGTATCTTATGTTCTATAATTTTTTATAATTGCTTTGTTTGCTGCTCAGGTAGACAAATGCTATTGATTTCTTAAGTTAATAATAGAATTGTGAAATTCAGTGAACTCTCATATCTAACATTTGTTGACTGTTTTCATATTTTTTAAACTATAAGAAAAATCAACAGCAAAACCAGAGTTGTCTGTACCCTTCCTACTCTTTTAACATATTTCATTTTCTCTATTATTATTTTACCAGTCTCTAGTATTGTGTTTAAAAACTGGGATTCTTGTCTTTTCCTGACATTAAAAGATCTGCATCTAAAGTTTTTCCATTAAATGTAACTTTGACTCAAATCTTTGTCAAACTGAGGAATTTTTTCAAAGAGTTTTAAATTACACATTCCCAGGTGGTGCCTGCTGGCTCAGACGGTAAAGCGTCTGTCTACAATGCAGGAGACCCAGGTTCGATCCCTCGGTCGGGAAGATCCCCTGGAGAAGGAAATGGCAATCCACTCCAGTACTATTGCCTGGAAAATCCCATGGACAGAGGAGCCTGGTAGGCTACAGTCCATGGGGCCGCAAAGAGTCTGACACGACTGAGCGACTTCACTCCACTTCACTTCAGGTGGTGCTAGTGGTAAAGAACCCAGCTGCCAATGCCAGAAACATAAGAGCCCAGAGTTCAATGCTGGATCAGGAAGATCCCCTGGAAAAGGAAATGGCAACCCACTCCAGTATTCTTGCCTAGAGAATCCCATGGACAGAGGAACCTGGCAGGGTCCAGTCCATAGCGTCATGAGTCAGACATGACTGAAGTGACTTGGCACACAGCACATTGAATTTTAGGTTTGTCATAGCTTTTCTTCCAAGGAGCAAGAGTCTTTTAGTTTCAGGGCCATAGTCACCATCCACAGTGATCTTGGAGCCCAAAAGATAAAATCTGTCACTCTTTCCAATTTGTCCCCATCTATTTGTCTTGAAGTGATGGGACCAGATGCCACGATATAAGTTTTTTGAATGCTGAGTTTTTGTTTTGTTTTAATTTATTTATTTTTTAATTGAAGAATAATTGCTTTACAGAATTTTGTTGGTTTCTGCCAAACATCAACATGTATCAGCTATGGTATACAAATGTTGAGTTTTAAGCTAGCTTTTTCATTCTCCTCTTTTACCTTTATCAAGAGGGTCTTTAGTTCCTCTTCACTTTCTGCCATTAAACTGATATCATCTGCATATTTGAAGTTGTTGATATCTCTCCCAGCAATCTTGATTCCAGCTTGCGAGTCATCCAGCCCAGTATTTCACATGATGTATTCTGCATATAAGTTAAATAAGCAGGGTGACAATATACAGCCTTGACGTACTTCTTAAAAAGCAGAGACATCACTTGGCACACAAGATCCGTATAGTCAAAGCTATGGTTTGTCCAGTAGACACGTACAGATGTGAGAGTTGGACCATAAAGAAGGCAGAGTGCCAAAGAATTGATGCTTTTGAACTGTGATACTGGAAAAGACTCTTGAGTGTCCCTTGGACAGCAAAGAGATCAAACCAGTCAATCCCAAAGGAAATCAACTCTGAATATTCATTGGAAGGACTGATGCTGAAGCTGAAGCTCCAACACTTTGGCTAGCTGATGCAAAACCCCAACTCATTGGAAAAGACCCTGATGCTGGGAAAGACTGAGGGCAAGAGGAAAAGGGGGCAACAGAGGATGAGATGGTTGGAAGGCATCACTGACTCAATGGACATGAGTTTGAGCAAACTCTGGGAGGCAATGAAGGACACAAACTTGGTGTGCTGCAGTTTATGGGGTCACAAAGAATTGGACATGTCTTAGTGACTGAACAAGAACATCGCACTTTAAACCAAAAACCTTATTTTGCAACTGCTAAGATAATCATGTGTTTTTTTCTCTTTTAATGTAGTAAAATTAATTTATAGATTTTCTGATGTTAAGGTGTTTTTGCATTTGGGGGCTAAATATTATTTGATCACGGATTGTTTTTTAAATGCACTGTTGGATTCAATTAACTATTTTAGTTTTAAAATGTTTATAAATATGCTATTTCTAGCATAAAATGGGTCATCTGAGCCTAGAGAATTTGGGAGGGGAAATTTTTTGTTATCATTTCTGGGTTTAAATGGTTATTATTTTGTATCTTTCTGGAGCCAACTTTGAAATTTATATTTTCCAGAAATTTATCAATTTTATTTATGTTTTGTTTTCATATTTTAATTAAGATCTCTCTTGTGTCTATTTATATTTTTTATTATAAATGGTATTTATTTCCATCTTTTCTTGATTCACACTACCAGAGATATATTTATCTTACTGATCTTTTCAAAACTTTTAATTTTGTGAAGCTCCCACCCTCCCTCTCTCTATCCCCTCTCACTCTCACTCTCCTTTTTTTTTTTCCTCTCTCACACAGGATTAGATTAAGATACAAATTACAGGAAAACCCAAAATGCCAGTGGCTTGCACAAAACAAAATATGCCTTCTTTCTTAAGTGTAAAAAATCTTGAGCTAATTCAGGGTTGTTATGTTTCTCTAGGTGTCAGGGATCAAACTATATGTATTTTGGTGTTGCATGGTTTCCATTTCAGTCCAAGATGACTACTGGACTTCCAGTCATTAAAGCTGTATTTTTAGTCAGCAGGAAGGAGAAATGTTTTTTAAAAACACATTTCATAACTTGCACATATAATTCTACTTATATTCCACTGAGCAGAATTTGCTCATAGAAATACTCCTAGCTGAAGAAATAAGTCTCTATTATGGGCAGTTATATACCTAGAGCAGGAAAGGATACATAATTGGAGAGGCGCAGTGAAAAATTTGAAAAACAAATTTTTCAAAAACTGTATGCGAGACAGCAAAAAAGACACAGATGTATAAAAAACTGTTAAGAATTTCAAGATGGCAAGGTGAAAGCATCAAGCTAATCTTGGAGCACTGTACTATGTGTGACTGCACAGGTCACATGCCCATGAAACTGATCTTGCCCCGGGGTTCTCTATTTAATGAAGAAAAGGAGGAGAAACATTTAAAGACAGCTGGAAGTCTACGCCCCATTATTTAATTTAATCATTTCTGCCTTTCCCCGCCTTTGTGGTTCTTTTGGACTTTCCAGGTGTCTCAGTGGTAAAGAATCTTCCATGAGTCAGGAGGATTCCCTGGAAGAGGAAATGGCAGCCCACTCTAGTACTCTTGCCTGGAAAATCCCATAAACAGAGGAGACTGGAGGGCTATAGTCCACAGGGTCGAAAAGAGCTGGACAGAACTGAGCACACATGCAGACACGAGTGGTTCTTAGGGTATACTCTTCTTGATTTGAACATTTAGCTAATTGCTGTATTTCCTTTAAAAATGTTATGTATTTCCTTCCATGTACTTAGATAGGTATCATTTCTATTGCCATTTTACAAAGCATAAGAATAAGCACTGAGAAGTTGAATAACATGATCAAGTTCAAAGAGTTTATTGGCAACGTAATTGGGATATGAACCCAACCAACTTATCTGAATTCCATGGTTTCAACTAGTGCAACATACTACCACTCTGCACCATGCATACATCTTAATTGTACCTGTCACTTGAGTTGCAACTTACTTCCATGTATCTCCCTTTCCAATTGTGAGTATATAGTAAATTTAAAATGTGCACAACAATTATTCTGTTTAGGGATACACACTTGGGTGATAAAACCATAAAGAAACATATAGAAGTGATTGTGTGTCCTTGGTAAGTCTTGATTGTCTCCAAGAAATATAAGTATCACATACACACACACACACACACACACACACACACATACACACATATACACACCCTCAGTGAGATGTGATTATTTCTTGGGTGAACTAGAGGGGAAATCAGTAGTGATATCTTTCTGTTAGGGATAGGCAATGACTGAGAAGGGCAGAAGCTAAGGGAAAACTGACACAAATCAGACATATATCAACAAAACATCATAGGACAAATTGTTCTCCTTCAGAGAGAAGTAGAATTTCAAAAGAAGGGAATGAGATCACGGGCCTCAGAGATTTGGAAGAAGATAGAGTTAAAGAAGAAAGGTCAAGGAAACTGAAAAAGGAAAATGGTCTCAAGGATGGAAATTCCCACAAAGGCCACCCTCTTTTTGAAGGACCAAGTCTAAAAAGCTTCATTTGCTCCATAAAAAGACACTGCTGAAAATGGATGTGTTTCAGTCCCTGTTTCTCCCACTTCTTGCTAAGTGCTACCTCCTTAAAGAACTTTGTATATTTTACATAATTCTTAATTTTGGTGAGATTAGCAGGACAGGGTAGTCCAAGAAGGGTCAGACTTCACTTCACCTACGCTTAATACCTTGGGACTCCAGTGGAGATGAGACTGCAGAATGCATTGTACTCATATATAAATTAATTTTTTAATTGAGATCTCACAATATATATTGTCCGCGCCTTAGTTTTATCACTTAATGTTAATCAATGAGAATTTTCTCAGGTCACAAGGTCTTCTTTGAAAACACTATTCCTGTTGCTCTAAAAATATTCATCTTATTGAGGTACAATAACTAAACCATTCCCTTCTTCTTGGATATTTAGGTCAATTAGGTCTTCCTTTTTTTTTCTATCATAAATAATGCTGTAGTGAACATCCTTGTGCACATATCTTTGATCATCATCTCCAATCAGTTCCTTGATTTGGATTTCTAGATATGAGGTCACTGGATCAGAGAGTGTGAATTTTCAAGACTCTTGCAACATATTGGTAAATCGTTCTCCCTAAGGACCTCATCCCTTTATCCTCTCACAAGCAGGGTGTGCAAGTGCCTGTTACACAATACCTTTACCAACATTCTGGCTGTGATATTTACACAAAAAATGTTTTACCCAATTAACCAGGACACATGCACTGATAGAACTTAAACATCTGCTGAGAAGAAACTTGAGAAGTTTGGTTTAAATGTGGAAAAGCTAATTGCAGTTGTCACAGATGGGGCACCTGCCAAAAACAAGGAAAATTGTTTTCATCAGTTTAGGAGAGAAGGCTTGTGCAGTCCAGCTTTCATGCCTCTTTCAGAGTGTGCGGTATGAACTAGAGGGTGTGCTGAGTTCTCTGTGATTTAATGAGAGTACAGGTGAAGATTTCAAGCTTTCTTCATGCTCATGCCTTAACTGATACTTATTTGTATATTTGAAAGAAGATTCAGTAGGGTATGGAAATCTAGCTTATTTCCAGAAGATAGAATCTAGTTTATTTCCAGAAGATGGCTTATTTTTTAATATAAATTTATTTATTTTAATTGGAGGTTAATTACTTTACTATATTGTGTTGGTTTTGCCATACATCAACATGAATCCACCATGGGTGTACACGTGTTCCCCATCCTGAACCCCCCTCCCACCTCCCTCTCCAAACCATCCCTCTGGGTCATCCCAGTGCACCAGCCCCAAGCATCCTGTATCTTGCATCAAACCTGGACTGGTGATTCATTTCATATATGATATTATACATGTTTCAATGCCATTCTCCCAAATCATCCCACCCTCACCCTCTCCCACAGAGTCCAACAGACTGTTCTATACATCTGTGTCTCTTTTGCTGTCTCGCATACAGGGTTATCGTTACCATCTTTCTAAATTCCTTATATGGTTTGATTGTTAAAAACTATTTTAAGAAATGAAATTTCAAGCTTGAAGCTAAAAGACTCTCTGACACCCATTTTGCTAAGTTCCCCCAGTGTCATTAGACTGGACTTCATGATGTAACGAATATGGGAATACACTGAGCTTGAAACTATATGGAATAAAACAAAGCTATTGCTGACTTGTTCACGAAAGTCACAACATTTAGTCTGAACATGAGGCCACAGAACCATATTATCCAATGCCCAGAAGAATAACAAATTCTAAAGCCATAGAGTTACATGGTAGATGGGGTAACAATTTCAGAAGAGGTTTCACAGATTAATGCCAATAAGACTAAACTTCCAGAACTGCTACTGGATAAGCATCTCTTCTATCAGTTTTAAGAGAAAGTGATTGTTATTGAGAAATATCAATAACCTCAGATATGCAGATGACACCACCCTTACAGCAGAAAGAAAAGAACTAATGAGCCTCTTGATGAAAGTGAAAGAGGAGGGTGAAAAAGTTGGCTTAAAACTTAACATTCAGAAAACTAAGATCAGAGCAACCAGCCTCATCACTTCATGGCAAATAGATGGGGAAACAGTGGAAACAGTGAGAGATTTTATTTGGTGGGGAGGCTCCAAAATCACTGCAGATGGTGATTGCAGCCATGAAATTAAAAGACACTTGCTTCTTGGAAGAAAAGCTATGACCAACCTAGACAGCATATTAAAAAGCAGAGACATTACTTTGCCAACAAAGGTCCGTCTAGTCAAAGCTTTGGTTTTTCCAATAGTCATGTATGTGAGAGTTGGACTGTGAAGAAAGCTGAGCACTGAAGAATTGATGCTTTTGAACTGTGGTGTTGGAGAAGACTCTTGAGAGTCCCTTGGACTGCAAGGAGATCCAACCAGTCCATCCTAAAGGAAATCAGTCCTGAATATTCATTGGAAGGACTGATGCTGAAGCTGAAACTCCAATACTTTGGCCACCTGATGCAAAGAACCGACTCTTTGGAAAAGACCCTGATGTTGGGAAAGAATGAAGGCGGGAGGAGAAGGGAATGACAGAGGATAAGAAGGATAAGATGGCATCACTGACACAATGGACATGAGTTTGAGTAAGCTCTGGGAGTTGGTGATGGACAGGGAAGCCTGGCTTGCTGCATCCATGGGGTCACAAATAGTCTGACACGACTGAGTGACTGAACTGAACTGATTGATATGGTTAACTATGCCCAGTAAAAATATCCCTCAACTTGTGTAGGAAAGTATATAAATTCCAGAACTGCCTGGAAATTTACTGCTATGTAATGAAACACTAGGCCATTAAATTTTTCTATACAATATGTGAAAAGAAAGCTTAATATACAATAGTGATATAAACCTGGACTTGGAATAGAGATGTTTTGATTTATAAGTACAACAGTTTTCAATAATAGTTTAACCTGATAAAAACCTATATCCTCACTGAGTTGATCAAAATAGATCAATTAAACTACTAGGCTGAAAACTGTATATTTCTGTCCTGTTTAGGAAATAGGATTAATTTTTCCAAAACAGTTGTGCTACATTTAATACAGTTTAATTTTATATTTTTTGAACAGGGGCCTTCCCAGGTGGCTCAGTGGTAAAGAATCCACTTGCCAATGCAGGAGATGCCAGAGACACAGGTTTGATCCCTGAGTTGGGAAGATTCCCTTGTGTAGGAAATGGCAACCCACTCCATTATTCTTGCCTGGAAAATTCCAAGGACAGAGGAGCCTGTCCACAGCAGGTGCTGCACCCCATGGGTTCACAATGATTCAGACATGACTTAATGACGGAACAACATTTTTGAACAGCCTAAAGGTTTCACTTCCCGTCATTGTATTGTAGACTGCAAAAAAACACACAACCTTAAAGTTGAGCGTTATGTTTTACTTGGTGGAAATTTTTAGGACTTCAAGTCCAGAAGGCAGCATCTCAAGTAATCCTGAGAGAACTGCTTGATGCAAGAGGGGAAGCTGAGTTATACGGAAGTTTGGCAACAAAGTGCAGGTAGTCAGAACATCAAAAAATTATGGATAATTAGGGAAAACCAGATATCCCAAGTTAAGGAATTTACTGCTTTTATACGCATAGGAAGATGCAAGACTCTGGGCTTACTGAAATCATTCCTTTGATAAGTATCTCAGCATCCTGTTTTCACATCCTGAATATCCTCAGGGTTTAACACAGGGAGTGGTTGTAGCATGATGGCTGCTAGATAGCAGGTATCCTTTTCCCTCCTGAGTTTCCTCAGGCTCACTGGCTCATGTTGGAAGGCTGAAATTGCTGATGACTATAGCATCCTTCCTGAGCTAGCTTAAAAAAGCTGACTTAGAACTCAACATTCAAAAAACTAAGATCATGACATCCTGTCCCACCACTTTATTCAAATAGATGGGGAAACAATGACAGATTCTATTTTCTTGGGCTTCAAAATCGATGCACATAGTTACTGCAGTAATGAAATTAAAAGATGCTTGGTCCTTGAAAGAAAAGCTATGACAAACCTAGACAGCATATTAAAAAGCAGAGACATTACTTTTCTGACAAAGGTCCGTATAGTCAAAGCTATTGTTTTTCTAGTAGTCATGTATGGATGGATGTGAGAGTTGGACCATAAAGAAAGCTGAGCGCTAAAGAATTGATGCTTTTGAACTGTGGTGTTGGAGAAGACTCTTGAGAATCCCTAGGATTAGCAAAGAGATCAAACCAGTCAATCCTAAAGGAAATCAGTCCTGAGTATTCATTGGAAGGACTGATGCTAAAGCAGAAGCTCCAATACTTTGGCCACTTGATGCAAAAAACACTCCTTGGAAAAGACCCTGATGCTGGAAAAGATTAAAGGCAGGAGGAGAAGGGGATGACAGAAGATAAGATGGTTGGATGGCATCACCGACTCGATGGACATGAGCTTGAGCAAGCTCCAAGAGTTTATGGTGTACAGGGAAGCCTGGCGTGCTGCAGTCCATGGCGTCACAAAGAGTTGGACACAACTGAGCAATTGAACTGAACAGACTGATAGCATCCTTGTTTACTGATATGGCAGAAAATATTCCATTTCTCAGAATTATTGAATATGATAGGCATAGGTAATAAAAGGTAGGCACAAGTTTTGGAGTAGAGAAAGTCAAAGTACAAATCCTGGCTCCACCAATGCATGAAATTCTCTCCTTGGCCTTTAATGTCCAACAACCTGGCTAGGCTTGCCTTTCCAATCTCACCTCCAACCCCACTCCTCTTCACTCACCATGCTCCAGCCACACAAGCTCCTTGCTGTTCCTCAAACACTTCAAGCTTGTTTCCCTTTCATAATCTATTGCTCCCCTTTGATGGAACTGCTCTTCCTTCATATCTTCGTATCATTTGCTCTCTCACTTTATTCATGTCTTTTTTTAAATATCACCTCCTCAGAGACATCCTCCCTGACCACTCAACTAAAATAACCCACACTTTCAGTCACTAATTATTACATTAGCCAGATTTTTTTCTTTACTATCTAAAATCATAAATTTTTAAATTTACCTAATTATTAATTATTTTCCCATTATAATCTCTATGAGAGCAGGAGTCTTACCTGTTTTGTGCCCTGCTATATCATCAGCAGATAGGATAACTTTGGACACGTCATAGATACTTAATAAACATTTTTGAATGAATGATTAAATACATGAATGAACCAACAAAAGCTAGGATAATTCTATGCACAGCTATTTGGGGAGTACACAAAAGGTGTACCTAACCTAAATTTGCAGTTGAAATGGAGTATGATCAAAGGAAATTTCCTAGAGGAAGATAAACTATAATCTGAAGTTTTGAAAGATGAGTAGGAAGAAGGAGATGATTCTAGGTGAAGGAAACAGAGATCTGAGGGGCAGAGGATAAGAGAATACAGCCTGAATATTCAGGAAACCGCAGGTAATCTGGGATGATTCATCAAAATGTGAACAGAAGAAAATGGCTTCTGTGTGGTTGGAGGGATTGAGTATAGTCCCTGAACACTTATAAATGATTTGAGACCCAAAGCTGCTAAAAACATCCTCTTTCTAAATGCTGCCAAGGGTGATCAAAATAGTCTGGACTTTCCTTCCAGTAGATTCCCAGAAATCCGAGAAGTTAACCACAACATGGAATGAGGAAGAATTCTTTAAAATTCTCTGTGTGTGACTTGTTCATTTCCCTTCCTACATCCATTCCCCAATTAAGATCTGATAGAGATTGAGGTCAGCTGTCCTTCAGGACATCCAACAAGATCCATAATTATTATAAGCAGATTCTATACAGTGAGTTCATCCTTCATAGCTGCATTTAATAATGTGTTGCTATATGTGTCTTGGGAGATGCCCCACAATAAACTGATTGCAAAAGATGTCATTTCATGTATGCATGTTTCCATTGCTTTTACAGTGGCCAAGTTAAGAGCCGCATGTCCTCTGCATTTGGAGGGAGAAGATACGTGTTGCTTTGCAGTGGGTAAAATGGTCCAAACAAAAAACCATATCCATACCCCCAAGGAGTTTGTAATCCAAAAGCAAGAGTGGACATGCTATGAAACACTGCAGAACAATACCCACACAATACATGCAGATAGAGCAGCATATGTCTATCACAGCTGGAATGCTTTGTAAAGGATCCCCAAACCATTGCTAGTCTTTGAACATTTCCCCAGTTCAAAGCACAGAATACCATCTCTTATCAGCAAACTCAGAAAAGCCAAGCAAGATGCTTAAAACAGACATAAGTAAAGGTCATATTCCTAAACTGTAGAAACTAAAAAGTAAAGCTCCCTGACAAACTACTGCCATGCACATTACCATCCACCCTCAGTGGTAACATACTCTGTATTCATGTTGTCAGAGGCAAATACAACTCATTGACTTTTCCTGATAAGATGCCACTTTGTTCTTTAGTTGTTCAGTTGTGTCCAACTCTTTTGCAACTCTGTAGACTTTAGCCCTCCAGGTTCCTCTGTCCATGGGATTTTCCAGGCAAGAATACTGGAATGATTTGCAATTTCCCCTTCTAGGTTATCTTCCATATTCAGGGATCAAACCTGCACCTTCTTGTGTCCTGTGTTACAGGCGGATTCTTTTAATGCTGAACCATTGGAAAGTCCAAGATACCACTAACCAATGATTAAATGAAGATCTTGGATAAACATCTTTTGGGAACAAAAAGGAAAAAGTTAAAGAATTAATCTTTTGGCTTAAGTTCATTAGTAATTAAAACCCTAGAGCTGTTACTGCTTTTATTATCCTTGTTGCTAACATCTGCAAACAAAAAATAGAAAGGGAACTGGGATGTGATGAAAAGAACACTGAAACGAGAGCCTGATCAGCTTTTTATGCTCAGCAAGTCACCTCATCTTTCTAACCTCCATTTTTCCTAACTGTAAAATAGGAGCAATTAATTGTGAACAGTCTACTTCACTAGACTGTTTAGTCTTTGTGATCCCATGGACTGCAGTCTGCCAGTCTCCTCTGTCAGTGAGGATTCTCCAGGCAAGAATACTGGAGTGGATTGCTATGCCCTCCTCCAGGGGATCTTCCCAACCCAGGGACTGAACCCAGGTTTCCTGAATTACAGATGGATTCTTTACCGACTGAACCACCACGGAAGCCCAGAAATTAGTTTGCATATATTATTAAGGCATTTTCTAAACCAGAAAGCACTGCAAATGTTAGAGCTTATTATGTAATGTCCATTGTTTCTGTGTTATCCTAAATTCCCGTGGAAACCATTCAAGTGACCCTCTAAGCATTTGTGTTATTTTTTAAATATATTTTACTTTTTAGAATAGTTTTAGATTTACAGAAAAGTTGAGAAAAGAGTACATAAAGAGTTCTTAAATACCCTACACCTTATTTCCCCCTATTATTATGTTAGTATGGTTTCCAATATTGATACAGTATTATTAACCAGTTCATGCATGCTTAATCGTGTACAATTCTGCAACCTCATGGACTGTAGCCCTCCAGGCTCCTCCATATTTTCAAGAATACTGGAGTGGGTTGCCATTTCCTACACTAGATTATTAACCAGACTTGAGAGTTTATTGATATTTCCTTTGCTTTACCTAATATCCATTTTCCTTTCCAAAATCCCATGCTGAGTATCACTTTACATTTAGTTGATATGTCTCCTGAGGCTACTCTTAACTGTGACATTTTCACAGATTTTCCCCATTTTTTATGACTTTAAGCGCTATTACTCAAAATGATGCCCCTGTATTGCAATTTCTCTGATATTTTTCTCATGATTAGACAGTGGGTATGGGTTTTGTGGAAGATGATAACAGAGGTAAGTTGCCATTTTCATCACATAATATCAAAGGTATATAGTATCAATATGATTTACGACATTGAGGTTGATCTTGGTCACCTGGCTGTGGTAGCATTTGTCAGTTTTCTTCACTAAAAAGTTGTACTTTTTCCCCCCTTTCTGTACTATATTCTTTGGAGGAAATCACCAAAGCCCATACTTGAGTAGTTATGCTTCCTCTCTCTGGTTTTGTTTTTACCAAATAAAAGTAATATGCCCATGGTACATAACTTGCCTTTTTGCAATAGGGACTGTTACCTTTTAAGATATTTTCAAAGAGCTGGTATGAAATCACTCTTTTCAGAAGAAAAACTACAGTAACAGTAGCTTTCTATTCCTTGCCTTGAAAATCACAGTTCCCAGTTTTACTTCAAGATAATTTTTATCTTAAAGAAAAAAGTTTGCTTTGTTAAATTTGCCATTCAGTGCTTAAGGGGGCCTGTCCTCTTCATACAGTTCTGTCTTTCCTTCTTTTTTCTACTTTTTTATCTGCACCTTCTTTAAAAAGAAAACTCATGCATTCATTTCTTCTTTTAGATTTTTCCACCATGCTGCTTCAAATATGTTGCTTGTATAATTTTCTGAGATAAAAAATTAGAATCTAAACTTCTCTCTGAGGGAATATTACCTTTGAAGTTCAGGGAGGCATCAGAATCAAAGTGAAATCTACAATTTACTTCCCTACAACAAATTCTGGGAAGATAAAACTAACAAAATACAAAAGGAAAAATCTGTTTCAAACTGATAATAAAGATGCAGTAATGACTAGAAATAAAGAAAACATGAGGAAGTCATGAATAAGAACTACTTGGTTTATGACAATTGCATTTCCCTAAACCTCAGCAAGCCAAAGTATCTAAACCTCAAACTTCTGATTCAGTCATTCCTGGACAAACTTAATATCTCAAATACAAGTTTCTGTGGCAGAATAAAAAGAGTAAACGTACAAACACACCCAGCGAAATCTGACACAAGGAATTTAGATGGATCAAACAGGAGCCACTAAAAAGAAAATCATACAGAGGTAGGTAATATTCTTCTGGGGCTTCCCAATGGCTTAGCAGCAAAGAATCCACCTGCAAAGCAGGAGACACAGGAAACATGAGTTTGATCCCTGGGTCTGGAAGATCCCCTGGAGGAGGACGTGGCAACAGACTCCAGTATTCTTGCCTGGAGAGGAGCCTGGTGGACTGCAGTCCATAGGGTCACAAAGAGTCAAATGTGACTAACACGCGTGCAATCATTTTCTAAAGATGGTAATGTGGATGTACAATTCTTGTCATCTTGAAAATCAAAAATTTACACATATCCAGGAAAGAAATTTTGCACTTGGCTAACATACTCTTAATTTTTTAACAGAAATAATAATAATAATAATAATTAAAAGCTTCCTAGTCACAAGCAATACAATATAAAGTAAGGAATACCAGTTTTTGAATCAGAAGAAACTGAATTCAAATTCCAGCCTCACCACTTACTAGCTGTATGACTGTATGATGAATTATTTAACTTTCGTGAATCTCAATTTCCTCATCTATAGAAGACACACTAGACCTACCTTATGAGTCATTAGGATGATTAGGTACATGTTAGATACATGGCAAAAAAGTCTAATTAATATATAGCAGACTCTGAATTAGAGAGAAAGAAGATACTATTTGGATCCACTCAGTTTTTAATCTTAGTGGAAGAAATGGAGACTAATCAAGGAAAAACAAAAATCAATAAAATTATTAAAATTATAAATTCTACAAGGTCACTTAAAAAAAATGTGTTTTCCCTGAGTAGGTGATGATGGAACTAAAATATATCACTGAAAAAGCTGAAATAAAAAATGAAAATGTTAGTTGCTCAGTCGTGTCTAACTCTTTGCAACCCCATAGATTGTAGCCCACCAGATTCTTCTGTCCATGGAACTTTCCAGGCAAGAATACTCCAGTCAGTAGCCACTCCCTTCTCCAGATCTTCCTGACCCAGGGATTGAACCTGGGTATCCTGTTTTACAGGCAGATTCTTTACTATCTGAGCCACCAGGGAAGTAGGCATTAAATAAATAAAGCCCCAAGGAAGAGCAATTAAGATAAAGGAAACATGATATGCAAAGTTCCCATGATGAGGGAAGGAAGGGTGCTTTCAAGGAAATGAAAGGAGAATACAAGCATGAGGGACAGTGCAGTGAGAGACGCAGCAGAAGCCAGGGCAAGCAAAGTCTTGTAGACCATCTTGAGGATTTGGGTCCTTGCCATACAAATAATGAAAAAGCATTTAAAGGTTTTGAACAAAGCAGTGACATTATTAAACCAGGTTCGCTCAGGCTGCTGTGGGGATAAACTATATGGGGCAGGAAGTTCAGTTCAGTTCAGTCACTCAGTCGTGTCCGACCCCTTGCAACCCCATGGACTGCAACACGCCAGGCTGCCCTGTCCATCACCAACTCCCAGAGCTTACTCAAACTCATGTCCATTGCATCAGTGATGCCATCCAACCATCTCATCCTCTGTCATGCCCTTTTCCTCCCACCTTCAATCTTTCCCAGCATCAGGGTCCTTTCCAATGAGTCAGTCTTTCCCATCAGGTGGCCAAAGTATTGGAGTTTCAGCTTCAGCATCAGTCCTTCCAGTGAATATTCGGGACTCATTTCCTTTAGGATGGACTGGTTGGATCTCCTTGCTGTCCAAGGGACTCTCAAGAGTCTTCTCCAACACCACAGTTCAAAAGCATCAATTCTTCAGAGTTCAGCTTTCTTTATAGTCCAACTCTCACATCCATACATGACTATTGGAAAAACCACAGGTTTGACTAGATGGACCTTTTTTGGTAAAGTAATGTCTCTGCTTTTTAATATGCTGTCTAGGTTGGTCATAGCTTTTCTTCCAAAGAGCAGGCATCTTTTAATTTCATGGCTGCAGTCACCATCTGCAGTGATTTTCGAGCCCAAAACAATAGTCTGTCACTGTTTCCATTGTTTCCCCATCTATTTGCCATGAAGTGATGGGACCAGATGCCATGATCTTAGTTTTCTGAATGTTGAGCTTTAAGCCAACTTTTCACTCTCGTCTTTCACTTTCATCATTAGTTCATTAGCTCATTAGTTCTTCTTTGCTTTCTGCCATAAGAGTGGTGTCATCTGCATATCTGAGGTTACTGATATTTTTCCCAACAATCTTGATTCCAGCTGCTGCTTCATCCAGCCCAGCATTTTGCATGATGTACTCTGCATATAAGTTAGATAAGCAGGGTGACAATATATAGCCTTGATGTACTCCATTCCCAATTTGGAACCAGTCTGTTGTTCCATGTCCAGTTCTAACTGTTGCTTCTTGACCTGCATACAGATTTCTCAAGAGGCAGGTCAAGTGGTCTGGTATTCCTATCTCTTTCAGAATTTTCCACAGTTTATTGTGATCCACACAGGCAAAGGCTTTGGCATAGTCAATA
This sequence comes from Oryx dammah, assembly GCF_014754425.2. Classification (NCBI taxonomy): domain Eukaryota; kingdom Metazoa; phylum Chordata; class Mammalia; order Artiodactyla; family Bovidae; genus Oryx; species Oryx dammah. The sequence continues at coordinate 94,071,370 of NW_024070212.1, read as the reverse complement.
AGACAAAAGTAGATGTTTTTCTGGAACTCTCTTGCTTTTTTCTTGATCCAGTGGATGTTGGGAATCTGATTTCTGGTTCCTCTGCATTTTCTAAATCCAGCTTGAACATCTGGAAGTTCATGGTTCACATACTGTTGAAGCCAGGTTTGAAGAATTTTGAGCATTACTTTGCTAGTGTGTGAGATAAGTGCAATTGTGCAATAGTTTGAGCATTCTTTGGTATTGCCTATCTTTGAGATTGGAATGAAAACTGACCATTTCCAGTCCTGTGGCCACTGCTGAGTTTTCCAAATTTGCTGGCATATTGAGTTCAGCACTTTCACAGCATCATCTTTTAGGATTTGAAATAGCTCAACTAGAATTCCATCACCTCCACTAGCTTTGTTTGTAGTGATGCTTCCTAAGGCCCACTTGACTTTGTATTCCAGAATGTCTGGCTCTGGGTGAGTGATAGATACAGGAATTCTTGAGGAAGCCAAGGCAGCAGGCTAAGCTGGGGATGAGAGAGGCATCAGAAGAGTAAGTGCAGGCACAGAGAAATTAGTAAGCTATAGAACCAAAATTGGCAGGTCTATCTTCCCCCAAATTTTGTGTTTTCTAGCTTTGTATGTTATAATAAAAAACTAAATACCTGCAGTGAACAAACATAGGAAGCAGGATACTGAGTTAAAGAATTTCCCCAGGGCCTAGCACTTAGGTTTCTTCCCAAGGATGCAATCACATGGAGAAAGTGAAGAGCACAGGATAGAAGTGTTCTCAGAAAACCAAAGGACCAAATATATGAGGGAGGGAGAGTGGCTCGGTGGTAGAAATGACACTGGGTACAGACCCTGCACCCAACACAGATTGAAGCTTTAGGCCCAGCTCTGCCGCATACGTTTAAACAAACAAACCCATTCTCCTCTTCAGACCAATCTCATCTGTGAAATGACCAGGAGGAACTAGTTGATCTCTAGGATTCTTAAAGGTAACTTAGCACAGTGGTGCAGAGTACAGGTTCTGGAGCCATTATATTAACAAACACGTAATGAGCACTTACCATGCCCCAGGCATTGTTCTAAGCATTATATACAAACTGCCTTAATCCTCTCAATAAAACTGTTGAAAGTGAAAATGAAGTTGCTCAGTTGTGTTGGACTCTTAACGGCCCCATGCATTATACACTCCAAAGAATTCTCTAGGCCAGAATACTGGAGTGGGTAGCCTTTCCCTTTTCCAAGGGATCTTCCCAACCCAGGGATCAAACCCAGGTCTCACACATTGCAGGCAGATTCTTTACCAGCTGAGCCACAAGGGAAATGCAGGTAGTAACTATTATTATTCTCATCAGCTTCACTTTATATTTGAGAAAATCCAAAGTGAAGAGGAGCTAAAAAGCCTCTTGATGAAAGTGAAAGAGGAGAGTGAAAAAGTTGGCTTAAAGCTCAACATTCAGAAAATGAAGATCATGGCATCCGGTCCCATCACTTCATGGGAAATAGATGGGGAACAGTAGAAATCGTGTCAGACTTTATTTATTTATTTTTTTTTTTGGCTCCAAAATCACTGCAGATGGTGACTGCAGCCATGAAATTAAAAGACGCTTACACCTCGGAAGAAAAGTGATGACCAACCTAGATAGTATATTCAAAAGCAGAGACAATACTTTGCCAACAAAAGTCCGTCTGGTCAAGGCTATGGTTTTTCCAGTGGTCATGAATGGATGTGAGAGTTAGACAATGAAGAAGGCTGAGCACTGAAGAAGTGATGTTTTTGAACTGTGGTGTTGGAGAAGACTCTTGAGAGTCCCTTGGACTGCAAGGAGATCCAACCAGTCCATTCTAGAGGAAATCAGCCCTGGGATTTCTTTGCAAGGAATGATGCTAAAGCTGAAACTCCAGTACTTTGGCCACCTCATGCGAAGAGTTGACTCATTGGAAAAGATTCTGATGCTGGGAGGGATTGGGGGCAGGAGGAGAAGGGGACAACCCAGGATGAGATGGCTGGATAGCATCATGGACTCGATGAACGTGAGTCTGAGTGAATTCCGGGAGAAGGTGATGGACAGGGAGGCCTGGTGTGCTGCGATTCATAGGGTCGCAAAGAGTCGGACACGACTGAGCAACTGAACTAAACTGAACTGAGGCATAGAGAGAAGCACAAGCTGGAATCAAGATTGCCGGGAGAAATATCAATAACCTCACATATGCAGATGACAACACCTTTATGGAAGAAAGTGAGGAGGAACTAAAAAGCCTCTCGATGAAAGTGAAAGTGGAGAGTGAAAAAGTTGGCTTAAAGCTCAACATTCAGAAAACAAAAATCATGGCATGTGGCCCCATCACTTCATGGGAAATAGATGGGGAAACAGTGGAAACAGTGTCAGACTTTATTTTGGGGGCTCCAAAATCACTGCAGATGGTGACTGCAGCCATGAAATTAAAAGACACTTACTCCTTGGAAGAAAAGTTATGACCAACCTAGATAGCATATTGAAAAGCAGAGACATTACTTTGCCAACAAAGGTCCATCTAGTCAAGGCTATGGTTTTTCCTGTGGTCATGTATGAATGTGAGAGTTGGACTGTGAAGAAAGCTGAGCACCGAAGAATTGATGCTTTTGAACTGTGGTGTTGGAGAAGACTCTTGAGAGTCCCTTGGACTGCAAGGAGATCCAACCAGTCCATTCTGAAGGAGATCAGCCCTGGGATTTCTTTGGAAGGAATGATGCTAAAGCTGAAACTCCAGTACTTTGGCCACCTCGTGCAAAGAGTTGACTCATTGGAAAAGACTCTGATGCTGGGAGGGATTGGGGGCAGGAGGAGAAGGGGACGACCGAGGATGAGATGGCTGGATGGCATCACGGACTCAATGGACGTTGAGTCTGAGTGAACTCCAGGAGTTGGTGATGGACAGTGAGACCTGGCGAGCTGCGATCCATGGGGTCGCAAAGAGTTGGACACAACTGAGTGACTGAACTGAACTGAACTGAGGCATAGAGATGTTAAATAACTTTTTCAAGATCTCATAATTATTAAGAGACAGTGATAGGATTTCAATACCATAGTCTATGTGTTATGATATGCACATTCTCTATGATATGCACATTCTTTTAAGGATGTCTAGGTTCAAATACTGGCTCTGAAAAAAAATACTGGCTCTGTTGTTTTTCAGGTGTGTAGGTCCCACTGTGCCTCAGATTTCTTATCTGTAAAAGAGGAATAAAAATAGTTCTTACCTAAATGTATTTTGTGAGGATTAACTGAGTATAATATCTATATATTTACATTGAAATTTATACACAGTGATTAAAAGAATAGGCTTTGGAATTTAGTAAGTACTCAGTAAATGTTCGGTGTGATTATTAATTGATGGCCCAAGGAAGAACAGACACATACATTGTGGAAAACACTTGTTGGCAAGAATGACTCTGATCCCAAGTTTTCATGGTGTTGCCAAGGCAAGGAAGCAAAGTTTATATACAGAGACCCTACAAAGGAGAGCTATTGTCTGTTCTGTGCACGGATTTCTCCTTGTTTCTCTTTATGTCCTTACTTAACATTTGAAAATATGAAAGAAACATGGAGATGGTAAATAAAATAACCTATGAACAAAATAAAATATAATCCCTATATATAGTCCAAAATAATGCTAATTCATTTTGGAGTGCCTTATTGTTTTTATAAACCAATTTATTAAGTCACAGCCAGAATTTAAAAGAAATAACATAATAGGATGGTATAGGGTTGGATAGAAAACATCACAGTGCATTGCAAGTAGTAAAAGTAAGTATTTTTTTCATAAAAATTTTGTTTCAGAGGGAGATAAACAGAGAGATCATGAAAATTATAGTCTTCAACTTGCACAGTTTTTTAAAAGTTTAAGTAACACTGAACTAGACTATTCATTCAACAAACATACACTATCAGTAGTTTGTGCTAAGCTTTCTGCTGGGTTCATAAAAAATAGCTGAATTCCAACTTTAAGTGAAACGGGGAAACAACACTAAACAAAACTACATATAACCTTATGACGCTTGCACCTCACTTCCAGGTAGAAGAGTGATGTTTAGAAGAGAAGGAATGTTTGGAATTGCTAAAGTATCATGGTAACTACACCTCTGGGGAAAAGTGTGCTTATTCTATCAGTAAGATAGCTTGATATATTTTCTTTGCTTTTAGATTTGCCATGATTTTTTAAAGTCTAATGTTTACATGGCCAAGGAAACAGTGAGATATAAATCACATTTTATGTAGCTGATTTAATATATTTTCTTTATTTTTAACAGATTCTTTCCCCCTGGAACATCGTTGGGGGCAAAGGGTGGCATGGGAGAAAATGAGATCTTTGTTCACTCCTTCTCCTCTAGATCCTACCATTATGGGTTAAAAACAGAAGCTGTTGAATTGTGGGAAATAGACATAGTTTAAACCCTGCTGTAATTAGTCCAGGAGCCCCACAGATTGTTAATGAGGTTGTTTGAATTAGCACCTGCTCCTCGAATGGTTGGGTGTGAGCCCATTGGCTGCCAGGCCCCTTGAGTCAGCGAGAGGGATATGGGTTTGGAGGGAGGGGTCTGCACGCTGTCTTGCAGGTGTTTTCTGAGGGTCCCTGAATCAGTATTTTATTTTCTGTGTATTTTGTGTCATTCACTAAATGCAAGAGGCTGGGCTAGATGTTAGAGGAAATGCACAGGTGAGAGACAGCCCTTGCCCACAAAGAACTCATGCAGAGAGACAAGATATTTACACAAGGGACAAAAGCCCAGAGCAGATGTGGAGCAACACAGCGTGAGAACACTGACCTTGGAATGAATCATGGTCCTACCGCTTTCTAGCTGTGTGACCTGGGGCAAAATCACCCTTAAGGAGTTTTAGTTACCTTATCTGCAAACTCAGAATGATTGGGTATTAATAAGGAGCAAATGATAGCCATGAGTGATGTGGGCAGTATCTCACTGAGTGAATACAGTAACTGAGTTGATTACAAAATCAAAGTGCCTGCAAAGAAATACAAGTGAAATGCTTTAGAGCTTTAACGAGGGGACATATCAGGAAAAACTTCTTGGAAGTGGCATCTGAAATAAACCTTACAGGATTTGTCTGATGTTAGAAGGAGGCAGTGGGGGGAAATATTGCCAGGGAGGAAAGGAATAAACAAAGGCATGGAGGTGGGAAGATCTGGGACATTCCAAATGGCAGACATGTTTTTGCTGTGAATTGTAATTATATAGACAAATAAGTGTGGGCTTCCCAAGTGGTGCTGGTAGTAAAGAACCTGCCTGCCAATGTGGGAGATGCAAGAGAGACAGGTTTAATCCCTGGGTTGGTAAGATCCCCTGGAGGAGGGCATGGCAACCCACTCCAGTATTCTTGCTTGGAGAGTCCCCATGGACAGAGAAGCCTGGCAGGCTATAGTCCATAGGGTTGCAAAGACTTGGGCATGACTGGAGTGACTTAGCATGCATGTAGACAAGTCCAGCTGCTAACCTCAAAAAGCTCATAGTCTAATGGGGAGGCAGACGTATGAACTGATAAAGCAAAGTGATACCAGTTTGTGATAGAGGGACTGTGAGAGTCCAGTGGAGGTCCACTTGGACCAGTCTGGGCTAAGGCTGACCAAGTGGGAATGGTAGAGGATGAAGGGGGTAAGGGGGTGAGTGGGACTCAACAGTGGCAGGGAAAATGCTGACTGTGTGGCCCATTCTCAATAAAAATGCCAGTAAGGAAATCATATTGGCACACAGGATAGAAACATGACAAGGATGAAAACTGGTTTGGTAGCAGTGAGAGAATAAGAGAGGCAACCAAGAGCTGCAATCAGAGAGAAAAATGGCAGAATTCTAGAACTTAGAATTGGAGTCATTTAGTGCCATGATTGGACTTCCCTGGTGGCTCAGACGATAAAGCGTCTACCTATAATGCGGGAGACCTGGGTTCAATCCCTGGGTCGGGAAGATCTCCTGGAGAAGGAAATGACAACCCATTCCAGTATTCTTGCCTGGAAAATCCCATGGATGGAGGATCCTGGTGGGCTACACAGTTCATGGGGTCGCAAAGAGTCGGACACGACTGAGCGACACTTACTCACTCACTCACTCAGTGCCATGATGAAGCCTGGAGTTTCTTGTGATGCTGGGTGGCTGAAATGAAGAGAAAGTGAGTCATTGGTGATGAGGATTTCAAGGATTGTGGGATTAAGTGACTAAAAAGATTATTACTGTCTGTTGATGACTAGGAGGGCATAGATAGGAGGAATGCTCTGTGGAGCAGGTCAATGAACCAAGTATTATATAAATATCACCCAGAAAGGTGGCATTGTGTCTTGGAGGGCAATAGCTGGTTTTAGAGTTTTAAATGTTCTATCTACTTACTGCTGAGCACCTGCTCTATGCTAGTCACTTCAGATTTATTTTAGTATCTCCAGTTGTGTAGGTTAGCATATTTGTAGGTTTGCTGTCAGAGAAGGCAATGGCACCCAACTCCAGTACTCTTGCCTGGAAAATCCCATGGACGGAGGAGCCAAGTAGGCTCCAGTCCATGGGGTCGCTAAGAGTCGGGCATGACTGAGCGACTTCACTTTCATTTTTCATTTTCATGCATTGCAGAAGGAAATGGCAACCCACTCCAGTATTCTTGCCTGGAGAATCCCAGGGACAGAGGAGCCTAGTGGGCTGCCATCTCTGGGGTCGCACAGAGTTGGACATGACTGAAGTGACTTAGCAGCAGCAGCAGCAGCAGGTTTGCTGTGACAGGAAGGTCCAAAATAAGTGGTCTAAATAAGATATAAGTTCACTCCTCCATTATGTAAAAGTCTGGATATGTAGTCCACGGCTGCTATGACAACATATAATCATCAAGGTTCCGGGAGCTTTTCTGTTTTGTTGTCCTGCCACCTTGTATCTCTGTTCTCACCATGGCTTCTGCATTCCTATCAACTGGAAGAAGGGGACAGTGAATAGTGTGACCCAGAGTCACCAAGAGTGACTAAGATTCAAAAGAAAGAGGATTAGATTCCCCTCTTGGTGAGGGAGTAGCAAGGTCACATTGCAAAAGAGAAGGTGGGTAGGGACATATTGTGGTAGCCACATTTGGAAAATACAATCTGCCACACTTTATAAAAATGACCTTTAACAGAATGCTGGTCAGCTTAATAAATGTGAATAATCTGCAGGACAAATGATCATGAATAAAATGGATTCCACTTACTTGTTCTGTTCATTTTAATCCATAGAACAACCTTATAATGTAGATTTATTTCACATCCTCATTTTACAGATGTGGGAAGTAGGTAACCTTCCAAGATCCATGAGACAGTTGTGGAGCTGGGATTTGAACCAAAGCCTGTTTGACTCCCAAGTTTGTGCTCTTTCCTGACATGGCACAGGCTCTCACGAAGCCTGACATCCAGAGGAAATGCAACAGAAAAGAAAGATTTGCTTTTCTATCACAAGGACTCAATAAATATTTGCCAACTCTAACCAAGTTAAATCAAACTCCTCGAGGAAAATCTTAGAAACAATATCTGAAAGATGTACATAAAGCTAAAAAAAAGTTAGCTTTGAAAGAAATACATTAACCAGCTAACAAAACAAGCTCTATGTGAACACCATTTCTTCATTCACTGGTACCCACACAGTACAGTTCAGTTCAGTCACTCAGTCGTGTCCGACTCTTTGCGACCTCATGAATCGCAGCATGCCAGGCCTCCCTGTCCATCACCAACTCTGGGAGTTCACTCAGACTCATGTTCATAGAGTCCGTGATGTCATCCAGCCATCTCATCCTCTGTCGTCCCCTTCTCCTCCTGCCCCCAATCCCTCCCAGCATCAGAGTCTTTTCCAATGAGTCAACTCTTCACACGAGGTGGCCAAAGTACTGGAGTTTCAGCTTTAGCATCATTCTTTGCAAAGATATCCCAGGGCTGATCTTCAGAATGGACTGGTTGGATCTCCTTGCAGTCCAAGGGACTCTCAAGAGTCTTCTCCAACACCACAGTTCAAAAACATCACTTCTTCGGCGCTCAGCTTTCTTCACAGTCCAACTCTCACATCCATACATGACTACTGGGAAAACCATAGCCTTGACTAGACAGACCTTAGTTGGCCAAGCAATGTCTCTGCTTTTGAATATGCTATCCAGGTTGGTCATAACTTTTCTTCCAAGGAGTAAGTGTCTTTTAATTTCATGGCTGCAGTCACCATCTGCAGTGATTTTGGAGACCCAAAAAAATAAAGTCTGACACTGTTTCCACTGTTTCCCCATCTATTTCCCATGGAATGATGGGACCGGATGCCATGATCTTTGTTTTCTGAATGTTGAGCTTTAAGCCAACTTTTTCACTCTCCCCTTTCGCTTTCATCAAGAGGCTTTTTAGTTCCTCTTCACTTTCTGCCATAAGGGTCGTGCCATCTGTATATCTGAGGTTATTGACATTTCTCCCGGCAATTTTGATTCCAGCTTGTGTTTCTTCCAGTCCAGCGTTTCTCATGATGTACTCTGCATAGAAGTTAAATAAGCAGGGTGACAATATACAGCCTTGACGTATTCCTTTTCCTATTTGGAACCAGTCTGTTGTTCCATGTCGAGTTCTAACTGTTGCTTCCTGACCTGCATACAGATTTCTCAAGAGGCAGGTCAGGTGGTCTGGTATTCCCGTCTCTTTCAGAATTTTCCACAGTTTATTGTGATCCACACAGTCAGAGGCTTTGGCATAGTCATAAAGCAGAAATAGATGTTTTTCTGGAACTCTCTTGCTTTTTCCATGATCCAGCAGATGCTGGCAATTTATCTCTGGTTCCTCTGCCTTTTCTAAAACCACCTTGAACATCTGGAAGTTCACAGTTCACATATTGCTGAAGCCTGGCTTGGAGAATTTTGAGCATTACTTTACTAGCATGTGAGATGAGTGCCACTGTGCAGTAGTTTGAGCATTCTTTGGCATTGCCTTTCTTTGGGATTGGAATGAAAACTGACCTTTTCCAGTCCTGTGGCCACTGCTGAGTTTTCCAAATGTGCTGACATATTGAGTGCAGCACTTTCACAGCATCATCTTTCAGGATTTAAAATAGCTCCACTGGAATTCCATCACCTCCATTGGCTTTGTTCATAGTGACGCTTTTTAAGGCCCACTTGACTTCACATTCCAGGATGTCTGGCTCTAGATGAGTGATCACACCATTGTGATTATCTGGGTCGTGAAGATCTTTTTTGTACAATTCTTCTGTGTATTCTTGCCAGCTCTTCTTAATATCTTCTGCTTCTGTTAGGTCCATACCATTTCTGTCCTTTATCGAGCCCATCTTTGCATGAAATGTTCCCTTGGTACCCACTCAACAAGTACTAACTCCCTGTTTCATTCTAAAAGGATTCAAATTAGATTAGAAATGTCAATAAAATAAGACAGAGATTTTCATTATCATGTTAACACACTGGAAATATCCAGTAAGTGGCAACCACAGTCATTGATGAGAGCAATGGGTGGGGAGCCCAGAGAACTGGGTTCTATTCCTGGCTCTGCATCTCATCAGCTGTAAGAACTTGAGCATATCTCTGAGCTTCCCTAGACTTACTTTTCTTGCCACTAAGATGAGGACGATATCAATGGTCTCTAAGGTTCTTTTCAGCACAAAAACCTATGTGAAGACTGAAGACTCTTTTTCTTACCATTTCCTGTAAGTCATGATTGCCTGAGTTATTTTCTACTAATAAGCAATTAATCATCTAATCTATTAAGTGCAAACTGCAACTGTTAAGGAGCAACTAAGAACAGTTAAAAACTGTTAGAGCAAAAGCTCTAATCAAATGTTTCTGAACATATGCTCACGGGCTTACTCAAAAACAGCACTTGTTCACTGTTCCCATTAAAATCTCCTGTGATGACACATCAGAGAATGCACAAATTCTGTTATATTCATAATACTATAATGTAGCCTCATTCTGACAATGGAATAAATCATTTACTTCACAGCTATGTCTCTTTAAAAGGTACCTCAATCAAGCTTTGATGTTCAGTCTTTCACCTTCTAACTCCTGCTTGTTCTTCAGAACTGAATTCTAGAATCACTTTTTCCCCAGAAATCTTCCCAGACCCTCCCTTCCCCTCCTTCCCGCAGGCTGCTTTGGTATGCTCCTATTCTATACTTTCACAGTCCCCAGTGCTTCTCTATACTTTAGTACTTGTTATACTGGGGGGTCACAAAGAGTCAGACACGAGTGAGTGATAGAACACACACACATACTGTGTTATTTCGAATTGTCAGTCTGTCATTTCCTTATTTACTGTCCCCTAAAGTTGAGATCTCAAGGACAGAAGACAACTCTATTGCCCATGGTTAGCAGGAAGCCTAGTAGGTGCTTAATGCATACTTGTTTAATGAATAGTTCTTTCATTCCCTTTCTGGAGATGTTGATGATAAAGACAACAGATGCATTTCTATCTTATGTCAAATCCACAAATATCCATACTTTCACACATGCCTTTTCTCCTACAAATGTATATAGTTGGAGACTTTTTTTAATATTATCAATGCAAATGGAAAAGAGGAAAGAGAAGCAACTTGTATTAACTGGTTACTTTACACACTTTTTCCATTAATATTAAAAATAATCTTCAAAACCTATGAGGTAAGTTAAATTAAATCTATTATAAATCTATTAAATCTATTATATAGAAACTGAGGCTTAGAGAGATAAAGGCATTTGCCAAAGATCACAGGACTCTTATATGATGGTGGAGGGATTAATCTGACTCTAATATCACACGGCCTCCCCAGGGAGAAAAGGGAGATCATTGGCGTGGTGGGGGAGAAGGGAGTGGGGGTGGAAGGGTAAGGATGGGGTTTCATGCTATGTTTTAAAATTAACATATCCCCGTCAAGTTTATACTTACTAACCCTGAATTTTAGCCCTTTACACGAAGATTCAGCAACAAGTGCTCCTCCACCATAACTAATATCTGTACTTCTCCTCAGTCATTATTTGGGGCTTGGAGGTTGTGCAGATGGTATTGCTAAGTTGTTCTCATTAAGAGAGAAATAGGGCGGGACAGGGGAGGAGTGTGACAAATCAAATCCTCAGGACTGACCAATCAGATAAACAAAGAAACACAGGTGCCCTTATAATTAAGGTACACAATGAGCTTGTAATGCCTTTGTGTGAAGATTCAGGACTTCTAAAGAAAAATAATATTGCCATTAATACAGGAATTGTCTTTCAGAGGAAGAAAGTAAGTTTCCAAGCTCTTACTAATTGTTTTGTTACATCCAAGTTGACTATCCTAGAGACACAGTTGACTTGTAATTGTAAAATTATCACAGATTCCATTTATGGTATATTGGGAAGGAATACAAACTATCATTTACTTTGGAGAACTGAACATAATTCTGAAACAATACTATGCTGATAAAATTAATATGAATATATTACCTTTAATTAAATGTATATATGCATATATGTATATAGTTTAGCCTAAAATATATTTTCAATTGATGACAAATAGTTTTTTTTTCCTATAGCATGGTTCTTAATACTATTATGATTTGCTCTTTTTATGAATATTTCATAAGCAGTATTACCTTAACATATTCAATTACAAAATTGAAGATGCTTTATTTTTTATCTTTGTGTGGAATTTTTCAATTATTTTCAAAAGACTTCATAAATCCAGAGAGTAGATCAAATCTCTAATTATAATAAACAAAATTCATGACCAGGTAAAGTCCTAAATAGGCCAGATTCTTTTGTTTGAAGAATCTATAGCTGAACTGTTTTTGGAAAAGTTAAGACTGGGAGAATTAGTATTTTTTTGTATATCTTGTTTCGGAGCTTGACTTCTGTTTTAGTAATATAAGTGCATGTAGATGCCACATGGATTTCTCTTAAATGGAGACCGCTTCCTGCTATGAATTCTGACACATTTTGCATTTACATAATCTTTTAGCATTAAACAATAATATGTTCAGATATCAATATAAGGAATATGCACTAAGATCTTTATATTAATGTGAAAAGAACTTACAATTTGTAAAATATGTAATTATTTAAAAATTCTAAGTATACCACATACTATCCTTATTGCTTTCTGTTAACTCAGTTAATACTCAGAACCCCCAAGAAGTCAGTTCTAATGTTATGTCCATCTTACAAATGAGGAAACTGAGGCACAAAAAGAGTTAAGTAACATAACCAGGATCACAGAGTTTGTTAGTGGTAGAGCCTGGATGCAAACCAAGATAGGTTTTAGATCCCATGATCTTACCTACCATAGTATAACCGAAGATTCTCTGGATTTGAGTATTAAATTGTTATAAAGAACAGAACTTGCTTCAAGGGTTGTGCCTAAATTATTAAAAAAAAAAACTGGCATTGAGTGTATACATATATATATGCACACATGTGTGTATACATATATATGCATATCTGCCAGTATATTAAGCTAAGTGCTTTAAGTACCTGTTGCATTTAACCCTCACCACCACACTATGATGTATTTATCTAACTGTGTAGACTCAGCTTGTTTAACTTGCCTCAGCTTGAGCCTCAATTTCCTTGTCAATTGATGTGGGGATGAGATTGTAAACAGAGTGCATAACACAGTGTCTAGCACAAAGTAAACTCTCATTAATGTTAGCTATTATTGTCATTGCTGTTTTTAGACTTAGAAAAACCAAGTAACCTATTCAAGATGACATACTTTAAAAAGCGCAGAGCTTATTTGGAAACTGCGACTGTTTAATACCTTAACTTCAGTGGGTATGACAGTGTTCTTTACTGTGCTAAACTGAACTGAATTCTTGCCTACTGGCCTTTTCTACATTGTCTTGCTCATTGTAGGTACTTTGATAATAATCAGAGATGGTGATTCAGTAAACAAAATTTGTTTTAATTCCAAAACAATAAATATTTACCCTTGACATTTTAAAAAAAGACAAGCAAAAGAGGGAGAAATAAAAACCACTCCAAAATAACCATTGCTACTCTTTCAAAAACAGGATACAATTTTGTGACCTCCTTTTCTCAGTTTGAAATGTATTGTGAACATCTTCCCATGTTGATAAATATTCATCAATTGTATCATTCTTTATGTTTGCAGAGTATTCCATTGTATGCATTATCAGTTCTGTTTGTTGACCATTAAAGACTATTTCCAATTTATTCCATATTTCATAGAATGCTACAGTAAATAATCATAGAGCCAAGTGTTTGAACATATTACTGATTACTTCTTTAAAACAAATTTATAAAAGTGAAACTACTGGGTCAAAGAATACAAGTTAGTATTTTGAGTTGGTATATCCCCATCTTGTCAGGAACAAAACTCTTTTGTATTACACAGTCAAAAGAGACTGTGAGAAACAGCTCTTACAGCCACCAGGGATTATTCCATATTAAGGCTGCACTAAGAATGAAACCATTTAAAACTTGGATTAAATGAGATAATCCATGGAAAGTGCACATAAGTTCTTAATAACAACTATCATTATAATGAAAATAACATCAAATTCGTTTCATTTGTCATTCCAAGTCCTTCTACTGCCTAGGCAGTCACTTTATTTGTGTCTATTTGAAGGTTTGAATGGATCAAGTCCTAAAAACAGAAAATGTGAAAATTCTGAGAATTGTAAAATAAAATAGTAGAACAGGTATTAGAAGAACTTTTACAGTTTTTCCTCCTGATTCCCTTGTGATGTAGACCTCAGTGTTGTCACCTATAAAGAAACATTGGATAAGATGATTCTTTAATATTTCCATTCTAACACTACTATGGTAATGTTTACCTCAACCCAGTAAGTCTTGTCCTACTCAAGCTTGTATTTCCTGTATTTTGAATCAAAGTAGATTTCCTTTAGGCAATAATGGGCATTCTCGACAACCTAACTGAGTTTCTGAGTTTCTGGGCTCTTGGCGGGAAAATTTTACAAAGGTCTGGAGGGCTTGGGAAGACCATTTTTTAAATAATTTTTCCCATTTTTAACTATCAGATTTATCCAGCACCAGACCAACACTGTAATACTCAAAAGACTAGTGTGGTTTAAGAGGCCACAGAGTAACTCTGCTCTCCCAAGTCAATAAACATAGCTACAATCATAATGCACAAAAGTCTTGGTCATTTTTGTTGGGGATTTAGCAATGTTATTGTCTCTATTTCTCACTTCTTAGACGCCAGTCAACTGGTCAAACATGGCTTGAAGGATCCAGTTAGTGTGTCCACACTCCGTCAAAAGTATATCCACACTTTTCTAGTGCACCTTTGCCTAAAGCATGATTTAACCTAGTGTTAGTCACTCAGTCGTGTCTAACTCTTTGCGATCCTATGGACTGTAGGCCCCGCCCCCCCAGCAGAGCCTCCCCAACTCCTCCACCTCGAACCCCACCCCACCTCCTCCCCTATTCGGTTCATAGATTCGCCAGACGAGAATACTGGAGTTGCAATGCCCTCCTCCAGGGATCGTCCTGATCCAGAGATCCAATCTAGTCTCCTACATTGCAGGCAGATTCTTTACCATCTGAGCCATGGGGTAAAGGCTAAAATTTCATCTACGGATTCCAAATTGGTCGCGTTTGTAAATCCTTGGAGCCCAACACGGTATTTGGTCAAAACATTGGTCAGTTGCTGCTGGTGGACTTGAACTGCCAAAAAAAAAAAAGCTAACTCATTTAAAATTTAAGCACCGGTAGACAGTATTGGTGAAGAGATTCATTCGTTTAACTTTTTAAGCATAAACTCGATGCCAAGCCCGGAGCTAGACGCCAGGGTCGGTTCCGCCACCTCCTGCGCAAGGCTCCCCCTGGAGCCGGCGGTGGGGGTGGCAGCAGCGACAGCATTGGCGAAGCGACAGCGCAGCGCCGGGCGAGCGAGCGCGGTGCGACTCCGCGGATAACCTCCCGCCTGCCGCGCCCAGCCCAGCCTAACCCAGCCCAGCCCTGCCTCCGCCGCCTTCGGCTGGATAGCGCCGCAGAGAAGATGCGCCTCGAGAACCAGGTAGCCGCGCCTCGGGCGGGCCCCATCCCGGACGCCCCGCCCACACGCTGTCACGGGCGACTGCGGCCTCACGGCCACGTGGCCGTGACTCGGTCGCTCCAGGCGCCCAGTCCCGCCACCCCGACTCTCAGAGAGGGAGAAGGGACCCTTGAAGGCAGGAGCTGCCCCCACGCGCCCCTAGCGCGCGGACTTCTGGCGGTCCTCTTCGCCGCCCCCGTGGAAGCTCTGTTCCCGATGAGCTCCTGGTCGTTCCCTCGCCGGCCACCAGAGACTTTCCCCGCCTCTGGGGAGACGACCGAAAGTTGGGTTGCCGCGCCCCCGCCCCGCGTCACAGTCGACCCAGCCTGGCTGCGTCGCTGCCCCGCGCGCGCGGCTCCTTTCTGCGCCTTTCGCGAGCTGTCCTAGGAGTGGCTTTGCTGAACTAGCTGGTGGCGCCAAAAAGTCCGGGCTGCTTCGAGCGAGCGGGGCCCTAGGGTGATGAGCGAGCGAGCACGGATCCTCAGGGGGACCCCTCAGCCTGTGTGACTCCAGCTAATTGTCTAGAAGCAGCACCCTCCGATGCGTTTCCCTGATTACAGTCCGTTGTCGACCTGGGGGTTGGGATAATTCTGTTACACGAAGTTCAGGAGGCACGTCTGTTGCACTGAGCAGTGCCCTTGTTTAACAGACGAAAAAGGGAGGATCAGATGTTGGGTGGGATATATTTGTGTGTTGTAATCGTTGGCTCTCTTTGGGCTGGGGTTGTCAAATGTTTAGGATTTAGTAAACACAGGTCTTGAAGTCTTGAACTTGCTGGAGACAATTCGTTTCTAAAAGAGAGAAAACCTCCCATCCCCCAATATATGTTCAGGGATTTGGGGAGAACACAGGGAAACTTCCCAGAGGGACTTCTCAAAAACAACTCCAGATTTGGGGAAAACTGAGTCATATTGACTCCCCAGGGGTAAGCCAGTACTGCTTTTTTTTTTTTTTTTTTACAAAACCCCAAGTTCAATGCTATCTGCCCCTGCCGCCTACGTGCTCGCAGAACCACGAGTGGCCCCGTCACCATAAACGGAGAGAAGTAAGATGTCATTTCAAGAAACTGGGGAAAATATTCAGACTTTGACATTTGGGCTGTTTTTCCACTCTGATAACATCAAAACCATCAAGAGTGGTAATTGTCATAAATCTTCCCTCAGGGTATTCCCGCACATACCCACTCCAGAACACATTTTGTCAAGACCCCTGTGGGTTCCTGAAAGCCTTCTTGTACCCCTTACCTAGCTGCTTTATTTTAGTAGAACCCCTTGAAGAAGGCTGTCTCACATTACCTTCCTGCATTTGTGAGCCTAGTTTTTCATTATTTTATAATACTTGCAAACTGACACTGAACAGGCTTTAACCTCAGTCATTTCAGAATAAGTTTGATGTTTTAAGTGAAACGTGAATGGAGCTCCATTCATGAGAGAAGTAGTCTGTGTGAAGTGTTTTGTAAATGTGAGTGGGTTGAGCTAAAACACTGAATAAAATTAAGGTAATGAGGAATCAAAAAGTTCAATCCAGCTGTTTGCCTCCGTGCTTCCCTGATAAAGTGACAGTGCAGTGCTGCAAAGTGCTCCCGGTGGTTTTGTGGCAGAGTGAATGGTTGGATTCCTTCTGTTCATTTTCTGAAGCAGTAACCATTCCTTGGGGCTGGTGAGGTTGTGATCCACCACCTATACAGAGGATTTTCGCCCTCTCCTAACTACCTTAGAAATATATGAGGGATTTATATGTAGCTTTTTAGTTAAGAACCTTGTAAGTAATCCTCTTTAGTTATCATTAGTATTAGCTTCTGAAACCTTTGCTTGCTTATGAGATAAGGTACTTGGGTGTGATTGTAATAGAAGTGAAGTTGTGGGTTAGAGCTGGTGGCCTCACTAATTCCACTTCTTAGAATGTATTTTGTATTAACAGAGAACTCCTTAGCATTTGTGTAGAGACAGTGTAGTTTAGCATGAGGAATTCTAATTCAGATACTCTCAATTCAAGTCTATCCCACCACTCATTAGTTATGTGACCTTGGGTAATCAATTCTTGGTCTTCCTATTTTTCCCCACTCTTTTATTCCCAATAGACTCATGGGGCTAATACCAGCCTTTGACATGGGAATTAAATGGAATACCATATATGCACAGTGCCTGGCGTGTGAGCACTCTATAAATACTCCTATTGTTAACAGTCCATAAAGAGTAGCTATTACCATCACTGCTGCTACATCTGAAAAATACCTATCTATAGTTGGGGAAAGAGGCTGCAAAGGGGCAAGAGGGAATTTTCTGGAGTAATTGAAATATGCTATATTTTCATTAGGGTGTCTTGTATCCATTTGTCACAACTCCTCACATTGAACCCTTAAGATCTCTGCATTTCTGTGGATTACATCACAATAAAATGTATTTTAAAAAAAATAACCTCCAAATGTGTTAAGTACATCCCTTTTGAGAGGTAGGAGTTGACATAACAGTGTAATTCTGCTTAACCTAGTAATTCATTTCCAGAGGCCCCTCTGCCTATGAGATATCTTCTTCATAAATTCATGTTGGGTCATAGGAAACACGGAGAGAGGGATCTCTAATTTTTCAGGTTGTTGTCAGGAGTGATGGTCCATGGAGAAGAATGATTATTTGGCTTGTGCCAGGATTATATTTAATTTGGAACTTGCATATGGTATTAGTTTTTACTAATAGCTTTTTAAAAACCCGATTAAAATGTTTTATTTCATCTAGTAATGCTCATTTGCATAATATATTCTTCCAGTAAGCACAGTTCCTGAAAGGTCATAGTGATTTTGCATCCCTTTCCTTGCTTTCAAATAAATTCTTTGCATTGCTGGTAGTGAAGTGAGATACCTAACGTGCATTTAGCATAGTATCAGGCACATAATAAATGCTAATATATGCTAGCTGTTATTATTTAAATTGATATATTCATCTTTTTGGAGGTCATAAATCAATACTATACAGATTTTAATGTAAATACACTATAAAGATGCTGTGAAAAGTTTTTGAAGTGGAAACAAGCCAATAATTATTAATAAAATATTATAAAAATAAAATCTCACTTATCCAAACATAGTGGTCATAAAAACTTTTCAGTGTTAGCCCTTAGGAATACAAGTGAAAGCTATGATGGAAGCAAAAACATTTCTGAGAACCAAAAAATATGCCACAGAGAGTATATTAATTGTTTACTCATGGACAAGCTCTTTGGACCCTCCCTCAAGCCTTTTAATTCTTACTTAAGACATAGTTCTAACATACTTAGATCCCTAATTTCTCAGCCTGCAGCAGACTAGAAGGCCTGATAGATGGGAGACACACTGGAATTTTCAGTAAAGGTGAGCTGGAAGTAGGTGCATGTGTGCATGCATGCTCGGTCACTAAGTCATGTCAAATCTTTGCAACCCCATGAACTGTAGCCTTCTAGGCTCCTCTGTCCATGGAATTTTCTAGGCAAGAATACTGGAGTGGTTTGCCATCTCAACTGAGGGAAAAACAAATTATAAAAGACATGAGAAATTAATCTTAAGTAGAAGCAATAATTGAATTTGAGTGCTGAATAACAATTGCCAATTTTATTGAAAGACTCCATTTTATTCTTTAAAAGAGTTACATCATGCTATACTCTGTTTTAAAAGGGGAATAGCATATATCAATGTATTTTTAGGGAGATTTCCATCTGATATGATTAGATTTAGGAACTTTGGTTTGTTAAGAGGCAAGCTTTAGTTACCTGTAAATTTTATTTAGTGTGTACTGATTTATTCCCTTATGATGCTGCATAAATGAGGTGTCCATCAACATTCATGCTTGTGATTTGTGATTGGGAACTGGATTTTTTTAAAGTAATTTAAAAGATTTTTTTTTAATGTTGATCATTTTTAAAGTCTTTGTTGAATTTGTTACAATATTGTTTCCATTTTATGTTTTGTCTTCTTGGCCATGAGGCATGTGGGATCTTAGCTCCCCAACCAGGGATTGAACCTATATACTCTGCATTGGAAGGTGAAGTCTAAACCACTGGGCCACCAAGGAAGTCCCATGAACTGGAGTTTTTAAACTTCATTCTTCTTTTCATGCAATGACATAATGAGATGAAACATACATGATATATTAGGTTGCTAGGGCCACCATAACAAATACCACAGACTCTGTTGCGTAAACAATAGAAATTTATTTACTCACACTCCTGGAGGCTTGCAGTCCAAGCTCAAGGTGTAGCCAGAGTTGTTTTTCTGATGCCTCGCTCCTTGGTTAGTATATGGCCATCTTCTCACTCTTCATATGGACTTTCCTCTTTGTGTGTTTGTTTCCTAATTCTCCTCTTCAGTCATATTGGATCAGGGCCCGCTCATAGACTTAATTTTACCTCAATTACTATGTCTTTACATGCCCTGTTTCCCAATACAGTCATATTCTGAGATATTGGAGTTTAGGTTATCTACATATGAATTTGCATGGGGGGACACAGTTCAGCACGCAACACATAATATCTAGTAAAGCTGTGTTGGTTCTTTCAGAACAGCGCTACACAGTATGGGAAACAAGTGAGATTTTACTTCTTGTTTTGAAATAGTTCAGTTTGGATCTAGATGTAGTTCCCTGTTGCAGTAAGAAAGCCAAACATATCCAGCAGGCATCAACACACACACACACACACACACACACACACATTTTACTTATGAGGTTGATTACAACTGAATCAGTTAGGGTCGTTGTCCAACTGAGTTTAATCTATGACTGTAGCCTGTCAGGCCCCTCTGTCCGTGGAGTTTTCCAGGCAAGAATACTGGAGCTGGAGTGGGTTGCCATTTCCTGCTCCAGGGGATCTTCCCAACCCAGGGCCAACCCAGGGGTCGAACCCTTGTCTCCTACACTGTCTCCTACACTGTCTCCTACACTCCTACATCTCCTACTCCTAAAGCCGGATTCTTTACCACTGGGCCACCTGGGAAGCCTAATTTGTTACTGGGTCCACAAAAATTATGTCGTTCATTGATTGGCTGTGCAGTGGCTTCCTAGTCTTTCTGACTCTGTAGCACTTTGGGTGGTGGAGGTAGATTTGGCTTTCTGGAAAGAAACCATTTAACTCTTTGATACCTTCATACCTAATTCTGTCATTTGAACTCTTTGTTTGACTTTCCAGTTATTTCTGCAACACAATAATTATACTAATCCCTTGATTCATATTTTTTGCATATTCAGGCCATGAATTTATGGGCCCAAATTTGCTGCACAAGTAACCTTTTTCACTCAAATCAGAAACCAGTGATAGTTTACTTAGAGGTATCTAAACTGCCCACTTCGTGATTTATTCCCCTTTCCAGTTTTAACTTTACCTCATCTCCATATGTTCATGTGTCAGGATTGATATTTTATCTAAAGAAAAAGAAAAAATCTTTATTGGAAAAAAAAGGGACAATAACTTATGTTGTGCAAAAATGGTTCCCAAATACATTATGTGTGTTACTACCAATTTGTCTAATTTGCACAGCCTCTGAACAACTGGCAAAGTGGCTAGTGTTGGTATTGCAGCTGCCATGGAACTCCCAGTTGCTTTGGAAATTTTTACATTTTATAAATATGCTGACAGAGTTAACAGTTATCCACAGTATGTTAATTACAAACACTTATTATCTATAGTACCACCTTGATGCTTGATCTTATATTTCCTTTAATAGAAATGTTACAGCTTTTACATTTGGCTATAATAGGGATTAATCATCACTTATATGTTTTCACCTGTAAGCAGAAAATTTGGAGTGAATTATAGTTGAGATGAGGCTATCAGATTTAAAATGCAATGCCAACATAGCTTTCTTTTTTTCAACTTATAAAATTTCCATTAAGAGAAAATTGCTAATGTCAGTGAACCTCCTGAAACCATTTTACATGACTAAATGATTGATTGATTAATTCAGTGAAAATTTGTTGAGTGTTCAATATGGGCCAGGCCCAGTTATAGTTGCTTGGAATACATCAGTGAACAAAACTCAAACATCTCTATCAGTAGAATTACAATGGGGGAGATAGAAATTAACATATGCTTGTTAAAAGTTATAAAAAAAATAATAGAGTAGGATAAAGGGAATCAGGAACTTGGGCAGGGGACTGCAGTTTTGAATAGGGTTGGCCTCACTGAGAAGGTGACGTTTGAATAAACTTGATGGAAATGAAGAAATTAGTCATATGTCTTTCTGAGGAAAAAGCAGAGGGAATAGCCCAAGGAAAGGCCCTAAATCAGGAGTGTAATTTGAGGGGTCCAAGGAATAGCAAGGAGGTCAGTATGGCTAAATAGGAATGAACAAGAAAAGAGTATAAATTGGATTATAAGGTTTGTAGGCAGAATAAATTTTATCATGGTTCATCATCCACTGATAAGTACATGTGTGTGCATGCCCAGTCACTAAGTCCTGTCTGGCTCTTATGACCCAGTGGACTGTAGCCCTCCAGGCTTCTCCTTGGGACTTTCCAGGCAAGAATACTAGAGCCATTTCCTCCTCCAGGAGATCTTCCTGACCTAGGGATCGAACAGTGTCTTCCGCACTGGCAGGCAGATTCTTTAACACTGAGCCACCTAGGAAGCCCCAGTGAGTAGATAGTGCTATATACTAAGCACTTGGCCGTGGTGGTTAGTTAGTTGCTCAGTCGTGTCCAACTCTTTATGACCCCATGGACTGTAGCTAATGGGATTTCCCAGACAAGAATACTGGAGTGAATTAACATTCCCTTCTCCAGGGGATCTTCCTGACCCAGGGATCGAAACCCGGGTCTCCTGGATTGCAGGCAGATTCTTTACCATCTGAGCCACCTTGTTTCTGGCAAATGTTAGAACTGGCATTAGGAAACAGGAAGGGCAGAAAAATAACTTAGAGATGCTGACATGTAGGTTTCTGAGTCCTATCTGACCATTGTCACATGGACCTCACTAGGGAATTCATTTTTTCACTTAGCCTTAACCATTTGGTACTGAACCGTTCTTTTTCAGTTAGATTTTTCTGTCTTCAAGATTTGAACTTTTAACTAGAATGAAAAAATTCTAGTGGAGAGCTACTCTTGATTTGAAACTTTGAGATATGTCAGCCTCAGGAGACCCATACTATAGATTGGCATTATTCTTTCTTGTTTACTTCTTATAAAATGAATATCATAATTATTATGTTTATCTTCTGTCCATGATCCCAGGCAAGAATACTGGAGTGGGCTGCAATTTCCTTCTCCAGGAGATCTACCTGACCCAGGAACTGAACCTGGGTCTCCTGCATTGCAGGCAGATTCTTAACCATCTGAGCCACTAGGGAAGTTGGTATAGTTTACAAATTGTGTATGTTACCTCATTTGACCCTCACAGCAAATCTGTGTGAGAAGTAGGTATCCATTATTACATTTTGAACTGGGTATCTTACATTTACAACCTAGATCTACTCTCTGTTCTTTTCCCATTCTTTATGTGGCCTTGGAGGCTGACCTTTATAGACTGCATCAGTAGGCCCCCTTTCCCCTCTTGCTTGTAGAAGGATTCGACCAGTGGGGACACTGGCAGGATATCTAAAGACTGAAAGAAAGTGAATTCTGGGTATTTATTTCCCCGACTCTCTCTCTGCTAGGCTACTGGTTAATAGTGGCTGTGTGGAGGCCACAGCCCATGTTTATCCTACAACTACACCTCTCTTTCTCTCTGTCTCTCTGTCTCTCCCTGTGTGTGTTCTCTCAAGGTCAAAGAGGTGATGAGTCTCCACTATTGCTAGCCCCAGGGTGATTCATCATCCCGTGAGGAATTTCCTTCTTTAAACCTTGCTCCATTTTACTCTTTGAGTATGCCTTCTGTTTCCTGACTCTGACGCTGACTGAGACACCTCTTTTAAGATAACAATTTAGACATTGGGGACTTTGCCAAATGACACAAATCTTTTAAGTGACATAGTAGGAACCTGGTTTTATGATTCAGAAGCGTACTCAATTTTGAATATACCACAGAGGAATATATCTCAATTGGTAGATACCACAGAGGAATAGATCTCAATTGGTGGATACTGTTGAAAACCTTTCTGCTTTGGTCTCCAGTTAAAATGTACTATATGGGATATTATTTATTGTATGTCCTTAAACATGGAAGGGCCTTTGTAAAGATTAGGACTCTATAAAAAGAAATACTATTCCCCTTCTTGCCAAAACAATACAAACAAACAAAAACCCTAAACATGATATATCTTCATAAGAGAAGAATGTAGACAAAATCAGGAAGCATTTAGACTGTTTCCTTTTGGTTATTCATGGTAGTAAAAATAGGGACAATTGTGAATAATCAATAATCTTAAATTTCTCATTTTCATCTCTCTACTTGTCTACGATAAAATTCTCTTTACTCTTAGCCCCGCTTTTCAGTCTCTTCCCCTCCAACTGGCCCCCAAAACCAAATGTCTCTAAAACGTAAATGTGACCCTGTCATTTCCCTGAGCTCCACTATCCACAAGATGAAGCCTAAGCTTATTGGTTTGTTATCATACATTTATCCTTACATTTATATCTAAGTATTTGGCCCCCCATTTTCACTCACTCAAATCCTGCATTTACTCTGATGTTAAACCATTTGCAGCTGACCAAAGGTACCGCTCATTTGGGCTTGCCAGGTGGCACTAGTGGTAAAGAACACACCTGCCACTGCTGGAGACAAAACAGACAATGGGTTCTCTTATGGGTCTTATGGGTCGGGAAGATCCGCTGGAGGAGGGCATGGCAATCCACTCCAGTATTCTAGCCTGGAGAATCCCATGGACAGAGGAGCCTGGAAGGCTACAATTCATGCGGTCACAGAGAGTTGGACACGACTGAAGCAAGTTAACATGCATGCACGCACACTGCACATTTGCTTTTGCTTGTTTGCATTTGCTGTTTTCTCTGCCTACAATCAGTTCAGTTCAGTCACTCAGTCATGTCCGACTCTTTGCGACCCCATGAATCACAGCGTGCCAGGCCTCCCTGTCCATCACCAACTCCCAGAGTTCACTGACTCACGTCCATCGAGTCCATCCAGCCGTCTCATGCTCTGTCGTCCCCTTCTCTTCCTGCCCCCAATCCCTCCCAGCATCAGAGTCTTTTCCAATGAGTCAACTCTTTGCATGAGGTGGCCAAAGTACTGGAGTCTCAGCTTTAGCATCATTCCTTCCAAAGAAATCCCAGGGCTGATCTCCTTCAGAATGGACTGGTTGGATCTCCTTGCAGTCCAAGGGACTCCCAAGAGTCTTCTCCAACACCACAGCTCAAAAGCATTGATTCTTCAGTGCTCAGCTTTCTTCACAGTCCAACTCTCACATCCACACATGACCACAGGAAAAACCATAGCCTTGACTAGACGGACCTTGTTGGCAAAGAAACGTCTCTGCTTTTGAATATGCTATCTAGGTTGGTCATAACTTTTCTTCCAAGGAGTAAGCGTCTTTTAATTTCATGGCTGCAGTCACTATCTGTAGTGATTTTGGAGCCCCCAAAAATAAAGTCTGATACTGTTTCCACTGTTTCCCCATCTATTTGCCATGAAGTGATGGGACCAGATATCATGATCTTAGTTTTCTGAACGTTGAGCTTTAAATCAACTTTTTCACTCTCCTCTTTCATCAAGAGGCTCTTTAGTTCCTCTTCACTTTCTGCCATAAGGGTGGTGTCATCTGCATATCTGAGGTTATTGATATTTTTCCCAGCAATCTTGATTCCAGCTTGTGTTTCTTCCAGCCCAGCGTTTCTCATGATGTACTCTGCATAGAAGTTAAATAAGCAGGGTGACAATATACAGCCTTGATGTACTCCTTTTCCTATTTGGAACCAGTCTGTTGTTCCATGTCCAGTTCTAACTGTTGCTTCCTGACCTGCATATAGGTTTCTCAAGAGGCAGGTCAGGTGGTCTGGTATTCCCATCTCTTTCAAAATTTTCCACAGTTTATTGTGATCTGCACAGTCAAAGGCTTTGGCATAGTCAATAAAGCAGAAATAGATGTTTTTCTGGAACTCTCTTCCTTTTACCATGATCCAGCAGATGTTGGCAATTTGATCTCTGGTTCCTCTGCCTTTTCTAAAACCAGCTTGAACATCTGGAAGTTCATGGTTCAAGTATTGCTGAGGCCTGGCTTGGAGAATTTTGAGCATTGCTTTACTAGTGTGTGAAATGAGTACAATTGTGCAGTAGTTTGAACATTCTTTGGATTGCCTTTCTATGGGGTTGGAATGAAAACTGACCTTTTCCAGTCCTGTGGCCACTGCTGAGTTTTCCAAATTTGCTGGCATACTGAGTGCAGCACTTTCACAGCATCATCTTTTAGGATTTGAAACAGCTCCACTGGAATTCCATCACCTCCACTAGCTTTGTTCGTAGTGATGCTTTTTAAGGCCCACTTGACTTCACATTCCAGGATATCTGGCTCTAGGTGAATGATCACACAATCATGATTATCTTGGTCATGAAGCTCTTTTTTGTACAGTTCTTCTGTGTATTCTTGCCACCTCTTCTTAATATCTTCTGCTTCTGTTAGGTCCATACCATTTCTGTCCTTTATTGAACCCATCTTTGCATGAAATGTTCCCTTGGTGTCTCTAATTTTCTTGAAGTGATCTCTAGTCTTTCCCATTCTGTTGTTTTCCTCTATTTCCTTGCATTGATTGCTGAGGAAGGCTTTCTTATCTCTTCTTGCTATTCTTTGGAACTCTGCATTAAGATGCTTCTATCTTTCCTTTTCTCCTTTGCTTTTCACCTCTCTTCTTTTCACAGCTATTTGTAAGGCCTCCCCAGACAGCCATTTTGCTTTTTTGCATTTCTTTTCCATGGGGATGGTCTTGATCCCCGTCTCCTGTACAATGTCACAAACCTCATTCCATAGTTCATCAGGCACTCTATATATCAGATCTCGATCCTTAAATATATTTCTCACTTCCACTGTATAATCATAAGGGATTTCATTTAGGTCATACCTGAATGGTCTAGCGGTTCTCCCTACTTTCTTGAATTTAAGTCTGAATTTGGAAATAAGGAGTTCATGATCTGAGCCACAGTCCATCTTTGGCTGCAAAGAATATAATCAATCTGATTTCAGTGTTGACCATCTGGTGATGTCCATGTGTAGAGTCTTCTCTTGTTTTGTTGGAAGAGGGTGTTTGCTATGACCAGTGTGGTCTCTTGGCAAAACTCTATTAGCCTTTTTCCTGCTTCATTCCGTATTCCAAGGCCAAATTTGCCTATTACTCCAGGTGTTTCTTGACTTCCTACTTTTGCATTCCAGTCTCCTATAATGAAAAGAACATCTTTTTTGGGTGTTAGTCCTAAAAGGTCTTGTAGGTCTTCATAGAACCGTTCAGCTTCAACTTCTTCAGCATTACTGGTTGAGGCATAGGCTTGGATTACTGTGATATTGAATGGTTTGCCTTGGAAATGAACAGAGATCATTCTGTCATTTTTGAGACTGCATCCAAGTACTGCATTTCAGACTCTTTTGTTGACCATGATGGCTACTCCATTTCTTCCAAGGGATTCCTGCCCACAATAGTAGATATAATATCTACTACTGCCTACAATATCACTATCCTTTCCCTCAACCCCATCATCTGTAAAGAGAACTGCTTACCGGTCGGAGTTCTGTGGGAAAACATCACAGGAAAACTTTTGGACCCCATAGGCAGAGCTGCCAGACTTAAGGAAAGAAGCCCACCTCCTTGAGAACAGAATCTATGTCTTTATTTAACATTGTACACCTTGAGTCTTGGGGCTTGGCCTAGGGCCCTGCACTTAGTGAACAGTCAGCAAGTGTTGTTGAGCCAATGACTCTGTGAGGTGGCTTTAACCAAAATCTTTACAAGAAAAGTTTTGAAGTTGTTTCTACTGATTTGAATTAAAATACCAGAAAGGTAAGATGAGGATGGGAGCAAAGACAAGATAAAAAGCAAAAATTCTAACATATCATCAACTGGAAATTTCCTAAAAATGAAGTCCATGACATTGAGGCCTATGTTTGCTACTAGAGACTTGGGTAGGACTCTGTACAACGCTGGTCCCTTACCCAGTATTTTGGCTATGCTTGACCTGTTTTAGTTTTCTCTGCTACTATTATAGAAAAGATTTCCCTTTTTTCACGCAAAAATTGGTTGGTCATTTTTTCCCTACATCTTGGATATTAAAGGCCTTTTAGTTCTCACAGCATGAGTTTCTGAACAAAGGGTCATCTTGGAAACAGCAGTTTTGAGGATCTTACTCAGGTCATAGGAACTTGAACTCGTGTTCCTGAAAGTGCCTGGTGCATGAAGTCAGATCCTGAGTTTGTATTACAAGTAAGAAATTTGTAATACAAATTCTCCCTGTCCACTCAGACTATCACTTGAGGGGGAAATGATACTAACTGTAATAGTATACTGTAATTTGAGGTTAAATTACTTTGCTATATGGAGACGTATGGTAGAAGGACAGAGCTCAAGAGAGTTTAGTATACATGGGACAGTCTTGTGTTGAAGTAGGATTTTGCTTCCCTTTGAGGGTGTGATCTATTCTTTTGTGGTACATATTATACAAGATTAGAATATTCTTTTTTAAATTTTATAATTTTTTTAAAAATTGGCCATGCTGCATGGCATGTGGAATCTTAGTTCCCTGACCAGGGATCAAACCCACGCCTCCTGCATTGGAAGCATGGAGCCTTAACCACTGAACAGCCAGGCAAGTCTCTAGAGTATTCTTACAATAAAAAATTTCAAAAGACAAACATTTTTACCAGATTAAAGTAAGCTTGAATTATTTCTTCTGATTTTTGAAATGGAAGATACATAGTCTGCAAGGGGGAAGTGATCAGAGTAAACTTAAAATTTAGCAATTTATCCTCTAGTAACAAATAGTGTCATGCAGAGTCATAGTGGACTGCTTTTCTAAATATGTTCTGTTTTCTGGGAGACATTCTCTAATTCATAAATCAGAGAAGAGTTAATAAATTTGCCAAGCCATATTTGGATAAACAGTGCTATAAAGATTGTCATAATAACCATGGAAAATTGGACATATATGAGATAAAGTGACATTTAGCAGGGATGAGGTCAGGATAGGACATAATAGGAAGAAAATTTTTTTCCTACAAAATATTGAGATAGGAAATATTTGTGAGTAGAAGCATTATTACATCATGTTTGTAGAATACCTTTTCACTTCTTTCTTACATTTTTCCACATAGAAAGTGTGGTATATTAATAAAAGGAACATGAAAATTATTATAAAATAAAAATGGAACTCCAATTAATGGTAAGAATTCTGAGATAATTCCTTCATCACAAGTGTTCTTGCTCCTGTATTTATTATCCTGGTTAATGGCATCATTTTCCCACTCGACCTAGGTAGAAGGATCTTGAATTATCCTAGAGCAATCCCTCTTCCTTATCACCTACTTTCACTTATAAGTCTCTTAATCCAGGTCAGGTCACTTCAGTTGCTCAATTGTGTCTGACTCTTTGCAACCCCATGGATTGCAGCACACCGGCTTCCCTATCCATCACCAACTCCCAGAGCTTGTGCAAATTCATGTCCTTCGAGTCAGTGATGCCATCCAACCATCTCATCCTTTGTCATCCCCTTCTCTGCCTGTCTTCAATCTTTCTCAGCATCAGGGTCTC
Source organism: Oryx dammah (assembly GCF_014754425.2). Taxonomy (NCBI): domain Eukaryota; kingdom Metazoa; phylum Chordata; class Mammalia; order Artiodactyla; family Bovidae; genus Oryx; species Oryx dammah. Next base: position 94,042,755 of record NW_024070212.1, on the reverse strand, counting down.
TTTTAATGAGTCCATTCTTCGCATCAAATGGCCAAAGTATCAGAGTTTCAGATTCAGCATCAGTCCTTCCAATGAATATTCAGGACTGATTTACTTTAGGATTGACTAGTTTGATCTTCTTGCAGTCCAAGGGACTCTCAAGAGTTCTCCAACACCACAGTTGAAAAGCGTCAGTTCTTCAGCGCTCAGCTTTCTTTATGGTCCATCCATACATGACTACTGGAAAAGACCATGGCTTTGACTAGATCTTTGTCAGCAATGTCTCTGCTTTTTAATATGCTGTCTAGGTTGGTCATAGCTTTTCTTCCAAGGAGCAAGCATCTTTTAATTTGATGGCTGCAGTCACCATCTGCAATGATTTTGGAGCCCAAGAAAATGAAGTCTGACACTGTTTCCATTGTTTCCATTGTAGTCAACCTGATTTCTTTAGTTAGCCAACACTGATTGAGTGCCTAGAATGTGCCTTGTTCAGATTGGGAAATGATGTAGACAAAAATTGCTGCTCTCAGGGGGCTTGCATGTTCTTAAACATCATATTTCTCTGATTTGAAGGTAAGATTCCTGAAATGGAAACCCGCTTTTACAATCAGTGTTTGAAAAAAATGCGATTATCATTGCCTGTGCATGAGTGCAGTTTGTGAAGCTCATCCATGTATCTCTGTAACTGTCACCTTGTTTATTTACATTTGAACCCCCCTACACAGATTTGTATCCCTAGTTGCCATTTAACATGTTAAAAAGTAGCCAAAAGACACACAAAAGGGAAATACACACCAAAACCACTTTTGGTACTACTTCACATCCACTCCCTATAACATAAAAAGAAACAAAAAAAATTAAAAACCAAAATAAGTGTTAGGGAGAATGTGGAGAAATTATAACCTTCATATCTTGCTAGTGGGATTGTAAAATGATGCAACCACTGTGGAAAAATTTGTCAGTTGTTAAACAGGATTACCATGTGACCACCACAATTGTATTCCTTAATTGTATACCCAAAAGAACTGAAAACAAGTATTCAAGTACAGGTACACACGTGTTCATAGCCAAAAGGTGGAAACAGCCAAAATATTCATCAATGGATAAAGAAATTGTAGTATATACACACAATGGAATAATATTCAGCTATGAAAAAGAATGAAGTTATGATACAGGCTACAACATTGATGAACCTTCAAAACATACTAAGTCAAAGAATCCAGACACAAAAGGTGACATGTGATTTTGTTTATATGAAATATTCAGAATAGATGAAACCATAGAGTTAGTAGGCATATTGGTGGTTGCCAGAAGATAGGGACAAGAGAAATGGAGAGTAAGGGGTTTTACTTTGCAGTGATGGAAATATTTTTGAACTAGACTGAGGTAGTGGTTGCACAACATTGTGAATGTACTAAATGCCACTGAATCATTCACTTTAAATGGTTAAGTTTATATAAATTTCACCTCAATAAATTATTTTTAAAATGTTATACTCTGGTGCAAAATTGAAAGAAAACTTGTATACTCTGAAATTTGCCTGTCATATGCCATTCAGTGCAGTTAAAAACTGAATACATTTTCAGATCTTTTTATGTAGACTCTAGAATTTCAGAATTCAGAGATTGGTTTGACCTTTCCATGTGTCACCAAGGACTGTCGTATAAGCATATCTTAACATCTCTATGTCAAGAGCTCAACTTGCAATAGAAGCTATATGGCTCTTCATGATACATAAATATAACAGGGGTATGTATATTCTTTTTCTCTTTAGCAGCTCAAAGCATGTTGCTATGCCCTACTAGGAATCATGAGTGGTGTTTTCTCTTTGCAGCTAAGTCATGGAGTAAGCACTGGTGGCAGAGTTACAGCTTGCCTGGGACAGGTGGATTCAGAACCAAGATCCAGAACTGTGACTTAAGGACTTTGTGAAGCGGACTCCTGCTGTTACCATGTGGAGGAGGGCCTGAGCTGGCTGTAGCTGAGAATGTACTAGATTAGGTCCTCTTCTAACCAGGGCAGTACCACCAGCATGATCCCACTTATAGCAGTGCTCTCCCACTGTCATCAGCCAAGTCTCAGGTCTCAGAACTCAGTGGCACTGTGAGACTGTATTTCCACACCCTTACAGGCCTGCAATCCTGACCTTCCTACTCCATCTCTTAAGAGTGTGGCTGGACAAAGCCATCTGCTTATTTCCTATGGCAAGATACTCTGAGTGCCTATAGCGCTCAACCATGATTTACACTGTTAATGTGATACATCTTTTAACTTAGGAAAGGGAGAACAGAGGCGTTTTTTGCTTTTGTTTTGTATTTATTTATTTATTTTTGGCCGTGTTTTTATTGCTCTACGAGGGCTTTCTCTAGCTGCAGTAAGCCAGGGGCTACTCTTCATCAAGGTTCGAAGGCTTCTTATGGCCGTGGCTTCTCTTGTTGCAGAGAACAGGCTTTAGTTGCTGTCAGTTCTGTCCCTGTCTTATGTCTCTCTGGGGATCCTGCAAGGTCATTTTGTTTCCTTGCAATTGAAATAATGCATATTATTGGTACATGCTTAGTAGTTGAGTAAAACTTTCATAAAGTAAATATTATTGCCATTATTAACACAATCATATAAATGGGCTTCCCTGGTAGCTCTGTTAGTAAAGAATCTGCCTGCAATGCAGAAGACCTGGGTTTGATCTCTGGGTTGGGAAGATCCCTTGGACAAGGGAACGGCTACCCACTCCAGTATTCTGGCCTGGAGAATTCCATGGACTGTATAGTCCATGGGGTTGCAAAGAGTCGAACACAACTGAATGGCTTTCACTTTCACTTTCAATCACATAAATATATTCTGTTGCTTACACTTCTTCCTTTCTCTTCTGATGCCTCCTCTTGCCGTGTATCCTGGTCATTGTCTGCTGTTCTACTCATTACTTTAAAGCTGCCTGTAGCTTTCCACATGAGTTTGAGCAAACTCCGGGAGATGGTGAAGGACACAGGAGCCTGGCATTTTGCAGTCCATGGAGTCACAAAGAGTCAGACACGACTTAGCGACTGAACAACAACAACAGCTTTTCACTATATTAATTCCACTGTTGGAAATACATGCATGATGTGACCTGGAGATTCATCAGCTTCCTCTGTGGCCAATCTCTAGATTTCCGTTCCTTTATCAGCATCTGCATTCATCTGTTTCTAAGACTTTGCTTTGCTCATCTAGCTAACCACCCCTCTCCCACCAAGATCTCTTGGAGCATCTGCTCTTTCTCTTGACATGTAGAGTTTGTTGACATTTTTCCTACCTCCAGATATCAGGAATTTTTCTCTCTTCTGTCAGTAGTGGAGCATTTTTCTTTTGTTATGTCTTCCTGCTTTTGTGCGGATCCCATGAACATTGGGGCTAAGGCTTTTTGTGTTAATTTTGAGTTAATTCGTTCTTTATCCCACATCCTTCCTTTTTTCAAACTACTAAATGTGGCTTTCAATCAGAACCTCCCACTGTACCTGGAACCACTGATCCCATCCAGCTTGTAGGCCCACTATCCCAGCGTTTTTCCTTGTTTATGGTGTTTTTCCCCCCACAGGCTTTTCTGTTTTCCTTCTGTTCAACCTGGAAGTAACATTTAAACTAAGGATGAAGAAAATATAGGAATTAGCTATTGGAAGAAGGGAGGCAAGATTGGGTAGGGTGATTAGAAGTGATGAGAGATCCAGTAGAAGGAATAGGCTGTGCAAAGCCCCTGAGGCCAAAAGCAACATAGGTGTGTGACAGAGCAAGGTATGCTGAGATAATGCAAGCATCACAATGTAGCTGGTGCATGATAGAGTGAAAGGGATTAGAAGGTGAGCAGTAATTCTGGGAGGTTAGATTGTGTGAGATTAAAGAGCGTCTTTCCTGGATATTGAGAATAGAAAACAAAATAAAATAACCTGGAAATTAAACTTGTTGAGTTTTCCCAAGTGCAGGTGTTTTATTCTTAGCTAAGTTTTCCCTGGTCCCTCAAGGGCTGGAACATGAACTGCTGACGTTTTGTATGCATTATGCATGGCTTGGATTTCTTCCTGGTCATTCTATCCACCTTCTTTCCTATCTGGGGAGATTGGTCTAGACATAAGTTTAGACTTATTATCTATTTTCTGGATTTGTTGACTGTCATGATATGGTAGTTGCTTCAAGTTTCTAGGAACCTGTTTCTAGCCCTTCCAAGTTTTAGATGTGTTGAAACTCTCAGATAAGTGCTTTTTCCTCACATACAAGGAATTGACCTTATCCAAATCTACCAGATTTGAATAATCACCACGTGGATATCTTGAAGCTATCATGACAACCCTACAAGAATCACACACCTCCAGCAACAAAAGACTATGATCCCATAGGAAATCTCCCATCCTGTGTGTCCTTAATGTTCTCTCCCATGTGAGTCCTTGCCAGACAGATTGAACCCACATTTTTTTCCCTCTCCTTTGAACTCTGGACTCTGACTGTTTTGTTTATTCCATTTATTCAACACTAATACCTTCTTACATTTCATCTCTTATTATAGCATTTAGCTTTTTATGTATTTCAGTCTTGCATTCCCAACTAATCTTGAGTTCTTTGAGAACAAGAGAACATGGATTTAACTATTTTGAAATCTCCTCAAGAGCCAGTCTTGTGGCTGGAGACATGGGAGATATTTGGTATCTGTCTGCTAAGTGAATCTATTGATAGGCATTGAACTGCAGGAAAACGTGGAGAATGTGGAAAAGCTGCCTGCCAGGCAACATGACATAGGCCCTGAAGTTATCAGACCGGGAATGACAGCCCCACTGGGCTACTCATAGGCTGTGTGACTTAGAGAGTTGCGATAGTCTCTCTGAGACACCCCTCCACCTTCTTTTCTCTCCTCTGTAAAACAAAGGTGATAACACAGCTTATTGTAAGGATCAAATGAAGTAACGTATCAGCAAATGAAAGTGGAGAGTGAAAAAGTTGGCTTAAAGCTCAACATTCAGAAAACGAAGATCATGGCATCTGGTTCCATCACTTCATGGGAAATAGATGGGGAAATAGTGGAAACAGTGTCAGACTTTATTTTGGGGGGCTCCAAAATCACTGCAGATGGTGACTGCAGCCATGAAATTAAAAGACACTTACTCCTTGAAAGAAAAGTTATGACCAACCTAGATAGCATATTCAAAAGCAGAGACATTACTTTGCCAACTAAGGTCCATCTAGTCAAGGCTATGGTTTTTCCTGTGGTCATGTATGGATGTGAGAGTTGGACTGTGAAAAAGGCCGAGCGCCAAAGAATGGATGCTTTTGAACTGTGGTATTGGAGAAGACTCTTGAGAGTCCCTTGGACTGCAAGGAGATCCAACCAGTCCATTCTGAAGGAGATCAGTCCTGGGTGTTCTTTGGGAGGAATGATGCTAAAGCTGAAGCTCCAATACTTTGGCCACCTCATGCGAAGGGTTGACTCATTGGAAAAGACTGTGATGCTGGGAGGGATTGGAGGCAGGAGGAGAAGGGGACAACAGAGGATGAGATGGCTGGATGGCGTCACCGACTCAATGGATGTGAGTCTGAGTGAGCTCTGGGAGTTGGTGATGGACAGGGAGGCCTGACGTGCTGCGATTCATGGGGTCGCAAAGAGTTGGACACGACTGAGCAACTGAACTGAACTGATGAAATGGATCTTTGAGTTGGGACAATCACAAGTATAGGAAAAGGTTAGAAAAGATTATTTATTTTAGAGAAGACTGGGAAAAGTTCCTTATTTCTTGAATTAAGTAAAAGATTCTCTTTCTTGGATTAAGTGCTGCTGTGTAGTTGAACAACCTGATTTAAATTTTGGCCCCACTGTTTGATAGCTGTACAACACTGGGCAAGTGAACTTAAGCTCTGTGCTCGATTTTATAATCTGTAAAATGGGGATAATAATATTTACTACATAAAGTTATTGTGAGAAGCAAATGAAATAACCCTGTAAACTTGGGGCTTCCCAGATAGCTCAACTGGTAAAGAATCCACCTGCAGTGCAGAGACGCCAGTTTGATTCCTGGGTCAAGAAGATCCACTGGAGAAGGGATAGGCTACCCACTCCAGTATTCTTAGGCTTTCCTTGTGGCTTAGCTGGTAAAGAATCCACCTGCAATGTAGGAGACCTGGGTTTGATCCCTGGGTTAGGAAGATCCCCTGGAGAAGGGAAAGGCTACCCACTCCAGTATTCTGACCCAGAGAATTTCATGGACTGTATAGTCCATGGGGTGACAAAGAGTCAGACACGACTGAGCAACTTTCACTTTCAAGCAGTGCTTATTAGCATGGTGCCAAGCATATAAAAGGCTCCTGGTAGGCTGGTTTATTTATTATATCAGTTACCTATTTCTAGATAACTAACCAGTCTAAAACTCAGTGGTTTGTTATGACTCATGAGTATACAAATCACCTGAGCAGTTCTTCTGATCTTACTTGGGCTCATTCATACATTTGTAGTCAGCTCTAGGTCAGGTAGGCAGCTTTTCTGATCTTGGCTGGGCTCGCTCACATGTGTGGAGTTGGCTTGTTATAGGCCTTTCTGGTGACTAGTGCATGTGTTCAGTCATGTCCACCTCTCTGCAACCCCATGAACTGTAGCCCGCCAGGCTCCTCTGTCCATGGAATTTTCCAGGCAAGATTACTGGAGTGGGTTGCCATTTCCTACTCCACAGGATCTTCTCAGCTCAGGGATCAAACCCACATTTCCTGTGTCTTCTGATTTGGCAGGCAGAATCTTTACCAATGCACCACCATTAAAATAATAGACTGTTCTAGGATGGCCTTGATTGGGCTCACTGGGCTGTTTTCTATGTAGTGTTTCTTTTTCTGGCAGGATGGCTGGGGCTTGTTCACATGACAGCTGGGCAGGATTCCAACAGAAATTGAAAGTAAGCAAGAGCTGACACAGTAGGAACTCTACTGTATCCTATTGACCAAAGCAAATCACAAAGCCAGCCCAGATATAGGAACCAGGAAACAGATTACATCTCTTGATAGGAAGATCTGCAAAGTCACACTGTGAAGGACATGTGTACAAGGAGGGTTAAAGATTATGACCAGTTTTGTAGTTGCCCTGCTACACTACTCTTAACATTCCTTATAAAAGTAATATAAACAGATATTTGTAACACAGTTTGCAGAACAAAAGTCTTTTTGCCTATAACCCCTGAGTCTTACAGCAAGACAGTAAGTTAAGTATTTCTGAGACTGTCTTAAGTATCTACTTCTCTTGATAACTTTTTCTTAACCTTCTTCTTGTTGTTAAGTCACTCCATCATGTCTGACTCTTTGTGACCATATGGACTGCAGCAAGCCAGGCTCCCCTGACCTTCACCATCTCCCAGAGCTGGCTCAAACTATGTCCATTGAGTCAGTGATGCCATCCAACCATCTCATCCTCTGTCGTCCCTTTCTCTTCCTGCCTTCTCTTTCTCAGTATCAGGGTCTTCCAGTGAGTCAGCCGTTGCATCAGGTGCCCAAAGTACTGGAGCTTCAACTTCAGCATCAGTCCTTCAAATGAATATTCAGGACAGATTACCTTGAAGATTGACTGGTTTGATCTCCTTGCAGTCCAAGGGACTCTCAAGAGTCTTCTCCAGCACCACAGTTCAAAAGCATCCATTCTTTGGCATAAAGCCTTCTTTATAGTCCAACTGTCACATCCATACATGACTACTGGAAAAACCATAGCTTTGACTATACCAACCTTTGTCAGCAAAGTAATGTCTCTGCTTTTTAGTATGCTGTTTAGGTTGCTCATAGCTTTTCTTCCAAAGAGCAAATATCTTTTAATTTCATGGCTGTAGTCACCATCTGCAATGAGTTTGGAGCCCAAGAAAATAAAGTCTTTCACAGTTTCCATTGTTTCCCCATCTATTTCCCATGATGTGATGGGACCAAACGCCATGACCTTAGTTTTTTGAATGTTGAATTTTAAGCCAGCTTTTTCACTCTCCTCTTTCACCTTCATTAAGGGCTCTTTAGTTCCTCGTCACTATCTGCCATAAGGGTAGTGTCATCTACATATCTGAGATTATTGATATTCTCCCATCAGAAATATTTATTCCAGCTTGTGCTTCATCCAGCCTGGCATTTTGCATGATGTACTCTGCATATAAGTTAAATAAACAGGGTGACAATATACAGTCTTGATGTACTTTTTTTCCCAATTTGGAACCAGTCTCTTGTTCCATGTCTGCTTTTAACTGTTGCTTCTTGACCTGCATACAGGTTTTTCAGAAAGCAGGTAAGGTGTTCTGGTATTCCCATCTCTTTAAAAATTTTCCATAGTTTGTTGTGATCTACAAAGTCAAAGGCTTTAGTGTAGTCAATGAAGCAGAGGTAGACATTGATTGTTCACATTTAGGCACTAAGGTTTCCGCCTCAGCCTTCAGCTCTCCTGACTCTTCAAGGGTCATTTAATTCACTTTCATGGTTACACTGATACTCTAGCCTAAACCTTCCAGGCTTTGTTTCTGTATGTCTAACTGTTTGTTAGCCAGCATGTCAGTCGTCACGTGACCACTTCAACCTCAATGTGCTATCATTTTAAAATATAATTATACTGATAATCCCAGAGTAAAAATACTATGGAAATACAAAAATATGATGTAATTTTTTGGTCCCTCTATGACCTTTATGTAGGAACTTTAACTCAAAATTTAAAGACATTGTAAATAATTTTCTGTAACTAACATTTGTAAAAATATTCTCTTGGATAAAGTCATTGCCTATTTGGTCTTAATCTTAGGTTGGTAATTAGGGTCCTAGATATAGATTGGGAGTTTAGGAAATTCAGTTTTTATTTAGGGATTTAGTGTGCTACTAAATATAGCATGTCCCATTTTCCCTTTTCCCTCAAACTGTCTCATTGATGTAACATGAAACCAAATAGAACAGTGCTGAACAGCTTGAAAGAGTGAGTATCATGTGTTGAAAAGGAATATCACAGAATCACCTGATAAAAATAGCTTGTATCCACAGCAAGCAGAGATTGGTGTACTCCAGAAGAGTATGTGGTTTTTAAAGGTTTTATTCACTTTCTTATCCTCAAGAAATTAATAGATGGTTGCAAAAACCCTGCCAGGTAAGGGTTTGATGGATGGGGTGAAAGTAAGCTTTAAACTTGATCAAGCAATTAGTTCTTAAAAAGAAGCAGCAGTAGTGTAGTAAAAAAGATCCTTTACTTTTCCATGTTATCAACCAGATATGTTTTTTTTTTTTTTTTTCAACCAGATATGTTTATGTTTCTGAAGATTGTGGTAGAGTTTTGACAAAGTCAGGATTAAGAATACTGAAGAGGAAGGGACCATTTGTTTATTTATTCAACAGATTTTAACCAAGGGACCACATGATTTATATATTCAACAGGCATTAACAAAGGAAATCAAATTAACAAAGGAAATACCCTGGGCATTGAAGGATACAAAGGTAAAACAGACATGGATCCTCAAGGTGTTTCCTGCCATATAGGGAAGACATATTCATATATTAATATAAAAATAAACATATAAATACTACCATAGAGCTTCCCAGGTAGTGCAGTGGTAAAGAACCTGCCTGCCAATGCAGGAGATAGAGGAGTCGCAGGTTCGATCCCTGGGTCAGGAAGATCCCTTGGAGTAGGATATGGCAACCCACTCAACTATTCTTGCCTGGAAAATTCCATGGACAGAGGAGTCTGGCAGGCTACAGTCTATGGGGTTGCAAAGAGTTGGAGCGGCTAAGCACAGTACATAAATATTACCATGTCAAAAGAAATGGATACCCTCAGAAAGGTACAAAATGATATGGAATTTGTGTGTTCTGTTATTTATTTATTCTGACAAAGATTGATTGAATACCTACTGTATGTAGGCACTGAGGAGGGTGTTAGATGTCACAGTTGGTGCTGGGGTCACAGATTACATTCCAGCAGAGCATATAAATTATAAGCCATTAACAATCAAATAAATAAAATAATGCACTTTCAGATCACAGTTAAATGACATGAGGAAAATAAGGTTAGATGAAAGAGCATAGATCTGGGGATGTTATTTTAGGTAGGTGGTCAGGAATATATGGAGATGGGGGTGGGAAATGGAGATCTTGAAATAAAAGACTAGACATGACTAGACATGGGAAAATAAGGACTGTTTGGGGAAGAACAGTTCAGTTGGACTAACTTGAGGACGGGTAAGATGGTGTAATAAGGCTCAGGAGAGTTGGTGAAACTCCATATCTTAGTATTTTGAAGGACTCTCTAGTGGATAAGGCAGGAACAACCTGGGACCAGTGGCTGGAGGTTTTAGGGGTAGTCTGCGCTGTCTAATAGTAGAGGGTAGAATGGGTTCTGGCACTGTTATAACAGCATGGTTAACTGCATGTAAGCTTTGTGGGGACACAGGAATGTTGTCTTTTTCATCTCTATATCCCTGTTGGTCTGTCCTACTGTCTAACACATAATATGTGTGATCAGAGTTCATTTTTTAATTGCATTTCTGAATGTCACACATGTAGTTGTATGAAATCCATGGATCTTCTTGTAGGTAATCAGTTGAGATATATGTAAATTTAAATGGAGGTCTACAGATAAGTTTTCCCTGGAAGGGTAGCCTATTCTGTTTGCTCTCCTATATAAGATGAATTAAAAGTAAACTCTTTTTCATTTCATAGGCATTTTTTCTTTCTCAGATCAGAGAGTGGTTTTCATGTCTGTAGAGCTGTACCTGATTTAAACAGAGTATGGTAATTTAATTTCTATTTTTTCACTTATTCACAATCATTTATTTATTTCAGAGAGAGTAAGTAATTTATTGAGGATTTCACAGACAGTAATCACTGAGGCCTGGTGGCTCTAAGTTCATGCTTTTTCAGCTATATCCTGTTGTCTTATATGAAACAGATTTCATTTCATGCAAGTTCTGTTTATGTATCTCTGAGTCATATTTCAATTTCTTTAACAGCAGCACCATTTTATCAGCTAAGAGGATTGCCTGTTCTAGATAGAGACCTAGTCACTGTGTTGATGAGGACACCTCACTCTCTGTTTTTCATTAATGAAGCCCTCCTGGATCTTTCTGGGCCCCATTATTTTCTTTTGTCACCTCTAGCATTCATACCCAGACCCTTCTCACAAGCTTGTTTTCTTATTATTTCTTCTGGTGAAGTGTTATCTCCCTAAATGTTCTTGTAACCCAAGAGCCATGTTTTAAAACAGGAGCTCTGTTAGTATTTTGTGCAACATTAGACACGGGTACTTATGAAATATTTGTTTGATTCAGAACCACTCATGGGTGAAAGGAAAATTACAGTCAATTCCTCCAGGGTAGGGATCATATTGTCAACCTTATTTATATTCCCTGCCACCATCATCTGGCCCAGAGTATGTGCTCAATAAATGTGTTCTGGATATGTGGCCTTGGATCCCCTATACCCTTGCAGTTTGTTCTTGGCATTTCTGTTAGTAGTATTCCTCTTAGTGATGTTACTTTTTTTTTTTTTTTTTTTTACTTCACCATCCTTGAGGCAGGATCTGGGACTTACGCATCTCTTTAATTATGGTAATAATAATAACAGCTTGGTTTTTAAAGCTATTAATATGTACTGGGCATTATGTTAAGTACTTTACATGAATTATCTTATTAAGCCCTTACAATCATGCTCTGAACCCAGGCAGTCTGACTCCAGACTCACACTTCTAACCTTGGTCCTATATTGCCTTTGTAACCCCCTCCCTGTGTTCAATAACTCATAGGGAGTCAGTCCTATCCTAGTGAATTTCTGGGGAAGGCTGATTGGAGATATTACCTAAGTATTTTAAACATTTCTAAGTCCTTTCTATTTTAGTTTTAGGGCTGTAATTAATATCTTTCATGAAATTCTGTGAGCTTTTTCCCTCTTGGGTAAATTTGCTAAGTGCAGAATTATTACAGGAAGTAGCTAGACTAAGTTAGAATTGGTGTATTTGCCACCCCTAGCTTTGCCAGGCAACAGGATTCCTTGTTTTCCCAAACCTTTCTTGGCAGTTAATATAGTTAGACATAGGCAGATACGTGTAATGTAAATAATGGCCACTGGAATGGAGGGGATAGCAATTATTGAGACAGTATCTCTAGTTTTCAGGAGATATCCTACAACTGCAATGGCCAGAGAGGACTGAGCACTGCTTTTGTTTCCCTGTTTCCTCATTTAGATTTCCACTCATTTAACACTATTAAGAGCAGTTCCTGGAAGAAAAATTCATGGTCTCTTCCATGGGACTTTCTTCCCCATTTTTTCCCTTTCCTCCCCATTTTTTCCCTTTCCTCTTACCTGACTTTTCATTTGATGGCAAGAATATAGAATTTGAGACTTCTACCACTATCTGGTGAGATTTCAAAAGGGCAGGGAAAGTTATATTATTGTTTTAGAACTCAAGTTTTTACTGTAAATACCACATACTCCGTAGGACTGTTGGTGGAATAACAAGATCCATATTCCTAACTGTGGCCAGTATTATCTGATCTCATTATTATCAGATAAACAGCCAGTATTATCAGATAAACAGCCAGTATTATCTGATCTCAGCCTGTCAGTTCAGTTCAGTCGCTCAGTCATGTCCAACTCTTTGCGACCCCATGAATCGCAGCACGCCAGGCCTCCCTGTCCATCACCATCTCCCGGAGTTCACTCAGACTCATGTCCATCAAGTCCGTGATGCCATCCAGCCATCTCATCCTCGGTCATCCCTATCTCCTCCTGCCCCCAATCCCTCCCAGCATCAAAGTCTTTTCCAATGAGTCAACTCTTCGCATGAGGTGGCCAAAGTACTGGAGTTTCAGCTTCAGCATCATTCCTTCCAAAGAAATCCCAGGGCTGATCTCCTTCAGAATGGACTGGTTGGATCTCCTTGCAGTCCAAGGGACTCTCAAGAGTCTTCTCCAACACCACAGTTCAAAAGCATCAATTCTTCGGCGCTCAGCTTTCTTCACAGTCCAACTCTCACATTCATACATGACCACAGGAAAAACCATAGCCTTGACTAGACAGACCTTTGTTGGCAAAGGAATGTCTCTGCTTTTGAATATGCTATCTAGGTTGGTCATAACTTTTCTTCCAAGGAGTAAGTGTCTTTTAATTTCATGGCTGCAGTCACCATCTGCAGTGATTTTGGAGCCCCCCAAAATAAAGTCTGACACTGTTTCCCCGTCTATTTCCCATGAAGTGATGGGACCGGGTGCCATGATCTTCGTTTTCTGAATGTTGAGCTTAAAGTCAGTTTTTTCACTCTCCTCTTTCACTTTCATCAAGAGGCTTTTTAGTCCCTCTTCACTTTCTGCCATAAGGGTGGTGTCATCTGCATATCTGAGGTTATTGATATTTCTCCTGGCAATCTTGATTCCAGCTTGTGTTTCTTCCAGCCCAGCGTTTCTCATGATGTACTCTGCATAAGAGTTAAATAAGCAGGGTGACAATATACAGCCTTGATGTACTCCTTTTCCTATTTGGAACCAGTCTGTTGTTCCATGTCCAGTTCTAACTGTTGCTTCCTGACCTGCATACAGATTTCTCAAGAGGCAGGTTAGGTGGTTTGGTATTCCCATCTCTTTCAGAATTTTCCACAGTTTATTGTGATCCACACAGTCAGAGGCTTTGGCATAGTCAAGAAAGCAGAAATAGATGTTTTTCTGGAACTCTCTTGCTTTTTCCATGATCCAGCCTGTCTCTCAGACCACCCAAATCCAGCCTTGCTCCAGCCATCTTGTCTCATTTCAGGATGCCCAGCTGGCTCCTGCCTTGGGGTCTTCCTGCTCTACTCATACCTCCAACTCTCAGATGGCTTCCTCGTTCACTTGGCTCAGGCCTTTGCTCAAATGACCCCTCCTCAGAGAACCTTCTGACCCTCGGTCCAGAAGAGGTCTCCTTCCCTCCCTGTTCTGTCTATCCCCTTTATCCTGTAATATTTTCCTTATACTGCTTACTTAAACTATTTTGATTTTTATTGCTTGTTTGTTTCCTCCTCATTTAAACGTAAGTGCCAAGAGGTTGAGGACTTCATCTTGTTTCTTTATCTCCTTAGCTCCTCCAGTGGTGCTTGGTACACTGTAAGTACTCAAACAGTATTTCTTGCTAAGGATGTAAACGTGCCTGGTATTATCCATTCCTTGAGGAATAAATAGAAATCTTAATTTCAGTTTTGTAACAGTTTTTTTCTTGGATTATGCATCTTTTTATTTATGATAGTGATGATGATCATGATGTAAGTTTAAAGTGTGTAGCATTATAAAACAGCATCAGTGTACACGACAGAGTGATCACCATCACAAGTCTAGTTACCATCCATCACCATATAGGTCCCCCCTCACCCACTCCCAATCTCTTGTCCTCTGGTAACCACTAATCAGTTCTGTGCATCTATGAGTTTGTTTTTACTGTATTTCATTTGTTTGTTGTTTTTGTTTTTAGATTCCACATGATTGAAATCTTATAGTATGTATCTTTCTCCATCTTACTAATTTCACTTAACATAATACCTTCAAGTTCCATCCATGTTGTCAAAATAGCAAGATTTCATTCTTTTTTATGAATGAGTAGTATTCCATTCTGTATATATATGTGTGTGTATGTGTGTGTGTGTGTCTTCATATCCGTTTATCCATTGATGGACACTTAGGTTACTTCTATATCTTGGCTATGATAAATAATGCTGTAATGAACATAGGGGTACATTTATCTTTTTGAATTAGTGTTTTGGTGTTCTTTGAGTAGATACCCAGAAGTGGAATAGCTGGGTCATATTATAATTCTATTTTTAATTTTTTGAGGAATCTACATACTACTTTACACAGTGGTTGCACCAATTTACCATCCCACAAACACTGTATAAGGGTTCTCTTTTCTCCATTTCCTTATTTGCTATTTCCTGTCTTTTTTATGGTAGCCATTTTAACAGGTATAAGGTGACATCTTTTTGTGTTTTGTATTTTGTATTCTGATGATGTTAAACTTTTTTCATATGCCTATGGACCATCTGTGTATCTTCTTTGGAAAAATGTCTATTTGAATTCTCTACCCATTTTTTAGTTGGGTCGTTTGTGTTTTTTGTTGTTGAGTTGTATGAATTATTTATGTTTTGGGTATTGAGCCCTTATCATATATATGATTTTGAAAATATGGTCTTCCATTCAGTAGGTTGCTTTTTCATTCTAATGATAGTTTCCTCCACTGTGCAGAAGCTTTTTAATTTGTTGTAGTCCCATCTGTTTATTTTTGGTTTTGCTTTCCATCTTTTTTTTTCAGTCAGGTACACAAAAACATCACTAATACCTATGTCAAGGAACTTACTAGCTATATTTTCTTCTAGGAATTTTATTGTTCAGATCTTACATTCAAGTCTTTACTCTATTCTGAGTTAATTTTTGTAAACAGTATAAGATAGTGGCCTAGTTTCATTCTTTTGCTTTTCACTCTCCAATTTTTTCAACACTATTTATTAAAGAGGCTCTCCTTTCTCCATTATATGTCATATTTCTGTTCACATTTATCTCTAGTTCTTTTTTAAATTTCTTCTTTGATTCTGATGAAGACCTATTGGTTATTCAGTAGTGTGT
Source organism: Oryx dammah (assembly GCF_014754425.2). NCBI lineage: Eukaryota > Metazoa > Chordata > Mammalia > Artiodactyla > Bovidae > Oryx > Oryx dammah. Next base: position 94,027,201 of record NW_024070212.1, on the reverse strand, counting down.
TGCTTAAGCTCCATGTTTTGTTTTACCCTTTTGTCTTATCATTGAGTTCTGGTTTTGTACCATTATGGTTGGGGAATATGCTTGATATGATTTCACTCTTCTTGAATTTATTGATATTTGTTTTTTTAATCTATCTGGAGAATATACCATGTGCACTTAAGAAGAATAAATATTTTGCTGATTTTTGATGAAATGTTCCATATATATCCATTAAGTGAATCTGATTTAATGTGTCATTTAAGACTACTATTCCCTTATGTATTTTCTACCTGGATGATCTGTCCACTGATGTAAGAGTGTTATAGTCCTCTGCTATTGGCATATTCTTTTCAGTTTTTCTCTTTAAATCTGTTAATATTTGCTCTATATATCTTGGTGCTCCTATATAGGGTGTGTGTACATTCATACATTTTATGTCTTTCTGCTTGATTGACCCCTCTACCATTACGTAATGCCCTTCTTATCTTCTGTTCTAGTCTTTGTTTTAAAGTCTGTTTTGTCTGACATGAGTATAACTACTCCAGCTTTATTTTCGTGTCTATTTGCATAGGATATCTTTCTCCAGTCCTTCATCTTTTGACTATGTGCATCCTTGCTTCTGAAGTCAGTCTTTTACAGGCAGCATATGAATTGTTTAAAAAAAAAAACCATCAGTCATTCTATATAAAGTAATTATTAACAGGTATATATTTTCTGCCATTTTGTTCAGCTTTCTGGCTGTTTGTTATTCCTCTCTTCTGTTGCTCTTTTCTCTTGCATTTTCGTGGTTTTCTTTAGTGTTATGTTTAGTTTCATTTCTTATTTTCTTTTTTAAAATTTTATTATTTATTTATTACTTTACAATATTGTATTGGTTTTGCCATACATCAACATGAATCCACCACCAATACAGTATACTAACGCATTTCTTACTTTCTTTTGTGCTTTTACTGTAAGCTTTTTTCTTGTTGTTACCATGAGTTTTACGTGTAACATCCTATGTAAATAACAATATTTTTTGATAGCAACTTAAATTTGAACATATTCCAAAGCTATATCTTTTTACTCCCCACCTCCCCATATTTTATACTTCAATTACATATTTTACATCCTTTAATTTTTACATAGTCCTTAACTCATTATTGAAATTTTAGTTTATTTTACTACTTTTGTATTTTAATCTTCATCCTTACTTTATGTGATTTATCTACCTTTACCATTTCCAGTGATATTTTTACTTTAATGAATTTTCTTTTTATTAATTAGTGCAATTTTTTAGTTTAAAGAAATCCCTTACCATTTCTTATAGGATCATTTCACTTTTGCTTATCTATAAAACTTTTTTATCTCCTTCAATTCTGAAAGATAACTTTGCTGGTGATAGAATTCTTGGTGGGAAGAGTTGTTTTGTTTTGTTTTTTTCTTTTTATCACTTTGAATATATTGTGTCACACCCTTTTGGTCTTTAAGATTTCTGCTGAAAAATCTGCTGACAACTTTATGGAATTTCTTTTGTAAATAACAAATTGTTTTTCCTTTGCTGCTTTTAGGATTCTCTCTTTATCCTTGACTTTCACCATTTTAATTATAATTTGTTTTCATGGGTTTCTCTTTGGGTTCATCTTATTTAGAACTTTCTGGGCTTCCTGGACCTGGATATTTGTTTCCTTCCCCAAATTAGAGTTTTCAGTCACTATGTCTTTAAATTATTCTCCTGGCCCTTTCTCTCTTTCCTCTCATTCTGGAACTTCTATGATATAGATGTTATTACACTTGATGCAGTCTTAAAGCTTCCTTAAGATATCCTCAGTCAAAAACTTTTTTTTTCATTTTTTTCTTCTGTCTGGTTGACTTCCATTGTTTTGTCTTCCAGTTTGCTTGTTCATTCTTTTATTTCATCCAATCTTGTTTTACCCTTCTAGTTTATCTTTCAATTCAATTATGAATTCTATTTGATATTTTCTTATATTTTCTATCTCCCTGTTGCAAAGTTTTTGCTGTGTTCATCCATTCTACTCCCAAGTTCACTGAGGATCTTTATGAAATGTTCCTTTTAAGTCTTTATCAGGCAGGTTGCTTATATCCATTTCATTTAGTTCTTTTTCTGAGATTTTGTTTTGCTCTTAGGATCGCAGTGTATTCCTCTGTCTCCTAGCGCTTAAGTCTTTGTATATTTGCATGAATTAGATAAATAAGCTACTCCTCCCAGTCTTGAAGGAGTGGTCTAATGTAGGAGATATCTTATGGGGTTCAAAAGCACAATCTTCCGTGACCACCAGAGCCAGGAGCCCCTACAAGGCTTTGAGTGCCTCATGTTGTGGCAGGGCTGCACTGCTGCTGTGATGCCCTAGTGGGCAGGGTTGTTCCCCTAGAAAGGCTTCTGGACCTGTCTAAAGTATGCTGGTGGGTGAGGCTGGCCCCTGGAACAGCTTGAGGCTCATCTGTGGTGGCTGCTGGGTACTGGTGAGCAAGGTTGGCTCCTAGAACAGCCTGAGTTATGCATCTTTTATTTTTATTAATTTAACTAATAAAATATTTGACAATTTGATTAAAAGACTCAGAGTCAAGTCAAAACTTGCTGTGGATATATCTTCCTGTGGAATATGGGATGGACTTTTGTGTAGAAATCTTTGGAAACTGATTTTTAGAGAGGCAGCTAATGTAGGATGGGAAGAACTGGAGTTGAGTGGCTAGGAGAACACCAACATTTTTGTCTGAATATGATGGAGACTGTAACCAAACTGGATAAGCAATGAGTGCTAAATGCCTTGTACTGATAGTGTGACCTCATTCAAGTCCTTTCACCTCCTCTGCACTTCAGATTCCTTATATGTAAAATGAGGTCCATAACTGGGGAAAGGAGATAGGGGAGGGACTGCCTACCACATAAGGGTGTTGTAAAACTATTGAGAAAGTATATCTGATAACAGCTTATGTTGAGTAGCACTCACATAAATTGATATAAATGCATATAAAGTGCTTGGCACCTAGTAGGTACTCAATAAGTGATAATTATTAAAACACTTAAAAGTGATTTGAAACATTTGTAAGATTTGGATGTCTGGTGTTAATGACTAGTTTTTCTTGAATTTAAACAAACTTTAAACAAACTGTTGGATTGTTTTTGTGCTCCCCATTTGCACTTATTAAGCATGGGAAGTCCCTTGAGCACAGTAGGAATATGGAGTCTAGAAACAGAAATGAATGCAAAGTCCTGAAGTGAATGAATAAATGAATAGGCAGATGGACGAGTGCCCAAACCTAATCTTAGCCCATGCAAGTTTCAATTTTCTTCCCCCATCCAATTCCTGCCCATCATCTAAAGGATGCCCAAAATGCCAGTAGCAAGAAAAATAAACTGTAGCCTGGATAAGTCACAGATGTCTTTTGTATCCCAATATGAATGTGAAAAGGGAAAGTTGCTCAGTTGTGTCCAACTCTTTGTGACCCCATTGACTGTACAGTCCATGGAATTCTCCAGGCCAGAATACTAGAGTGGGTAGCCTTTCCTTCTCCAGAGGATCTTCCCAACCCAGGGATTGAACCCAGGTCTTCTGCATTGCAGGCAGATTCTTTACCAGCTGAGCCACAAGGGAAGCCCAAGAATACTGGAGTGGGTGAAAGTGAAAGTGAAGTTGCTCAGTCGTGTCCAACTCTTTGCAACCCCATGGACGGTAACCTACCAGGCTCCACGGTCCATGGGATTTTCCAGGCAAGAATACTGGAGTGGGCTGCCATTTCCTTCTCCAGGGGATCTTCCCAACCCAGGGATTGAACCCCGGTCTCCTGCATTGCGGACAGACGCTTTGGCTCAGACGGTAAAGCGTCTGCAATATGGGAGACCCGGGTTCGATCCCTGGATTGGGAAAATCCCCTGGAGAAGGAAGTGGCAACCCACTGGAGTGGGTAGCCTATCCTTTCTGTAGCGGACCTTCCTGACCCAGGAATCGAACCGGGGTCTCCTGTATTGCAGGTAGATTCTTTACTAACTGAGCTATGAGGGCCACCCTTGGGAATGACATAAATGATAATCTTGATACAGAGATTGATTGAGTACCTGCTAATGTCAGACATTGTGCTCAATCCTTTATCTAAATCATTCTACAGCACTAGAAGAAACTACTGTTGTCTTCATTCGTTTTTCAGATAAGGAAACAGCTTTCCAGAAATGAAATGATTTTCCTAAACCACCTCAGCTAGAAAGTGGAGGAGTTGAGAGGTCAAACGAAGTCATTTCACCCCAGAGCCTTACTGAATCATTACTCTCTAAGGTGGTTTGTTGTCTCTGCTAGATTAAACTCTTTAGGAGGTGAGACAAATCTTACTCACCTTTAGCTGCCATCCATCCCCAATGCCCATCTCAGTTAATGGTTATTAAGATGAAAATTTTAAATCCTCTCTTTTTGAATGATGCCCTGATATATATCTTGAGCTATAAGGTAGAAGGTGTCTTACCTGAATGCCTCTATGGTACTAGAAGGTATGAGTTTTTTTTGTCTGAATTCACCTCAGTCTTTTGCTCAGACAGCCTCCCTCAAGACTCACAATGCCTGGATCTGGAGAGCATTACTCCACCTTTATAAAGAAAGAAAGATTCTCCCAGTCCTTCTGAGTAAGCAATGAAGTTGGAATATAAACTCAGGACCCTTAATTTCACATTTCATTATTTCACCTCCTTTTTATCCTTAAACTTTTAAGAAACTTAGAAACTTTGAGTATGGGAGCAAGGATATTTGACAGAATCTCTTAATATCGTTAAAAAAAATAAGCTTACCCTAATTGTGAGGCAAAAGCTATTTTAATCTCTAAAATAGGCACAAATGCTTTATTGATTTTTTAAAGCAAAGTAACAAAAACCGATGTCCCTCTTTTTGTGAGAAATCATTTTTACTAGGTGTTGTGGTCTGCATGATGCTAAATAAGGATTCTAGCTAAAGTGCTTTGCAAAACTATTTCAATGCAAAATCAATAATATACATGAGAAATTTATGAAAAGATGAAGCAAGGACAAAACAACTCCTTGCCTTTTAGTGAATACATACACATGTATGAAAAATTAATATACAGTGTAAATTTTTGGTCATCCACTGGGGATTTGAGATCTAGTGGCTTTATAAATGAGGAAAATACCAGCAGCTTTGTCTGAATATAATGGTAAGCATAACCAAACCAGACAGACCATGGAAAACAAAGACCTCTGATGCTAGATCTAACTGGATACATGCTCTTGATTTCCAGGTAGGGCTCCTTTGTCTCCAATTGCTTTCCAGACATCTTGCAAGGACCATGTGAACATGACTGTGAGCTAGTATCTGGACAGTCATGGCTATAAGAGATGCTGTGCAGTGTAGAGACAGAAGGAGTAGGATAGAGAGGGAGGGGGGATTTGACAATTATTTAGGGATACAATGCCTGGCTCATAAGTTACTTGATAAGTGGTTGCTAAATAAATGAAAGTACAATCTACAGGATTCAGGAAATCCTGGGGATGAAGGACAAGGAGATAAGATGTAAAAAAAAAAAAAAAACTGTGCAAATCATTCAACCTCTCTGAGCCTCAGTTCCTCATCTGTGATGGGAAAGGTGAGAATACTTCCTATATTAGTTAATTAGTCATGGTTCTCTAGAGAAACAGAGTATCATGTATGCTTATATGTATAAGAATTGACTCATGTATCAATAATTATGGAGGCTGACAAGTCCTAAAATACACAGTCAGCAAGCTGGAAACCCAGGAGAATCCATGGTATGGTTCCAGTATAAGTCTAAAGGCCTGAGAACCAGGGGAGCTGATGGTGTAATTCCAGTCTGAATGCCTGCAGGCTCAAGACCCAGAAAGATGTTTCAGCTGAAATCCTAAGACAGGAAAGAACTGCTGTCCCAGCTCAATGCAATCAGTCAGAAGTTCCCTTTTATTCAAAGAAGGTTGGTCTTTTTGTTCTGTTCTGGCTTCTACTGATTGGATGAGGTCCAGCCACACTGAGAAGAGCAATCTCCTTTAGTAAAAGTATACTGATTCAAATGTTAATCTCATCCAAAAGATCCTCAACCATACTTAGAATAATGTTTGATCAAATATCTGGGTACCCTGTGGCCCAGTCAAGTTGACATATAATTTAACCACCATATTTTCCATGCTTGTTATGGGAATGCTATGTGAGCTTTAAAACCCTGTATGGATATAAGGTAATATCACTATTTATTCAAATCTAAATGTATTCTCTTGAGAGTCACTTGGACTGCAAGGAGATCCAAACTGTCCATCCTAAAGGAAACCAGTCCTAGGTGTTCATTGAAAGGACTGATGTTGAAGCTGAAACTCCAATACATTGGCCACCTGATGCGAAAAGCTGACTCATTTGAAAAGACCCTGATCCTGGGAAAGATTGAGGGCAGGAGGAGAAGGGGATGACAAAGGATGAGATGATTGGATGGCATTACCAACTCAATGAACTAGGTTTGGGTAAACTCCGGGAGTTGGTGATGGACAGGGAGGCCTGGCGTGCTGCAGTTCATGGGATCGCAGAGTCGGACATGACTGAGCGAATGAACTGAACTGAACTGAAATGTATTCTTTAATGACAATGGCTTTATTTATCTAGTGCTTCACAAATACAGTTACTGTTAAACTTATTTTATATAAGTTCTGTTAAACTTACTTTATCTCATTTAATTCTCACAATGACCTTATCACCCCTTTTATGCCTTGGAGGGATCCATGTCTATAACTGTTACAGCTCCCAGACTGCCTGAACTATGACATGCTAATCTGCTGTGATCTGAATCCCAGCTCTTTCACTGGCTACAAGGAGTCAGTAGTTAACTTCTCTGTGTCTTGATTTTCTCTTCTGTGATTTAGGATAGTATCTATAAAGTGCTTAGAATAGAGCTGGCATTTAGTATATAAATATTAATATATACTATGTATATGTGTTATTGATATTTATCCTGGCAGTCTTGATTCCAGTTTGTGCTTCCTCCAGGCCAACATTTCTCATGATGTACTTTGCATGTAAGTTAAATAAGCAGAGTGACAATATACAGCTTTGACATACTCCTTTCCCAATTTGGAACCAGTCTATTGTTCCATAGCCAGTTCTAACTGATGCTTCCTGACCTGCATATAGGTTTCTCAAGAGGCAGGTCAGGTGGTCTGGTATTCCCAACTCTTTCAGAATTTTCCACAGTTTATTGTGATCCACACAGTCAAAGGCTTTGGCATAGTCAAGAAAGCAGAAATAGATGTTTTTCTGGAACTCTCTTGCTTTTTCCATGATCCAGCGGATGTTGGCAATTTGATCTCTGGTTCCTCTGCCTTTTCGAAAACCAGCTTGAACATCTGGAAGTTCATGGTTCATGTATTGCTGAAGCCTGGCTTGGAGAGTTTTGAGCATTACTTTACTAGCATGTGAGATGAGTACAATTGTGCTATAGTTTGAGCATTCTTTGGCATTGCCTTTCTTTGGGATTGGAATGAAAACTGACCTTTTCCAGTCCTGTAGCCACTGCTGAGTTTTCCAAATTTGCTGACATATCGAATGCAGCACTTTCACAGCATCATCTTTCAGGATTTGAAACAGCTCAACTGGAATTCCATCACCTCCACTAGCTTTGTTCGTAATGATGCTTTCTAAAGCCCACTTGACTTCACATTCCAGGATGTCTGGCTCTAGGTGAGTGTGAGTGATCACACCATCATGATTATCTGGATTGTGAATTTTTTTTTTTTGTACAGTTCTTCTGTGTATTCTTGCCACCTCTTCTTAATATCTTCTGCTTCTGTTAGGTCCATACCATTTCTGTCCTTTATTGAGCCCATCTTTGCATGAAATGTTCCCTTGGTATCTCTATAATTTTCTTGATGAGATCTCTAGTCTTTCCCATTCTATTGTTTTCCTCTATTTCTTTGCATTGATCACTGAGGGACACTTTCTTATCTCTCCTTGCTATTCTTTGGAACTCTGCATTTAAATGGGTATATCTTTCCTTTTCTCCTTTGCTTTTCGCCTCTCTTCTTTTCACAGCTATTTGTAAGGCCTCCTCAGACAGCCATTTTGCTTTTTTGCATTTCTTTTTCTTGGGGATGGTCTTGATCCCTGTCTCCTGTACAGTGTCATGAACCTCTGTCTATACTTTATCAGGCATTCTGTCTATCAGATCTAGTCCCTTAAATCTATTTCTCACTTCTGCTGTATAGTCATAAGGGATTTGATTTAGGTCATACCTGAATGGTCTAGTGGTTTTCCCCACTTTCTTCAATTTGAGTCTGAATTTGGCAATAAGGAGTTCATGATCTGAGCCACAGTCAGCTCCTGGTCTTGTTTTGGCTGACTATATAGAGCTTCTCCATCTTTAGCTGCAAAGAATATAATCAATCTGATTTCGGTGTTGACCATCCAGTAATGTCCATGTGTAGAGTGTTCTCTTGTGTTGCTGGAAGAGGATGTTTGCTATGAGCAGTGTGTTCTCTTGGCAGAACTCTATTAACCTTTGCCCTGCTTCATTCTATACTCCAAGGCCAAATTTGCCTGTTACTCCAGGTGTTTCTTGACTTCCTGCTTTTGCATTCCAGTCCCCTATAATGCAAAGGACATCTTTTTAAGGGTGTTAGTTCTAGAAGGTCTTGTAGGTATTCATAGAACCATTCAACTTCTTCAGCATTCCTGGTTGGGGCATAGACTTGGATTACCGTGATATTGAATGGTTTGCCTTGGAAATGAATAGAGATCATTCTGTCATTTTTGAGATTGCATCCAAGTACTGTATTTAGGACTGTTTTGTTGACTATGATGGTTACTCTATTTCTTCTAAGGGATTCCTGCCCACAGTAGTAGAAGAAGAACTAAAGAACCTCTTGATGAGGGTGAAACAGGAGAGTGAAAAAGTTGGCTTAAAGCTCAACATTCAGAAAATGAAGATCATGGCATCCGGTCTCATCACTTCATGGCAAATAGAGGGGAAACAGTGAAAATACTGGCTGACTTTATTTTGGGGGCCTCCAAAATCACTGCAGATGGTGACTGTAGCCATGAAATTAAAAGATGCTTACTCCTTGGAAGGAAAGTTATGACCAACCTAGACAGCATATTAAAAAGCAGAGACATTACTTTGTCAACAAAGCCATCTAGTCAAGGCTATGGTTTTTCCAGTGGTTATGTATTGATGTGAGAGTTGAACTATAAAGAAAGCTGAGTGCCAAAGAATTGATGCTTTTGAACTGTGGTGTTGGAGAAGACTCTTGAGAGTCCCTTGGACTGCAAGTAGATCCAACCAGTCCTCCTAAAGGAGATCAGTCCTGGATGTTCATTGGAAGGACTGATGTTGACGCTGAAACTCCAGTACTTTGGCCACCTGATGTGAAGAGCTGACTCATTTGAAAAGACCCTGATGCTGGGAAAGATTGAGGGCAGGAGGAGAAGGGGATGACAGACGATGAGATGGTTGGATGGCATCACCGACTCAATGGACATGGTTTTGGGTGGACTCCAGGAGTTAGTGATGGACAGGGAGGCCTGATATGCTGCAGTTCATGGGGTCACAAAGAATCAGACACAACTGAGTGATTGAACTGAACTGATATATATATGAAGCAATTGTATGTAAATTGATACATATTAATTATGTATTAGTGTTAGTGGTGTTATTAGTGGTGGTTGTGATGTCAGTGATTACACAGAGACAAACTCGCATGCCTTCCGGGGCCTGCCAGGTAACATCAGTATGTGAAGCAGCCAAGGATAAGCTGGAAGAATAGAATATATGGAGACCTAGAGAGTGTCCTCTTAGTTTTCCATTAGGATTGACTGGTTTGCTCTCCTTGCTGTCCAAGGGATTCTCAAGACTTCTCCCCTACCACAATTTGAAAGCTTCAGTTCTTCAGTGCTCATCTTTCTTTATGGTCCAACTCTCACATCCATGACTACCCCAAAAACCTGTTAACTAAAGACACTGAAATCTGGGAATTTATAAAACACTGCTCGGCTGCCATCAATTTTTGACCCCTTGTCTACCATATGCCAAGCTGTGTAATGAGTGTTTTACAAGTAGTTCCCTTAATAATCCTGCTAGTGAGGTGTCTGTTTTACAGTAAGTGAAAGTTGCTCAGTCGTGTCCAACTTTTTGTGACCCCATGGACCATCCATGGAATTCTCCAGGCCAGAATACTGGAGTGGGTAGCTTTTCCCTTCTCCAGGGAATCTTCCCAAGCCAGGAAGTAAACCAGGGTCTCCTGCATTGCAGGTGGATTCTTTACCAACTGAACTATCAAGAGAAGCCCATTTTACAGATGTCAAAATCAAAGCTTACTTGCCAGGTAGTAAGTACCAGAGGAACTGGGACTGAATAAAGGCAACAGAGGCTCAACTCCAAAGCCAGCAGTACTCTTTCTTTTTAATTGGAGGATAATTGCTTTACCACATTGTGTTGCTTTCTACCATACAACAACACGAATGTCATAATTATCTATTTATTCCCTCCATCCTGAACCTTCCTCCCCACTCCCAGCCTACGCCTCTAGGCCATCACAGAGTGCCAGGCTGGGCTCCCTGTGTTATATAGCTGCTGACCATTATATGCCAATTAAAGTAGTACTCTTTTGACCCTGCTGTATGGTGTAGAGGTTGCTCAGTGAGTGGAACTGGGGTAGGCATCCTACAGGCTATCTGTCAGCATTGTCCCCCTTATAGATGTGCTTTCTTGCTGATCTACTTTTCTAGGTGGGGGAGTCAGGGCAAGTGAAAGAAGGAAGGTGCCTGTGATCCTTGAAGTGTCCCTGGAATGTCTTCAAGGCCCTCCCTGTACAAATTACACATCCTGCTGACATCACTGTCTATGCTCCTTTCTCATGCCTGACACAGGATCCTGTGTTGGTCACCATGCAGGTTATGACTGTGTTTGTGTTTGTGTAAGCTCAAAAGGGTTGGGCCCTTATTCATCTTTTCATCCCCTGCCACACTTGCACACTGGTATCCACTGAGTGACATCTGCTGGGTCTGAGTTCTGCTTGCGTCCATCTCATCAGGTGGTGAATTCAGGCGATCAGTTTACTGTCTGAGATGTTTGGTTTCCCAGCTTCAAAACTGGGATGATAATTGTCACAGGTTAGATTACCTAGGAAGCAGACTCTCAGACATAGACTAGTGTGCAGAAGGTTTAGCAGGGAGTACTCTTGGGATCATTGCCAGGGAGGGAAAGGGAGGGGAGGATAGAGGAAGAAGCAGGATCAGGCAGGGGGAGAAGTGGGGTGCAGTAGGGGTTGCAGTACAGTCTCAGTAAAGGCCTCAGGCAACCCCAAGAGGATCTCTTGAGATAGCCCTTCAAAACTGTCCTAAGTCAGAATAAGAGTGCCCTGTCATGCGAGGTCTTCATATTAACCAATTACTGGATGTGAGGTGCCCCAAGAAGGCGGCATGACCTTGGGAGAGACAACTCTCTTCAGTCAGCTGAGGGCTATCTATGAGACTGAGGCCTTCAGTCCTGAGGGAAGGTCTGGGTGGCTTATCACAGCCTCAACGGCAGAAGCAACTTCCAGGGTCATTGGAAAGCTGATACATACAAAAGCATACTCAAAAATGCTAAGCAAATATAAGGTTTCAGTTGTTGTTAATATTATATATAATATATATATAACATTACATATATATTATATAATATTATATATTGCCATCTTCAAAACTGGGATGATAATTGTTACATTATAATATTATATAATTTATATTATAATATATAGTAATTATATATATAATTATATGTGTATAAATGTATAATATATGTACTATGTATACATACATAATAATGTATTAATATGTAATTACTATTAGCATTTATATTTATATGTATTAGGGAATCAGTAGATATTTCTTCAACTTAGTTTAGTCTATTTTCTTAGAGTAGGGTCTCAGTTAGAATCAGGAAGTCAGTGTAAACCCTTTTTATTCCTCTCACTTCCCCAAAGACACCCTTTCCCCTCTCTCTTTTGTTATTAATCTTGTCTTAAAAGTGCTTATACTATCTTATTTTTAAACCTCTAGGGTTGGTTTGATTTGATTTCCTTTCCTCTGAAATGACTATTCTGAACTCTGACCTTAATCCGGGATGGTTAGAGCAGCTGGAAGCACTTTCTTAACTATCTATCTATCTTCACACTTTATATCCCATATAGGCTCAGAGAAATTCTAAGTCCTGGTACAGTTTTTAAATATTGCCAACATTATTCCTACCAGCGAGGTTAATTAAACATCATTGAGTGCTGGCTCTAGCATTCCCACTTTGTACTGACCCTGGAGTCAATTCTGTCAGCTTACAGGGCTCAGACATGAGAAAACCTTGGCAAAAACCGTCAGTATGGAAGATGAATGTTCCAGAGATCAAGAATATTGAGCAGCTCTGAGTCAATTCCAGGGACCAGCTGCTTATAGGAAGAACTGTGTATGGGAGTTCAAAGGTGTAATACATTCTTGATTTCACACACACACACACACACACAGATTGCTTAGGCAGTTATTCTACGAATTTCATCATATGATTTCTCTCAAACATGCACTCATGCGAATATATTTCTAACAAAAATCTCACTGTCACTTCCCTGCTAAATATCTTCTGTAGTTCCCTAACATCTAAAGTCATAGGAAAGCTCTTTTAGTTCTCTGTATATATCAGCATCTTTTATATCCATGCCATTTCCTTTCCCCAGAAACCTTCTCACTATTATGAATTCTTGAGGTCTCAGTTCAAATGTCATGTCCACCAAGCAGCCTTCCCTGGCTTCCCCACAGTGCCACAACACTTGCCACTCTGTATTGCCATTCCTTCCAAATTATGAGCCACTGGATGGGAAGGAAATTAATTCTTGGACCTGACAGAGAAGTGAGAGGATGAGGGTAGAGGGAGAATGAAACAAATTATATGCAAAACCCTTTTAGTTAAAACTTATGTTCTGTAGAGTCAGGTCTCAATTATGTATATGTCTAAAAGTGTGACATAATATATCTGATATTTGATTTTGTACTTGGTTTTAAGAAGAACCAAGAACCATCTTTTGATTCAAAGATTAGAAGAGCTTCTAAGGAAAGGTGTTCTGACAGAGGTAAAACTTTCCCCTGACTGCCCTCTTGTGGAGGTGCTAGAAGATCCCAGAGATGACAGATAGAAACATAAACCTTGTTCCCCAGGTTGAGAGAACAGTGTTCTGGATTGTTCATTGTTCTGTGTACTCAACCTGCCATATGTAGGTAATTACAGATTTTTAAAGAATTAGAGTATAGTGAGACTTGCTTCAAATGGAATTCAGTTTGTCTCTGGTAGATCAGATGGTTTCTTGAGAACATTAGAATATCTAGTGTGAAGGTTAATGAACAGCGCATGGAGAAAGGCCATGTATGGTTAAGAGAGGTCACTGGTGGATTTAAGTGTAGATTCACACCAGCTTTCACTAGCATATCTTCACAAGCTGAAGGAAGCGCTATTAAGCAAAAACACTTTAGATTCTATTTCCCCTAGACCAGTGGCTCTAGCCATGCCAAGAATCATCTGCCGAGCTATGTTAAAACACTGATTTCTGAGCTTCTAATTCAGATCTGATTCAGCGAGTCTGGGCCAGAGTCTTAGGAATATGAATTTTAGTGAGTACGCGGTTGTGATTCTAATGGATGAGACCCCACATATCTTTCAGTGGAGAGGGGTTTTGTAGAGTATATGCTTTTCCATAACTAGGGCAACTTTCTGTAGAAGTCATGATATTCTGACCCGTCATCCCATATAGCGTACTTTTTAGACCTCATGCCCTGATTTTTGGCTTGAAAGACATGGTGATGTTCATTTCTGTACATGGGATTGCTAGTTAGAATTAGTGTTTGATCTATAAGTATGGTGAAGTTTCCCTATCTCTCTTCCTCTCTTCCTCCCTTTCTTTGTAGCCACCCTCCTGTCTACCTGTCTATCTATTTACCTTTATACCTGCTTACTCATATTTATGGACCAACCTATGCTCCATGCCTTGTGCCAAGTGAACCACAGGAAGAACCAGCCATTTGAAACAGAGGTTACCCAAGATTTGGGCATTTTTGAAGGGGAAAGATGAAAGGCACTGGCTAGGAAAATAACTTCCTTTGGAGAATAATACCAACTACCATTTCTTGGGTCCTGGTGCATACAAGGTTTTGTTTGAGCCCTCCGAGCATCTCTGGTGGGCATGGGGTTTGATTCTAACATGATTTTGCCCCTCCTACCATCTTCTTGAGGCTTCTCCTTTGCCCTTGGACATTGGGTATCTTTTTGGTGGGATCCAACGTTCTCCTGTCAATGGTTGTTCAGCAGTTAGTTGCAATTTTAGAGTTCTTGTAGAAGATGAGAACACACATCCTTCTACTCTGCCATCTTGGTTCTGACTCACCTTGGGTCTCAGCTATGAAGATAACACAATCCTTATGGCAAAAAGCGAAGAGGAACTAAAGAGCCTCTTGATGAAAGTGAAAGAGAAGAGTGATAAAGCTGGCCTAAAACTCAACATTCAAAAAGCTAAGATCATGTCATCCGGTCCCATCACTTCATGGCAAATAGATGGGGAAACAATGGAAACAGTGACAGACTATTTTCTTGGGCTCCATAATCACTGCAGATGGTGACTGTAGCCATGAAATCAAAAGACTCTTACTCCTTGGAAGAAAAGCTGTGACCAACCTAGACAGCATATTCAAAAGCAGAGACATTACTTTGCCAACAAAGGTCCATCTAGTCAAAGCTGTGGTTTTTCCAGTAGTCACATAAGGATGTGAGAGTTGGATCATTAAGAAGGCTGAGTGCCGAAGAATTGATGCTTTTTAACAGTGGTGTTGGAGAAGACTCTTGAGAGTCCCTTGGACTACAAGGAGATCAAACTAGTCAATCCTAAAGGAAATAAGTCCTGAATTTTCATTGGAAGGACTGATGCTGAAGCTGAGGCGCCAATACTTTGGCCACCTGATGCAAAGAACTGACTCACTGGAAAAGACCTTGATGCAGAGAAAGATTGAAGGCAAGAAGAGAAGGGGATGACAGAGGATGAGATGGTTGGATGGCATCACTGACTCAATGGACATGAGTTTGAGCAAGCTCCAGGATTTGGTAATGGACAGAGAAGCCTTGAGTGCTTCAGTCTATGGGGTCACAAAGAGCTTGACACAATTGAGTGACCGGACTGAACAGACTGACCATTTCTTGAGCGCATACTAGGTGGCAGGTAATCTACAAGGTTTTTAGGTACATTATCACTAACCCAGTGAAGTAGTTCACAGGTGAGAGAACTGGAAACTTAAAGAGAGAATGTAACCATTGAAGTTGTCCAGAGTCACCAAGTTTGAAACTGTAAGTTGAATCCAGGTGTGTCTGACTCCAAAGCTCACTGCTTGCTTTCTCTGGATGAACAATATCGCTAACTATCTGCAGATGGGCACCAATGCTCATCAGCCTTTTCTAGGTCCATCAGTTAGTTTCTTTCTCATTAAACATAGAATTTTAGTTGAAAATTCCATTTTCAAGGAAGTAAATTAGCAAATCAAGAATTTCTCCAGGGCACTGCTACTAACATCTTCCCAGTTTTTGGAAAATCTAAAAATCAGTTGCATTTAAGCAAAGAGAAGTATGCTTACTGTGTTTTATAAAAGAGATTTCTGAAGATTGTTTAAGGACCAAACTGGGCAGCCATATTTCTTAATTTTGTATTTTGTGGAGAACCTACGGCATTGTTGGCACTCCTAAAAGGTCAATAGCAAGTTGTTTGATATTTCAAGTTAATTGTGAGTCTCTGCATGTTTGCATAGCTGAACCTTTATTGCTAAAGGTCCCTTATAAATGTTGCATTGCCCTCAATGTTTGAGGCTGCCTTGAATGCCTTGTATGCTGGTGGAAATGCAATTGTTGCAATGGGAAAGCATTTGATTTAACACAGTATAGTTCATTTTCCTTTAGTCATCAAAACATTTTAAAAAATTAAATTTCTCTTTTTCTATGAAAGAAACATGTTCAATTGTTTAAAATTAGGAAAATATAAAACAGTGTATAAAGAAGTTGAAAGTGTTAGTCATTCAGTCATGTCTGACTCTTTGTGACCCCATGGACTGTAGCCTGCCGGGCTTTTCTGTCCATGGAATTCTCCAGGCAAGAATACTGGAGTGAGAAGCCATTCCTTCTCCAGGGGATCTTTCCAACCCAGGGATCGAAACTGCGTCTCTGCATAAAGATGAATCTACCATAATCCTCTCATCCAAGAATAATGGTAGTAATAATTTTTAAAATGCTCTCTGAGTAAGGTGTGCTTACTGTGTGTCAGCCACTGTTGTGAGATAGGTGAGATAATCCTAACTTTGTAGATTTGGTAACTAAGTCTTAGAAAGGTTAATTAACTATCCTCCTGAGTGGCAGGTACTATAGCCTGGATATAGTGTTCTATTTTTTTTCCTAGTTCCAAGCTAATGCTTTGTGCATGTGCCTCTCCCATGTAGTCACTGTTAACGTTCTAGTATGTTCCTTCCAAGTCATTTTTATGCATATTTTCATGGCTGATATCATACTGTGAACACAGTTTTTGACCCTCCTATTTTCACTTAACATAAGGGTATTAGGGTTTTTCCTATATAATCTGGCTCTGCCTTCCTCTCTGACTTCATCTCATACCTGTCTGCCAGGTTTCAAGATCTCATGCAGAGGACAAATCTGATGAACTGAGGTTTAAAATGCTTCCATCCCTTAGTTGTCCCAAGTTCTTCCTCCATCATTGTGATATATCCTCAATCATCTCGGTAAAATATTTATTAAGTGACATTCTTTGAAAATTTAAAAAAAAAAAAGTGTCTTATAAGTATTTTTTTTTTTAAATGGATGTCAAATTCCAGCCACACTGACCTATGTGTTCCTGGAAAAAGCCCAGAGTGTTCCTGCCTCAGGACCTTTGCACCAGCCACTCCCTCTGCATCAGCTGTTCATGTCTCAGCTCTCAAATGGTTAGTTTTTTTTTTTTCTCATCCTTTAGATCTGAGCTGAAATGTGTAGGTTTTTCCTGAATGTCTGTCTCAGGTAGGTCCTGTTCTCTTTCTTAGCCCTTGTGGGTTTCCTTCATAGCACCTGTTACAACTTACTATGAGTTTATTTTATTTGCCTTTGTATTATATCCTCATGTCAGCTTCATCTTTGTAGATCTAGCCTAATGTGGGCCTAACATGATTCTATACTGAACACATTTGTATACATGTGCATGTGTGTGTGCTAAGTCGCTTCAGTTCCACGTAACTTCCACATAAGGGTACCAGTCACACTTCCCCCTTGCTAGTGAAAAGTCTTAACTAAGTATACATCTGTGAAACCATCCCCTCAGTAAAGTGGTTTTAAAATAAAGTGAAATAGACAAAAAAAAAAAAGTATTAGCTTTTTTGATAGGTGACTCAAATGATGCCTGCAACATTATAGATACCCAGAAATTTTTGTTGAATGAATAAAGGAATCTCACTTGATAAGGGGATGATATAAATTGACACATGGCCAGAGTTTCAAGAACACCTGAATCCTTTTCTCAGCCCGTTTTCTTATCAGGTCACACAGAGATATGTAAGTGTAGAGAGTGATGGCAAGCAGAGGTGCACAACTGGGCGCCCTCTTCAGCTCTGGTAACCTGGGCTGGACCTTGCAGAGGATCCCTTTTTCTGGGCCTATGGGCAGCCAGAGCCTAAAGACAGGGTTGCCCCCTTTCCCTTTTCTCTTTTCCCATTCATCAGAATGAGGAGCAAAAGAAGACTATTGTTGCTGGAATAGACCTCTCCAAATGTCATTTTCATGTCATCTCCTTAACAGATGAGCTACTATTTTTATTCATTGTATCAAATTAACAAAGACTTTTAAAACTGATAATATTTAATGCATGGCATAGTAAAAACTTTACCCTCTGAGACTGTGAGCCAATAAAAATCTCCTGAACCTGACTGGATTTATTCCTGCAAGCCTCTTTTCCAAGTGAGCAGTGAAAGGGGAGATAAAACCGGAGACCTGCCCTTATCAGTGTTGTTTTCATGTATGTGTTTTTTAAACTAGTCATGAGGTTAACATCTTAAGGGAAAAAATCAAAATAACCTTTTGGCCAACCCAATATTTTGCAAATGTTTGTTAGCCAATTTTAAGCCCACTTAGGGGTAACTGTTCACACATTTTGTCTATGTTGATGTCTTTTGTGATATATTTATGTTAGTGCTTTAAATAGTAAAAGCAGTAATCCTGTTTTATATCTGTGGCAAATGTTTTTCCATCTTATGTTTCTTATAATTTTTACTGTTTTAGTCTTATTAAGCTTTTAAATTTACATGTAGTCCATTCTGTCAATTTTTTTTCTTGTTAGTTGCTTTTAAACATAGAAAAATCCCAGATTGGATAAATGGTTCCTCATATTTTATTCTTATTTTATGCTTTGATGAGTATGTCTGGTTTAGAAGGTGCTTTTTCGTTGTATAAAGGAACATTGAAAATGTTTGAGTTGTAAATACCTGGTTCTGTAGTACCTTCCTCGAAATTGGTGTAAACTTTTTTTTTCCAATTTGGCTTTGAAAAAAAATAGATTTCAAAAAGAGGTATGTCCAGATAAGATTTAGAGGTATTTCTTTGTTTAGTTCCTTGGAATCATTCAGCTTTTTTTATGCTCTCCCTGCTATCTCCTTGAATAGTATGCAGAGGAACCCTTTAGCATACTAACATAATAAGGATGCTTTTTATGGCTTAAGAGATCTTGGGAATCCTTGGGAAATTGTTCGGTGACTCTCTGCAATGGAATTAATGTGTTTAAGCCAGAAGCCTGAATGCTATGTAAGAAATACATTTTCAGAGCTCTTCTTGCAGTAAGCTCTACCACCCCTCCCCCGACTGTCCCAGGAGTGATGCGCACTTGCCCCCCGCTCCCCCCCCATGCCGCCCCAGATAATTAGATTGCTGCCAGTGTTCCTTTGTTGCTTGTTTTTCACAGACGGGAGGTTGTGTATTATTCTAGAGGGCTGGGCGCTGCTGTGGTGTCAGTCCATTGTCTCAGGAGCTCCACAGATCCAAGGCTGGTCCTTCATTCTGAACACCTCAAGTCACTCCCTGGCCTTGGCTATTCTTCATCTAAAGGGAGAGACCCCCAGAGGCAGGTTTGATCCTTGAGTCAGGAAGATCCCCTGGAGCAGGAAATGGCAACTCACTCAGTATCCTTGCCTGGAAAATACCACGGACAGGGGAGCCCAGCAGGCTATAGTCCGTGGGGTCGCAAAGAGTCGGACATGACGGAGCAACTGAGCACACACACACTGATTGTTCTTACCTGTTTTTTCAAAGGGAGAGTGCTGGTACCAAGGAAAAGGGTGGGAAAATCAGTTCTCTTATTTCTTAAAACTAAAGAAAATGAGCCCACACTTTAAGGATATTTATTTTATCATCCATTATCTTCCTTAGATAGACCTTGTTGGAGCAGGAGATTCTTTTCCTAATCACCATACTGATTTGGATCCCCAAAAGAGCCACCTAGAAATGGAACTCTGAAATATGATTTATTTTAAATTAATGTGTTTTCTTATTTAAACCAGCTTGGTGTAATAAGGAAACATAGACACAGAGAGGGTTAGGAATTTAGCCAAGATGTTACTAACTAGACATAGCTACTTAGTTACAGAGTAAAGATGCTTGCTGTTCATGTCTTCCACGCCAGGACTTTCTATTGCTTCTTTTCTCACAATCTCCAGAGAAGTATATTTTACAGCTTTGGCAATGAACAACAAACAGAATACATATAGCTTCTATTTTTAAAAATTCTTTGCTAAAATGGCCCACTGAGGACAGATACATTTTTTTGTGTGTGAGTTTTACCTTAGTGATATGACGTACATTGTTACCACCTGAAGTAGACGCTGACTTTTCTACATAAAACTTGCTATAGACTGCTGCTGCTGCTGCTGCTAAGTCGCTTCAGTCGTGTCCGACTCTGTTCGACCCCATAGACGGCAGCCCACTAGGCTCCCCCGTCCCTGGGATTCTCCAGGCAAGAACACTGGAGTAGGTTGCCATTTCCTTCTCCAGTGCATGAAAGTGAAAAGTGAAAGTGAAGTTGCTCAGTAGTGCCAAACTCTTAGCGACCCCATGGGCTGCAGCCTACCAGGCTCCTCCGTCCATGGGATTTTCCAGGCAAGAGTACTGGAGTGGAGTGCCATTGCCTTCTCCATGCTATAGACTAAATAATGTCTAAAATTTATATGTTGAAGCTCTAACACCCAGTGAGACTATATTTAAACACGGGGTTTTAGGTGGTATTTGAGGTTAAAAATGTTAGTCACTCAGTCGTGTCCAACTCTTTGCAACCCATGGACCATAGCCCACCAGGCTCCTCTGTCCATGGCATTCTCTAGGCAAGAATACCAGAATGGGTAGCCATTCCCTTCTTCAGAGGATCTTCCCCACCCAGGGATCGAATCCAGGTCTCCTGCCTTACAGGCAGATTCTTTATCATATGAGCCATCAGGGAAGCCCAATTGAGGTTAAATGAAGTCATAAGTGTAGGGTCCTAATTCAGTAGGACTTGTGGCCTTATAAGCTGATGAAGAGAGAGATCTTTCCCTTTCTCTGCCATGTGAGTCCACAGCTAACATGAAAGTGATCGCATCTATGAGCCAGGAAAATTCCTATTATCAGAACCCATGACACCTTGATCTAAGGTGTTCCAACTTCCAGAACTGTGAGAAAATAAATTGCTGTTGTTTAAATCACACGGTCTATGATATTTTGTTATGATAGTCCAAGCTGACTAATATACAAGTATTATTGTCTTACTACATTCTGGTTCTTAGACCCAGCAGACCTGAAAATTACAAGATCATTGAGAATGATCTGTGGTTTTTTATTTCTCTGTTTTTGTGTTCCATTTTTGGCCACACCATGCGGCATGCAGGATCTTAAGTCTCCAACTAGGGATAGAACCCACGCCCTCTGCAATAGAAGCATGGCATCTCAACCACTGGACCTCCAGGGAAGTGCCATGATCCATGTTTTAGAAAAAATTGTTCTGATGGTTTCTTTGATGCTCTGGGTTCCTTTTGTGGATTTGAGTTGTGAATGCTTCAGAGCACTTGCTTTTTTTTGGACTAGTAAGAAATAGCACTTTTTTTGACTGGCAATGTCCTGGCTCACTGGTGGGTGGCAGCTGGCCTGTCTTCCATTAAACCAGGAGTAAAGGATACATTAGCGTCATGATGTCACTGCAGCCAGAGTTCTTTGCTATGCTCAGAACTCACTGCTGGGCTCCTGAAATCACTTAATCAAAGATAAACACACATATACCTGAACAGCATTACTCTGCTTGTTTTATCTTCCCTGCCATGCTGAGTTATTAACATCTGTATAAAACATCTGAATCATAGAATTCTTTTAGGCGGTCATCCCTTCTCTCTGTAGGCCAACTCTTCCACTTGCATCTATAATGAAATTCTGAGCTTCTCATCTTCCCCACCACAGATTTGGTATCCTCATGCCAGTGGATCCAGCTGATGTCAGAATTGGAGGCAATATTTAACATTGCAACCTTGGACAAAGTATGAGATCTAAAAATGTGTGACCTTATGCCTCATTAAGTTCTTTTTTAATGAATGTATTAGCTCATTTTAAAAAAATTTAATTGAAGGATAATTGCTTTACAATGTTTACAGTGTTGGTTTCTGCCATACAACAATGAGAATTACTCATAATTTTACATATATATATATATATATATCCCCTCCATCTTGAGCCTCCCTCCTATCCCCCCACCTCATAAATTCTTGAAATAAAAGAAACCCTGTCCCTGATCTGCAGGTGTTAGCAGAGTGGTAATGCTACTTTCATAATGTTAACCACCTCTGAGGATGGACAGGCTCCTTGGATCACTCAAGACTCTAGAAACCAGGAAACAAGAAAGAAAACCCACCCACATAGACAGTGAGCACCTCTCACATCCTCCTACAGACCTTGTTCTCCAAATGCTATTCAGTAGAATAATCAGTTAAACCTTGGTGAGCTGCAGTGATGCTTCAGATCCATTCAGATGACTATATTTGGTTCCTAGACAGGGTGGAAGCAAGCAGGGTGCAACCACAGCTCTATTTAGTAGCCAATGATGTTGACTTAAAGCAAGGCTTGAGGAGTCCACAGCAAAGCTCTGTGACTATGAGCCACCCTGAAAACCAACCAGCTCCCTAAGGATTATCTGGCCCACTGCCAGACACTGGGATCAAGAGGAGAATTAGACATGATCTGTGGCCTTGCAGAGCTCTCAACATAGTGGGAAAGAAAGACCTATAAACCCATCATTACAGCATGAAAAGTGCTGCAAAAGTGGAAAGGAAACAGGGGAGGAAATAGGAATAGAGAGGACAGTACCTAATGCATATTCTTAAAAACTGGCCAAATTAAGTTAAAGAGATAAGACATTGTGACCTTGTAAGTTACCTTTTAGATTCTAGGTAACCTTCCATAGTTTCTAATTGCCATGAAGAAAACACAAATTTTGATATGTCTTTTAAACTTTGAATTTCAGCATTTTCTCAAGTGTTGGCTTCTTAAAAACTTCTTTCTTACCCTTTTTGTAGTTAGAATGGACTGGAGAGGTGCGTGTGTTTTTTTCAGTGGATGCTACTTTGGGTGGCATGGATGAACCCAGGTGCAGGAAAATGCAGCTACTGGCTAAGGCCACCTGCAGAAGAATAGGTGGGAAACCTCAGTGCCCAAGGGACTCAGTTGTTTGTTTTAAGAGTCATGTAAAAGCCTGGCATTTGGGGTCCCAGCATGGAAAGCACAGCATTGGGATTCTGAGATTGATATTTGGGCATTAGGCAGGTAGAGATTGTAAGAAAGTCTGTTCACTGGAGGCAGTTGGAGAATTCTGGTGCTGAGATCAGTGGAAAATTGCAGAGGCCAAGCAGGCTCAGTCAGAGGTTCTGTACATCAACCTGCCTGAGTCTCCTTTTCCTCCTGTTCAAAATGGTGATAGTTTGGTTTGTCTGATAGTTATAAGGGATAAATGAAACTCACGTGCCTACGGACACTGGTCCTTGAAAAAAATCTAACCTTCCCCACCCTTCCTTCCTTCCCATACTCCCTTCCCCTGCCTTCCTGCACTACTCATTTTCACTTATCAGGAACTCATAGTCAGTCAGTCAGTTCAGTCACTCAGTCTTGTCCAGCTCTTTGCAACTTCATGCACGGCTGCATGCCAGACGTCACAGTCCATCACCAACTCCCAGAGCTTGCTCAAACCCATGTCCACTGAGTCAGTGATGCCATCCAACCATCTCATCCTCTGTCACCCCCTTCTCCTCCTGCCTTCAGTCTTTTCCAGCATCAGCAGGGTCTGTTCTAAAGAGTCAGTTCTTTGCATCAGGTGGTCAAAGTATTGGCATTTCAGCTTCAGCATCAGTCCTTCCAGTGAATATTCAGGACTGATTTCCTTTAGGATTGACTGGTTTGATCTCCTTGCAGTCCAAGGGACTCTCAAGAGTCTTCTCCAACACCACAATTCAAAAGGATCAGTTCTTCAGGGCTCAGCTTTCTTTATAGTCCAACTCTCACATCCATACATGACTACTGGAAAAACCATAGCTTTGACTATATGAACCTTTGTTGACAAAGTAATGTCTCTGCTTTTTAATATGCTGTCTAAGTTGGTTATAGCTTTTCTTCCAAGGAGCAAGTGTCTTTTAATTTCATGGCTGCAGTCACTATCTGCAGTGATTTGGAGCCCAAGAAGATAAATTTTCTCACTGTTTCCATTATTTCCCCATCTATTTGCCATGAAGTGATGGGACGAGATGCCCATCACTGGCCGAGCTTAGCTTCTTGAATGTTGAGTTTTAGGCCAGCTTTATCACTCTTCTCTTTTACTTTCATCAAGAGGTTCTTTAGTTCCTCTTTGCTTTCTGCCATAAGGGTAGTGTCATCTGCACATCTGAGGTTATTGATATTTCTCCTGGCAATCTTGATTCCAGATGTGATTCATGCAGCCTGGCATTTCACATGATGTACTCTGCGTATGAGTTAAATAAGCAGGGTGGCAATATGCAGCCTTGACGTACTCCTTTCCCAATTTGGAGCCAGTCTGTTGTTCCATGTCCTGTTCTAACTGTTGCTTCTTGACCAGCATACAGATTTCTTAGGAGGCAGGTAAGTGAAGTTACTCAGTCGTGCCTGACTCTTTGCGACCCCATGGACAGTAGCCTGCACCAAGCTCCTCCATCCATGGGATTTTCTAGGCAAGAGTACTAGAGTGGGTTGCTGTTTCCTTCTCCAGGGAATCTTCCCAACCCAGGGATCGAACCCAGGTCTCCCATATTGTAGACAGACGCTTCACCATCTGAGCCACCAGGGAAGTCCAAGGTGGTCTGGTATTCCCATCTGTTGAAGAATTTTCCACAGTTTGTTGTGATCCACACAGTCAAAGGCTTTAGTGTAGTCAACAGCCCACAGTACACAGATCTATACTAAAATGTTCTCTACAAAATGTACCAATAAGGCTTCTAAGGGAGGTGGAGATACAGTAACTTCTAAGACACTTAGTGCGGTATTGCCATTTGAATAAATGGAAGGAAAGGTTTGCTACAATAAACAAACAACCCTAACATCTCAGAGACTTTACAAGGTTACTTCTTACTCATACCAGAGTTCAACAGGGTTCGAAGAGGCTGTGTTGCTGTCATTCGGGACCCAACCCCTCTCATTTAGTGGCTCTGCCTTCCTTTACTAGCTGGGAGTTTTCCTTGGTACCTCTGCATCTACTTAGCAGGCAAGGAAAGAATGAGAAGATAAAATATCATACAGAGGTTATTTATGCACCAGGCTTAGAAGTGTTTATTTCTACCCACATTCCAATGGCCAGAATCCAATTTACTCAGCCCCACTGTTGCCCAGCTGGGTGGCCAGGCAAGAAAGTAGACAAAATTTGGTGGACACATAGTCCTTGCCCCATGGCCAGAACTAACTAAAATTGGGCAAGTTATTGGTAAAGAAGTGAATAACCTTCTCTCATTGAAGCTCTATAAGCAGTCTAGTGACCCTTTGTCTGGGATATGCTGTTGGGGTGGGTGGGGGCCTTTCAAGCCAGAAAAATGAGAGGACATTTCTCTCTGTGAGATTCTCTGATTTGGTAAAGCAGCAGAGAATTGGAACCACATTACCTAGCTGAATTTCTGGTGCCTTAAACTGAGTTCTTGGAGTAGAAATAGAACACTGAATTTCATTTCATAAATTGTTCTTCCAGCTTGACGTATTGGAGGTTTTTAGCACGCGGGATCACACCTGGCTGCCCGCCACCTTCTGCCATTGCAGATACGCTTACAGGAAGCTGTAAGAGGATCTGTTTCTGATGCTGGCGGCATCTTACTAAAATGCTTTTGCTGGCATCATGGAACAGGAGCAGAATTCAGCTGGGACCAATAATGAGGCTATTTAGAAAGTTCTTTCCTCTACCACCTGACAAGGCAGATATGGTGGGGATTTTTCCACTCTCATTCTGTCGATGGTGGCCGAAATTAGTTCAAGACCATCAAAAGTGTTTAGACCTCGAGAGCTGAAGTCCCAGACCGATAAAGAGGACAAATCCTCTTTTTCCTATCTAGTAGAAAAAGAAGCTCACCCCAGAGACTCCCGACATAGAGGTTTGTCACCTATTTGTTCTTTTAACAGACCTCGAAAAAGCACAGCCATGTGTTAGTTTGAAAGGAAAAAAGTATTGGTGTTTGTTTAAAATATCTCTAGATAACATTACTGTGGCTGATGCTTTTACCCATGAAGTAATATTAAATTAAAATATTTTTTTCTAAGCAGTTTCACTTCTATCTTCTCATTTAAAACTCCTGGTTATTATTGTACGAGCCAGAGATTTCATGATTTATTCCAATTTAATAGATAAGACTACTTGAGGTTCAGAGAGATTAAACGACTTGTTTAAGGTCTATGAGATGTAAATCAAGATTAGTACTCAGTTATCTACACTTCCAAACTCTTTTGCTAGACCACATGAGGTTATCTTAGCTGATGCTTTTTCTTTGGGGTGGAGGGGAAGGGGTGGTGGTGTTACAGCCCATTATAACGGGGTCCCTCTATATGTTGACCCATTCATCCATCTAGCCATCCACAAACTCTGTAGCAGGCACTGTGTTTGAAATACAAAGATGAATGAGGGTCTTTGCCTTAAATGAGTTCGCAGCTTAGTAGGGGAGATGGTTGTTGTTTAGTTGCTAAGTCTAGTCCAACTCTTTGCGACCTCATGGACTATAATCCACCAGGCTCCTCTGTCCATAGGACTTTCTAGACAAGAATACTGGAGTAGATTGCCATTTCCTTCTCCAGGGGATCTTCCCAACCCAGGGATCAAACCCACATCTCCTGCTTGGCAGGCAGATTCTTTACCACTGAGCCACCTAGGAAGCCCCTAGGGCAGATGCACATGTCGATAAATAAGTGATAGATACAATTGTATGTGAAGACACCAGGTTATGATGGGTGTGTACATGGGGAAGGAGCAGGATTGGACACACAGTGAAAGCGTGGTTAGTTCTTTCTGGTAAGGTCAGGGATGGGGTCACAAAGGGGGTGACTTTTGAGCTGACTCTCAATGACTATCAGACACATTAAGGGCTTGGGGGCATCCCAACCAAGGGCACCAGTTTGTGTGCAGAAGCATAAGAGACTGAGAGAATATGGCCCATGTATGGATATTCTGGCATATTTGGGGATGGTTTGGAGAGTAGTGAACTCGGGGGGTTACCTGGCAACACTGCTGGACTAAAAGTGAAGGATGACATTCTATAATGCTTGTATTCACTGGTGTCCTTGGGCCCATAGTGATATCTCAATTCTCTAAACGTAGGGAATGTTTTGAGTCTGACCTACTAGAGGCTTCCCTGGTGGCTCAGATACTAAGGAATCTGCCAGCAGTGCAGTAGACCTGGGTTCCATCCCTGGGTTGAAGATCCTCTGCAGAAGGGAATGCCTACCCACTCCAGTACTCTTGCTTGGAGAATTCCATGGACAGAGGAGCCTGGTGGGCTGCAGTCCATGGGGTTGCAAAGAGTTGGACATGATTGAGCAACTTAACACTTTGACTTCAATTCACATAGTCTAGAAGGGGATGGCAGCCCACTCCAGTACTCTTGCCTGGAAAATCCCATGGGTGGAGGACCCTGGTAGGCTGCAGTTCATGGGGTCGCAAAGAGTCAGACACGACTGAGCGACGTCACTTTCACTTTTCACTTTCATGCATTGGAGAAGGAAATGGCAACCCACTCCAGTGTTCTTGCCTGGAGAATCCTAGGGATGGCGGAGCCTGGTGGGCTGCCGTCTATGGGGTCTCACAGAGTCGGACACGACTGAAGCGACTTAGCAGCAGCGGCAGCAGCCCTTGATGATTGTGCACTTTCTTGTCTTATTCTGTCCTTATTCCCATAAGTCAGCTTGGCCTCCTTATTGTGATGGTAAATGTTCAAAGATCCTGAACCATGTTATGTTCTTGCTGCATCCCCTATCCCAGAACTAAGAAAAGTATATTGTGGATGCCAAGGAATTGCCTAGTGGTTTGTAAATCTTCAGAAATCAAGCCGTTAACTCTAGGGAATGTTCATAAGGCATGACATTATGAGAGAAGAAGCATGTGGCTTTCAGTTCAGTCAGGTAACCCAGCACTATGCCAGTCATGCGGACATAGTTGAAGAGTGGCTTTGGCCCTAGAAGAGTGTTCACTCTTGAGTGGAAGGTAGACATGAAAGGCAGTCATTACAATTCCATGAGGAATGGAATAGTCTTTGGGACAAGTTCTGTGAGATGTCAAAAAGGGAACTGTTAATTCTGCCTGGGGGAAGTTGGGAAGGTTTACTGTCTGCTCCTAGTCCGATATAATCTCTCAAGGCAAGGGATTTGTGTGCCTTGTTTAATGTTGAATTCCTAGTGTCTGGCACATAGTAGGTGCTCTGGGGAATTAATACTTGGACTTGATATTGAGGGGTGAATATGTGTTCACCAAGCAGAAGAAGCAGGGAGATTGTGATCCAGGCAGAGAGAATAGCTTGTACAATGATACATATGCAAGTATACGTTTTTATTTACCTAAATGTTGTTTCTTTGAATGTAATTCCAGAGAGTGTTCCTGTAGAGTGTGACTGTTAGTGGGCTTTCTGGATAATGGCTTTTCTTTTTTTGTTGTTGTTTTTGACCACATGCTCCTCACATATTGCTGTGCTGTGTCTTAGCAAGGTTGACCATAACCAGCACATATTCACCAGGGACTTTGTCAACATCATAAGTAGGTATCAGATTAAGCTGGTTTTAGCTAATGTGACCATGTAACCTGATTTGCCTTGGAGAGTGCTGATTTATGCCTGTTGTCTAAGCATAGTTATTAACAAAGCCTCCTTGTACTCTCAAATGTATCTGAGTTTGATCAAGAGAAGGAAGGGTTCCTTCTCTCAAGCATCAGTCTGGGAAGGTGGTTGATGTAGAAAATCCCACCACCAGATTTTAGGGGCACTAATTCAACACCTATTTAACAGATATTGAATGAATGTGATTCTATTCTGAATACTCCAAGAATCTCCAAGAACGACCAAGACATGGTTTCTCCTTGGCCCTTATTTCAAAGTGATGATTGCTTATATCCTGTCCTTCTCATGGTTGGTTGTGAGAATATCACAATAAATACTCTGAAAATGTTTGTTGAATGATTATAATGAGTCAGTGTATGCATATTTAAGTCTCTCTTCCTTAGTTGCCCTCATCTGTCAATGCAGGGATAACAGTAATAGTACCTACCTTATAGGATTATTGTGATATTAAGTGAGTTAGTGCATGTAAAGAGCTAAGACTGGTGCCTGGCATATTACTTATTGAGCATTTATGCCCAATAGATAGAAGTTTTTATGTGAAAGTGCTTTGCAAATAAAACAGAGCTACCTATAGCTTTATATAGCTTAAAAATGAGAAAAACATCTATTTGGAAGCTTTGCTTAAGGAAGGTTGCATTTTTCAATTCATTCAACCATTTGATTATGAATCAGATATGATCCTACCCTTAAGGAGCTTAAGCCTAATAAGAGAAGCAGACATGCAAAAAAAAAAGACTATGAACTTACCTATCTTTGTGGCATGAAACAATGGCTTTTAATTTCTGGAGTCTGAAATTTTTTATAGGTCTGCTGGGTACTCCTTCATAGACCATTCATTGAAAATCTCAGTAGAAGAGAAGGTGGACATTGAGGTTAATCAAGGAAGCAATGTAGTTAGACTAAAATTTTAGAAAGGTCACTATGGTTGGTAAGTGGGATTCAGTCAAAACTGGAGGTAAGAATATGTTGAAGACAATAATCCAGGAAAGAGATGCAAAGACTTGAACAATGACAGTAGCATTGGGTGTAAGAAAAATTAAGGAGATATAATCTACACAACCAAGCAGTTGGCAGGATTCTTAGGAAATTTTTTCTCAATTTTTACTTATTTGGCTGCACTAGGTCTTAGTTGCAGCACATGGGATCTTTGGTTGTGACCAGCTAGCTCTTTGTGGCAGCACATGGGCTCTAGTTCCCTGACAAGGGATCAAACCCAGGCCCCCTCCATTGGGAGCATGGAGTCTTAGCCACTGAATCACCAGGGAAGTCCCAGGACTCTTGGGAAACCTACAGACAGCTTTTTTCAACAAAAAGAGGTATATCTTGAAGGATAAGATAGAGACACCATTTTTATTTTCCAAGCCTCCTCTGGGTTCTTGTAAAACCTGTGTTGTCTTTGCTATTAATTGTTGAAGTTTGTATTTCTGTAAGTGAATAATGAAAGTGGATTAATTGTGAAGCTATAAGGTAGGTAGAAAGTATAAGAGGAGTAAGCACTATTACCCTGCTTGGTTGGGGAGCCTCAGCAGCTGAGACTTGCCATTTGGAGTCTCAGGTAACAATTGTTGTTCAGTAGCTAAGTCGTGTCCAGCTCTTCGTGACTCCGTGGACTACAGCACACCAGGCTTCCCTGTCCTTCACTATCTCCTGGAGCTCAAACCCATATCTACTGAGTCGGTAATGCCTTTCAACCATCTCATCCTCTGTCGTCCCCTTCTCCTCCTGCCTTCAATCTTTCCCAGCATCAGGGTCTTTTCCAGTGAGTCAGCTCTTCACATCAGGTGGCCAAAGTATTGGAGCTTCAACTTCAGCATCAGTCCTTCCAATGAATATTCAGGATTGATTTCCTTTAGGATGGACTGATTTGATTTTCTTGCTGTCCAAGGGACTCTGAAGAGTCTTCTCCAGCACTATATTTCAAAAGCATCAGTTATTTGGCACTCAGCCTTCTTTATGGTGCAGCTCTCACATCCCTACATGACAATTACCAAATGTTTTAAATTAGATGTAATAGATAAGGAAACTTGGGCCTAAGGGTGGTAGCTTTGGTGCTAGAACCCAAGTCTTCTGACCCTCAATTCACCTTTTACCCACAATATTATCATTTAGACTAGACTACGTTGGTTTCCTCACTGGTTTATGAGTTCCTCAGAGTGCCCAGGAAGTACATGGGGGCAGGGTAGATATTTAACGGGGCCCAATCTTCCCACCAGGAGACCTGCACCATTTTACTTGTTTATATGTTAGAGATTTTCCTAAGATTTTACTTTGAAAAATTCCCTTGCTAGAAAAAAGTTTGAAAGTAAATCCTCTGGAGTTACAAACCAGCTAGAAATAGCATAGTAGTCCTATAGTGCAGAGCTATCTACTCTCCTTTTAAACTACCTACCTACCTATCCATCTGTATATAATGATTTAACTTTACACACATGTTCATATGCATATTAAACATTAATTAATGTTACTGCCCATATAGGTAGTTATATTAGTTACATGATATTTAGAGTACGCTATTAATTCTCCTAGGCACTTGAATTTCCTAGACTTTTTGCAGAGTTGTGGTTGTTTCAGTTCAGTTCAGTTCAGTCGCTCAGTCGTGTCCAACTCTTTGTCAACTCCCATGAATCGCAGCACACCAGGCCTCCCTGTCCATCACCATCTCCCGGAGTTCACTCAGACTCACATCCATTGAATCTGTGATACCATCCAGCCATCTCATCCTCAGTTATCCCCTTCTCCTCCTGCCCCCAATCCCTCCCAGCATCAGAGTCTTTTCCAATGAGTCAACTCTTCGCATGAGGTGGCCAAAGTATTGGAGCTTCAGCTTTAGCATCATTCCTTGCAAGCAAATCCCAGGGCTGATCTTCTTCAGAATGGACAGGCTGGATCTCCTTGCAGTCCAAGGGACTCTCAAGAGTCTTCTCCAACACCACAGTTCAAAAGCATCAATTCTTCGGTGCTCAGCCTTCTTCACAGTCCAACTCTCACATCCATACATGACCACAGGAAAAACCATAGCCTTGACTAGACGGACCTTAGTCGGCAAAGTAATGTCTCTGCTTTTGAATATACTGTCTAGGTTGGTCATAACTTTTCTTCCAAGGAGTAAGTGTCTTTTAATTTCATGGCTGCAATCACCATCTGCAGTGATTTTGGAGCCCCCAAAAATAAAGTCTGACTCTGTTTCCACTGTTTCCCCATCTATTTCCCATGAAGTGATGGGACCGGATGCTGTGATTTTCGTTTTCTGAATGTTGAGCTTTAAGCCAACTTTTTCGCTCTCCTCTTTCACTTTCATCAAGAGGCTTTTTAGCTCCTCTTCACTTTCTGCCATAAGGGTGGTGTCATCTGCATATCTGAGGTTATTGATATTTCTCCTGGCAATCTTGATTCCAGCTTGTGTTTCTTCCAGTCCAGCGTTTCTCATGATGTACTCTGCATAGAAATTAAATAAGCAGGGTGACAATATACAGCCTTGACGTACTTCCTTTTCCTATTTGGAACCAGTCTGTTGTTTCATGTCCAGTTCTAACTGTTGCTTCCTGACCTGCATACAGATTTCTCAAGAGGCAGGTTAGGTGGTCTGGTATTCCCATCTCTTGAAGAATTTTCCACAGTTTATTGTGATCCACACAGTCAGAGGCTTTGGCATAGTCAATAAAGCAGAAATAGATGTTTTTCTGGAACTCTCTTGCTTTTTCCATGATCTAGCGGATGTTGGCAATTTGCTCTCTGGTTCCTCTGCCTTTTCTAAAACTAGCTTGAACATCAGGGAGTTCACGGTTCACGTGTTGCTGAAGCCTGGCTTGGAGAATTTTGAGCATTACTTTACTAGCATGTGAGATGAGTGCAATTGTGAAGTAGTTTGAGCATTCTTTTGCATTTCCTTTCTTTGGGATTGGAATGAAAACTGACCTTTTCCAGTCCTGTGGCCACTGCTGAGTTTTCCAGATTTGCTGGCATATTGAATGCAGCACTTTCACAGCATCATCTTTCAGGATTTGAAAGATGATGGTGGTTGTTTAGAGCATGGGAATATGAGCAGGTGATGAACTTACACTCCAAGCTGTAACATCAGCAGCACTTTCCTCTTTTCCATACTTTCTGCATCATCTGGGCCTTGCTGGAGTTCTCTGTGATTGAAGACCTCTCCAGCTATACAACCACAATTTCAGTGTGCAAACCCTCCCATTATACTCATTAAATAAGGTTGCAGCCAGAGCATCTCCCCCTCTAGCAATAAAATGATGTCTCTGTTGAAAGCTCATGGCTTCAGCTCATGGGTTTATTCTAAAGAGAGACTTCCACTTTATAGAGTTTCTGATTTTAGTCACTTGAACATTTATTAGAGGGGAAAAGATCATTCTTTAGCAGAGATTTCTCACTTCAGAAAAAATGATTTTGTGCAAGGGTAAATTCCAAAAGTTAATGTTTTTAGAACAATCTTTGAAATTCATCTATTTATCATTTATTTCTGAGAGGCCATATCTTCACCTGCCATGTGAATATATTCATTTTACTTTAACAAATATTTAGAGTGCCAACTATGAGACAGCCACTGTGCTCAGCTGGAGGGAAACAAAGACAGATAAGAACAATCCTTGCCCTGGAGTACCTTGAAAACATCTCCAGGAGACAGACCTGTAAACAACCATGGTAATTCTCTGGCATGAATTCTGTGGAGGCAGGAAGAACAAGCAGCTATGAAAGCTCAGATAATGAAGCAGCTAATTTTGCCTGGTGAGGCTGAAGCCTTGAAGGATGGGTATGATTCTTTCTCAAGAGAGAAGTCATACCAAAAGGAATGAAATAGCAGGGGAAAAAAGCATGGGATAGAAAGGCCAAGTGATGTAGGAGATTAGAGTAGCCAGCTTAGAGCAGTATATATGGAAGGGAATTTCCCAGAGAAGTCAGAAAGCTTAAATGAAGATCAGATTATAAGGAGTCTTGAACATCATACTGCATAATTGTATTTGATATAGGCAGTGAGGATCATGAAGGTTTTTCAGGTTAAAAAGTCACAGAACATAGATTGAATCATATGAACTTGACAGGATTTGACTGCTTTTGACCTAGAAAAACAATTTCATATGTTCAACCTAATATAAAAAATAGTTAACATTTTGAGTACTTAACAGTATATCATAAACCCCATGTAATACATGCCTTACTTACATCCATTATCTCATTTAATCTTCACAACCTCAGATTGTTGTCCTCATTTTAAGTATGATGATGCCAAGAGTATCCTTTGAACTTAAATCAAGATGCTAGTCAAATTTTTAATTTTAACCTACCATCTACAGCTCTGTAGTTTATTAAAATAACTCTAATGGCCAAACTATGTATTGGAGGAACATGATACTAATCTGGCTCTTCATTTGGGGCAGTTTTTTAAATCTCCTTCAAAAACTTGATTTCCCTTTAGCCAGCATTCTTATACTGTAACATCAGTTGAAAAATCTGAGTTAGCCTTACCGAAAATTTTGTTTGCTAATTAAAAACTATTTATATATAGACCCTGACATATTAGAGCTGGCATCTTTCACTTCTTCTTTACTCAAAAACATTCTGGTCCAAAGAGAACAAGTGATTTGCCTAAAGTCTAGAATTATTAGGATAGATGGAGCTGAGCTTGAGATCTCCTGACTCCTCTCTGTTCCCTTGTGATTTAAAATGGATCTTACTTTCAAGAACACACAATTAACACCTATTGTGCATGAGGGCCATTGTTCTAGGCATGTTCTTCAGTAATATTCTTACACATGGCTATGTGTAAAACTTCTTGTCAGTTGGATGGCGCAATGTGGCTATATACTGATACCAACTGAAAAGATATGTGGGGAGAATCTGTCTCTTACTTATTTGTATTTTGTAATTGACACACATGGATCGTGTGGACTTGATAATAAATTTTTACAGTGAAGAATTCCATTGAAGTCACCGCCTTTGTGCATTTTGTTTTCTTGTACCCCAAGGTACCCATATACTAATAGACAGTAAAGAAAAAATTTCAAGCAGGAGTTTGTATCTGAATTGTGAAATCTTTAAGATGACAAAAGAGTTTCAAAATTCTTGAAAAAGAAGTTTTAATAATGTACATAGCATATATGGCACACAGTTTATATTCCTAGGGTTTTGAAGGCTAGCAAAACCTTCAAGCATTTTCATTTTATTGGCAATGTAAAAATAATCAAATGGGATGATTAATTGATTATCCCATGATCCATTTTATGGCTAATAAATTAGGCAAGGTAGGTATTGTGCTTAGTCACTCAGTCGTCTCCAACTCTTTGCGACCCCATGGACCACAGCCACGAGGCTCCTCTGTCCATGGGGATTCTTCAGGTAAGAATACTGGAGTGGGTTGCCATGCCCTCCACCAGGGATCTTCCCAACCCAGGGATCGAACTCAGGTCTCCCGCATTGCAGGTGGATTCTTTACCGTCTGAGCCACCTACCAGGGAAGACCAAGGTAGGTATTAAATGGTATTAAATAACAGTGAGTACCAGTTTGGGGTAAAATTGGAATTCTTTTTTATATTTTTCTTTAAACTGTCCACAGAAGCTTAGGTTATATGTAACATAGTTTGTAAAACCTTGATGTACTGTTTAAAACTGTGAATTTAGTTATTCACTCTTCTCAATAAGGAAACAGACTGAATAGTGAGGTCAGTAACAATAATCCTTTTAAAAGAACTTAAGTATAATTTCTGTAATAACCTAGAATTGATGGTGACTTGATAAAAGTTATATATTTGTGAATAATGTTAGAGTAGGACCAGGGCTTCTCCAGAAGCTGAAATTTCACAGGAGCCCAGCATTATTATGGTTACATAGAGCATAACGTTAGATAATTTCATAATATCATAGAGCAAGGTTAGCATGAAATCAGTATTTGTAACCTACAAGGCTTTGGGGGTTACAATGTTAAAACTTCTGTTCAAAAATCTTATATTAAAAAAATACTCATCCTCGTTAAAGGTGTGATCATTTTCAAGGAGGTATTTTGAACTTGAATCTGCTGTTGCTAAGGTGTTGCTAAGGGAGATGAGCTACTCAGCACTAATGTATAACTTTACTCCTCTGCCTAAAAGTAGTTAAATCATTCCCCCAGCTTCAGAGTGAGAGAGGGAAAGAACTAAAAAGGGTCAAGTGGACAGTTGCCTCTTTCTGACAGTTATGTAGCATGCTTCTTGTTTTTCACATTTTTTCTTCACTTTTCATAGAGAAAGGAAGTGGCCTTCCTAGGCATAAGAGGGTTGAAAAGGCAAACTAGGATGCTGAGTAGGGTAGGGCTTGTAATGAATGTAGACTGTCCCTGGCTAAGGCAAAAGGAAGTGCTTGACCACTGAGAGAAATGCTTCTGCTGATGACCAACCTCAACAAAGGGCTTTTTACAATAAGCCAGCAAGCTGTAAGAGTGGTTTGAAAAAAGAAAATTATGTATCAATGAATGAAGCACCAAATCATTGTGCCCTAAGCATTTGGTTCAAAAGTTCTTCTAAAATATTTGGAATTAATTACTTATGTTCTTTTATTGTGTGCCCATTATGTTCCAGGTACTGATATTCTACGTACTGGGGTTGTAAGGGAAATAACATACAATTTCTACCCTTCAAACTCACTGTACAGTGTGAGAGTAACAAAGAACTAGAATTCATCAAATACAATCTGTAATAGAATTGTTTGAAAATTGTTCATGTTCGGAATTATGCTCACAGTTGAGTTTTTGATAAATAAAATGTTGAAAATATTTGGAAATTTTAACCTCTTGGGGATTTAGTTGACAATTCTATCTGAAGATCAGGCACTCTTACCTTTACTTTCAGAGATGGAGGAAGGACTAGAACACACACAAAATAATAGCAGGCAAAAACATGCCCCTGTAATTCTCAAGGACCAGGATTCTATCACTGCCTGGTGGCAGAATACTAAAATTACAGGTGTAAGTTAGGTGGCTGGGGTTTTTTTATTTTAATTATTGCTATTGTTTTAGATGTCAGCACATATCAACAGTATTATTCTTAATGTTAGTTTCCGATTATAGAGTAACAGTGAATAAGATTTAAATTTTTTCAATGTACACTTTTCTATATAAGGTAGAATTTATAGCAAAAAACGTGTGGACTGAGGTTAAACATATTTAAGCTTGAAACCTAAATTTGCATCTTTCTAGCTGTATGATCTTGTGCAAATCACTTAAATTCTCTAATCTTTCATTTTCTTATTTTTAACCTCAGAGTTGTGAGATTAAATGGGATTTATAAGCAAACCGCCTAATGCAATGTTTGACACACAGTTCAGTTCAGTTCAGTTGCTCAGTTGTGTCTGACTCTTTGTGACCCCATGAATCGCAGCATGCCAGGCCTCCCTGTCCATCACCAACTCCCGGAGTTCACTCAGACTCACATCCATTAAGTCAGTGATGCCATCCAGCCATCTCTCATCCTCTGTCGTCCCCTTCTCCTCCTGCCCCCAATCCCTCCCAGCATCAGGGTCTTTTCCAATGAGTCAACTCTTCGCATGAGGTGGCCAAAGTACTGGAGTTTCAGCTTTAGCATCATTCCTTCCAAAGAACACCCAGGGCTGATCTCCTTCAGAATGGACTGGTTGGATCTCCTTCCAGTCCAAGGGACTCTCAAGAATCTTCTCCAACACCACAGCTCAAAAGCAACAATTCTTCGGCACTCAAATTTCTTCACAGTGCAACTCTCACATCCATACATGACCACTGGAAAAACCATAGCCTTGACTAGACAGACCTTTGTTGGCAAAGTAATGTCTCTGCTTTTCAACATGCTATCTAGGTTGGTCATAACTTTTCTTCCAAGGAGTAAGCGTCTTTTAATTTCATGGCTGCAATCACCATCTGCAATGATTTTAGAGCCCAAAAAATTAAAGTCAGCCACTGTTTCCACTGTTTCCCCATCTATTTCCCATGAAGTGATGGGACCAGATGCCATGATCTTCATTTTCTGAATGTTGAGCTTTAAGCCAACTTTTTTGCTCTCCTCTTTCACTTTCACCAAGAGGCTTTTTAGTTCCTCTTCACTTTCTAGATGCTTAATAAATGCTAATTCTTGTTTTGGGTTTTTTTTTTTTTTTCATATAAGTGCTTACTGAATAAGAGGTTGTCTTTCCCACAGTCATCATGTCATAATTTTCCTCTATTTACAACTTTAAAAAAATGGAATGGATTCAGTTCAGTTCAGTCGCTCAGTCATGTCCGACTCTTTGCAACCCCATGAACCGCAGTTGGCCTCCCTATCCATCACCAGCTCCCAGAGTTTACCCAAATTCACCTCCATTGAGGCAGTAATGCCATCCAACCATCTCATCCTCTGTCATCCCCTTCTCCTCCTGCCCTCAATCTTTCCCAGCATCAGGGTCTTTTCAAATGAGTCAGCTGTTCACATCAGTTGGCCAAAGTATGGATTCAGAGGAGATCTCAAAAGGGGTCTAACTAGAATGAGATGACTGCCAATATCTCCTTCCTGTCTTCCTTTTCAACCCATGTACCTATATGAAATACTCTCCACTCTCCAGAACAAACCCTGTCATTCTTTAAGCTTACCTTCAGTTCCAGCTTCTCTCATGAAGCCTCCCCCCATCACTCCAGATGATATCCTCACCATTGACTGCCCTTCAGTATTTCATTTTGATACTGTTTTCTTTACATTCTTCCTTATACTATTAGGATTTATGCATAAAATGAAGCTCCTTTCCCAGCCAGACTGTAAGCTCCTTGGTGCACATTGTGACTTGTATTT
Source organism: Oryx dammah (assembly GCF_014754425.2). Lineage (NCBI taxonomy): Eukaryota > Metazoa > Chordata > Mammalia > Artiodactyla > Bovidae > Oryx > Oryx dammah. Next base: position 93,989,073 of record NW_024070212.1, on the reverse strand, counting down.
CTTTTTAATCTTTATGCTAAGAATTTAGCACTGAACTTCACCCACAGGACCAAGTAAATGTTTATCTGCAGCAGAAATTTTTCATTAGAATTGGAACAGACAGTTCAGCCTTTCTTAGTTATTATTGTCTCTTTATTCTCTAATTATTTTGAGAAACTTTGAATTGTATTTTCTTCAACAAGATTGCCTTATCTTGTAGCTAGGTACTAATTCATTCAGTTTTTCTGTATTCTCCATGTTAATAATAATAACTACCATTTAGAGTGCTGCCTCCACCAAGCCTCTATCTACTTAATTCAGGAAACAAACTTTAATGGAAGTATTATTTTACCCATTTTTACAGATGAGGCTATTAAAGTTTAAGGAGCCAAGCATATCATTTCCTCCTGAGAAGGTTTTTGTGCATGCGTGCATGCTCAGGCACTCAGCTGAGTTTGACTCTTTGCAACACCATGGACTGCAGCCTGCCAGGCTCCTCTGTCCATAGGATTTTCCAGGCAAGAATATGGAAGTGGGTTGCCATTTCCTACTCCAGGGATCTTCCCGACCAAGGGGTCAAACCGATGTCTCCAGCATCAACAGGCAGATTCTTTACCACTGAGCCACCTGGGAAGCATCAAGAAGATGTTCATCAACCCCTAACAAATCAAAAGTAATAGGCTGTGGGATAGTATTTGAGGTGATGAGTGCAACTATTGATCTTCATTCATTCCCTATGACTGGAGTGCCGTCTGGAGCCAAACTCTGTACTGTAAGGGGCCGAGAACAAAGAAGCTGATTCAGTGTTTGCTGAGCAGATACTCTATGTAAGAGGTTTTGCCAGTTTTGGAAGAGGGTTGGGGACAGGGCTGGGAACTCAATTGTGCCTGCTTAGATTTTGTGCTTTGTAGCTTTAATTCTTTATTTGTCTCTCACTACAAATTTACAGCCTGGTCATAATGAAGGATTAAATGAGATACATTTGTGGGCATGCCTAGTTAGAAACACATTGCAAAAAAACCTTTTGGACATTTTTAATTGAGAAAAAAGTCAAACATGCCTTCCATCTTCCTTTTCCTTTCTCTTTTAGTCTGTGCCCATCTTCCTCATTCATTCAGTATGTGTATACTATGTATATTTTTCTGTGATTGTGGAGGGGAGCTCTTACTTTTTTAGATGAGGAAAACACCTAGAATTCTTAGCTATAAAAATTGTCACTACTGTGATGTTGAATGAGATTGTGCATATCAAGTGCCTAGTACAGTGTCTGATATATGGTAGACTCCTGGTAAATCAGCAGTGTTTATTCACACTTTTTAAGTCCTACTATTTCTTTCTTTCTTCTTCTCTTCCCTCCCCTCTACTCCCCTTTACCTTCATCTTTCCCTCTTCCTTCTACTTCTCCTCTCCCTCCTTCTTCCCCAAATTACCTACCTTGTCTTTTATAGTACACCTATTTGTTCTTATTTGTAGTTATAGAATTATAAATGAGTCCAGAGTTTTAAAAGGCCCTACATTGAATTATTTTCAATATTGTATTAATCTAGTTAAACACTATATCCTTTTGTGAATATTTATATCTATACTAAGGTTTTTTTCTTTGTTTTTTATTTTTAGTACAGTTCATCTGAACTGAAATGAAAAAGCCTCAAATCCCTTAATACAGAGGTCTTCAGAAATCTCTGTGTGTTTGTACATTGGCCCTTCTGAGTTCTCTTAAGTGATGATGAAGAATATATCAGTGAAAAGTCCAGTCAGGGACACCCCTAAATTAGATTTCTTGGATAAATGTGTATTTACCATTTTTTTAGAATTTTGTAATTAAGGCAATTTTTTTTTTTAAATTTTCTTTCCTAGAAAGACACCCTGGTTATTTAAGAGTGTGGTCAGAGGCACATTTGAAAAATCATGCATTGTTTCTGGAAAGAAGCCTCTGCTTTCAGCTGCTATTCTAGCATAGGCTTCTGAGTATGGTAAGAAAGCAGGGAGATCAAGTGTGTATCTACACTTAAGTTAGTTTCCTTGCCTAGGTGAACTCTTGGCCATTTAAGTGGACTAGACATCCATTTGTCATATTTCTCACACAATAGCATTTTTACAGCTATTTCCCACAATCCATAGTAGATAAAACTACTTAGGAAAGAGAAAGGCATCACACAGTCAGGTCATATATTAATATCTCTAGTAGAACATCAACAGTGAGTTCCTGATCATACTGATAGACTCTGTGTCATTCTGGCAGGTTCTTCTTTCGTCTATAGTATGTTTGCATTTTCTTATAAAATTTGACTTATTGTTTCTACAAGAAAAAAACTAGACAAAACCAACACAATTTATCAAAGGAAAATTAGGCTTTAAATTTTATCAAAAGCCCTTAAATATAATATGCCATTGTCTGGGCATACTGATTGTATTTTCCCTAAAAGAAGAAATGCCAGCAGCTCAGGTTTATTTTTCAGAGGAAGAGAGAGAGGATAAAAAGAAATTGAACCACAGGAAAATGTCAGGTCATAGTCACTGATGATGCTATTTAAATGATGTGCCATAATCATATTAGACCAGAGCACAAGGAATTCCTGAATTCTGCATGACAGCAAAGAAGGGCTGGCAATTACCTCTGTGTGTGTGTTTGTGTGTGTGTATGTGTGTGTGTGTGTATGTGGTTATGTGTCTGTTCACTCTACCTTTCCACCCCATTTTGCTAATTCAATTGAGGGGCAAGAAGAGGTAATCCAGACACCCGGAACAGGAGGGAAAGGTCTGCAGCTGTGCTTGGAGGGACTGGTGTGAAGAGAGAGGCTCAGTCTGACTTGGAGTTGTGTGCTATTGCACGTGAATGCTCCGGAGCTGCTCTAATCGACTGAAAATGAGCCGGCTACGGTCATATGGAACAGGTCTGTTTAGCCACATCGCTGGGTAGCATGGCAGATGGTAGACCGTCAATGGGTGGTATTGATTGGCTGGATTTGCCTTAGGGTAACAAGACTATGGGTCCTTAAAAACCCGCTTCATCTTATTTTCCTTTGTGCAGCTACGTACAGTTGTGGTTTTCTCTTCTCACTCCCCCAGCCCCCAATATCTCCTTTTTTCCCTTTCTAAATCAAAAGCCTTCCTTGGTAATCAAAATAGAGAGGTTACCTTGAGATAAACACTCTTTAAATTATCACCAAGGCAAGAAAACTCGAGAATATTTTACTTACTAGGCTGATTACATTTTAATGTTTGAAGAAAGTGACATTTTTAAATTAGTGTTTAAGGCATATGGTGAGTGTACAAATTAGCTTATTTCATACAACCAGAATTTGATGAGAGCAACTCCTCCTTCTCACTCCCCAGTTAAAAATTGTCATTTGAAACTTAATATATGCGAGGAGGTTAAATGGTATTAAGGGATGCAGACTTCACTTAAAGATGAAAAAGACAGTTACTGTTGTATGTGGCTAAATGTTATCTGGATGGGCTGGAAAAATACTAGTGTTAACATCCGTGTTTGCAAGAGGATGTGGAAGTTTCAGGGCTTTAATTTTGTCCAGCCAAGAAAACAAAATCCCAGGTATTTGTGTGTGTTGGTTTCTCTTTTAGATATGAGGGAACATAGAATGGTGCTTGCTTGCTCTGTGAGTAATAAAATCCTCCTTAAAAACAAGCCATATAATGATATAAGTGGTGAGATTTATTTTTGTCAGGTGGTTCTTTATCCTTTTAACATCATCCCTCCATCACTTGGAGCTTTCAACTTGAGACATTCTATTTATTCCTGGCAGAGTAGCAGATTAATTGGGATAGAATTGTACAAAGGAGATGCCAAGTTTAACTATACAGACAAAATAGTACAATTGTTCCATTTCAAGGTGGATCCTAGGGAAAAGGAACAGCACTGGGGATATATATGTGATAGTTTGCTCTTGTGGTTGTTAATAACTATTTGTATAATTGTGTTCTAAAAAGAGATGCTCAAGGCTTAGGTTTTTGTTTGTTTCCAGTATCTTTCAAGCTTGTGGTTATTTCCTATCATGAAAGATCATAGCAAATATTACTCTGGGAAAAGTTAACACCCTTAAACTCTTGCCTCCATCTTGTGTGTGCTTCGCTCATATGCACACTTTCAAATTGGGTTTTATCATGTGTCAATATTTCTTTCAAAATATCTCCATGAAGATTTTGGGTTTCCCCCTTGCTCTACATTGATTGGATTTTCCTTTTTCATCCTTTGCTGAATGAAACAAAGCTTGTTTGTGTTTCATTCTTCACAGTTCTTATTAGAATGGGTGGTGGTGTTTTGTTTCCTCACTATTAAGTCAGGAGAGGGAATTTTATTTGTTTATTTTGACAAGACACAGAGAGAGATACAAGACAGATGCCTCTTAGGATGCTGGCGTTTCTCATGTTACATCCTACACCAAGAGTTATTCCAAGGGAAAAAAAACACAAAACAATCTTTTAAGATGGTTCATTTGAATCTGTGCACTCTACCCACCTGGTGGTTATACAGTGAACTGTTACTTTAAAGAGTAGTTTAAACACCAGCCATGTTTGGGGCAGGCTGCTCTTGCAAAGAGAGCAGTACATATAACAGGAGTCTACTGTGTGTGAGATAAGGGGAAAATTCAGCTCACTGACTAGAGGTTTTAATGTGTGAACTCTAGGGAAATAATATATTGACTGTTCCGTGGCACGCAAGAAAATTGAAGAACCCTTTGCAGACGGAGTGCTTTGCAAAGGATTCTATCTGTTTCTCTTAAAACAAAATCTGTGGCAAGATGTTTGAAATCAGCAGGACGCTTAATGCTGCTTTGTTAAATAATGAGGTAATATTTTGTCACTTTTTTCTGGGCAGCATCTGTTTTTTCCCCCCCTCTTCATTTTTTCCTGTGTGTTTATGAAGGATTCCTTTTTTTTTCTTTCTTTCTTTCTTCTTTCTTTTTTTTTTTTTCCTTCACACTGAAGTCAAGGAAATACAATTCATGCTTCCATTTCCGTTCCTTCCTTTCGGTGCTTTTGGAGAATTTGGTTGTCTTTTTTTATTTGCTGTTTCAGCCGGCTGCTGTTTCCTAGCCCATTGTGCCACGTAAGGCTTCTCCACTGCGCGGAGTAGGTAGTTATTAACGCTGAATTGGCTTCTGGTACAGTCCATCTGGACTCTGTATGGGAAAGCTGTCTGCCGGCGACTGATGCTGAGATATCTGCAACCTTTGGGATGTGAGCATGGTGGCGAGGGGCTGACTGATAGGAGATTACTTCTTTTAAGGGAAATTGTTATTAATGAGTCAAGAAACTGCTCATTTATGGTAAGAAGGATACAGCGGCGCTGGCAGCCCCACTGCTCTAGGATATCATTTTTAGGTTGCCTTTGCTGCTGGAGTGAGACAAGTTTCTTCCCGTGGTGGTGGTGGCTTGTGGTGGAAAAAAAAAAAAATCATGCATGACTGGGAGACTCGCCTGCCTGATTCTTGCGATAATATATTGAGAATCTGTTGCTTTACAAATGTCACACCACTGATGTAGCGGTCAACCCCTCACTCTGAAAGATGAATGGTACTATTGGAAATGCAATAATAAGGTTGACTTTTCCCAACAATAGGATTCTGCCTTTGTCTTTAGAGAAAAGGCCTCTGAGGACATTTGTGCGTTTGTTTGAGGATTCTGTTGAAAGACTTTAGAGTGGAGGTTTTTGGAGAAGTGATCGATGTACAAAGTGCATGGATTTTTTAGCCTAGCAAAACCAGCTAATGATTTATACTGTAATATACACTTACTATTTTGGAAAAGTGGCCGGAATATCTTCTGATACACCTAATGTTAATTTATGGCTCACTAAGCATGCTGATATTAGTATGGATAGGAGAAAGGATTTTAAGAAATTCTGACTTTTATAAGCTCCAAAGAAATATACAGTAAATATTTCATTCCCAGTGAGCTCTTTTTATTTGTGTGTTTGTCAGCACTGTGTTCATGTTTACTTTTCAGAGTATCTTGATATTGGTGAACTTGCACTCAGAGTTTCTATTGTTGATTTGGGGCACCTGTACCTGCTCTGGGTACATATACTGAACTCTTTAGAATGCATAACCTGTGCATTTGTCCTTCGTACACAATTCAAAGGATACTGTAGTACTATTGTGACTCGTAGGACTCTTTATACATTTGTTCAAGAAATTATTTTAAAAGTTTATGTAATTCAGTATTGTTCCACTTGATAGGATTATGGTTTTAACATTTCTACTTTTCTGTTTCATGTACTTTCATTTCTAATAGCTGAATTTATTTATATTCAAGTGTAATTGTTCATATTGTATGTATAACAGATATTGTTTTATGGTGTATCTGTATTTATAACATGTGTATGTATATCTATATACTTGTGTATTTGTATCTGTGTGTTCGTGAAATAGTAGCTTGGAGAGAATAGTTTTAATTTTTAATGTAAAGGTTATTTTCTTTGATAATAATTTTTCACAGACCCATTTATTCTCGGACTTTGAAGCCCAGAGTGTAGCATGATTTTCGGCCTGGCATGTATTTCCACATGGCCCTATCCCATCCTGCTGTCAACTACAGCCAAAGATTAAAAATTATGTTAAACTATGTCTTGAGTAATATTTGTTACTTCTGTGTATTTGTTGAGGAACAAATTGACTAAATTATGAATTAAATAAATAGTGATAAAACAGCCTTTGGGATAAAAGTAAAGCATAAACTTCTTGGATAAGCCACTTTAAAACCCAAAGTAGAACAACAACAACAAAAAAAAATTATAATACTAAAGGCTTGGTAGCATAGAGGTTATGAAATGTATAAAATAGGCAGACGAACTGTATACATCACCACACACTATTTTAAGAGGCCAAAATAAAAAGACATCCTTGGAAGGAGAGAAACAAAATCATGTGTTCAGTTAAGATGAGCACTCTGCACTGGTTATGAAATGAGGCTGTTGTCAAAAGTGTATTTTACCTTTCTGTGAAGCAGAACAGAAAGAACAGAGAGAATGTGTTCCAGTGGATTTTTAAAAATTCAGATCCTGCCCCCATCCAAGTTGAGAAATAAATTCATTTGAATAAATCATTCATCATTCTGTTTTGAAAAACTCAGGCAGAAGGCAGAAAGGTAGAGGGTGGCAGCTGACCCCCTTCTCCCCCAGCTTTTTTTCTTTTTTCTATTTATGAGGAAATAGTTTTCTGAAGCAAACTGGTATGAACCTAGTTCACAGAGCAAGCCCAATCTCAAATTTTCTTTTAAAACACTGGCCATATTAGCTGCAGAAGGAGCATTACTTACTAAAAATCAGCAATACTGGAAAATAATAAAGTTAAAATGTAGATATATTTGCACATTAAAGTGCTTCTGTTGTATCTTTAAGCCCAGAGGCAGATCATTAAATATGCATTTCGCTAGAAAGCAACTGTCGAAAAAGATAAGGTGGTTGAAAACATTCTATGAGGGAAAAGCCCTTCTCTGAGGGGTGGGGTGGTACAGCCCTTAGGACAAGGGCAAGGGAGAACACTCCCACTGTTAAGGTTTGCAAGCCGCCAGTGACCTGCAGTTGTTACAGTACTTTTTGAACTGGGAGGAGGGAAAAGGTAAAAATACAAGTATGGCTGTTGTTGCTTCAGCCTGGCCTTAATTACCAGACACAAGAAGCAGTTCAGAAATCTGGTCTCTGTTGTTGTAGAGGTCACCAAATCATTAACATCGTCAATCTGGCAGTAGCTAATTTAAATAGCACCTGATGTTGCAACGCCTCCCTTCGTTTCCCCGGCCAATCAGATCCTGGCTTCGGCTGACAGATGGTCCCATAAATGGATGTAAAAAGGGGAAGCTTCGAGCCAATTTCAGCAAGGCTCTGTTCAGTTGTTCTTATCTACATCCTAGAATCGGGGGTTTCAGCTCACTGCTCCTTTTCTTTCTTTTTTTTTTTTTCTCTCCCCCCACTCCCCCCATTGAGATAATTGATTTACTTTACAATCATCCACTCTGTGTTTGTGGATCTTTAAAAATATATAACAATAGTAGTCATTTAAAAATATATTCTGAAACCTGTGCAAATTTTAAGAGAAGAGTCGAAGCTCTGCGAGACCCAATATTTGCCAATAAGAATGGTTATGGTAGGTATGACTAGATTTATAATCTGTTGTTTGTGTTGCTGGAGGGAAGAAAAGCATCTCCACCTTGACCAGTCTTATGCTTGCACAAGAGTTTAGTTCTCTGCTGCTGTTTGGTTCCTACATTTACTATCTCTTTTGTGTAGAGAGTGCGGGTAGGTCCTTTTATTGAGAAGCAGTGGGGAAATAGATTTTCATTTTTAACAGGTCATTGTCAATTTTCCCTTCAACATAAAGGTGGGGGTGGAGAAGGGGAGGTGGGCTGAAATAATTGCTGGTTTGCTGGAAGAGGTTATATTACATGAGACAATAATGGCAAAAGAAGGATTTTCTTTTTTTAAGGGAGAGGGAGGTTTGTCTATGTGCCTGGGTTTCGTGGGGCTGGAGGTGGGTGCAGCCGGCTTAGGAATCTCTCCATTTCTGAGCTGGAAATTTAAACCTTGTGAGGCAGCTCCTGAATCCTGAACGTTGAGATGGGCAGTTTGTGTTTCGGGGGACTGCGCAGTCAAAACGGCAAAGAGAGTGATTTATTTGGGCTTCAGTAAATGCTGCATCTTGTATTTCAAAGAGTTTCCTGTCATGACCTCATAAAAAAGAGGAGGCGGCTTGTATGTGTAGCGGTGCCTGGCGTGTTGAGTTGTTGCTTCCTTCTCTGGGCAGCAGCTCTGTTAGAAGGAATGTCAGCTTTTACATAACGTTCCTTTCCGCTTTTGACACACTGTGTGAGGGTCCATCTTCTTCTGATCACAGATGGAGTGGAATGGCTTGAAGATGGTAAGTGAAAAGAGGAAGGCAGCTTGGAGACTCCAGCCGTGTGTGCGTCTGTATGTGTGTGCATGAGGATGGTGGACTGTGCATTGTAAATCACTGTGCAGATCGTTTGTGTATGTGTGTGTTTGTTAGTATTTCTCTTTTCTGAAAACCAGAATCCATCTCCAAGTGTGACGGCACTGCATGCACACAAGGCACACACACTGTCTCTTCCATCAGGCTCACATTTTAGCCAAGGAAGGTTGGTGTCTTTTTTGACAATCACAGTGTCACCATCACTGTTGGCTGGCATGTCCACTGCCTCTGTGAGCTTTCAATGGAATTGCACGACTGTTAAAGTTAAAGGCACATTTCTTTTTCCGTCTCCTGCTCGGAGTGATGGGGAAGGCTGGGAACGAGGGGTGGAGGAGATGAGGTTCAGTAGCAGCAGATGCAATTGTGGAACAGGACTTTTGGATGTGGAAGGGGAAGTGGGAAACCTTTCTGCCAAAGTAGTAGATCTATTTTTAGTATCATCTTTTTCTGAAAAAAAAAAAAAAAAAAAAAGAAGCAGGGAAACTCCTTGAGTCCCACTCCTGTCGCCTGATGTTGACCCTGAAGATATGGCACAAAATGGCACGGTCAGATGCCACGGGTGCCCACTTTGACTTTGAATTTCACTAGCAATAGCTTTCACGGGATTTCAAAGCTGATATGGGGGAAGGCTGTAAATTCATATCAATCTCACTTATTTTTTGCTAGAAAAGCCTGGGGAGGACTTTTCGCTCTGCATAGATGTTATAACAAAGCTGTGGTCTTTTTCCCATTCTTAGCGGATTGCCTTTGTCTGGCTGCTTGTTTTGATGGGTGTAAAACAAATAAGATTAGACCGAGCAGCCCAACTGAAAGCGATAGCTGGGAGGAAAACCCAATGAAAGGTTGCCGGGGAAACGAACAGAGGAAAAGCCGAGTAGGGAGCAGGTGGCTATCATGAGAACACACTGCAAACAGTGTAAAAAAAGGAGGAGGGGGGGACAGGACCTCGATTATCTTTGCTGTTCTTTGTGGCCGGCCCAACTTTAATTATTCTTTATAAATAGGTGTTAATTACATTTCTAACTCTGGTTTACAGTGATTTTTAGAAATCTATTTTTAAGCATCTGTTCTGTCTCCCCTGGCTTTTTTTTTTTTTTTTTTTGGTTTAAAGAGAGAGAGAGAGAAGGAGAGGGGGAAGGGAGGGTAGGGAATCTTGCTTTTTTTCCCTCTCTGCCTCTCTGTCTTTCCCCCTTTTCCCTGCTGTGAAATTGTACGTGCGAAAAATCGCAAGGAATCCTGTGAGGCCATTTGAAAAAAATGTAAATTATATTGAATGAAGTTGACAGAAGCATAATAGTGAACTCCCACAGCTGATACGTTCTGCAAATGATTTCTTCGAAATTTCCAGCAAAATATCCATAGGAGAAACATAGGTAGAATAGATTTACCCTAAGCAATGATTTTGTGCTAGGCGATATTGGTGTTTTTACTAAATCAGATATTGATACTACAGTTCCAGGGAGTTCATTGTATCTCTCATTTCATATCCCGAGTAGAAATTACTTTTTAAAATAATACGTGAAAAGCTATATTCTAGTCTACTACTTTACCTTCATCTCTATGCCTCCAGCCGCAGGATCCATCAGGCTGTATCCTTGCAACTACTGCCTTCCATTTGGCATTTGGTCCTCGTCCTGGTCTTGGCATAAACTGAGTGAAAAGCTGATTTTTTTCCAGCATCTCTGAACGTCTGGGACCCATGCGTGCACTGGATGATAGGCATCTCTCGCTTTTTCTCTCTCAAAGTGTGCTTTACTAGTGGTCTCTTTCTCATGATGGTGGGTACCAAAAGGACTGAAAGATATATTACTTAGGTTAATAGAAGGTATCATAAAAACAACTGAAAGTATGATCTATTATGGTTTCTTCCGGAGAGATAAATTAGGTACATGATAATTTTAAGCCCAAGAATGAGAGATTAAAAGGCACTGAAATGTGTTAAAAGGTTGGGAAATATAACTGGCTGTATTGAAAGTACTCTTAATTTTACTCTCTCCAATGCAAATCTCCGCACCACCACCCTCCACCCCAATTCTTTCATCCTTGCAGATGCTTATGTTTTATCTTATTGGGGGATTTTTAAAATTTGTTTTGACTGTCGAGGTAATAATAAATAAACTTACATTTTTTGGTCATACACTTAAACCTTTCTCTCATATCATGAATGTGTAACCATATGTCGCTATTAAAAATAGAATAGTTTTCTGATTATCTCAAATGTATTTTTTCTGAGAATTTTTTGATATGTTTTAGTTAGGGGGAAAATAATTACTGTAGGAAATGTCACCTTGGCTTGGATTGTAAAAAAGACACGTGGTTCTACTGCTGACCTTCTTCGCGTCTTTGTCTTAAAAATATTAATACATACTACCTGCATGTGGAGGTGTGTCTTTATGGGAACACAAGGCTGAGTGTGCATTTATTAAGAAATGAAAATCTGATTGGGAATATTTCTGCAAAAAACACTTGACTACATTACAGTTTTAGTAATCAGAATGTTCATGTATCTTATTGTAAAATAATGCTTAAATAATTTAGTATTTAAATTTTTGAATGTAGGTAGGTAAACAGCTGAAAAATCTCTTTGAAAATCATTGATTTATAGGACAATGTTAATATCTCATTAAAAAACTAGCAAGCAACTTAACCATTCATTTGTGACCTCAGTTCCATTCATTCCTAACTGCTATTCTTTCAAGTCATCCTCCTGACCAGATATAGATGAGTTTGCTTATGTTTGATAGTTTTCCAAAGCCCTAAAACTTTTTTATCTTCCTGTAGCCTTTCCTTGGTCCTTTGAATAGTCAAGGATTTTATTATGATAGGAAGACCATATTGTTGTGAGGTAATAACAATAGAATATTTTTTAAAGAAAGAGAAAGGAAATGGGCTACACAGTTTAGTATTAAAACTCCGTCTTGAAATAGAGTTTGAGACGTGTTAGACTTCAAATATTTTAAACTTAGCATTTCTATTGGGGATAATCTATTTAAATTTTTAAATCTGGAAATCATTGCATGAATAGTGCTCTGTGTGTGTGTGTTTAATACCTCTAAAAGAATTTATAAGTGAATCAAGGTGTTTTACTCAAGTAAGGGTTACCATGAACAATAAACGGGTTTCTTCAGGGCAGGTCTTTTTCTTTGGTTTGATTTCTTCCCTTTGCTCTTATTTCCTTGTTGGGGGTAGGTTCTCTTCCTATATGTAGACCAAAAACTATTCCTTCCATGAGGAGATATGTTGATATGCTGCTCCAGTTAGCCCTTGGTAATGCCTTATTTTAATTAAGAAAAAGCTGAAACAAATTATCAGTGTGTACTGCGAGTAAGAAATGGCGGTCTTGATAGAGGTCACTGTACAGAGACAGAAGTACTTTGGCCTTGACAAATTTCTCCATCAGTTTCAATGATCTGTGGCCACTAGGCACTTAATTTATATGCCTGGACACTTAATATGTACATTTGTTGGCGAGCTGGCCAACGGATTCTAGACACGTGAGTGTGCACTGGCAAATGCTGCAATGCAGTATTTTTTCCCAATGTCATTGAGAATTTTGGGGGATTGAAGAGACATAAACAGTCCCAAGCTTTTATCATACTGTTTTCCAGTCGATGGGCCATATTGCACAGAATTGGCCAATTCCCCTTTTGAAAGTGAAGTAAACATTTTATTGCCCACTATCCATCTCCCATCCATTTGATAGATTATGTGTGTGTGAGCAAGAGGGATTGTGTGTGTGTGTGTATGTGTGTGTGTATCAGTGTAAGCATTTGTGTTTCTGGAATCCTGCACCTGTCTTAGGCTTTCCTTATTTGGTATTACCAAATGTGTATACATACTTGCAAATATATGTGCGTCTAAAAATGGAAAGAAAACCAAACTGGGCCGTCTTCCCATAAGAAGTGGCTTCTCTTCCTCACAAACTCCAAAAATTTTCTTATTAGAAAAATACAAAAATTCAGTAAAAAGACATATCTAAACCCCTTGGACCATTAGTAACCAAACACCTTTCTTTAGTTGTGATTTGAGAAACCATATATGTGCAGATTCATAACAATATTTGTACACTAAACGCTGCCCTTTCAATCAACCATTTGGGTTCAAGTTAAAATATACGTGTATATGAAAGGAGAATTGTGTTTTCTTGGGGAGCATTTGCACCCAATCTTTAACCACTGGTAAAAACAAGGAGGAGGTTGGGTGGCTTCTCTTGCTTCATTTTGTGAAGTGTGTGTGTGTGTTTTAGGAACTTCCTTATATTTCTTAAATCTCAGTGTATTATAGGGGTAGAGAGCTTTTATAGGTGAGCAGCTTTCTAAGGGTAAAAGGAAAGGTGATCTGTGGGTGGCTGGGAGTCATCACAAGCAGTAATTGTCATAAATTAGCCTTCTAGAGGTGGAAGGAAAAATGAAAGCTGGAAGACAAGAGTAGAGAGGGGTACCAACCTGGATCTGAACCTTGCCGACATAAGAGATAATGAGTGATAAATCTGAACCGGTGCAGTGCGGGATGCCCGATAATTTCTCAGAACCTTGACTTTGCAGGTTCATTACTTCTTTGCTTTGCTTGTTCACACCTTTAATTATATCCAGTTTGGGATGCTAGCTGGGGGCACCGAAGATGAGCCATTTTGTTTGTTGTTTACTTCATTAAGCATTCAGGCAGTGTGCTTACAATAGCTTTGGAGCATCAGCAATAAGAATCAAGCACTTTGGAAATGGAATTGTTACAAAAGAACAAAAAATGAGAAAGCAATCAGTCAGCTAGCTTGCTTTAGATGTTCACATCCACTCTGCCTAATGGTAATATTTATGCTGTTCCTTGTACATTCATTAAGAAATCACTTATGCAGTGTCAGTGCTCTGAATAGGCGATGGCTCTCTCTCTCTCCCTCTCTCTCCCCTCCCCATCTCTCTATCTCTGTCTCTCCCCATGCCCTCTCCCTGCTCCTGAGATTTTTACCTTTTGATGGACCATTTTAGCACTGGCCATTTTTGCTTTGGGTGAGAGCATTATTCAGATCTTCATTGTATCAAACACCAGAAATATTTTCCCCTCTAATGTGGATCCCCGCCCCCTGCAAGGATCAAGAAAGATTGAATGCTGAAAAAAGAATTCTTAAATAAATTTTGGTTGAAAAAGCGGTGAGAAATAGGGTCAGAGTAATTGTTGTAGTTGCGTTTTGTCTTTTGTTGTTTTAGGAAAGCCTTATTTTTAACCACAAAAGTAAAATGCAAAACTAGCAGATTCGATTTTTTTTAATGGACAAAAATTACAAGTCATAGGTCTCTCCTGAAAATAACTTTCTCTGGACTCTAGGTTTGAAAGTTACTTTTAAAATTGAATTTCATTTCTTAATTACTCATTTTAAAGCTATAAAATATAGTAATTCATGAGGATTTTTTTCTGTAAGAGGTTTAGTTCCTTTTTTAAGATATGAGGAAGCAGAGAAACAATTCCGATCAAAATGGTGAATTCTAAAAAACACACCACAATGTGGAGGTTGCTTCTGTTTTGCACTTTGTGGCTTTGAATCCTCTCCTGCTCATTCCGAGTTAGTTATCTTCTATTGTCTGCTCTCTTGGAACAACTCACCCTTGATGTTATTTTGCCAACTGTATTCATAGTTGAGGCTGGCTGCCATTTGTTGTTGGATGAAGAAATACTTGTTGAAGACTTACTATGTGCATTTTTTTTGAAATGTGAAACTGAAAGTCACCATTTCTTCTGACACTGATCACAATATATTTTAGAGACTAAATCTCTGTGACTTCAGGATAAAAGGGAGTGAGGGATTTTCAGGTTGGACATCATTCAATAAGGTTTATGTCAAATTTTGGGAAAAGATCTGCTGAAACATTCAAGTATATAAATGTTTTTCCTTTTGTATTTTAAGAGTCTGTGCATGACTCTAGAAGATAAAAATAAAAACTCTTCTGGACATTTTTGTCTATAAGCTTCCATGTATCCAGATGTTCACTCTCAGGAAAAGGTAAAGTTTGGACAGCTGGAAGGAACTTGTCTATCTGCTATAACTTGACTAGATAACCTATTAATTTTGCAAAAATAAGAAGGCCTTGCTTCTGACACGGCTGATTCTCTGAATACGTTTTCTCATGTTACTCTCCAAGGACGATTTGAGAAGATGGTGACCTCCTTGGCATACCACTGTGCAAACTTTTTCTTAGTTATATAGAAGTATAGCTGATGTCACCCCTGTGTAAACTTTACATTTGCTAGGAGAGTTACTTTGTCATGTACACCTAGATACTATGTGCAGTGTGGATATATGTGTGTATTTGTGTTCGTGTGTGTATGGTAGGGGTAGACAGCCATGACCCTGGGAAGTATCAGTAATGGCTTTTCAAGTAGCCTGTGTTTTCCTCAGCTGCCAGTCTAAACCCTGTAGAGTTTTGCTTTCTAATTTGTACATGAAAAATAACAGGCTGAGTTGAACTTTTTTTCTAGTGCCCCCTTTGAAGATGCAGCAGTAGTAAATACAGCTTTAATGATAAACTTTAGCTCTAAGTGCTATTTAAAAGTCTGTAGTGGAAAGCCTGAGAACTTGCAATCTTTACTAATGAAACTTTCATTAGGAAAGGACTCACTTAAAATGGAGTAAATGACTAAGTCCCTGTAATTTGTGATTTTGACCAGATTTGACTCATCATTTCTTATGTTACTTTTTGTAATGCAGCCAGCCACACATCTAAAATTCTGGATATCGTACATGTCTTCAATATTAATTATCTCTGTTAATGCACTGGGTACAGACAGTACAATTCCCATAGTCCAGATTCTTACTGTAACACTAAAACAAAAATGATATTTATAAATAATATTGGGAAAGTTGTCCTCATAGTAACCATTCCCCGAAGGAAGCTTTACCTAAATGTGCATTTATTATTCACGATATTAAAAGGGAATCCTTAGCTTTTACTTTTTTAATTTGGGCTAAAATATGTAAATTGGTTTTATTTTGGAGTTGCTCTGTTTTAGGTGGCTTTGGGGGAGGATAACTTTCTAGCTTGATTATATTTTAATCGTCTCTATGGTAGAAAAGGTTCCAGGCCTGAAATCAACCTGGTTATTGCGATTAGAAACCAGAGGGCCAGTGTGCAGATGAGGCTACAAACTTATTACATCGACGTGGGCACATGTAGGAAAATTAGATTTGTTTCTAACTAGATACCACTCTTCCCATGTCTTTGTTAGCAGGGCCAGCTCAGATGCCGTGGAAGCATGAGTCTGCCTCAGACTGCGAGGACCTTCATAGGGCATCTGTACTGGCAAGCCTCTGCAAAGAGTGCTCTGTCTTAGGAAACCAGGATGTGCAAAGAACTTCAGAGTCAGGTGGACTTGGTTAGAATCCCGGCTTCTCCAATTAGTAATAGGGTGATCTTGGATGAGATACCTGAACTTTCTGAGCCTCCAGCTTCCTCATTTTTAAGATGGGAATGATAATGGCTAACTCAATGGAGGTTCAGTGAGGCTCAGATGAGAAAGTATTAGAAGGCAGTAGTCATACACAAGACTTAAAGATGCGTGGAGGACATTCACTCCCTTTCAGTCTGTAGGCATTCTATCCATGCCAGTGTCCTGGAAAGGAGTAACGTTGCATGCTATGCTCACAGTCTCCTTCCTCTCCTTGGAACTCATGAGGATGGAGGTTTTGTTTGGCACGTCTTTAAACATAGACAGGCCCTTAGTTCTTCCCTGGAGTTGTGCAGCTTTATTAAGTTTTCTGTATTGTCCTAGGCTTTTGCCTAGGTGTGTACACGATCACCTTTGGAATTAGAATTAACTTGGGATTTGGTCATTAGAAAAAAGGTGAATATAAAATTAATTTTAGTTGAAGAAGTTTTTTTCCATTTCATGAAAGAGTGTCTTTAGGAACTTCAGAATTCAGACATAAATAAAATAAAAGGAAGTTGATGATTGGATAGCATCACCGACTCAATGGACATGAGTTTGGGTGGACTCCGGAGTTGGTGATGGACCGGGAGGCCTGGCGTGCTGCAATTCATGGGGTTGCAAAGAGTCGGACACGAGTGAGCGACTGAACTGAACTGAACTGAAGGTTAACTGATATGGTCTCGTTGTCTATAATAGATAGATAGAGTTATTTGACTTTGGCCCAGAAACCGACTTACTTTGGACCTATTTTTTCCCTTCATCACATCAGCTTTTCTTCCCTCTATCCCTCTTGTTTCCCCAACAGACAGTTTTGAAGTTCTGTTTCTCAAGGAGTTGGGAAGAGGTTGAGGCAGAAAGCAGTTTAATGAGATTTTTCTAACTTGCCATCAGTTTTTCTCCTGCTTGGTGAGGCAGGATGATGGATGACTTTGGCAGTGTAAACAGCTCTAGAAGTGATCAGATTGACTGAGAAGTGTGGGAGGTGGGAGTGGAATGCTGGCCCTCAATTAATAGCCTTCCATTTGAAGGAAGAAAAGAGAAAGGGCGGGAGGGTGGGGAGCGGAATCACCCCAAAGGTCTTGACACAGGTGTTGATCACACACATGTGGGAAGGGGTAGTGGGTGTCAGGACTGGTGTTAGGCCAAGCCTAATTTTATACCTTTTCCCAAGGCTCTGAAGCAGGAAATAAATAGGCATATAAAATAAATTCACAAATTGTTTTCAGTTGGGACCTGTTGCTGTCACCAGTGAGGGTGAAGCAGTAACACATGTAGTGCCTTCAGGGGATTCAAGAATTAAAATGGAAACATATCTTTAGAATACTGTTTTAATATCATGGATTTTGAATTCCACTCTATATATAATCATAGCAAGGATGTGAAGGGAGTAATTTTCTTTCCTTCAATTTAACACTTAAAACTAGGGGAAGGGATTATAAATTGATCTGATCCCCCAAGTGCCATTTTTCAGGCCTTATGTTTTTATGAAAAAGATCCTTTACTGTGAAACAGACAACTGAACTTTTTTCTTTCCGTATGTATACTATCTCAAGACTTCACCAAGTTTCATCAGAGGATTTTGTAAGCAGCTTTATATGTGGTATCCAAACTCTCTGGAAGAATTTGGTCAATTTTTAGATTGTGTTTATATGGTATAAATATATCAGTGAAAGAAAGGGGCTTAAATTTGAAGAAGGTAAACTAGAAGACGTTTCTGCATATTTTGTCCTAGAAAAATCTCATACCTAGTAATCAAAGACCAAAACGAGATGTTTAGGTAAAGCATTTGAACAGGTGAGTGAACAGGGGAAGGGCAGGTGGATATTCTTAGGATCGCCTTGCCAGATAAGTGTTTGCATTATTTTAAAATGATATATATGTAAGCCTATACTTGAACCTCAATTCCTTCTTGCTTTATACCTCTGGCTTAAGGTTATCTGCAAGAAGGAAAAAAAAAAAAAAGACTTCTAGCTTAAAAGAGTAAGAACTCTTGAACAGGTGAACTTGCGAGACATGGGCTTGTATTTGATACAATGTTAACAGTACTGTTCCTGAACTATCAGTTGTTCCGGAATAGAGGAGGAAGTTTACATTTCTAGAACTTCAGCTATTCCCAGTCCAGTTCTGCTGTAATGGATCTGTGACCATGGAGATCATTTCTCGTATTCACTTAACATTGTAAGATCATTTTAACCCTGTGTTGGCAGTACAGTCTCTTTAATGTAATTAAAGAAGGGACTGTTGGCCCCTTTCTATAGAAAAATAAAGCTCAACTGCCTGCCTTAGGTTACATGTTTAGCAACATCAGAAGTCCTAGATCCAGAGTGTTTGAGAATACATCCAACTTGGCTTCTCTGGAAGCAAAGGGGAACAATTCCTTTTCCAGATCAAGTTATTCAATGTGGAATCAGCAAACACAATTGTGTGTCTATTGCGTATAAACTACACTGTTGGTGCCTCCTGGGATGTCGCAGTATTTAAAACATACTCTAATATAGTAGATAAGGATTATGACAGAATGTGAAAATTGTCTCAGCAGAGGCGGTACAATGTACAGAAGAGGGAGACATTCACTGTTGCAGGAAGGAGACATGGCTTCGTGGAGGAAATGCCATTTGAGTGGGGTCAGAAAAGATGGATAGACAGAAAAATTAGGAGAAAGGGGAATTACAGATGGAAGAAATAGTGTAAGTAAAAACACAGAGGTGGGAACTTACTTATGGAATAAATAGTTTGGCATGAGTGCAGCATTTGTTTTTGTTCAGTTGCTAAATCGTGCCTGATTCTTTACAACCCCGTGGATTACAGCACACCAGGCTCCTCTGTCCTCCGCTATCTCCCAGAGTTTGCTCAAATTCATGTCCATTGAGTCAGTTATGCTATCTCTCTCATCCTCTGCCATCCCCTTCTCCTTTTGCCTTCAATCTTTTTCAGCATTTGAGTCTTTCCCAGTGAATCAGCTCTTCGCATCAGGTGGCCAAAGTATTGAAGCTTCAGCTGCAGCAACAATCTTTCCAATGAATATTCAGGGTTGATTTCCTTTAGGATTGACTGGTTTGATCTCCTTGCAGTCCAAGGGATTCTCAAGAGTCTTCTCCAGTACCACAGTTCAAAAGCATCAATTCTTCGGTGTTCTGCCTTCTTTATGGTCCAGCTCTCACATCTGTACATGACTACTAGAAAAAACCATAGCTTTGACTATACAGACCTTTGTCGGCAAAGTGATGTCTCTGCTTTAATACGCTGTCTAGGTTTGTCACAGCTTTCCTTCCAAGGAGCAAGCGTCTTTTAATTTCATGGCTGCAGTCACCGTCTGCAGTGATTTTGGAGCCCAAGAAAATAAAATCTGTCACTGAGTGCAGCATAGGATGTGTAAAGATAAAGCTAGAGAGACTGGTAAAAGCTATGGTTTAAGGTGATTCCAGTGTTTTGTTTTGGTTTCGGCTTTATTTGAATCAGTAGCTAAGAAATGTCTTAGATCAGAGGACTAGAGTTTCTTAATGGTTTTGCAGGGGGTCAAGACCCGTCTTTATTGAGTCATGATTTCTCAGAAGTTGAAGTCATCATG
Organism: Oryx dammah; assembly: GCF_014754425.2. Classification (NCBI taxonomy): domain Eukaryota; kingdom Metazoa; phylum Chordata; class Mammalia; order Artiodactyla; family Bovidae; genus Oryx; species Oryx dammah. Next base: position 93,969,162 of record NW_024070212.1, on the reverse strand, counting down.
AAGATGCTTCTAAATTAAATATTGGTTGTTGAGAGGGTGTCAACATTAAAGCACTCTTCTGGTTATGGTGTGATGTTATAATGCTGCTGCTCATCAGTGGAGTCATACTGAGGATTGCTTTTAGGGTTACAGTGGCAAAGAGCAGTAGAAGGGAAAGTACTGACTTTATTTTAGATCGTAGAGAAATGTGCCATTAGAGGAGTTCACTGCATTCTCTCACCTACAGGTACTGGTGCTCATTTTGGGAGATGGGTGGCCAGAGAGAGGATGGTGGTACTTTGGGAATAAGATAATTTCCTCCAGAATAGAAAAGTACCCACTTCAGACTTTCAAGTGCATGTACTAAGACATGCTTGTCTCCCCTGGTAGTCTGGAAGCCCTAGGGGGTGGAGATCATGTCAAATGGTCTCTTATTTCACTGTTGGGTACATGGTAGGCACAATAAATGTTTATGGAATTATCATAATCTTTTTAAACAGCTTGATTTACAAAGTTAGAAAACTTGTGAATCTTGGGTCTGTCCTCAATTTGTGGGTCTATTTAGTCCAAGTCACCTAACCTTTCTAAGTTTCAGGTTTTTAATTTGTAAAATAGAATTTACTACAGCTTCATAGTTGATGGGAAGATCACTTAAACTATATCCTTAATACGCTTGAACAGACAAGATAACAATATTAGTTAAATTACTAAGTTCTAGTTTGCCTAAAGCTGTTTTACTGAGTCTTGACCAGAATTTTAAAAAATTAAAATAGTGAAGTTGCTCAGTCGTGTCCGACTCTTTGCGACTCCGTGGACTGTAGCCTACCAGGCTTCTCCGTCCATGGGATTCTCCAGGCAAGAATACTAGAGTGGGTTACCATTTCCTTCTCCAGGGTATCTTCCCGACCCAGGGATCAAACCCGGGTCTCCCGCATTGGAGGCAGACGCTTTAACCACTGAGCCACCAATGAAATAGAAATTTTCAGTTGCTGGTACTTAGTAAGGGTATATTTCGTGAAACTTTTGTTTTAGTTACTGATGTTCTGAGTTGCAATATGAAGTTGCTGTGTTCAATATATTTCTAACTTGTTTTTACTTTGTTAGATCATGGTTAGTAAAGTTTGAAAAACCCTGTTCTAGATGATAATGAGCTCTGAATTATCCAAAGGGAAAAAAACTAGACAACTTTTTCCAGAGCTGTGAAATGCAAATTCTCTAGTATCTTCCAAATTATTAAAGAAAGGACAACTTCTGATTATTTTAGCTTTAATGTGGAACATTATATCCTAAATCTTTGAAAATTAATGTCTGCCCAATATATGTTGGTGCTCTCTATTAATTACAATATTTGTTAACTAGCAAATCTCATTCCTTGGTTGAGCTCTTTTAGCTGAACCTGCAAAGTAATAATAATAAGGAACTTAGTAGGTAGTGGAGGTGAGCTAGATGTAGGACTAGAAATAACGAGGTTAGCTTTCACTAGTTGAGCTCTTACTATGACGCAGGCACTGCATCTTACAGACAGCATCTCTTTTAATCCTTAATACAGCCTTAAATGGTAAATATTAATTTTCCTGTTTATGGATGAGCTGAGATTTGGGAAGATAAAGTTGTATAGTCAATAATTGTTTGGGCAAGGATTTGTTTAGAACCCAGGTCTGTCAATTTTGTCTATTTCCAGAGCAAAATTTTAAAGAACTATTCAATTTCATGAAATTGTAGTAAGATGCCTACTATGTGTTAGCACAGTACTCCTCTAAAAACATAGGTGGGTCAGTTGGTCTTTACCCTTGAGTGCTTACTACATGTCCTTGAGATTTTGGGGAGCATGAAAGTAAGTAAAATGTGATTTAATAATAAGAGGACAGATATAAAGACTCTCATACTAAGTATTTTATTTTTGGAAAGTACTGAATAAAGTGCCTGGCACATAGTTGTTATTTGCTATTGTTGTTCAGTTGCCAAGTCATCTCTGAGTCTTTTGTGACCCCATGGATTATAGCCCCCCAGGCTCCTTGGTCCATAGGATTTCCCAGGCAAGAATACTGGGGTGGGTTGCCATTTCCTTCTCCAGGAGATCTTCTCGACCCAGGGATCAAACTCATGTGTCCTGCACTGGCAGGCGAATTCTTTTACCACTGAGCCACCAACGAAGTCCCTGGCACATAGTAGGTATTCAACAAACATGCACTAAACTGAATTGAAATTGGATTAATTCTTACCTGGTGATTGGGGAGAGAATGGGACAGTATTGGAGAAACTTTGTGCTAAAGAGTGTCTTTACATACAGTGTGGCAGATGTATCTGTCCTAAAGCCACCGAAGCTCCTGGAATGGCAGCATGGAAAAGCCCACCAAAGTTCAAGAATTCAAATTATAAACTTCAAGTTTGATTCAGGCAGAGAGAACTTTTCCCATTTTAGAATGAAACAAAAATCTGTGACAGAGACATTTGGAGAATGATAAATGGAGAGTGGGATTCCTTAGAATTAAAAATAAGCATTAATTATTATTGTTGTTATTTTTACTGTACCACTTACTAACCTTATAACCTCAAGCAAGTCACATTACCTCTCTGAACCTCAGTTTCCAAATTTGTAAAATATTTATCCCTCTGAGTGTTGTAAGGATTAAATAGATCCACTTGATAAATATTTACTAAGCACTTGGTGGTCTCTGAGAATTTATTATAATAAAGGAGACATAGCCCTCTGCCCTCAAAGAACTGAGTGTTTGGTGAAAGTGCTGTGAGAGTGGGATTCAGATTGCTACTACACGAACAGGCCACCATTGAAAGAATACAACACCCTGCAGTCTGCTTTGGGGCATGCCTGTTATGGTCATGCATGCCTCATTTGCATCATTAGAAGTTCAGGTTTATTGAGGGTGCTATGATAGTCAAAAAATTGATGCTTTTGAACTGTGGTGTTGAAAAAGACTCTTGAGAGTCCCTTGGACTGCAAGGAAATCCAACCAGTCCATCCTAAAGGAAATCAGTCCTGAATATTCATTGAAAGGGCTGATGTTGAAGCTGAAACGCCAATACTTTGGCCACCTGATGTGAAGAGTTGACTCATTTGAAAAGACCCTGATGCTGGGAAAGATTAAAGGCGGGAGGAGAAGGGGACAACAGAGGATGAGATGGTTGGATGGCATCACCAACTCAATGGGCATGAGTTTGAGTAAACTCCAGGAGTTGGTGATGGACAGGGAGGCCTGGTGTGCTGCTGTCCATGGGGTCACAAAGAGTCGGACATGACTGAGCAACTGAACTGAACTGATGACGGTCATTTTCTTATCTCCTCCCCCCCTTGAGACCCAGCCATGCCCATTGGTACAATGTTACCTTATGTAGTTGTCACTCAATGGATCCAACCTAATTCAGCAAATATTTATCAAGTTATTTGGCTACTGTACTGGGGAAGAGAGGGTAACATTTGCTGAGCAGAGTTGAGTTTAAAACAACTTTGGAGCACAAAGGAGGAACATTATCATGAGGCGATGATAAACTACACTAGTGCTAAAAGTTCTTGTGATCTATTCAGGAAGAAAATAGGGTCCCAAAGAAAATTTGGCACCTAAAAAAAAATAATGTATTCTTTCTCTTTCTTGGTGCTGTTTTGTTCGTATTTCATGGGGAACCGCTACAGGCACAGAAGTTGAGATGAGATCACAGAGATGGCTACCAAATAGATTTGTGGCTCAGGACCAAAGCCCACCACCTTCACCAGGCCCAGGAGATCCTCCATGGCCTGGCCTTGCCCACCTTTCTAGAGTCAAGTCCTGCACCTCTCTGCCTTCCACTCATTCTACACTGTGGAACTGCACTGTGCTGTGCTGTACTTACGCCCAAACAGATCCCTGGGTCTCAAACATCCTCTGCTTTTCTTCGCCTGACTTCCTGAGACAAAGTGGAGGTGATTTCTCACTCAGGAAAGATAGTCTGTGTGATGCCGGGTTAGAGCCTCTTCTGTGATCACTGCCGGCATCCATCCATCATCGATCTTCCACATGGCATAATCAGCTGCTGATTTGTCCATTTCACCACCACCTCAACACTTAAGACTGGGTTTATCTCTGTATCTGGCTCAGTAGGTGCTCATTAATTAATTGTTAATTGAATGATGTCTGTTAGATTGTCCATAAACGGATTCTTACCTAATGGCCTATTAAACTCTAGCCTATGAGACAGATGTTGGCCCCAAAGCCCCATAATTGCTAAGGCTGGTTTTGACACTCCTGTTGCTCACCAACCACAGTTCTATAACTTCAAGTTGAAGATCTTGAGTATGTCTGTTTACATGAAACTTCTCCTGATCACCATGACTCATCTATGATTCCTCAATAATTCTTCTTTCTTCTAGACTCCTTATGTCACTTGCTCTTTGTACCACACAGTTAACAATGATGTATCACAGTAATAGTGGCCCTTTATAGTGTATGTGTCAGACTTTGCAAAAAGAACTTTGCTTAGGTTATCTCATTAAACCTCACAACAACTCTAGAAAGCAGGTATTTTTATTCCCGTTTTGAAGAAAGAGCACCAAATAGCTTATATAACTCACATAAGGTCACATGAGTAGGATATGTCAGATTTGGAATTCCAAGCCTAGTCTGTTTGATTCCAAAGCCCATGTTCTGTCTCCCATTATCTGTTACTCACCTCTTAAAAGGTGGGGACTAATAAGAGGCATTTAGCCTAGTGGTTATTAATAGGGATTTTCAATCAAGACTGTCAGTGTTCAAATCCTGGCTTTACCAACTGTGACCTTGGGCAAATCACTTAGCCTCCCTATGCCTCAATTTCTTCATCTTTAAACTTGGGCTCTTCTGAGGATTTGATGGACCAATACATATTAAGGACTAAACTCAGTGTTTGGCACATAAAATGTTAATGATCATCATCATTATTATCATAAAAACATTAATCTGTGTCCCATTCTTCAAATATTTGTTTCAGTTCAAATCAGTTCAGTCGCTCAGTCATATCCAACTCTTTCCAACCCCATGAATTGCAGCATGCCAGGCCTCCCTGTCCATCACTAACTCCCGGAGTTCACTCAAACTCATGTCCATCGAGTCAGTTATGCCATCCAGCCATCTCATCCTTGGTCGTCCCCTTCTCCTCCTGCCCCCAATCCCTCCCAGCATCAGAGTATTTTCCAATGAGTCAACTCTTCACATCAGGTGGCCAAAGTATTGGAGTTTCAGCTTTAGCATCAGTCCTTCCAAAGCACACCCAGGACTGATCTCCTTCAAAATGGACTGGTTGAATCTCCTTGCAATCCAGGGGACCCTCAAGAATCTTCCCCAACACCACAGTTCAAAAGCATCACTTCTTCAGCACTCAGCTTTCTTCACAGTGCAACTCTCACATCCATACATGACTGCTGGAAAAACCATAGGCTTGACTAGACGGACCTTTGTTGGCAAAGTAATGTCTCTGCTTTTGAATATGCTGTCTAGGTTGGTCATGACTTTCCTTCCAAGGAGTAAGTGTCTTTTAATTTCATGGCTGCAGTCACAATCTACAGTGATTTTGGAGCCCCCAAAAATAAAGTCTGACACTGTTTCCACTGTTTCCCCATCTATTTCCCATGAAGTGATGGGACCAGACACCATAATCTTAGTTTTTTCAATGTTGAGCTTTAAGCCAACTTTTTCACTCTCCTCTTTCACTTTCATCAAGAGGCTTTTTAGTTCCTCTTCACTTTCTGCCATAAGGGTGGTGTCATCTACATATCTGAGGTTATTGATATTTCTCCCGGCAATCTTGATTCCAGCTTGTGCTTCTTCCAGCCCAGCATTTCTCATGATGTACTCTGCATAAGAGTTAAATAAGCAGGGTGACAATATACAGCCTTGATGTACTCCTTTTCCTATTTGGAACCAGTCTGTTGTTCCATGTCCAGTTCTAACTGTTGCCTCCTGACCTGCATATAGGTTTCTCAAGAGGCAGGTCAGGTGGTCTGGTATTCCCAACTCTTTCAAGATTTTCCACAGTTTATTGTGATCCACACAGTCAAAGGCTTTGGCATAGTCAAGAAAGCAGAAATAGATGTTTTTCTGGAACTCTCTTGCTTTTTCCATGATCCAGCGGATGTTGGCAATTTGATCTCTGGTTCCTCTGCCTTTTCTAAAACCAGCTTGAACATCTGGAAGTTCACGGTTCATGTACTGCTGAAGCCTGGCTTGGAGAATTTTGAGCATTACTTTGCTAGTGTGTGAGATGAGTGCAATTGTGCAGTAGTTTGAGCATTCTTTGGCATTTCCTTTCTTTGGGATTGGAACGAACACTGACCTTTTCCAGTCCTGTGGCCACTGCTGAGTTTTCCACATTTGCTGGCGTATTGAGTGCAGGAGTTTCATAGCAACACCTTTTAGGATTTGAAATAGCTCAGCTGGAATTCCATCACCTCCACTAGCTTTGTTCGTAGTGATGCTTTCTAAGGCCCACATGACTTCACATTCCAGGATGTCTGGCTCTAGGTGAGTGATCACACCATCGTGATTATCTTGGTCATGAAGATCTTTTTTGTATAGTTCTTCTGTGCATTCTTGCCACCTCTTCTTAATATCTTCTGCTTCTGTTAGGTCCATACCATTTCTGTCCTTTATCGAGCCCATCTTTGCATGAAATGTTCCCTTGTTATCTATAATTTTCTTGAAGAGATCTCTAGTCTTTCCCATTCTGTTGTTTTCCTCTATTTCTTTGCATTGATCGCTGAAGAAGTCTTTCTTATCTCTCCTTGCTATTCTTTGGAACTCTGCGTTCAGATGCTTATATCCTTCCTTTTCTCCTTTGCTTTTCACTTCTCTTCTTTTCACAGCTATTTGTAAGGCCTCCCCAGACAGTCATTTTGCTTTTTTGTATTTCTTTTCCATGAGGAGATATTGATCCCTGTCTTCTGAACAATGTCACAAACCTCCGTCCATAGTTCATCAGGCACTCTATCTATCAGATCTAGTCCCTTAAATCTATTTCTCACTTAGTGCTTGCTATATGCCAGACACTGTTCTAGGTGCTGGAGATGCAGTGATGAGTAAGACAAGTCCCTTGCCTCATGGAGCTTTCACTTTAGAGAGCGCAGACAGACAGCAGAGTAAATAAATAAGTGGATATTAGTAGGTAATATATATTGTGTGATATCTTAGTTCACATACTGGAATGTTATTTTAAAAATACAGATAATGAAAAGTGGCACTAAATGAGTATGTGTCTGTGGACATACCGAGAGGCCACCACAGTTCAGCCAATGTCTTATTTCTACTTGATGAGATAGAACAGTCCATGTCCTACTCTGAAAGCCTGGACTTTATACATGCAGCTGCTGACTTTTGGGTGACAGACTTGCCTTACCTGCACTTAGTGTAGGGTGGTTATCCCTGGAAAAATAACTCAATGATTAGGTTGAGATATCTGGGCCTCAGTAAAGCCCAACATAGAGAACTCATAAGTAGGCCAGAGGTCTCTGCTCATAAGTTGTCTATGAAGGAGAGGCTCTTCTCTGTTTCCCTACAGTTGAGGCTGTGAAATGGAGTAAACATGCTGAGAAGGTCAGAAGGAAGTTTTGGCCAATCATTCAGCTAAGGATAAGGCTGGTTGGAATGTTTTGTCAAGTAATTTCGTAAGATCTCCTGGTAGCTCTTTGCAGAAGCCTGGACCTGAAAAGTGCAGGAGTCATTGACTCTATCTTAAGGTTCTTTATGTTTGTAAGAATATTATAGTGGTTAAGAGCTTAATCTTTGGGCACTTCCCTGGTAGTCCAGTGGTTAGGACCCTGTGCTTTTACTGCAGGGGACATGGATTTAATCCCTGGTCAGGGAACTAGTCATGAGGCATGGCCAAAAACAAAGCAAACAGACATATAAAAAAAAGATCATGAGCTTTGGAGTCAGAGAAGCTGAGAGCTTTTTCTTTCCCTTCTTACCTGTAGTGGAGTCCTATAAGGTCACTAACTTGTCTGAGCCTCAGTTTGTCTATAAAATGGGGCTAAGAATACCTACTTTAGTGGCTTGTTCAGAGGATTAATTGTCAGCATATGTAAACAGGCTGGTTCAGGTTCTACTACTAGCTACGTAGTCCCCTCAGGGTGTGCATTTTATATATCAATCATTTATTGCAAGGCTCACAGAAAGAGATTTAGACTAAAATATGTGAGCTACTTCCCATTGTATAGCCTTCAAAAAGGAGAGCATATAACCTCAAAACTGAGGATATCATCTCAGAAGGGACTGTGGATGCCAGAGGAAAACAAGATTTGATTTGCTCCAAATCTTTACAGTAGAGACTGAACAGCCAGTCTTCCATTGCAAAGTTGTGTGGGCTCCATCCTTCTGAAGTCACAGGCCCTTAGAGGCCTGAGGCTCTGTGAAGAAAGGTACTTGGTAAAAGGGCTTTGAAATCTGAAATCCTGAGTTCAGTTTTAGTTTTAAGTTTGAGTACTTATAAATGTGTGTTTTCATAGGTCAAAAGGCCCCTATACTAACTGGAATTGTAAATAATTGATACTACTTGATACTTCAGTGTGAGCCACTGAAGAATATTGGTTTTATAATATAGATAATATAGATAAAAACCTGTATATTTTTATTTGCTCTCCATTGTATATACTATTGCCTAAAATTAGATTAAAAATCTTAAGATTAAAAAGGAGAAAGAGAAAACTTATCTCAAAGCTCCATTGCTTTCATTAGCAATGTGTAGAGTTAAAATTACTTAAAACAAACTCTCCATTAGACTCTTTTAACAGTAGAAAAATACTTATCCAAGCATTTGACAGCACACCTTTTGTGCAGAGCACTGGATGAAGCCCTAAATATTTTCTTCCTCTTGTGGTTAATGGCATGTTAGTATTGTGATTCTTAGAGACTTTATTTGACCCCCTCCACTATTAGTTCGTGTTTGTTTTGATCTTGATGCCTGCATTCATCTAAAGTGAAGAGTGAAGAAACGGCTTAAGAAAAGGATTTAAAAATTCAGAACAACATTTTCCTCTTTCTAAGCACACTGCAGAGTCTGGTGGGTCAGGAAAAAGGAAGTCTCTTCCAGGATGTCCTCGTGCTCTCTCCCTCTAAACTCTCCTAACACCCCGCCCTTGCCTCTGCTTACAGACTCATTCAGTGGGCTTTAGCTGATTTCTTTCTGGGTACTGCATGCAGGGAGCAGGAAGCCAACCAAAATTCAGGCTCTGCTCTCAAGAAGCTCCCAGTCTGTGGAGAGACAGACAGGCAGACTGTGACTGGATGCAGGATGGTAAGTGCTACAGCAGGAGAGAGAGGAGGGTCCCAAGGTTGTGTGGGCCAGGGAGGCTGGCTTCAGCTGAGTTTTGCAAAATGTCAGGGTTATTTAGATGGTGATGGGAGAAGCATTTTAGTGAGGGGATAGGGACCACACCTACAAAGACATGGAGAAGACGTAACGTGAAAGGAGCATACTGCAGGAAGCATTTCAGACTATGGCACTTCCCGTATCACATTTTGGAACTTTGTTTACAGATCTATCTGCTAATCCCTCAAGAGCTGAATTCCTAGAGGGCAGGTATCAAATGCCTTGGAACTCAATTATCTAAAAATAATAAAATATTTAATCTTTGCCACATCCCTGTTCAGTTCAGTTCAGTCGCTCAGTCATGTCCAACTCTTTGTGACCCCATGGACTGCAGGACACCAGGCTTCTCTGTCCATCACCAACTTCCAGAACTTACTCAAACTCATGTCCATCCAGTTGGTGATGCCATCCAGCCATCTCATCCTCTGTTGTCCCCTTCTCCTCCTACCTTCAATCTTTCCCAGCATCAGGGTCTTTTCCAGTGAGTCAGTTCTTCATATCAGGTGGCCCAAGTATTGGAGTTTCAACTTCAGATCAGTCCTTCCAATGAATATTCAGGACTGATTTCCTTTAGGATGGACTGGTTGGATTTCCTTGCTGCCCAAGAGACTCTCAAGAGTCCTCTCCAACACCACAGTTCAAAAGCATCAATTCTTCAGCGCTCAGCTTTCTTTGTAGTCCAACTCTCTCATCCCTGTGAACCTCACCAATACTGAGAAAATTGAGACATAGAACTAATAAGTAATATGGCCAAAGTCACACAGCACAACAAAAAAAAATTTTTTAAGTTAAAAAATGGACATTCAGGATCTGGTGCCTGTGTTCTTAAACATTATGCTATGCAATAGATATTTGATAAGTGTTTGAACAGGTTTGAATTGGATGGAGGTAGAAGTAATTACATGATAATGTATTCTCTTATTTCTTTGGAAAAAATGGCCAGCATGCAAGACTCTGATATTAACAGCCAAGTATTAAGACTTGGTTTGGGGGGGGCTATAGATTATGTGACATGTAGAAAATCTTACAGGTAGAAATGGTCTCTGGGCTCTTAATCTTCAGACTTCAGCCAGATTCAAACTCAAAGTGAAAATGAAATATGAGTTTAGGCCTGAAACAGAGGAAATCAGAGGTCAAAGGAATCTGCAAGTGACGAGACAGAGGCTATAAAGATTACCCAGAAAATGGAAGACCCCTGGCCTTAAAATACAGTCTTTTGAAACAGTTTTAAAGAAGTTGAGGGAAACAATAAAGGTAAGTACGTGTAGCTTTAAAGGATCAAAGTGCTCCTATTTTTAAATTGATTTTGAGGAGGAGAAAGAGAGAGATGAGAGAGGTTTATGATAAGAGCTGAATGGTGGGAAACAGAGCAAGGAAAACAGATTTCACTTAGAGCACAGAGAGCCATCCTTTCACTCACTGATTCTACTAATAAAACCTGGAGCTGGTCCCTGGGATTACAGATGAATCAAATACAGTTCCTGTGCTCAAAGAGTTCACAGTCCAGTGACAGAGGGAGACAGCAAGATGGAGAGTCCCAAAGCAACATGCTCAATGTCTGTGTTGGAAATATGTACAAGAGATAGAGGAAGGAGCCGTAATGGGGGGCCAGGGAGGGTGCACTAGGCCTGCTGAAGAGAGGAGAGGGCCTTCTGGGCCAACAGGAGTGCTTTACAGAGCATGGCAGGGGAAGGAACACAGTGTGCTCTGCTTTGCCACTGCTGGTCACAGAACAGTGCTGCCCAGAGTGTGCTTTCCAAGGGCTTATGGAGGTTGTGGTGGGTAAAGGAGGAAGATGGGAGTCAGATCTCAGCTCTGCACCTTATGAGCAGGGACTAGTCACTCTACCCCTCATTTTCTCCTTAACTCTCAGTTTGCTCACCTGTAAAATGCAATTGGTAGGAGGAGGGAGGATGGACCCCAACCCTCCCTGAGGATCTTTAGGAAGATTAAGTGGGATGTTGAATGTGCTTACAAACTTTTCTGCATCTAGCATGTGATTTAATGAATTCTTCCCAGTGGCTTTGTAAAGGTTTGTTTCGTTTCTGCAGGGAAATAACACTTGTAATGTCTGCTCTTGCCCACACACCTTTCCCATGGTAGCCTGGAAAATCCCTGAAGTGCATTTGGCCCATGTCTCTGCCCTTTGGGATCCACAGGAAGGCAGGGGCCATCCAAGTGGAGGGTGGACCAAAAATACACCCTGCTCTTAAACCCTAAGCAGGTCCACGTGGAAAGCCAGAAGTGCCCCCCACTCGCAGTATACAGAGAACACTGTGGTGATTTACTGAAATTTCCCATGAAAACAAGAGGGTTTTCATTTCGAGAAATCTGAAGCCCTAATGACTTTGTTTATTGCATTTGAAGTATCTAACTTTAACCCGTTCACAGTAGAGAGTTTTTTTAAAAGGGCTAAGTGTACCTGAAATTGTGTTTGTAAGTGATTAAAATGGTGCTTTCATTATTCAGTTTTTTAAAGTTCACTTAATCTCTCCCCCTTTGCTCTATATTTTCCTGACTGGCATTATTGTGAGAACTTATTAGTTAATGCTTGTGAAGCATTTTGAAGATAGAAATGACTATTGATATAGCTGATGAGTAATAACGTTTTTAAGTGTTCTTTTCTATTTCAGAAATTAAATTCCAAGGACAAATCTTTCCAGCTCTCAACTTTGCCACCTGCAACACATTTTAATGGGCACATATTTTCAGTATGTTATGGTTTAGACAATAGAAATGAACATATACTAAGTGATTACTATGTGCCAAGCTCTGAGCCAAATGCCTTAAATTTGTTATTTTTCAATCTTCACAGTAACCCTGCAAGGCAGACAGAAAATTGTTCACATTTTTATTATGAGTAAATTTAAATTACACCTCAGAGAGTCATAAGTAGCTAAGACAAGGTCAAGACTGGAATTCATTTTCAAACCCAGATCAGATCAACTCTAAACCTCATGTTCTTTCCATTACACCATATAGAATTTTGAATTAAGATCTTTCCAGTAATACCAATTTATTTGGCAGTATTTATTGACTAATAGCAGATACATAGCATAGAATTGTTTTAATCGGATTATTGACTTTCCCTGAGACTACTGGATTGCCTTTTATGCTGATAGGAATTCTTTGCCCAGACTTGGAGGTTTAGGAAAGGGCACAGAATTTGGTTTCAGACTTGAGTTCAGATTGTGTTCTGGCTGATTGACAGCAGGCACTGCCTGAAGCCTCATTTCTCCACCATATGTCAAGTGACTTCACTTTAAGCTGCAGGCCTCATCTGTAAGTGATAGGAGTGACAATTACCTGCTTTGCAAAGTTGTGGGAAAATTAAGTAAAGTAATATACGTGGAGATACGTATCACCTTTTTGTGTGTGCTGTTGGGAGTATTGGAAAGACTTCATGGTAGTTGCTTGCCTAGACATCTCCCTGTGTAAACCAAAGGACTTTTTAATCAGCCTTATCTCAGTATCTCCTCTGAGACTGAGCCTTTGCCACATTCCAGGCAGGGACTGTGTTAGGCACTTAGTATGTGCTTCTCCATTACCACTTAGTATGGGCTACCCTGGTGGCTCAGAGGTTAAAGCGTCTGCCTCCAACGTGGGAGACCTGGGTTCGATCCCTGGATCAGGAAGATCCCCTGGAGAAGGAAATGGCAATCCACTCCAGTATTCTTGCCTGGAGAATCCCACGGACGGAGAAGTCTAGTAGGTTACAGTCCATGGGGTCGCAAAGAATCAGACACGACTGAGCGACTTCACCTTCACCTTCTCCATTACCACATTTATGACATTATACAGTAATTATTTACTTATTTATTTACTTTCTTGCAGGCAGGAACCTCTTTTATTTCCTTCATATCCCTGGCATTTAACAGAATGGCTTCTGGCTCATTGAAGGAACTCATTAATATTAAGGAAGTTAGCTTGGCTTTTTGTTCCTTTATACTGCTTTTCTTCTTTTAAAAGCTAACTTCAGTTGTGGGAAGAGGCTATTCAAATGAACTGGTATATTATCATTATTAAATTGTGACTTATAACTTGCTTTAAAATATGCCTGTAACTAAAGAAATGCATGCTTTCCTGGCTCAAACAAGAAAGGAATCGGTTTGCAATGCCGGGAACCTGGGTTCAATTCCTGGGTCAGGAAGATCACCTGGAAAAGGGAGTGGCAACCCACTGCAGTATATTCTTGCCTTGGAAATCCCAAGGACAGAGGAGCCTGGCAGGCTATGGTCCATGGGGTCTCAAAGAGTCAGACACAACTGAGTGACTAACATACACTCTAACTGGCTTTAAAATATGCCTGTAACCAAAGAAGTTTACGTTGCACTGATTTGGCAACAGGTCATTCTGAACATTTGGTACTCTTTCACTCTTTTAAAAGGTAAATTTCTGGGATGAAAAGAATATGTCAAGAGTCGAAAGACCTTGCAAACAAATTTATTTTGTGATTTCAGAGGAGACTGGTTACCCTACTCAAAGAAGTAAACTCTTCAGTAACCTTAGTGTATTGTAATTTGGATGTGTCATATCCAAATTATTCTTAGGGATGTATTAAATTATCCCTTAAAGGACCTTACCTGAGAATTATTTATTACACACTTTGAGTTTTAAAAAGATGCACATATATATGCATATATAATAATTTTGGAACTTCATCATGTGTTTTTTAAAGGCTGATTATTTCTCAATTTTTTAAATACCAGTTTGACTCTTGCCCAATTGCTATGAATTAGATTTTAAAGGCATGTTTTGATAAAGACAAAAGATTGTGAAGACAGAAATAGAAACATATTTATCCTCTGTTCTAATCCAAAATTCTCACTGTTATGAAGCAAATCCTAATGCATATAGTAGGAGAGTTTGAAAAATAGCACAGTGAGATTGAGATGAAGGAAAATGAAGAGAATTTTAAAAATAAGATAAACTCATGGGTAAGGTTTGTGCTTAAGAAAAATTAGCTGCAGTGAGATCCTGTGCTCTTTCTTTACACAGAGAGGGCCACAGATCTGGCACTCATTTTCCTAGCAGTATTACAAAGAGGGAACCCAGTGAATTACAGGATGTAGCACCCATAAAATAAAAGTAAACCCATCACACAGATAATAGAGAATATTAGTTGTTATTGTCATAATAATGTATTTGCCTCAAAGCAGGTAGAAGTATTCTGATATTTGGTATTTGTGATTTTTTTTTTTTTTTTTGCCTCTCCACTTTGCCTCTTGTTCATGAGATTTTTATAAATATGTATTAGGAGGATCTCCGTAAGCAGGAAAGAGAGCACGAGAAGCTTAAAAAGCATAGCGTGGAATGCTGCTTGACAGTGTCATACACTCACAAGATGTCCTTGAAGATGGAGCACAGAACAGAGATCAGGGAAATTTTGGCAGCTGCAGTTGGGAAAATAAATGGCTGTTGTATGATTGGGCAGATCCTGAAAGCAGGCTCCTGCTCAAACCATGTAATTAAGAGAAGTGGGAGCTTTTGTCCAAGTGCAGAATGTTCATAATATCAGAGTTTGTCAGCAGGAGCTTTTAGAACGGATCAGTACTTTTCACTCCCTGATCCAAGAAATGTTTTTCTTATAAATCATCCACTCTCCTTGCTGTCCTCATGAAGGTTGCCACCAGGCGATAAGGCAGACTTCAGAGTGTAAACTTGCTAATACGCAGTGATTTAGGTGAAGGGGAGACCAAACCAGAGACTGTCTCAAGAAATGCGATTTTTGTTCATTTGGGCTCCTACGTAGAAACAAGCAGAGTGTGGCCAAGGAGAAATCCTGCAGGATGGCTCTGGAAAGGAGATGACATCCTTGTTAATACTGGATCTGAACTGGGTTGAAGTATTTGATGCTTCTTTTCTTTTTAAAATATAACTTTCTTTCAGATTATAAAGGTGCTATTGTAAAACAAACAAAAAACTTGAAGAATAGAAATGGTGACAAATATAACAATCACCTATAATCCTACTATTTATTATTAGCATTTTCATTTTTTCCCTCCTACACTGTACATGTTTATGTGATTGACATAATCCATTTTTAATTCTACCTTTTCTCTACATTGATTACAAACATTTTCTCATGTTATAAAAATGCATTATAAACATGATTTTAACATTTGTAGAATGCTGTATCACAAAATTATATGATAGCTTAGTCACCCCCTCTGTTGGGCCCTCAGCTGGTTTCTATTTTTCACTCTTCTAGGCACACTGTTCTTAAGATACCTTACTGTGCATACTTTTGGTCTACAGAATTTTGGATTCTCTTCTGAGCTTCAGAATGGATCAACAGGTCTAAGAATATGAACATAAGGTTCAGAAAGGTTGTGCCAATTTATATTTCCACCTATAATGATCAGAGAGACTGTTTCACGGCACTTTAAAGCAACACTTTCAAATCTTGAATTTCTGTGTATGTTCTCAGTTAAGCATTTTGTCCAGAGATAATTCAGATCCACACTTCTCCCTGCCCAGGTCTGCATTATCACCAGCCATGGTTTGCTAGAGCCTAAGTTTACTTTCTCCCCCTTGCTTTCCCAGAGGGTGTCCCTTTTTTCTAATGTTTCTTTCTTATACAAAAACAAACAAAAACACCTGAAAGGAAGTCAATGAAGAAGGAAAAAAACAAAATTTCAAGTGTGATAAAGGAGTTTTTAAAACTACCGTAACAGATTGATGTTCAAAATCTTTTCACTGATGAACAGATAGATGTACTATGAGGCTGTGTGCCTTGTCCATGGGTCTAATTTATATATTGGTCACTTACATTACATGCATTGAGGTGCTGAGATCCGGTTTGTTTCTCTCAGTGTCTTTGGCTTCGTAATGTCCCCAGATAATCACTCTCCTTTGAATTGGAAGAGCCGTTGGCATTATACAATTCCTCTCAACAAAGCAAATGTTGCTCTGTGCAGATTTTTCTAGATACTAATTCTCTCCACTTCCCTCTGCTCTCTTCCTCATCTCTATCTCAACTGTGTTAAGAAAACAAGTACCTGTTTTCAAAATAAAAAATATTTTTATATGGATTTCTGAAAAATTTAATCTGAGTGTGCACAGAACAAATGGAGAGAAGTGACCCTATGCTTTAGGTCATAATATAGATACCGAATAACCCATGACTTTTTACAGCTGAATCTTGGTGAGTTTGCTCACACTCTGAGCCACTAGCCAGGCTTTTTATAAATACACAGTATTTAATATGTTTACATAAATTGTGCCACTGGCTATTCTTTATGCATTTAATCAGAAGTCTGACTTAGTCTGTGGACAGTTTTACAAGTGACTCATTAGTGTTCTTTGTATGGAAGACGAAGATAACATAGATACCATCACAACTGGCTCCCATCCCAACAGGAATCCGTAGCTTATTACTAGGCATTTTGGTTATTTTGTCTACATTACATATTCAGAGTTTGAGGTCTTAGGGAGTAGAATGGGAAGGAAATTGTTTTCCAATTGATTTTTTTATTAAAGGTGATATTTTTTCAGGAAGCCTGAGTGCTTGCCCATGAAATTACATTTATATTAATATGAAGACATTTCTTTTTCAAATACGTCTTTAACAAAGAGAGCTTATTGAAAGTTTGGGACTGTATTTATTTACAGGCCATTTTGGAAAAGAAGACTGAATGGACGGTGGGGTGGGTGTGGTTTGAAGATTTCCTTGTTTTTACAGTGAACTAGATAATTAAGCCATCCCTCTGCTCTGGAGAGTTTTCTGTAAGTCTGTTAAAACCAAGTACTCAGGAGTTTTAGCAGCACTGCCCCAGGACGGGCACACTAGGAGATCATTTTAGGCCAAAACTGAAGCCCTAAAGGGACACTGTAAGATATTAAGGAGGCCAGTATTTATTTAGGAGGAGAAATGTATGTGATGTGTCTGGGGATAAAGATTAAAAACTCAGATTTCTGTGAATTTGAGAATAATGCCTAAGAGAAATTAAATTTTGATTATGCTTTTCATTTAAATGCTGGCCCTGCTATTTTAAGTATTAATGCCTCTTATTCTCTCCAGTGGCTGCTGATTTAAAACAAAAAACACAACCCTGACTACCACCACTGAGAATACTTTTGGCATGCCCTGTGCTCATCTCCAGTGAAGAAGATGCTGTTTCAGAGGAGTAATGCCTCAAGCTTACCTCATTGTTCCAAATAGTCATTTGTTCAGGACGTAAGCATTCAGACCTGAAACAGGATTGTCAGTTCAGTATCAGAGTGGCATGTGACTTGTCTGTGTATAATTTCATTCACGTGCTTTTGGTGAGGGGGTGGGGGTGGGAGTCATCAGAGACAGTCTGGAGGGAATTGCTGAAAGAAAGGGGTGTATACCTTGATTTTAATTATTTGTTTATCTCCCCTCCTTTCTCATTCTCTCAACTTGAACCCTGTAAGAGCAGGGATCAAATTATTTTTGTTTCCCCAATTCCTCGAACAGTGCCTTAGTCTATAAAGCATTCAATAAACTTGTCTTGAATTGAATACACTTGTTTTAAAGATATGCTGAGAATTTATTACCACATAACTTCCTAGAGTAAATAGGTCTTTCAGGTTATTTGTGCATCTGCCCAAAGGTATTATTAAACTGTCAGCATGTTTTCCCCAGTTGGAATTAAATTTTTTTTCTAGAGTTTTCTAGTTACCTTCTAGCAGAATCTACAGAAACTTGGTACAAGTGGTTTGGGGGGACATACAGGCAGTCTTCAGCCAGATCCTCCCGCCTAGCAGTCTCTGTGAGTCATCACCTATAATTTGTGAGTCATTACGTTAGTGGTGGGGGTATAGTCCTAAGTTCCCTTTTCCTAGAGTGATCAGATCATAGATTCTCAGCCCCTCCTTTTGGGCCCCAGTAATAGCTTATGGCTCCTTCCCAGTTGAATCATAACCAGGAAAGCACTGCATTTAGAAAAAAGTTGATCTGAAGGGATCTGAGCAAATTAAAACCTCTTGAAAAGGAGAAGAGAGTATAGAGTTTATGAGCTGATGGACAAAACTTTAAAGAAATATGAAATTGGAGGGGGGGGTGTTGTAAAGACATTTTTAGTATCTTTCAAGGAGCAAGAAGCAAAGTGAAGAATTATTCCTAAAAATAATATGTCTTCAGGAACACAGAGCCTGCTGTGTAATTTTCTAACTTTGGGGATTTGTTTTTCAGGCTTTTGAAAAGGGGGTGAGAGGCAGTAGTCTGGGCTGCTCCACCAGAGTCTCACATACTGCATGTTGGAATTTTATAAGGGTTAACTGGGAAATGCCTACAAAGAGAATTAGGACTTTTATTTTTGTTCTCATGAATAATTTAAATCTATTTCTTTAATGGCTTGATTCAGTGACTGCCCTTGGTAAACATTATTCTTCATGCTCTTGGGAGTGCTTGTTCTATTACATAAGGCTTAGCTTTTATACATAAATTTTCAAAAGTCCTTCCAACATGGTAAAAGAAAACACCTTTAAATACTCATTAAAATATTTAATAAAATGCATAGGTGTATTGCAGATGTACACACCTGAGACATCTTTGCAATCAGCACAGTCCTTTAGTATCTTTCTAGTTTCCGGGGATGCTGACATTTTGAGGGCACTGAGAGTAGAAGGGAGAGTATTTGAAAAAGAAACATATATCTGTGACCTGCTTAGGTTCTTTTCTCTTGAACCTTTTGCCTGCTTTTGGAGTATCAAGGCCACCCCTCCCCTAGAAAATCAGAAGTTGAGGATAGCTGAGTGTGGCGTGATAGTTACAAGGGCCCTGCACTGAGCTCTCGGATGATACATGTCAGCAGTGAGTTCTACAGGCGCAGGTTCCTGTAATATAAAGTTGTAATCTTTTATTTTGCCTCATGACGTAAATACTGATGGTGTAAACTAGGTTAAGATTCATAAATGCAAGACCGTACAGTTTATTGTCAGACTGCCACTTCTATGGAAAATACTGGAGCAAAGCTATGACATGGTGTGGCTGACAGAACTGGTGAGGGGGCTATGGTGGGACCCCTGATTTACCTCTCTGGGGCCTGAAATAGTGATGTCCTCAGTTGTAAGGCGAGTGACCAGCCCTATAATTCTAACCTGACTTCCCCACCCCTGAGCTTGAGTACAGGAAAGCCTTGTGAAGAGTTGGGGATAGAGGGAGCTGTAAGGGATTCATGAGCTGATGGAAGAAACGTTAAAGGAGGCTTTAAGTCCTTTTTAGGATTTCAGAATGGCTCTTGCTTAATTAACTTAAAGGACTTTCTGGCCATAGGACATGCTTATTCTCTCCTCTGACATGTGGACCCTTTGGCAATAAATATTTGTTTATTTATTGAATGAATTCTGAGGGCAAGACATTACATGAAAAGAGTGATTTGGGAAAGAACTGGTGGCTCAGACGGTAAAACGTCTGTCTGCAATGCAGGAGACCCGGGTTCAATCCCTGGGTTGGGAAGATCCCCTGGAGAAGGAAATGGCAACCCACTCCAGTATTCTTGCCTGGAGAATCCCATGGGCAGAGGAGCCTGGTGGGCTACAGTCTACAGGGTCGCAAAGAGTCGGACACGACCGAGCGACTTCACTTTTCACTTCTGCCCTTTAATTATATTACTACTCTTAGAGTCGATTGGGAGATTTCAGTCAGAGACCAAGAATTGACTTTAGTGTACCCAAAGTGTTATGTGCATATATATATATATATATAATTTCTGAGGAGAAAGGGCAAAGGTATTCAGCAAGTTCTCTACAGGGTCCATGTCAGCCAAAGCTTTAGCAGTCCTGCTAGAATGAATGCCTCTTAAAATCTGCATTTAAAATAATATCTAAATATATGTCTGGCATATGATAGGAACTCAATAATTATTCTGTCTTCTTGCTATACAGAAGATGGAGATGACACTACTAAAATTATTGGGTTATACTTCCCAGGGTTGTTAGAAGGATTTAGGAACTATTGGACTTGCAAGGACTTTCATTCATTCAGTCGTTCTTAATGCAGAACCTACCCATTCTCAGGCCCTGTCCTACGTGCAGGAGGCACTATTATGAATAAAGCAGATGTGGTCTCTCTACTGTGGAATCCGTAGTTGAGGTTGCCATTCTTTGTGAACTGCGAAGTACTTTACTCAGAAGAATAAGGAAATAGACATATCTCCACACCTATATTCAGGCACATATCTGTGATATAACCATCTTCACACTTCCCCCAAAGATAAAGTAGAAGTAAGCTCTCATCCAAAGAGGCATGTCTGCATTGTCACAAGAATACGCAATGAGATATAGGCCTGGACTTAAGTGCCATCTCTGCCTCTAACTAGCACTGTGACCTTGTGCAAGTCACTTCCACTTTCTCGTCCTCGGATTCCTTGTTAAGATTACAGTGTTAGGCTCAGTGGCCCCTGATGTTCTCTGACATCATGCATCCACCCTGTGAGCTCAATGAGGGCCAGCTCCCAGTCTTTGTGTATTCCCTGGACCCTGCACAGTCCCTGGCACTCCAGAGCTCCATCCCCGTTCATCTAACATTTCCAGATCTAGCTATCATGGAAATAAACCCTTTTTTAATGAATATAACCTGGCCTGTCCAGGAAGCAGTCTAACATATACTTTAGATGAACAATAACAAAAGATGTTATTGAATGGTTACTTAGGACAGTTGGGAAGGACCCTGGATTGTGGCAACAGAGATGCCACAAAGGGCTGAGAGGGTTGGCTTTTTTTTTTTTCTCAGTATCATCCTGAGAAAGAAAGAAGCCTGACCCAACCTCTGCTTCTTCTCCCTCCTGTCTCTGCAGAGATAAACGACCCTGCAGCTGCATGCCTGAAGCCTTCCCTCTTGCTTTTGTTGTATATTTTGCAGGAAAAAAAAAAAAAAAAAAAGAGGATGGGAGGGGTGAGGTTAATGCGTTGAGTGTGAGTAATTAGTCATTCAAACCATCGACATTGACAGTGACAGGATTTGAGTGCCTGCGTTATTGTGCACTGCTTTAATAGTTTATCCCTGAAATTTTCTGCCTGTATAATGTTTCTTAAAATACATCATGGGAACATAAAAGATTTAATGCAGTGCTTTGTGTAACCATTAGAGTTTGAAGTCAACTGAACCTCCTCAAGGCTCTCTTCTGGATGCTGACTGTAATTCTGTTCTTAATTGCCGTTCAGAAGAGAGAAGGAAGGCAAGTCAGGAGGTTGGAACCTGGTCAGCTACGAAGTTGGCTGTGAGACCCACACAGAATCCTTCATTAAAGTACATATGCACACTTAAGTAACTGATATATTTACTTGCAGTGAAAATTGTGCTGTTAGAATATCAAAGGTGTTACCCTGCGGAAGCAAGCGTTCTGATTTCGCCAAGCCAGCTTCTGAATTTATTGGAGAATAGATTCCCACAAACACACATGTTTATCTCTGGTCTTTTTCCCAAGCTGAGATTGCAGGTGTCCTCTCTGTAAGGTCTAGCATGTGACCTTAAAATGCCGTAGTTTCATACTCCATATATTTACATCCTGGCAGCTTCTCTTATTTTCCAAGTAACGCTCTTGGTTCTCTTGTGTGTCAGATTTCAGTCTGACATTTTACATTTCTGATTCTTTTTTTAAGCCTGTCTTGCATCCTGGGATGCGTCATTAAGACCAGCAAGGGGTCTTATTACACAATGTATATTAACACATTTGCAAATGTTTCTCAGCTTTAAAACTGTACGCTTTTATTGAGAAAACTCTGTGTGTGTGCATATGTACATTTCCCTCAGTTCCTTCTGAGCCCACAAAAGGATAACTGTGCAGTGTATGTGCAGAGTAGAGAGAGCTCCATCTCCACGAGACGGGAATGACTTGACCTGATTTATAGGTTTGTTCAATGAAAGGAGCTCAGTACTGAACATTGTATTTCATGGTTCCTTTTCAGAGGTTTGGACCCCAGTTAGGGTACGATTGTCTAATGCACAGATGGGGCTCAGCTCCAGGAGTCAACATAAATTAGGAAATCCACACAGGATGTAAGGAGATCCAGAAGGCTTATTGGGGAACTGAAATTTCTTTGCCTGCAGACTTGATACTTCCTAGGCCTTTCTGGGGCACGGAGACCTGTGAAATATTCACAGGGACAAGTACTGGCATTCAGCACATGTGTCTGTGAGTCAAGCATCCAGTGAATTAAAAAGGAACGCAGCTTTCAGGTGACCTTTTATAGTCTTGGTCCCACAGAATCTCAACATGCTTGGGAATGACTTACATTTGTCCTGCCCCATCACTGACACTCTAAGTGCTGCCTCGCTGCAGGATATTTCTCAGGTGTCTGTGTAGGAACCGGAAGAAGGGTAACCTAGGAAAGTGGTGCAGGGAAGGCGTTCTGTAGATTGTGGGACTGATTTTTTTTGCCACTAAATCAAAATATAGCTGTTGGGCAACTCTGTGGTTCTGCCAGCCAAGCCTCCTGAACTGGATAAATTCTGTTTTTCAAGTTCCTTATTGAGTTGTTGGTGCTCCTTAGGTTTGTTGCCTGGACACCTGACTCGGTGAAGCAGTGAGACGACACACCAAAGGGAGGCACTGCACAGACCCAGGAGGCCGATGGCTTGGCAGAGCAGAAACCTACCTCCCAGCCAGGAGTTGCGATGATGTTCTAAAACATTATCCCCATTAGCATGATTCCTCCCCTGGGCACAACACCCTGATTCTTTCCTGGACCCTTGCCTCAAGGGCAGAGTATCTGCATAGGAGTTACTGGGTGCTTTTTTTTTTTTTAATCAGTGCTGAGGAGAGCTTGATTTAAGATTCCTCTATAGAGCCCTTCACTTTCTCCTTGTTCTCTGGACCAGCCTAACGCAATCCTACAGTTGTCCTGAAAGTTTTGATGTGATAAGTGAAGCCACTTAGTTACCTACGTGATGGCAAAGAATCTTAGACGCTTCCCACCTTCCTCCATCTGCCTTGTTTCCCTGATTCCTCTGAGACTTCTTTTCTTTCTTTTGGTTTCAGTTCCCACTTGTGACCCTCAGAAGGAGAAGCAATTAGAGCAAAGCTTATCCATGTAGGGCATAATGAGGAGTAATAGTTACTATGCTTCTAGCCACTTTATGTTCTAGGCATCTTACATATATAAATAACCCTGCATGGTGGTGTTATTCTGGTTTATAAAGAGAAAACAAGCCCAAGAGCCCAACTGCCTGAGATCACGGAGCTAATAAGTAGTAGAACTAGAGTTTTAAGTCAGCTAAAACTCTAAAACTTATTCCCTTTTTATTATAGCACTGTTTCAGGTGAGCAAATAAGCAAAAAGCAAAACAAAACAAAAAGAGAAACAACAACAAAAAACAGCCTCTGAACATTGATGAGGACAAGCAGCAACTAGAACTTTCATATTCTGCTAGTGGGAGAGTCAGTTGGTACATCTACTTAGAAAAACTATAGACAGTACCTACTAAAGCCGAAATACCCCTGAACCCCAAAATAGACTCCAAAGAATATTCCCAACAGAAATGTGTATGTACACCATAGGATGTGTATGTAATGATCATAGCAGCATTATCTATAATAGTTAAAAAAAAAACTAAAAATAACCCAGTGTTCTTCAAAGTAAAAGAGATACATAAAATATAATATTTTAATACAATGCAATTTTCTCCAATAGTGGAGAAGAACAGCCTACCTCTACATTTCAAGACATGAAAGACACTCAGATATAAAGTGCGAAAAGACATAAAGAGTACATTTTGTGTGGTTCCAGGTATATAAAATTCAAAAAAAGATAAGTCTGTGAATTAGAAATCAGAGTAGTGGTTACCTTGGTGGGTGGTATGAATGATGAGAATGGGGACACAAGAAAGTCTTCTGGAATGCTGGTCATTTTCTATATCATGATCTGAAAGGTGGTTACTTGAGTTTGAGTTGTGTTCATTTTGTAAACATTCCTTGAGTTGTACCCTTGAGACTTGTACACTTTACTCCATGTATATTACATAAACAGGCTTATCTCCCTAGATTTCTCAGAGCAGCCAAATAATAGTAATAATAATGGAAGCTACTAGTAATCAGATATCCGCTAAGCTTGGGTTTCCTTGTCTATAATACACAGAGGATGTTAGAATATGCCTCACTCCTTTCTTGTGGGGAGTCAGTGAGAGAAGTCACGTCAGGTAATTGCAGAGCCACCAGGGAAGCCCAAGAATACTGGAGTGGGTAGCCTATCCCTTCTCCAGGGCATCTTCCCAACCCAGGAATCAAACCAGGGTCTCCTGCATTGCAGGTGGATTCCTTACCAGCTGAGCTACCAGGGGAAGCCCTAGAATAACTTTAATGGATATCAGTGATTGTGGTTATGTTCCCACCACTATTCAGGCACTTTACATATATTCTGTCACCAGATCCTTCTTAACACCTTGCAAGGCAGGCAGCATTGTTCTTCTCCTCTTTCAAATGAGGAACGCTAAGGTTCTCAGAGTTCAAGTCCCTTACCCAAAGTTACACAACTAGGGAATAACAGAACATGATCCCATTTCCAAGGAGTTGATGTTCAATTTCACAGAAGATGGAAAGAACCCCATAAAGGATGAGTAAGGGGTGGAGCTCAGACAGAATGGGAAAGTGGGACTGATGGACTGCGTTTGGGCCAGGAAAACTGGGTACAGGCCTAGACTCTGCCCCACTTTCCTGTGATGACAAAGAAATCTCTGGATGTCTCTGGAATTCATCTCCAACAGGAGAGTTTTGAACTGAATTGTACTGCCTGAAGTGCCTTCTTTCTGGCTGTGCAGTTTTCTGATTCTCAGTGCTTGTCATACCATACAAAGCATCTTCATGAACCAGCTCCATGGGCTTAAACCCGCTTTTCATGTAAAACCTACTTCCAACAACATCTTGGGACTTTCCCCGAGTACCCCTATCCTTTAAGCAGGTTTGATTGCTCCTCCGTTATATGGCCACTGTCTTGTTGCAGCCCTTTGCCTTCTATGTCCTCTGTGGACTGTAAGCTCCTTGTGGATAGAGACTGAGGCTTGTCTCTTTATTCCCATGCATACTGCCTCAAACAGTTAACACATTCGTGGAAATATTCCTTTAATTAACTATTTAAATACATAGAAGTCTTTTTTTGAGTAATGTGTGAGAGGACCATCTGGGGCTGTACTAGACTTGAAGCAGAGACCTAGAGAGAACTTTCCTTCATGTTTTTTATTTTATTTGAAGTCCAGGAGAAACAATAACAGAGTAGCTGGGGAGAAACATCGTTAGATAACTTTGTAGCTCCCCACCGTGCTTTTATGAAACCTAAACTTTGATCATTATTAAGCATCAGTGAAAATCTAAACCCTTCCCATATGGAACAGCCCCACTTAATTTAATGTCATTTTACTTTATGAGATAGTTAATAAACAGGTACTGTATTTGATCTTGTGAGCGTAGCCCCCTATGTTTAGCTTTTTCAGCTTTAATGGAACTATAATTTTAATCATGATTATTACTTTACATTTTAATTATAATTTGGTGTGGCTTAAGTATACATTTCTGAGAGTGATTGTGTAATGAAAACAGGAATTAGCTTTTCATTAACAAAATAATGGGAGAGTTCCCACTGCATTCTAGTCTGTGTTCAAAATCTATGGGCTGGCCTAAAAATAGCAAGGGGAGTTTAACATTTTGGTTAAAAACATGTTTCTAAATGGCTGTGTTCACAACCATATCTCTTTTGCTCCATCCTGCTTTATCTTGTTCCCTTTCTTTACAAAAAATAAAATCAAATCTTGAAAGAGACTTTGTATCTTTGAGATATCAAAAGGCTTAATATTTTTATTTTTATTTAGATAATTAGCACCATGGAGCCTCAGGTGTCAAATGGCCCGACATCCAATACAAGCAATGGACCCTCCAGCAACAATAGAAACTGTCCTTCTCCCATGCAGACAGGGGCAGCCACAGATGACAGCAAAACCAACCTCATAGTCAACTATTTACCCCAGAATATGACCCAGGAGGAATTCAGGAGTCTCTTTGGGAGCATTGGTGAAATAGAATCCTGCAAACTCGTGAGAGACAAAATTACAGGTATGCTCTTCTTCACTATTCTAGGCTTGGGATTCACAGCTACCTTGTTCCATTGGACATGCAGACCTTGGCAGGAGTGCGTGTGTGTGGTGGTGGCTTTGAGTGTTTGCAGCTTGTGCCTTGCATTCAAGGATAGCACGGGTACAGTCACAAATGTATATGTGTGTGAACACTACATGAAACCTCATTGCAGATTGGTAGGACCAGGAAGCAGATAAAGATTTTGGAGCTTCCTCAGCTTTACTTCATGTGAAATAATCCTTTGATTGTATCCTCTTTTATTCTTAATCAGCCACCCCAACACTTTGTTCTTTAGTTCTCAGTTCTGCCCTCTGCCCCCAAACCCCGTTCTCGTTTTTGTCTGTTTATTCCTTTCCTCTCAAACATTTGGTTCGTGTGTGTCCAGTGCTCTTCCTTGTGTCTGAGACAGTGTTTTAGAGGGGGCTCTTGTCATCACAACTGCCCATTGTCCCTGGGAGTAATAGGCCTTAAGGAGAGCAGATTATTCTGGAATAAATCTACTCTGTCATGGGAGGGGGATGCTACATGAAGGAATTTTATTTTACTTGTTTGTTGTGAAGATACTCTTTGAGAATTCAGAGACTTTTTACTGGAAAGTAAAACAATACCCTGTCCTTCAATACTTGAAAACTTTAGGTTGTGATTTTTTTCTAATTGACAGTTATTCATTGAGGACCTAGTGTCTGCCAGATACTGACGCTATAATCCTTTGGGGCTGGAGCTGGGGGTCGTTTCCCTGTAATCTTTCTGGAAGTGAGAATGTTTTCTTGGAAAAATATTGGACTACATCGTGATGGCAGTGAAGCTGCTATGCTTTGATGCTCCCCTCCTAAAATCATTCACACTCAGCTTTGAGTATTTATCATTTTTAAATGTTGACTTTTATTTCCCTCTCTCTGGACAGTTTAACTGAAGAGCAGCTGGCCTATGTAGGAAAAAGGAAACTTTAAAATACAGAAATACGTTATCTTGATTTTTAAATCAGAGAATACAGTGTATTTGTGTGCATGTAGCTATATTCTCCAATTCTTCTGATTCGCTTGTCAGTTTGTCCCCTATATATATTATTTTGAAAAATCATAAA
Organism: Oryx dammah; assembly: GCF_014754425.2. Classification (NCBI taxonomy): domain Eukaryota; kingdom Metazoa; phylum Chordata; class Mammalia; order Artiodactyla; family Bovidae; genus Oryx; species Oryx dammah. Next base: position 93,941,739 of record NW_024070212.1, on the reverse strand, counting down.
ATTCAAATAATTCTCAACATATAGAAATCACATAACTCACCAAACATAATTTCCTCTTCTGTAAAGTTGGAAAATAGTACTTATCTCAAAGGACTTTTTGTGAGAATTAAATGGGAGACTGGATATATACTGCCTAGCACAATGCCTCTTGCATAGTAGTTTCTCAGTAACGGGGGAGGGTGTTATTATTATAAGTACAGTTAGTGTGTTTCAAGAAGAGTGACTAGAACAGAGAAATTTTACCAGGGTCTCAAATAGGGCCACGGCTTTGGTGTTCTTATCCCAGAGCCCTGGATCATACATGCTTTGACAGAACTGCCTATGCTGTCAGAAAGCCAATGTTTAGATTCCTGAATAATCTTTATATAATAGGATGATAATTCAAACCAAATTAAAACCAGTTAACCATATGATTCTTCCTCCTACTCCTGTATGGAAAATGTATTTTTGGTATAGCCTTACCTTCTAAATAGGGACTCTGCCAGCTATCTTAGTGAATATTATTAAGCACCTTTTCAAAAGAGTTCCTTTAGAAGTGTAGTGAGATTTTTCAGAAGTACTGATTCATGGTGTTGTTCTTTGTTTTCTAAAGACACATGTTTAAACAAGCAGATTCCTTTACTGAAAGAATGCTAATTTGGTAGTTCACTGAGTGGATTTGAATAGGAGTGACAGCTTCGAAGACAGCCTTTAATTTGGTATAAAAACCAAAATTGTCAACTTTGGTTTGTTTAGCACCCTCTCCAGCACAAGCAGAGACATACAGTAGCATCTGAGCTTAAAGAAGAAGCTTATGGGTTGAAGGCAGAAATACAATTCAGGCATAGATTTATAATTATGCATTTTTTTAATTCAGGGGGAAAAAGAATTTTATTTGCAAAGAACTTATGGGAACGAGGCAGGGAAATACAGAGAGACCAGCGATATTTGCCCTCATTTGGTAGCAGTGTTTAATAAAAGTAGAACTTGTGGTTGTAAAGAGTGCTTATTAAATTCTTCATTTACACTACCTAATTAATTCTAGCATTTTAAATTAACAGTGAAACTGGTCCCTGCTGTACCATTCCATAGATGCAGCGTATTTCCTCCATCCACCCGTTGTTCAGGTTTAATTGGCTACGCTAAAAGTCAGAGAAGGAGAGAGAGCTAGACTGTAGGGAGGTGGGGAAGGAGTGGGGATCTCTCTAATGGAAGACCCTCTGAGGCCTGCATTTGGGGTTAAGTGATAACACAGGCTGGGAAGCTGAGGTTTCACACCTGCCAAGTTAAAAGGCTGCTGGTGGTGGTTCAGAAGTCAGGGTAAATGACATCATAGGTATTTTTGTTGCCCTGATTTTTAACATCCTAGTCCCCCCTTTTCCTCCAACACCTCCTACAGATCTCAATGCATCTCAATCCTGTGAAGTTTACAGGGAGTTCTAAATACCCAGTGGGAGGATTAGGGGGTGGGAAGTGGCAAAAAGATAAGAATTCAAGATTAAGATTTCCCAGCCTAACCACTCCCTAAGAGAATGTAATCGATCTCCTTAGAAGGTTCTGGTTTCTGAAAGTGCAGGAGGGTGGGGAGGGAGGGAGGAAAGAAGGAGAGAAGAGGGAAAGAGAAACTGTTAATGGTGTTGCCAGTAGGCTGGCTTTGCTCCTTGCTGTGGGTTGTCAATGAGTTCTCCATCTGAATTTGGGCATGGACTTAAGTTGCTATTATGTATCAAGTACTTCTAGGCCAGGTACTTACTGGACACTGAACATACCTTATTTTATTTAACATTGAGAACAACCTCCATTTCCTTAGATGAAGACGCAGAAGCTTAGTGAAGTTAAAGTAACTTACCGAGGCAGCACCATTTATTAGCAGGTGGTGGAGCTGGGATTCACCCCTCGTTTCCAAAAGCGTGACCTTACATGGAAGCATGTGAGGACACTCCTGCCTGTGTTACCTGAAGATACCTGCTAAGCCTCCCCTATAACCCAGTGAAACATCACGTTCCTCTGAGCAGCGGTTGCTCCACTCTGCAAAGTCTACCTAATGCACCATGGCTTAAAACAAGACCCCTGTGTATAACCAGAGGCAAAGATAACAATATTTATTATCCTCTGGGGATATAACTCAGCCTTCAGTGGAGAGTCAAATTTACTGAAAATGCCAGGTTTAAGATTCCCTTACAGTGCTTTTGGACATCTCTGTTACTTATCTTCTCAGAGATATTAGATTTTCTTTTTTCCAACTGGGAAAGGACACTTATCAGGATAATCTAGGTACCGGGGAGAGAAAATGTGTGTTGCAAGTTGCTTTTGTGTGCATCTGTGAACACAAGGAGGCTTTGGAAGCTATGTTCTTTATTCTTCTCCATCTACCTGCACCTCTGCTCCTGGAGAGAAAGGAAGATGGCATGTATCCTGCAAGGATTCGTGCCACCGAGGAACTCAGGCAAAGAACACCAAACCCCTGGTAGAAATTCTGTTGTTCCTGTGGACTGCGGATAATTGAATGAAGTTCTTTTTTGTTGTTGTTGCCTTTTTGTTTTTCAGGCTTTGAGATTGCATTTCTGAATTCAGGTTCCTAGATGATTAGTATTTTAGGGGAGGAAACATATGGCTGAACCAGGATAGTTAGGTGGCTCATGGTATGTCTTAAAGCCAGCACAGCTGGAATGCTAAATTGCATCTTTATAATTGTCTCTCTTGTTATCACCCCTCTCGAAAAGGAACAGAGAATGGAGGGAGGAAAGTAACAAAGAAAATTCCCCAGAAATAAATCAGTGTACGACAGCAAGAAGTTTTGATCTGCCTATCTAGACTGTGTGATTATTTGCATCATGGTGATAAAAAAAAGAGTTATATTTTTACTTGATATCACTCTTCATGTACCCATGCAGCATAGTTTTTAACAGTAGTTTTCTATCCATTTCAGGCAAACGAGAACTGTGAAGTGGGGGTTTTGAGGATGGGGTGATCCAAAATGAACATTATCTGTTATAAAACTGAATATATGGAGAGACCAGTATATGAAATAGATTATATGAGCTGTGGGTGGTTGAGAAAAGGTGAAGTCTCCATTAGCTAGAGCTACTGAGGTGGCATTTGAAGAATGGGGTTAGGATTTAGGTAGACAGAAGAAAAGCAAAAGGAATGGAGCAAAAATTCCAGTCTAAGAACAAAAGTCTTTTTTTTGTTCTTCTGTGCTTTGGACAAAGGAAGTAAAGCCAGGTCATGCCTCTCAGAAGCAGTCCTCTCATATTGAAGCAGTGCTGCCAAGCGAAGTTAAGCATATGAAAACATTAAGTCAGGGACTTCCCTCATAGTCCAGTGGTTAAGATTCAGAGCTTCCAGTGCAAGGGGTGGCAATTCAATTCCTGGCCAGGAAACTAAGATCCCACGTGCTGTGCATCGGGGCCAAAACACAGAGCGTTATCAGTTAGAGTAGTGCCTGATGGACAAAGACAGCATTTCCTAACACCCACCTCTAATCCATCTTTTCATTCTTCCTTTATAATAGATGACTTTGGCTTCATTAATATTATCATCTAATGGAAAGAGCAAAAAAGATGCTTCACTACCAGAGGCATCAGGGTGAATTCTTTGCCACAGCCTTTGTGTGTAGAATCACAGCTCTAATTAAAGGAACCAATTCAGCGTTGATTCAGTGACATTGGGTAACTTCTGTTCTTTCTTGGATTTGTGAAAGTGCTAATAATTCCCTCTCAGGAGGTAGGATTGGACTACAGCAGTGGGGGGTTGGGGGTTAGGGGTTGGGAGGAAGCTGTGTCTGTTAGAGCATCAAGGCCAAGAGGTATTACACAGGATACAGTCTCTTGGGTTCAAGAGGGAGAGGTGAGTGAGGATTGTGGGTTACCTTATGTTACCTCATATACTTACAAGGAACTGGACTAATAGGGACACTGTGGGAATTTAATTGTTTTGCCTCTAAGATAACATTATAAACAATAAAAAGGCTCTGAAAAAAAAAATCCTAAAGTACAAAAATGCTTTGAATTTACTCCTGAAATGTCAGTTCAGCCCTGGGATAAGTTTATTGGTGTAATTTCTGACAGCATCCAGCAAAGACAAATAAAAATAATAACAGCACTTTTTGTATGTTTTGTGTGCCTTCTGTGTATTCTGGATACCATATTACAAGCTTTAAATATAGTTGCTCATTTAAATAGTAAATTGGGACTTCTTGGAGATTCATAATCATAGCCAGTGTTTATTGAGTGCTTACTATGAGTGCTGATCATTGGGCTGAGATCAATAAATGAAGTTTCATGTAATACCCAAGACAGTCATTTTACAGTCCAAAAAACTTGGACTCAGGAGCAATTGAGTCATTTACCCAAGATGACTTAGCTTCCAAGTAGGGGAGCTGGGACTTGAACTCTTGGCTCTCTGACTAATTGTGAGTTGTCCCATTATAGTTTATTTCTGGCAGTTTCCCTAAAAATACTAAACTGACATCTCCCCCTTACAAACCAACGCAACTTATATTACCTAGGGAATGAAAACTTTTAGTATAGGGAAAATATAATTAGAGTTCAAAATCTTTTGTCTTGGAAAATAGCAGGGTATGCATTTAAAAAAAATACCAGTGACCAGTAAGGTCACTGCTTATCTGAACAAGAAAGAATAGATTTCGAGTGGTTCCTACCTTCAGATTCTCTCTTCACAAGATACCCTTCACTGTGCTCTCCTCTTCTTTATCTTGCAAGCACTGTGTTGAAATGGATGCCGCCTTAAGTTTAAGCATACTTAAAACCCAGCCTCAATTATGCAGATCCAAGAAAATCCCAAGATATTGATTAGCTAAATGAACTTTGCTACATGCACATCAGAGGGATATGCGTTAGCAATGGGAAGGGTAGAGGAAATAGTAGGATTTATCAGCATATTTTGCTGCTGATTTTGCAAATGTACTTGATACAGTGCAATGTGCCTCCTGAATTCAGAGGAAAATCAGGCAGATTTGCATCTATTATTTTATTTATCACCTCCCTGCAGTCATTTTATACACATTCCACAAAGAAGAGTAAAAGAAATTTGAGTTGTTGACTTGGGGAGAGGATTGATTATTGTTGGGGGTTGAATGGAAAATTTTTAGTTAAGGAGAAGATTTGACAGACTAATGGGGTTACAAAACAGGAGAATAGGGGTCTGCTTTATTAAGGGGAACTTAAAGAACTCCAAAACGTTAAGTGCAAACCGTGAACCATATAATCATTGTGCCTCTTATACACCCATCAAGGGCAATCAGGGACCTCCCATCCTTTCTAATTAGGACAGGTTGGCAATTGAGTGGAGCTGTGAGGCTTAGAGCTTGTGCAGGTACGTTCTTTTTCTTTCAACGCATTTTTTCCCCAGGACGGCAATAGGCAGGATTATAGACCAGGTATGGTTTCCTTTTGCCCCCTGGCTATCTTTCCCTTCATCTTCCCTTCCAAATCAAATGGTTCTGTCCTGCTTCCAAACTCAGATAACTGTAGGAAAGTATTCTCACATCCCAAGAGAGGTGTCTCAAAGGATTTTTACCTGGGATGTGAATCAGGACTGAGTATTTTAAGGATTTTCTATTTCTGTACTTTAGCTGGCTGTTTGGTTCCTAAGACCAATTCCCTGTTCACTCAGCCACCCCTCCTTCCTCCAACACATACACACCACACACACACACACACACACACACACACACACTCTCACTCTCCACTTCTCTTCCCCCCTTCTCTATAGAGTGACCTGATTGATTGAGACTAGGAACTAAGCAGGAAGGTAATGTCAAACTGAAATTTCCATACATTATCTAAAAATGTAATTCATCAGCTTCAGGGTAGGAGGAAAGTGCTTTCTGAAATGTGTTAATGGGAAAATCATTTTTTCTTGTCTTCTGTGAGCTGTGATAGTGGTGATTTTTTTTCATTCTCCCCCACCCCACCCCGTACTGCTCTTAACTGATGAACTTTGTTACCTGTCTTTTATTCCTTGTCAGAACTAAAGATCTTTAAGTCGCCTTTTTGTTTTTCCTACAGTCCCAAAATTGAGCTTTGATGGGAGAAGATATTTCTAGTTTGGAGAGAAGATAAAATTCAGATGGAGACCATATAGTTGTATAAGGCTTTTACATTTGTGAAAGATTTTCAATCAGCCAACTTTATTTATTTAATGTCTGCTCCCTCAGACCAAATAAATATTATATCTTTTCCTTCTCTTCTCTTAAATTCTATATCAGAGTCTGTGAGGAAGCTAAAGAGAATAAGACGTAGTTTGCGCCCACATGTTGCTGCTAGCACGGCCAATGAGTAGAGGAAGTCAGGACAAATTACAGGGCCCTACAGCAGCCTGCAGGTCTGGGAGTGGCTGGGAGCCCATGTGACGCATAAAGGTGGTGCCACATTTGCTGTTTTCTGTGTGCTGGAGTTGCGGAGGCGGGCAAGGGGCGAGAAGGACCTAGTGGTTGGGTGGGAGGTGTTTGTTTTGTTTTTCACCAAAGCCCAAACTCGCTTTTCCTGACCCTTGCTGTTAATTTCATTGGAAAGAGAGCACAAAAGGATTCATAACAGAACAATGAAGTTGTCGTTTTGATGAGGTACCTACTGTGTGTCAGGCCTTCCCGGGTGGTGCTAGATCCCCTCAAGGAGCGCATGGCAACCCACTCCAGTATTCTTGCCTAGAGAATCCCATGGACACAGGAGCCTGGAAGGTTACAGTCCGTGCTTAGTCGCTCAGTCGTGTCTGATTCTTTGCAACCCCATGGGCTGTAGCCCACCAGGCTCCTCTGTCCATGGGGATGCTCCAGGCAAGAAAACTGGAGTGGGTTTCCATGACCTTCTACAGGGTATTTTCCTGACCCAGCGATCAAACCCAGGTCTCCTACATTGCAGGCAGATTCTTTACCGTCTGAGCCACCAGGGTAGCCCATGAATACTGGGAGTGGGTAGCCTATCGCTTCTCCAGGTATCTTCCCAACCCGGGAATTGAACCAGGGTCTCCTGCATTGCAGGCGGATTCTTTATCAGGTGAGCTACCAGGGAAGCCCTAGGGTCACAAAAAGTCAGACACGACTGAAGTGGCTTGGCACGCATGCACACAGTACTGTGTGTCAGCTGCGGTGAGATATGGCATGGATGTTGTCTCACTGAGGCTTTGTACCAGTTATGTGTGGTCCATGGTATCAGCTCCATTTTACAGGTCAGAAAGCCAAGGCTGAGAATCAGTTAGCTGCACAGCACTATTTACAACAGCCAGGACATGGAAGCAACCTAGATGTCTATCAGCAGACAAACGGATAAGAAAGCTGTGGTATATATAGACAATGGAATATTACTCAGCCATTAAAAAGAATACATTTGAATCAGTTCTAATGAGGTGGATGGAACTGGAGCCTATTATACAGAGTGAAGTAAGCCAGAAAGAAAAACATCAATACAGTATACTAATGCATATATATGGAATTTAGAAAGATAGTAACGATAACCCTATATGCGAGACAGCAAAAGAGACACAGATGTATAGAACAGTCTTTTGGATTCTGTGGGAGAGGGTGAGGGTGAGATGATTTGGGAGAATGGCTTTGAAACATGTATGTTATCATATGTGAAACGGATCACCAGTCCAGGTTCAATGCATGAGACAGGGTGCTCGGGGCTGGTGCACTGGGATGACCCAGAGGGATAGGATGGGGAGGGAGGTGGGAGGGGGGTTCAGGATGGGGAACACATGTACACCCATGGCGAATTCATATCAATGTATGGCAAAACCACTACAATATTGTAAAGTAATTAGCCTCCAATTAAAATGAATAAATTTATTTTTTAAAAAAAGAATCAGCTGGAGAAAAAAAGCCTATGGTGTTTCTTTTACCTTACTAGTCTGCTGTTGCTGAATGAAAATGAATAAAACATCAGCTATGGGTGTTCAGAGGAGAAAAAGATCACTGTGGGCTGGGGTTCTCAGAGCAAGTGTCAAATAGGAGTGAGCCTTGAACTTGGTAGAGAGTAGATTATCCGAGATGAGTACACACAGAGAAAACAGCTGAGCCAAGCTTCAGAGACCTCTTCAAGGGGTAATGAATAGAACAGTCAGAACTACTCTGGGGGGTAAAGTTAGTACCCACTTTGTGTTGATGAAAGAAGGTCAGAGAGGTTAAGAAATTTATCTAAGGTCATAGCTAATAAGTTGTGAAACTGAGATTTGAACGCAAGTCTGTCAGACTCCAAAGTCTGTGTTCCTTCTACTTTGCCAATAAATAACCTGACCTAACACAGGTGGGAGAAGGCAATGGCACCCCACTCCAGTACTCTTGCCTGGAAAATCCCATGGATGGAGGAGCCTGGTGGGCTGCAGTCCATGGGGTCGCTAGAAGTTGGATAGGACTGAGCGACTTCACTTTCACTTTTCACTTTCATGCATTGGAGAAGGAAATGGCAACCCACTCCAGTGTTCTTGCCTGGAGAATCCCAGGGACGGGGGAGCCTGGTGGGCTGCCGTCTGTGGGGTCGCACAGAGCCGGACACGACTGAGGCGACTTAGCAGCAGCAACACAGGAGGGATGGACAAGTTACAGACTTCTCATGGTGATTTGGGAATTACTGTTTTTCTCACTGAGGTCAGAGTCATGTTCTCTAGTGAGTTTCTTTCCAAAAACTTCAGTTTTGTACTGATTTATCAGTTTGGTTTTCTGCTTGGCCGTTGTTTTGTTGTTGGATGTCTGGTGAGACAGGGCCCAATCTACACTGAGTGGAATACAGCTAATTAGGGTAATTACTCTAATTCCTATGGCCACCTCTCTTCACAAACATCTCAAATCAGATTAAATAATTTTACTGGTAGTGTGACCATGAAAGGTATACTTAATAACCCCTGATATTTGCCTTTCATGTTTATTTGCAAAGGTTTTTATACTCAGTACCTCTTCTGACCCTATTAAAGTACCCAATATCGGCAATGTCTATACTTACTTTACAGATAAGACCAGTGCACCCCAAAGAAGAAACTCTTAACTTCTTATTTTCCTTTCTTCCTCTTTTTTCTTTTCCTTGCTTGTTTCCTGTCCTGCCTCCTCTTTCTGCCTTCTTATTTATTTATATGCCATTTGATCCAAAAAGAATTTGAATTGACTTATAAGATAGAAAAGAGCTAAAATTTAAATAGCCACAGATTCAAAAAAAAAAAAAAATAAGGTAGAAGGGAAATAGAAGTAGAATGGTAAAAGGAGACCAGAGAGAATGTTCATAAATTAATTGTGGCTAGATGACTCATCTCAGAAGTAACAGACCAACTCACCACAATGACCTAGTCTGAGTTTTCTTTGCATCAAGGAAATGTGGATGATGACAACCTTAATCCCATTCTCAAGTGGTAACCAGGATCCCAGCCCTGCTCCCTTCCCACCACACTCACTAGAGCCTCTGATCATGAAGACTGTTGCCAGTTATCCTATAGGTTGGGGTATGAAGCCTGAAATCACATACATATAGTTTTCCTTTTTTCAAATTAAATCCATGTTGGATTGATAGACTTGTTTTTTATGGCTGGGGCAGGCAGCCAACAGAGAAGCTGCCTGAGTGGAGTCCCTGTTTTCATTAATAAAAGGTATAGACAGTTGAAGCAGGCTTCCTTGCCTGCTGCCCTGAACTGAGATACAGGTGGCTTCTGAGTCTCTGCAGCCACCCTGTCCCCTCTGCATCCCAGGACTGGGCATCAGACCTCTGCGCCCATTTCCCTGGTAAGGGTTCCTACACTAAGTTCTGTCAGGTTCCCCATCAGCCAGGACCCTGAGCTGGATAATAAATAGGAAAAAAAATGTCAGCTTCACTTTCAGGTACTGATCCTGGAAACTGCAATCAGTCCTCAGCTGCCTTTTCTTTCCCCAGTGGCCCTCACCTGTCAGCGGAGCCTTCCCAGTGAGACAGACCACCCTTTAACTACAAAAGAAATGAGCACTACCCAAGAACTCTACAGTACCCCCCACCCGCCCCTCACCACACACACATACTTTCTGGTCAAAAACACCAGATGCCAGAAAAAAGAAAACCAGATGCAATGCATTGGACTAACCAAAGGTGGGACAGATGTCAAACTTCTGTAGGTGGGCCAGATGTCAAACTTCTGTACCACAACCCCCTCCCCACACACACACACTTAGTAGAAGTGGGCATGCCCTTGCAGAGGTCACTGTATTCACCTAGACCTCCATTCTCAATATACAATATAAAGATAAATCTTTACTCTACCTTCTTTGAACAGTACTTGTGAGTTCAAACCAAATGCCACATGAAGACACTTGTAAACTAAAGCAATAAATGGGAGGGGCCCCTTCTGTCTCATAACTCCTTCCCGCTTCTCTCCAAGGGTTCTACCACTGGGCCAGCAGATGGATAAGGGAGAGGAGTGGAGAGGAGTGTAAAAGTGGATTTCTGTTCTGGTTCAGTCCTCAGCATGTTATTCCAAGGAGCAAGAAGGACACAGGGTGTGAGAAGGCCGAAGAATGGAACAGGAACTTAGATTTATTAAGTACTGTTAGATGCCAGCTACTCTGTTATCTCATTTAATCCTGGCCTTGCCCACAGGAGGTAATGGTGGTCCCGTTTTTCAGATGAGAAAACTGAGGCTCAGAAAGTTTAAAATGACTGACCTGAAGTCACACACTTGGCAGGTGACCAAGCTGTGTACCTGTGTCTGTCTGACTACATGCTGTGGCCAGTTGGGTCAGGAGACCTTCACAGAAAGTGTTCCTTGTATTCTGCTGTTTCATCCTGAGTCATGAACATGGCTGTGTAGGATGATCCTGGTAAGCCTCAGAGATAACTACAGTAATAATGCACAGCAGTTTTAGTGGCTCTGGAAGATTATAAATGAATACCTTTAGTTCAGTATTGGAAAATGTCAGGATGGTTTCTGAGAATTATTTAAAAATCAGACCAGCTTTTATGAGTGGCAGCATGAGGAACTGGAAGGAGTCACCAGGTTCTTATTTTAGCTCTAGCTCTGGGCCATTCAGTACCTCAGTGCCTCATTATATGTTGTGCATAAAATGGGAATAACATTGGCTCTTTCCACCTTGCCATCTGTTGTGACATCAGATGAGCTGCTAATGTGTCCATAAGTAGTTAAAGAGCTACACCAATTCAGGATATTACTGCGGTCACCCAGAAGATAGGCTACTGTAAGCAGGGGATCTGAGGGTAAGATAAATACTAAAACCCCTGTGATAAGCTAGCTTTGCTTTCTAGTCCAGATGTTTTCTTCAGTTATCTACGTACATCTCAACAAAAGCTGATTACCTCTTTCAGACATCAGTGTGTAACTGTTATTAATGCTCAAGCTGATCAAATTACAATGCCACAGATCCTACTTGTGCTTTAATATTAGATTTTGGATTCCGGTCTATAATGAATGATTTTTCTCCATGTATTGGAAAAATTGGTTAGCAGAGTTCATAAGAAAGTTTAATTAGCAGGCTGTTTGTGAAAATAGCGGCTGTGAGTCATCGTTCAGAATGAACTAACATTTCTCAGGGTTGGATTTGTTCTTCTGTTCCTTGAGCAGCCACACAGGATCCTTGTGTTTGGGAAGCTGATGTCTGCATGCTGCCCACTTGAACTGCATCGTGTAATAAATTAATGACAAAAACAGCAGATCTGAAAAGCTAGAGAGGAAGAGGAGGTGTAAGGTGTTTATATATTTAAGTATGTGTGTCTCTGTCTTCCAGGGAAATATCATGGACCTACTATAATCCAGGATTGTATGAGGCAGGAGAGCCTAGTGATTAAGAGCTAGCTGCCTATGCTTGTATCCCAGCCTCACCACCTGAAAGTTAAAAGTGTTAGTCTCGCAGTCACGTCCAACTCTTTGCAACCCCATGGACTGTAGACCACCAGGCTTCTCTGTCCATGGAATTCTCCAGGCAAGAATACTAGAGTTTGCAGCCATTCCCTTCTTCAAGGCATCTTCTTGATCCAGGGATTGAATTCAGGTCTTCTGCATTGCAGGTGGATTCTTTACCATCTGAGCCACCAGGGAAGCCCTTACTAGCTGTATAACAGACAAATTTTCATTCTTTCGGTGCCTCAGTTTTCTCATTTGTAAAATAGGGATAGTGACAGGATTGCTGTGAGCATCAGTATATGTAAAACATCCAGAACAGCACCTGACATATGGTATATAATTCTTACAGCGGTTCTGTGAGGTGTATGTATTATTTGTCCTATTAAATGGGTGAGAAAACAGACTCAGAAAGGTTAAGTAACTTGTCCTAGGTCACACAGCTTCTAAAAGGCAGAGAAAAATTGAACCCATGTTTATTTGACTCCAAAGCCTCTATTTTTATCTATAATACTAGACTTCTCTAAGTAGTTAGTAAGGTATAGATAGTTAGTAGATAGCCTAGTTAGTAAGGTATAGATAGTGTTCACATGTGTGCCTGTGTATATATATACCTATAAGTGTGTATTCCTGCTTGGGGGCCCATGTAGTCATGCTTGTGTTTTGTTTTTCTCCTGGATCTTTGGTTCTCCTGGTGAAACTCCTTGAACTCGTTGCATGCCAACTACTGATGGGTAGCAAGCTAGGACCAGACTTGCACAGTGTGTGCTCAGTCTCGAAGTCATGTCTGATTCTCTGCAACCCTGTGGACTGTGGCCTGCCAGGCTCCTCTGTCCCTGGGATTTCCCAGGCAAGAATACTGGAATGGGTTGCCATTTCCTTCTCCAGGATGTACAGTGTGTGCTGACATGAAAATCTATACACAGATGTCTGATCTTCTCCCCACTGTGCATGTATGTCCTGCCTAGATTATCCCAGAAGCAAGTCTGTGTGATGTCTTCTGAGAAACAGAATCATGGACTATCACAGTGAAAAGAGACCTTAGACGTAATCTCTGGCTTGGTCTCCATGTTTTCTGCTAGCCCTTGTGGTATCTCAGGAATTGTCAATGTCCACACCCCCAACTTTAGGTTAATTATATCTTGAATTCAGTCCTGTTTCAAAGAGTAATGTTCATTTGGGAATTCTGTCTAAACTTCTTTCCCAAAGGTATTTAATAGGTAATTTATTTTTTTTAAATAGTTTATGTGATTGCATGAGTTTTGGAAACTGAAGTAAACCAATTTAGGAAGGGGTTTCTTTTTATCACTACTTCTCTAAGTCTGTGCTCCTGTGTACTATAAATCTTAAAAAGAATGGTATATAATATGTAGCATTACCCAAAGAAGCTTTTCTTCTCCAACATTTTGTGGAATGTACATTCTAAACCAAGAGGAAGAAATGGAGCTCCTTAAGGTAGAAGGGAAGAAGACAGTTGGGCCAGTTACTACCTGATGACCTCATTTCTTTTGTTAAGAAAGAGGTGAGGTCATCTCCTGCATGGGGATGGGCAAGTGGAGGCTTCGGTGACCCAGGAAAGTCTTACCAACACCCAGGAGGAACAGAAAATGATGTCACATGGGTCCATCTCTCAAGCACCAGCAAAGTTCCATCACATACTCAGCATTTTTGTTGAAAATTATTGAGTACTAGATATGTTCTAGAAATTATTTACATTATGCATTCTTTTGGTCTCCTGATTGTCAGGATGACATTTTATTTTCCATTGCTCAAAAAAGCTGAGTTATTAGAAAATGTTTACATTTGGTGATTCTCACACACATCCCAGGTACGCCTTCATTTTCACCTCTCCCAGGTATTTGGCATCTTTCACTTCAGTTCAGTTGCTCAGTCATGTCCGACTCTTTGCAACCCCTGGACTGCAGCATGCCAGGCTTCCCTGTGCATCACCAACTCCTGGAACTTGCTCAAACTCATGTCCATTAGGTCGGTGATGCCATCCAACCATCTCGTCCTCTGTCATCCCCTTCTCCTCCTTTCCCAGCATGAGGGTCTTTTCCAAGGAGCCAGTTCTTCGCATCAAGTGGCCAAAAGATTGGAGCTTCAGCTTCAGCATCAGTCCTTCCAATGAATATCAGGACTGATTTCCTTTAGGATTGACTGGTTTGAACTCTTTGCTGTCCAAGGGACTCTCAAGAGTCTTCTCCAACGCCATAATTCAAAAGCATCATCAGTTTTTGAACCACAGTTCAAAAGCATCAAGCATTTATTTCTTTATTTTGTCTTACTTCTTACCTATAAGCAGAATGGTGAAGAAAAGGAAAAATAGACCTTTGCTTCTTATTTCTCTTCTTTTTCATGCATCTGGGGAATTTCTTTCATTTATAACATTTGTTGGAACCAAACTGAGCTTTCAGATCATGGTCATGAGCTTCCTGATGGCACTTTGCTATCAGTGAACTGTTTGATGATAGGGATAGGGAGTTCCCCACAGCTATTAGTCGTAACCAAGGCCAGAGAACCCCAGACACTTAGTTCGGAAAAGACACACTGACAAAGGTTTTCCCATAAAGTTCTTCTCCAAGTCATATTTGACATGTTGACTTATCTCTGCACAGACAATTATTTATCTCACTTCCTTTGTTGGGAGCTATGAATTTTCTTTCACTTCAAATAAAGGAAATTTTAATAGATTTATATTCAGTTAATATTTATGAAGCCTCTCCCTTTTACCAAGCCCTCTCAAGTAACTTATCTCTATTAATTTAAATCCCAACATGACATCAGAAACCTGCACCTGCCCTTTATAAGAACAGCGTCTGATGGGAGTTTCGAAAGCCATTGTCTTAGTGCCTAAATACAGCAATTCCTTTCTTCCACAGACATTTCACCCAAAGATAATCTCATTTTGCCCAAAGGCTGATCACAGTGTATATAATTTGTATTAACCTGATAACTTTTTCTACCTCTTCTTCCTTTGTCACTAAACTCTCCACTGATATTAGCTGCATTTCTGAAATCGCCAGTTGGTTCACATTCATTTTAGGGGGAAAGTCTGGTCTGTCTGACCTCTGTGTCATGTAAGAGTAAGCCAACCAAGAATGAAGAATTCTAGTTCATCTCTCTGGCTAGCTGGGAGTTTGCCAAATTCTCTCTCTCTCTCTCTTTTTTTTTTTTCCCGACCCTTGTTAAAAACATTTAAAGATGTAACTATTCTTTCCTGTCTGTAAGAATATTCTGAACATAAATTAATTTAATGTTGCTTCTATTAAGAATCTTTTATTGCCCCAGGGTCATCAGTCTGAACACTTCTTTCTGTGTGATAAATGCTGAAAGTAAGATAGTTGTCATTGAAGCTTCTATTTTCTCCCATACATTACCTAGAATATTTTTTCCTTTTTTTTTTTTTTAAAGTCTAAGT
Organism: Oryx dammah; assembly: GCF_014754425.2. Taxonomy (NCBI): domain Eukaryota; kingdom Metazoa; phylum Chordata; class Mammalia; order Artiodactyla; family Bovidae; genus Oryx; species Oryx dammah. Next base: position 93,926,513 of record NW_024070212.1, on the reverse strand, counting down.
TCTTGATACTGGCTTTTTATCCTATGAATTGCCTTTCTTTCCTGAACAGACAGAAGAAAAATAAGGTTCAGATTAGTTCTTCAATTCTACCTGGTATATTTATTGAGGCTTATTATTGAAAAGTATGTTTGAAGATCTGTTTGGAACAACTAATTTTATAGGATGGGCTTCCCTGGTGGCTCAGACAGTAAAGCATCTGCCCGCAGTGCAGGAGACCTGAGTTTGATCCCTGGGTCAGGAATATCCCATGGAGAAGAAAATGGCAACCCATTCCAGTACTCTTCCCTGGAAAATCCCATGGACTGAGGAGCCTGGCAGGCTACAGTCCACAGGGTCACAAAGAGTCAGACATCACTGAGCGACTAAACAGCGACAATTTTATAGGATAAACCAAAAGGGTAAATTAACCAAAAAAAAAAATTCCTTTGAGAATTGGTTGATTGTCTCTCTTTATGAAATAGTATACTTTGTAGCTGGTCCTTCTTGCTTTGGGGACTCCTGGAAATCATCATATATATACTCTGAATTTCCATGTACCTTGCCCCAGTAGCAGAGGTAGTATTTTTCATCTACTTGAACAGTTTGGTTGATATTGTCTCTGAAATCAGAAAACTCTGTTGAAAGCCTGTGTAAGTCCACACAGATGAACTTGTGTCTTGGGATCTGAGGCCTCTGGATATCAGTCTTCTCAATGGTAAATGGCAGTGATCATGCCTACCTTGTAGGATTGTTTTAGGGAGCAAAAGAGATGATATAAATAAAGCCGTCAAGTAGAATTTAAATGTTCTCACCACAGAAAAAGATAAATATGTGTTGATAAACTAGATTGGAGGAATCCTTTCACAATGTATACACATATCAAATCATCATGATGTACACTTTATCTTACAAGCTTATTTGTCAAATTATGCCTCTGTGAAGCTTGGGGAAAAAAATAAAATAAAGCACTCAATACAGTGACTAATACATAGTAAGCCCTCAAAAAAAAAATGATATCTATTTTGTTACTATTTATTTGCTTATTGAATTCATGCATTCATTTAGTCATTCAACACAGATTTATTGAAAGCCTGCTATGTGCCAGACATTGGTTATACCAAGATTAATAAGACCTGTATCCCTGTCCTAAGGAGCTTAGGGTCCTTTGAGAAACACAGTTAGTTTGACAAGTCTATATTGAAAGTCCACTGTGGACCAAGTGCTTTGCTTGTTTTCATCTTGATGTCACACGATGAGTTCTCAACTGGGAAATTACATCTTCTTAGGAAGCCAGAATGTAGCCTCTGGAAATAACCAAGTACTGCTTCAATGTAATTTTAAATACTTTGGGAAATCAGAAGAGGGAAGGCTGGGTTCTGTCCTTTTTTAATAGTGCTTGTTGTTGGCAGAGAACTGAGGCACTCAAAATTTCAGATGTCTAAATGGTTCCTGAATCTGTGCCAGACTATGGGGAGATCTCTTATATACATCTGAGCACTCAACTTAGAGTCGATATTGTCAGTTCAGGTTGATATCCACAGAATTGACCTCCTGGAAGTGATAGTTATAAACTGAGTAGCAGTCTTCTCTCCTCAAGGAGCAGATGCTCAAACTGTCCCCTCCTCCTGGAATGCTCTTGTCTGTCTATTGCCTGGCTATCTTGTATCAATCTTTTCCAATTAGTCTCAGCTCATATATATCTTCTAGAAAATACTCTCGCCTTCTCTCCATCATAACACTTAGCCACACTCTCCTATAGTCGTTGATTCAAAGTTCTGATTTTCTTACTAGGCTGTGAACTGCTTGTTTCTTGCTTGGTCCTCTGGTGCTGAATTTGTAGGTGACTCAAGAGGATTGATAGTGAAGTCTTTTTCAAGACTATCATTCTATGACATACCAGGTCCAGTTTCAGAGACACAGTCAGTGTAGAAGATGGGAATGGAATACTTTGGGGTATATATGGGAATTAAACGGAAAGAATGAGGATTTGAAGATAGTCCTAGAAAATCCATGCCCTCTTGATGTCTCAGGCACACTGTGCTTTGTCAGGGCAAATGTTTAACACACAAATAAGCACATATTCAAGAAATCAAGGTGCAGCAGAAGGGTACAGGCTCTGGAATCAGATGAGTCTGGCTACTATTCTCCAGCCAAATAACCCTGGTATGTTGCTTCTCTTTTTGAGGCCTCAGTTTCCCCTTCTGTAAAACAAGGATGGAAATGCCTGCTTCAGAGATTATAAAGATTTAGATAATAATATATGTAAAGTGCTTAGCCCACAGCATGTGCTTAATAAATATTCTCTATTATTTTTATTTTCTCAGTTAGAAAATCAGGGTAAACTATGGACATGGAGTCTCAAATAAATATAACTTAGAAGCTTTGTGTCTTAGCATTAGAAGGGATCTTATGAGTTGATTTTGCTAACTGCTGCAACATCTCCTGATAAAATGTAGACCTGGCCTCTGTTAGCATAGTTTTAGTCATGGAGTACTTACCACCTCACAAGACAGCCTATATCTTTATAAAATCATTGGTTGAAAGTTCTTCCTCTTATCAAGGCAAAAGTCTACTCTCTAACTTTCTTCTGTTGCCTGATCCTCATTCTCTCCCCTGGTAGCCCACGTAGCAAGTCTACCCCTGCCTTCCCATTGCAGCCTTTTAAGTATTGGAAGGGGCTTTGCACCTCTAGAATTTTCTCTCCTTCAGTATTAAAGCCCACAGAGCTTTCAAATGTGTCTCATGAGTTCTGGTTCCATATCTCTTACCACCATCCTCTGGGAGCATAGCAGAGAACCAAAAAGACTTGGTTTCTGCCATCAATGAATTGATATTCTGATTAGGAATGAGGGAGTGAGACAAGTTCCCTGAAGGCAGGAACAATTTTTTGGTCACTGTGGGCCCACTCGTAGTATCTGGCATGTATTAGGTGTCAGTTAAGTATAGAATTTATGTACCTATTACATGGTATGTGCTCCAAAGTGAAAGTAAAGCATCAGAAATATTCTCCACCTTTGAGGAGGTTGGGGTCTCATTCAAGAGACAGCATCCTCAGAGACATCGGTGAAGGCAGTGTCTACTAGAGCATGGGAGCAAAAAGGAAAGGAACCAGAACCTATTGTGAAAATGTTAGTCCCTCAGTCCTGTGTGACCCTTCGCAACTCCATGGACTGTAGCCCTCCAGGCTCCTCTGTCCATGGGATTTTCCCATCAAGAATACTGGGGTGGGCTGCCATTTCCTCCTCCAGGGGATCTTCCTGACCCAAGGATAGAACCTGGGTCTCCTGCATTGCAGGCAGATTTTTTTACCATCCGAGCCACAAGGGAAGCCCTATTGAGCATCTGTTATATACCAGGCGTTTCACAGGCATTATCACTCTCAATGCTCCTAATAACACCATGAAAAAATATAAGTCCATTTTACAGATGAGATTACCACAGCAAAAAGGGGGGCAATGCAAGAATGCAAAATCTGAGAATGAAAAGAAATAACACATATTAAGAAATCCTAAGAGCTTTCCTATCATAGGGGCTTCCCAGGTAGCTCAGCAGTAAAGAATCTGCCTGCAATGCAGGAGACATGGGTTTAATCCCTGAGTCTGGAAGATTCCCTGGGGAAGGAAGTGGCAACCAGCTCCAGGATTCTTGCCTGGGAAATTCCATGGACAGAGAAGCCTAGTGGGCCACAGTCCAATCAGAGCTTCCCTTCCCCATGACTATGGTTAGATGTGTTGTTTTCTCAAAATCCAGGGTATGGGGAGGTTCATTTAACTTAGCGAGGGTCATGCAGCAATAAGCCGAAGCTGCGTTTCTTACAAGCGCCAAGTGAGGCCAGTGATGCTGGTACAGGGATCACACTTAGAGGAACAAGGCTTTAAAACATACTTAATTTGAGGGAATTGTGTGAACTACCAAGAGAAGATAAATCCTCTGATTAGTTGGCTCTGCCAACACTGAATCTGCAGTAGAAAACCCAAGACCCAGACTGTCCAACACGTGGAAACAACCATAGAGGTGGGATGGGAAGGAGCAGAGCCATGGCTGCTCTAGAATCTCAAAGCATCCCAGTCATTGTGAGGAAGGAAAAGGGTCCCCAGCATACGGGGTTTGCATCCCCTTGAGTTCTTGCCTGGTGTCAGACCTCTGCTGTGCCTTTGCACAGAGAGCCAAACCCAGTGGAGAGAAGGTATGAACTGGGAAGTCACATAGACCTGGGTTCATTCAAATCCTAGCCTGGAAGCCTACTTCCTGGTTGACTTTGGGGCAGGTTATTGAACATTTCTTAGCCTCACTTTCCTCCTCCTCACAGTGGGCTTGATGATACCCATTTCGCACAGGATTAAATTAGGTAATTTTAGTAAGCCACTTAGCTGGGTGCCTGGCACAGAGTCAGCACTGAATAAATTGTAGCTGCTGTTCATCCACATGTTAATATAGTTAATCCACAATGATGCTTTGATTGTGAGGATAAGGGATTATCCCTGTTTTTCCAGATAAGGGAACAGGCTGGCGAAGCTTAAATGATTTAACCAAGGATATACAATGAGTACAGTTTGGGGCCACACACTCGAACACATATATACATGCCGTAATAGCCATGGAGCTCTCTGACCCACTTTAGGGTGTGTTGAGATAGGTTTCAAGGCAGCTGACGGCAGGGAAAGTCATCCCAGGACTCGCAGCGAGGGAGTCCTGGGGTTTGGAGTTGGCTGCCGTGAACCCAGCATGTGGATTACTGCCATGCAGGTGATCTTGAGGTGACTGGGGATTTTTATCATGCGCTTTGAGAACAGAATTTCAGCCTGAGCTAGGAGTTCTAACATCCACAAAAACTCCTTACTCGACTCAGAAGTTTTTATCAACAGCAGCTACCCACCTGGCTGCCCCCAAGGGGACTTTGCAAATGAGGGGAGTAGCTGTCAGGTTTCTGGAGAATGACGGTTTTGGGAGAAAGAAAGAGCAGAGCGTGCAGGTTGACAGGCAGAAATGCTGAGGTTCCTTCCGGTCAGCCCTGAGAGGAGACAGCTTCTCTTCTGCTGCCATCAGCCATGAGGATGTCACATTTAGGGTCCTGTTGTCATAACCTCTAGGGCCCCAAAGCAAGGGACAACAACTTCTATCTGGAATGACTGGAAAATGAGGGGTTGTATTTAGCTGTGATGGTAACACTTCCTAGAGTTTGAATACAATACAAGTGCTTAACACAAGCTATTGAAGGTAATTTGTTTTTTTTTAGGTGGTTCAAAAAAACTTCAGAGGTATTTCCAGGCCTCAGAATAGTCACTAACACTTTAGTTCCAGTGGAGTAACTGTAGTCACAGCAAAGGGGACTGGCTTTTCAGTCAGAAGATTTGGACTGGGGGTCAGCAAACTATGGCCCAAAAGCCAAAGGCAATGGCACCCCACTCCAGTACTCTTGCCTGGAAAATCCCATGGACGGAGGAGCCTGGTGGGCTGCAGCCCATGGGGTCGCTGAGAGTTGGACACAACTCAGTGACTTCACTTTCACTTTTCACTTTCATGCATTGGAGAAGGAAATGGCAACCCACTGCAGTGTTCTTGCCTGGAGAATCCCAGGGACGGGGGAGCCTGGTGGGCTGCCGTCTATGGGGTCACACAAAGTCAGACACGACTGACTGAAGCGACTTAGCAGCAGCAGCAGCAGCAGCCTATTTTTCTACATAAAGTTTTATTGACACTCCATCATGCTCCTCATCTTACACATTGTACGTGGCTGCCTTCATGGTACAATGGCAGGATTGTCTTGACAGAGCAGAGGACCCACCAATCCTAAACTATTTAGTCTGTCACCCTGAACATAAAACAGTTTGCCATCCCCTGATTTAGACTTGGTTTCAGCTATTCAGAAAGAGTAGAGTAAATTGCTTTTTCCTCAGAGCTTCAGTTTCCAGCAAATCGCCATTCCCTCAGAGCTTCCATTTCCACAACTGGTAATGATGATTCTCTCTCCCACAGGGTTGCTGTGAGAATCAAATGCGACAAAATGGGTGGGAAAGCACTTTGGAAACTCAGGATCTCTATGGAAAGGTGGGCAGGGATGGGCTTTACTGTTCACCTGATCTGTGCTGGAGGGGAACCCACCAGGACATGTTTTGTTTCTGGTTGTTGTTTTTTTTTCCAGTCCCTGGTGTCAGCTTGTTGTCCTGTTCTCCCTTTGACACAAATACTAAATGAATTCCCCTCTCAGGCACTCTCATGCTCTTCTCCTGCCAAACATAAACATATTCTGGTTATATACTTCCAGCAATGGAGAATTAATACAAAGGTATGTATTCATTCTTCCCCTTCTCAGACATCTGTTGAGTACCTACTGTGTTCAAGTATGCAGACTTTATAAACTAGAGCTTGTAGGGAGAAGTGTTGTTTCTAAGCAGAGAAGTTAGGTATAGAATTACAACAGAAGAGAGAGAATGCCACATCGTAATACAAGGACACGGCATGTCTTTGTATGTGATGTGCACATGTGCACAGTTTTAAAAATAGAAGTATTCAGGTTCAGATTTAAGAAAAGCTTGTTAAAAACAAAAATCTGTTTAATCCAAAATACACTGAAGCGCCTCAAAAATGTAGCCATTATGTGTAACAGTTTTCTCTTCAAAATTGCTTTCTAATTTTAAGTTTCCATCCCAAACTGCCAAGAATGCCTTTCTTGCCCATTCATGGTCACTGAGGCCTCTCATCCAAGCCTGCTGGTCAGCCTATTAAGGATTATTAAGGACTGGTCACAGGAAAGGGTTATCCTGGGCATCAAGGAGCCAGGCAGTCACCATAGTTTCTAAATGTTGGAGGTAGTCTTTATCTGGGGCTTTCCAGGTGGCTCAGTAGTAAAGACTCCGTCTGCCAAGCTGGTTCAATCCTTGGGTCCAGGAGAGCCTCTGGAGGAGGAAATGGCAACTCACTCCAGTATTCTTACCTGAGAAATCCCATGGTCAGAGGAACCTGGCAGGCTACAGTCCATGGGGTTGCAAAGAGTCAGACACGACCTAGTGACTAAACAGCAGCAGCAGCAGTCATTTTATAACATTTTATCTTTTCTTTAATTATTGTTTCTCTTTTATTGATGATTCAATGAACACAACTTCAATGATTTAATTTCTTTGATTTGCTATCAAAATATGCTCATAAACTGGGAGCAAAAAAAGTTTAATTTTATGTTCTGAAAGTACTGTCACCATATCAGTATGGTCAGATCTTGCTACCGTTGATAAAGGGAGATGATGCAGTTATTAGAGAAAAAGAAGAAGGAAAGTTTATCTATTTCTGGGATGCTCTAGGCTCCAGACTGATTATCCTGGGCTTTCCCCGTATGGTGACTCTCTTGGTCCTCATGGAAATAATATTGATATTCTTTGTGAATGTGTATTTTCCATATTTTTCTATGTACTATGTACAATTTAAATACAGAAGTGCAAATCAAAAACCCATCACCAATATATGGCCACCAAAATTAAAACATAAAATTCTTCCTCATTTTACTCCCCTTTCCCCCCTACCCCCCGCCCATTACTAAAAAGTTTCTGAAAGAAATGAGGCTTGGGTTTTTATATTTTCTACCTAAGGGATTTAATTCTCTCTAGAGTTTTTGTTTTTTTTTTAAAGAATATGCTTAGATCCATCAAGTATTTTTTTATTAGACTTAGCTGTATTCCTTCTATGATGGCAAGAAGCACACAAATGAAACTTGTTCATGAACTAGGCTAACCACAGGTAGTTTCATTGTGTTGCAAGTTTATCTCATAGCTTTCAATTCACAGGCAAGCCTTTCCACCCAGCTCCTCCTCCTGTTCAGTGCTGCTGCTGCTACTGCTGCTGCTGTTGCTGCTGCTGCTAAGTCGCTTCAGTCGTGTCCGACTCTGTGCGACCCCATAAACGGCAGCCCACCAGGCTCCCCCGTCCCTGAGATTCTCCAGGCAAGAACACTGGAGTGGGTTGCCATTTCCTTCTCCAATGCATGAAAGTGAAAAGTGAAAGTGAAGGCGCTCAGTCATGTCTGACTCTTAGCGACCCCATGGACTGCAGCCTACCAGGCTCCTCTGTCCATGGCAGTGCCCTGTTTTTGAGTTTGCAGTTCGTTATTTTATATCAAGGAGACTCTCTGATCTTTTTTCCCTTCCATTCTGAAATGATGTTCATCTGGTTTTTTAGTTTTCCCCAAAGCACCTTTGTTCTTGACGTTAAGTGCAATCTCTCTCTAAACCTGAAGCAGGTGATGATAGCACAGTAGTGCTCACTGCAGTCAGGTACTAAGGAGATGGTGGGTTTGCAACCATACAGACAGGTCGGTAGATATGATGTATCTCGCTGGGCAGGAGTCTTTCCTTTACTTGACCTTCAGAACCTTCCTAGAATCCGAGTGTGTTTTCCTTCCTCTTGAAGCAGAGCTCTACAATAAAGATAAAATATAGAATATAAAGTTATAGCCACTATATATACTCAAGATTTCCATAAATATATGAATAATTGGAAAGAAAGTATCTCAGGGAACATGCACCACTAGTAGGCACGATAAATTCTTCCACATATATTTCATCAGTACCATGAGTCATGAATTGCTTGCAGTTAAGTGGTGAGTGTTTTGTCTATATTTTCCATATTTCATTTTAATTTTATACAAATTAAATTTAGTTGGATAGATTGACTTTGTCTGACCTGTTTCCTAGTACTCATACATAAGGTTTGTCACTGAGATTATTGCTTTTAAAATGCCTTTTAAAGCCCCTCAACTTGGTGCATGACTGTTTAAAAGAAATAACTGTAAGAATATTTTACAGCAATTGTTAAGGCTTCTCTTATATCCATGGTAAATAGGACTGATAAATTTGCATGATGAAAATAAATTTAATTAGGTGAATTTAGCTAGGCTTGATGAGGTGAAGCTGAATTTAGGATAAATGATATTTTTAAACCAATGAATTAGTCTCATGTATTTTGGGATTTGCAAAAAAATTTTCTCAGAACATGTGGCAGGGTCTTGTAATTCTCACACACACAGCTCTTTCTCTAATTCTTACTTTCCTGTGCATGTGTGTGAATGTGTGTGTCTGAGCACCGGCATGTGCATGCACACGCTGCTTGTACACACATGGGTCACATACCACACACAACATAGTAAGAGAAGGGACCCAGCTACAGGGTGCTCCACATTCTCTCCCCTTCTTCAGTTACTGATTCTGGCTGGTGAAGGCATGTCTGGCAAAGTTTGCCCCTGTCTTTCCTATTCTAACCTTGTTATTCCAAAACAGAAGGAATATCCTAATGTATTGTCATTTTAGGTTTCCCATTTTAGGGACAAAATGCAGTTGAATTTCCTCCTGATTCTCTTTACTTCCACCCTATAAAGAATAACAAAGTCACCCATTTTCTGATCCGGAACCCAACTTGTTTTCCCAGGTTCCCTCCTACAACCAACATAAACACAGACATTTACCAGCAAAACAGAAGCTGTTGGAAAGATTTTTTGGCTGCTGAAATGGGCTCCTGTCACCAGGGCATGGCAGACTTTTTGCTGTATTGTCTCCCAGCCCTGGCCTCAGTACTCCAAAGAGAGCTTTATATAATCAGTCTTTCCTGACATGTGACGTCCTGTCATTTTCCTCCCCTTTGGCTCTGCTGCCACCCACAAATCAATAACATTGCCTAGGAAGTTCAAGCTGGTTGTGCAGCCACCCAAAGCTCTGTATTTCTTAAAGAGTATGTCATAAAATGTAAAGTTTCCTAATGATATTTCTGACTGATGACACATGGCAGAGCTGATGGACTATTTATAATCAGTGGCACGATCACAAGCACATTATTTTTATTTCACTTAGTGGGGAGCCCTGTCACTTGCTACTGCTCGTTTCAGACAAGTTGATGCCATCTTCACCTAAAGTAGCTAAATCCTTTTTGCGGAACTCATTTGCACCCTTCCCTTTGTGTTAAGCGCTCCCCAGTTCCTTCCAATCAAGCCACCTCCCCTTTTTATTGTTCTTAAGCTGGGTGGATGATGAGGGCAATGAATGATTTGTAGCAACTGCTTTAAGTTCAGGCCATGCCTTCAATATAAATGTCTCCAGTCTTTGCTACTTGGATCTTGCTACGGGTCTTCTGAGTGTGGGCGTGGCTGACATGACAGGCAGCAGACACAGCCACTGCATCCAGCACTTGCCCCAGTTTTACAGGTCTGAACATAGCAGAGCTGTCTTTCGTTGAGCAGCTACTATGTTGCAGGTAGGCATTTATTTCAGATTCAATATCTCATTAACTCTCTCACACCTGTCTGTGCAAGTGCTGTTATCTGCAGAGAAGAAATATCAGGGGACAGGGGGAAGCAGGAGATTAAATGAATTCAGAGTCACACAGCTTAATTCCTGGGGAAAACCCCAGGACTCCAGTTCAAATCTCTTCTAACAGACCACACCTTCTTTCTTTCCACTTCCCTGCCCTGCCTCTTCCCAATTAAGTGGACACTTGTGGGTATATGATGTGTATGTGGTGTGGATGTAGGGGAACTTATGAATTCCCAGCTAGGGCATCTCCTGTGAGTTTAAAGCCTGGCCAGAGTGAGAGATAAAAGAAATAGAAACTTCTCAACCTGAGAGTAAACCTTGGTATAAAAGGAACCATATACTAGAGGGTTTTGACACATTGCAATGGGAAGTTTTACCTCTATCAAGATAATGAGCTCTCTCTTTCTCTCTCTCTTAAAACATGTTCCCACAGGACAGAGTTTAGGGTATGGATTCGTTAACTATATTGACCCAAAGGATGCAGAGAAAGCCATCAACACTTTAAATGGACTCAGACTCCAGACCAAAACCATAAAGGTAAGAGGTTATATGTCATACGCCTCTTTACTTAGGAGACACTGGTTAAATTTCATCCTTTGATCTAATAAATCCAGGCTATGAGGGAGCTGGCAGTGGCTTCTTCATTTTTTCAAAGGACACTTCCTATCTACTGTACTAAATGAGGGACACAGATCATTACAGAAGAACAAGGTGAGAGCTGAGTAGAAGGAGGGGACCACAAGCTATGGGACTTCCTATCCAGGGAGCAGGTAAGATGCCAGGGATGACCCACATCAAGAAGGCCAGGGAGCCCAAGCCTGCAAAGATGGTCAGGACAGAGCCAAGGGAAGAAGCTGCTCTAGGTGGAGGTAACACCACATGCAAAGTTGTGAAAATGTATATATACATTGTGAGTGGGGAATGACATACAGAACTCTATGACCTGAGATTCAGTGAGAAGACAATGAAGATGAGGGTGGGAGGTGGGCAGGGGCCTCACACGCTAGGCCAAACAGCTTGGCTTTACCCACAGGTAAAGAGGACTCTCTTAAACAAGACTTGAAAAGGAAGAATCAGTTATAAAGAAACACACTGGTATAATAGGGATGGGTGCTATAACATCTGGGAACATAGTAAAGGGATGACAGGAAAAGTAACATTCTAGCAATCCAGAAATAATCAGACTGGTAGGTAATATCTCAAGAGGGGTTGTTTTAAGTAAAAAAAAAAAAAAATTCAGTTATGCAGTCTGCTCCTCCAGACTGAGGTTTCTGTGGCTGGATTGTCACGCTCTTGGTTCAAGTTTCACCCTGAGGGGATCCTTGAGAAGGTGGTGCTGTTTGCTTTTGGCCGCTGACCCTTGACAGACAGTGGTGGTCTCCTGGATGGAGCCTGCCTCCTCCTCAGCCTCCCTTTCCCTTCTTCCCCTACCTACGGGCAGATTCCTGTTTGGGGGCAGCTGCCAGCCGATTAATGAGTCCCATCCTTCATAGCCTATTAAACCACAAAGAGGTGTCTCCTGGGCACTCTTATCCTCACGACAGCAGGTCTGACGCAAAGTAGGACAAAAGAGAAACCTCTCCCAGAATGGAAATCTATAGATGGCACCAGCTGTTAGCATCTGAAAACACAAAATCAGAACTTTTTAGTATAAGAGATGACTTTTCTAACATCCAGATGGATAAGGAGGCTACCTAGTGTAAGATAATCTTAGCTGGGAGTTAATCAAAACAAAAAACAAAACAGAAGCCTTCTCTTTTGTGAATGTATTATGTGGTTATCTATTTTTCTTTTCTACTCTTCCTTCCTTCCTTTCTGCCTTCCCTCTTTCTTTCCTTCTTTCCTTTCCTTTAAGCCACTCCACTTTTGGAATTTCATTTAGCTTATTTCTAAAGACGATTGCTTTCCGGATCTCACACAGTCTGTGCATTACAAAGACCCCAAAACGGGCTTGATTCAGGTTGCCTCAGTCTCAGCTTAGAATCAGTCCCTGTGAGTTCTCTAAGGGGGAAATAACAGAGAGTTGTATAATTATGGATTATCCTCTGAGAGACAGGAGTGTTGATTTCTTTCGAAGGAAAAACACCTATTTTCAATGCTTTGAGATGGGATGCTCTTGTCACCTGACTCTTGGATGAGGCCACACCAGGTTGATAGCTGTATTTGTGGGTTTGACTGATTTTTCTCTGTTATCCAGTTCAGCATTAGAATGTCAGGCATTAGTTCTTCCCTAACTTGAACTGAGAAAGGTACTTTTCTTTCCTCTAGTTTTCTTAAAACCCAAGCCTCCCCAAGAGCTTAAGATCAAATTCTCAGCCATCCATTCTGCTTTTTATAAATAACAGATTCCATGAAGCTGCTGGGGATTCCCCAAAGGCTGAGTGGACCTGGCTTTTCTGACCTCAGAATGCACTCCCTGGCCCACAGTGCCACCAGGAGCAGTGCTTTGTCTCAGTGGATCTTAGAGACAAGGAACATTGATTATTTTCTTTCTGTGAAGAATCAATCTGCCTCCTTCCCTTCTCTGTATCCCTTTCCCCACCCCCTCACCCACCCTGTGCTCACCCGGCATCAAACTGCTGCCAACACGTTTGCACCCAACAGTAACGTGGGCTTCTGTAGGATCCAAAATGCATGATGCCACGGCTGAATCAATAATTTCTATTCTCTATGACGAATGAAAATTTAATGTGCTAACCTGGGAATTTCAGCCCTTTCATTAAAGCAGTTTATTTGCCATACTAAAAATTAAGTTTGAGTGATAGGTTCCTTTATTAACTTTTCTTCCCTTTCCTAAAGGGACACAGTGTTTAAGGTAAAAATCATATTAAAGAGAAGGAAAAAGAGCAGACCCTTTTCCTGTGCTGTTAATAGTCTCATCATTTATTAATTTTTTTAAAATTGCTTTTCTGCCTTTCGGGCTGCTATTTACTTCTTCTGCATCAGTTTGCTTTAATAAGTGACATGAGATTTATCTCTTTGCTCTGACTCTCATGAAGGAATAGATAACTTGCCTATCTGAAAAAAATAAGTATCTTCTTTGGAAGCATGCATCATATAGATCTCCTCAGAACCACGTAGTACGTGTTTGCAAACTTTGGTCAAGTCTGTCTCTCCTTTTGCTTCATGTAAAACACATGAGTTTAAATGTACAGCACAGATGCAGGCAAACCAAGAGTTAATTACTAAGCTTTGAAGGTTAATGATGAGCAGCTAGATTCAGAGACAGTTCTGGAAAGCCCTGAGAAGCGGTGGAAACCATAGTGAGCCAGAGAGCACTAAAAAAGGCAACTATTCTTCAGCTACTGCTGATTATTTAGGCCCAGTTCATTGTCAGATCTCCCACTTATTCTGTAGAAGCCAAAATCTAGGTATTTTATGCCAAATCTCCCAATTTTGAAAGGTTGGATCAACTAAGAAACTTTTAGAGCATTATGTAGGCAAATCAAACAAAACTTAAAAGAGTTGACCTGTGGAGAATTTTGCAACCTCTGAACTCAAATTTAGATACACAAACACTGTTTTGCATTTTGAAAGTGAGTGATTCAATACTAGGTTGCTAGTAGAAGGTGCCCACAAATGATAGTTCCCTGTTAACAGATATTCCTCTCCCCTTGATTAGGGGGGATGTCCTATAACTGTGCATGAATACTGAGGACCAATGGAGGGCGAGACCAAGTCTCTGTGCTCAGGGAGAATACAGTCTTGGTGCAGACACAGCATCAAAGCAGAAAAAAGAAACTGCTTCATTAAGTAATCCCCTCCAAGTAATGTGGATGACTGCAGATAACTTGCCTATCAGGAAGAAACAAGTATCTTCATTGGAAGTATGCATTACCAAGATCTCCCTGGAACCATCTAGTACATGCTTGCAAACATGAGACTGCAGAGGAATTGTTCTTTGAATCATAACTTCTTTAGTGGGAGAAAGTGGCCAGGTCCCCATCCCTCTGGAGATCAGGCTCAGAGATGAAGTGACTTGTGCAAAGGCACACAAGTGGCCAGCAATTGAGCTGAGTTAGCATCCAAAGATACTGTGAGTCTTCCAGGAGTTACTTAATAGGCGTGCATGAGCTTGAAAGGAAATAGTAATGATAGTAATGATACCTTACATTGAGTGTTTATGGTATCTAACTCCTTTATATTTCATGCTTAGTAATATTTAACCCTTGAAGCTTCCCAAAGACTAGAAGCTTTATACACATCAGCTCTGATTCTTAAAATAGTGATTCTCTCCCTTATACAAATGAGGAAACTGAGGCCCAAAGAGGTTAAGAGACTTACCTAGGATCAGTTCGTAAGTGAGATTTGGAGTAAGAAAAATATGTGTTAAAAATAACTCTGGCAATAGGTCGCCTGTGTTGGAATGTCACACCACCTGCTTGCTCAGCGGCACATGTATTCTGTGAGTGTGTGGGTGTGTATTTGGTTCTGTGCACACATGGGTTATACTCACTGGCGAGGGAAGGAGATATAAAAAGCAAACAGATGAATTGCGTGGCTCCTCTAGGTTCTTCAGTAAACAGATTTGCGGTTCGGGGCTTCTGCCATCCTTCTGGAGACAGACCTGACTTCAGATCATGTCTTCTCAGACCCCTCCCTTCCAGGCCCTGCAGTAGGTCCTTAGCTGACCCAGAGATGACAGTGCCTGGAGGGTCTTCCATCCATGTATGTCAGAGAGGCATAGGGTATGGACCAAGGGGTTATTTACACTGACTAGCCCCAAAGACCCCAAACTGGGTCTTTTCTCAGCATTTCAACCCTAAACCCAGTGAAGTTAATTTGCCCTGTTTAGGGCCTCAGAAGTGTTGTTTAGCTCCCCATAACCCACTTTCTCCAACAGAGATCACTTTAGACTCCAAGAAGCATTGGGTTAAACGGCTGTGGATTCTGGAAAATAATTCCCAGTATCCCCTAAACCTCACAGTGGACGCCAGTCCAGTCCTGCACCTCCCTGTGGGCTTTACAAAACAGCTTCTGAATTTACTCTTTATTCCAGCTTCTCACTAAGAAGCACTCCCCTTCTTAGTGCTTCTTAAGAATGCAGTTGCAGTGGGTCCAGCTCTTTGTTGCATGAATTAGGAACAAAGAAAAGTAGATGATTCTGTAGTAGCTTCAAAGAGGGATATGTTTATCAAAAGTCTGGGCTGATATACAAGTGACACTGACCACCTCCAGTAAAAAGTGATCCAAAATGGAATTTGAGGATTTGGAATCCTAAAGCTCTGAGGAGTGAGACACCTGTTTGGATTTTAACCCAAGCTTGAGAAACAGGATTAGAGAAGGGTTCAGTGCTCTGCCTCTGGAAGTTCCGCTCTCATGGGAGACACAATGCAGGGAGGTGGGGGTGGCCACGGAGCTGCAGGGGTTCCCACTTGATTGGGGCAGAGGGGCGGGAGTAGGAGGCTGCACCAGGTTTGAGCACAGGAGGGATCCAGTCAAAGTGAAGTTCCAAGAAATTTCACCCGGCAGTGGCAGGTCACTTGGGGTTTTTGACGAATGAGGCCAGAGGCCTGCGGGCTGTTATGCTAAGTTTTTGTCAGCCTTAGACTTTGGTTTTTCATCATCTCTATTAGGAGCTTTGTTTTACTCATTTTAAAGGCAAAACAGGCTTATTTATAAATAATTTGGAAAATTCATTATCATCTGATGAAGGCAACAGCAGCCATTCCCAACTCAACGCTGTTAACGTTTTTGTTTCCTTCCTTTTCTCATTGTATTACATTCACAAATGCTTTTGTGGCTTTTCTTGTTCTAATCCTTGCATTCAGCTATTCCTCAAATTCTGAAACTGCATTAAAGACAGCATTCCCAGAGCACAGCTCTTGTGCAGACTGGAGGTGTGAGTGATTTCAGGATTAGGTTTGGCTGAGGGGACACAAAGCCTACTCCTGCCACTCTGCCTGAACCCAGGAGAGTTGGCACTCCATCAGGAGAGAGGGTGAGAGAGTAAGAAGGAAGCTTTATCACGAGGCAGCAGCCTGGTTCCAGAGGGAGCAGGGCTAGAGGAGGGGAAGGTGTGTGAGTGAAGGCTTTTCAGAAGCGGAAAAAAAATCTCTTTTCTCCAGGAAGGAGAGCAGTTCCTTTATTTCAGCCTCTCTTGCTCCGACACCTTAGCCATTTCTCCCATTTCGCTTTTTTCTTCTAATAGCACTAACGGTGCCTCCAGGGGAATCTTTCCACACTTGAGTTTCACAGGTTCCCGTTTGCCCCTCCTGCTTCTTTCTGTTGCCAGGGGTCATCAGGGAGCCTCGCCTCCCTCCCTCCGCCCACAATCCACCTGCCTCGCTAAAGACCTCCATTCCGCTGAGGCATCTTTTCTTTGCACTCGGCATAAGCAATTATTTCTCCTATCACTGCCCTTAATGCCTCCTGGAGAGTTAGCAGATCATTTTTTGCTGACGGATATCACCCCACCCAGAAATGATAGACTACCTCCCTCAGTCTCATTAATAATAAAAAGGCATTTGTCTCTCCTCCTCCATTATGGCTGTAGTCAGAGCCAGGATGGGAGTGCTTCCTGGCCAAGGTCAGCAGGGGCAGCTGGATCACTGAATCCCCAAGGAGTGAAGAGAGAGGGTGGCAACACCAGTGAAATTGGGAGACCCATTTACCCCAGTTGTACCGGACCCTTTTCTCTCCTGTGATAGATTCTTTTCAGCTGCTTTGCTTCCCAGAGCCCTGTTAACTTGCTCTGAGTGAATAATTTCAGATACAGGTATAGGAGTTGGAAACATGGAGATATAGTCAGTGAGGCTCATATGTTTCCAGTATCTTAAAGGTCATCCACAGTGCCCTGTGTCTGGGAGACAGAAGACGACTGGGCAGGTACAGGTTACAAGCACACCTAGGTTTTCACAGTATGTGGAATGAGGCTTAGGGCCTTTAACTAGCTACGGGTGTAAAAGATTCCACAATGTGATGTGAGCTGTCTTAGGAGAATTGTCCACTCCGGATCCCAGGAAGCAGTGGTCCTATCTGGTCTACTCTGGTCAACCCATCCCAGGTGTCTTGTGTCCCATTCTCAGCTCCGTGTTTTGAAAGGACCAGACACTGTAAGGCTTATTCAGAGGCAAATGAAGAAGACAGCCAAATGGTCGTGCACTCACATA
Organism: Oryx dammah; assembly: GCF_014754425.2. Taxonomy (NCBI): domain Eukaryota; kingdom Metazoa; phylum Chordata; class Mammalia; order Artiodactyla; family Bovidae; genus Oryx; species Oryx dammah. Next base: position 93,909,133 of record NW_024070212.1, on the reverse strand, counting down.
TTCACCCCACAGTGGTTGCTCTTCCATTCTCTAGAGAAAAAAAAAAAAAAAAAGTCTGCAGTGACTCTGAAGCTCAATCTTGCATGTCCAGAATCTGAGAAGAGAAGCTTTGTGTCTGTCATTTGCCTCGGGTCCTAGTGAGTCCCTGACTGTCAGAGACATTCGTGTGGAGTCATTAGGGATGGCTTAGAGGGACTGCTATACCAGACTGGAGTCTGACCAAATGATCCTAAAGGGCCCCTGTAGCTCTAAGATGCTGTAACTTTGTGTTGCTTCTGGACTTTGAACTGTTCTGTCAAGTATAATAGCCACTAGCCACATATGGCTATTTATATTTGAATTTAAATTGATAAGTTAAAAAGAAATGAAAAGTTCAATTCCTCATTCACACTAGACACGTTGGAAGTACTCAGGAGCCACATGTAGATGGTGGCTACCACGTTGGACAGCACAAATCTAGAACTTTTTCTGAAAGTCCTCTTGGGCAATGCTGGCCTAGAACATCAGTGGCCCTGGAGAATAAAAGATCATTTCTCTGTGGTTACCGTGAAGCCCCAGAGCAAACCAGCTGGTCTGTCAAAGGTCATAGAGCCACACCCCTCTCCCCTTCCCCTTTGTTGTTCATTCAAAAGAACTCTGAGTTCAGACGGAGTCAGATCCAGCTCCGTTAAAAATTACTACAATGACCTTGGACAATTTAGTTTAATTCTCTGGACTTATTTCCTGATCTGCAGAATGGTTCCTTCCAACTTTACCAGTATAGCTAATAAAATATTATAGCGTGATCTTTCCAGCGTGGTAATTTTCCAAGGAAAGTAGCAGTTTGTGCCAAGTACATGGCTTCTGTTTCACTGTCCACGTTAGCCTGGCGTAGTGGAAAGATCCCAGAGTCATATCCAGCACTGGCACAGTGCTGGCTGTGTGACTTTGGACAAGTACTTGTCACACTGAGTCAGAATTTATCGTCCGGAAAAGGGACCTAATAATATCTCACTTATAGGTAATCCTGGTTTATAGGGAATGCTCAAGTAATGCTTCCCAGAATGAAGATGATAGTGAATAGGGTTACCCCAAGGTAAGAATTACATAGAGAGAGGGGAAGACTTTTCCCTATCTGCATGTTTCAGAGATACATGAAGAATGAATCTGAGTTTCACTTTGTGTAGTGGAAAGTATTATGGAGCTTTCAAGAGGCCACAGTAGTCTTACCAGTATGATGAGAATCGGAAGTTGCAATTTAGTGAGGACACTCAGTGTCTTAAGCCCTGAGTTTGAGACCGGCTCTTCCACTAACCAGGCCATGAAATCTTTAGCACATCTCTCTCCCTTCCAGGGACCACCAGGCAGACCACAAGGTGCTTATACCAAGTAATCCCCCTTGATAATTAGATGGGCTTTTAAAAAGAAGTTGTAAGGCACATGAATTCTATCACCACACCCCTTTTTAAAAGAAGTCTTTATCCAGTCTACTGTGTACCAAATACTTTCATGACATTGTTGGATTCACTTCATATCCATGGGTCCCTCTAGCTCCTTCTCTACATCTGAGTCAGTTCCTGGGAAAAGAGCTAAAATGTGTTCCATACAGTATATTACACATTTTCTTTGTTTCAGTTCAAAGAATGTTATTGAGTTCCTGCCCTCTGTAAAGCTTGGAGACTAGATGCCACAGTCTGCAGAGACCACCAGAATGCTCTTACTTTGGGCGATATGAAATGTTAGCCCGGATGGTTGTGATGGGTGGGAGGGTGTGATAGCTACTGTCATTGAAATGTGTATCATCTGCAGAGTCTGAGGAGAGAGCAGGCATTTGTGCCTGGGCTTCATGGAGGAAGTGGCATTCAGTCTGAGCCTGGAAGGAGGGGAAGGAGTTCATTTTGCCGTGAGGATGACAGATAGCAGGAACAGAGATATTTTGTTTGAACTGAGGCTTAGGCTGCTTAGAGGTGTTAGTAGGAGATTAGAGGTGGATCCAGATCACAGAGGACCTTAGATGCTCAGGTAAGGGATTTGAGCTTCCATCACAAGGTGCTGGAGAAACACTGAAGGTTTTGAGCAGGAAGAAGCAGCACAATTATAAATTATTAGAGGGACTTCCCTGGTTGTCCAGTGGTTAAGACTCCACACTCCCAATGCAGGGGGCCCAGGTCCGATCCCTGGTCAGGGAACTAGATACCATGAGTTGCAACTAAGTGTTTGCAGCTAAAGATTCCACATGCCACAACTAAAAGGATCCCGCACGCAGCAACAAAGATTGTGTGTGCCACAACTAAGACCCAATGCAGCCAATAAGTATTAAAAAAAAAAAAAAAAGAACTCATTAGAAACAGTACCATCAGGTCTTGCCCCTGATAGAAGGACATCATATACTACGTGGTGGGTGGGGTAAATATGAGGTGTGGGGCCACACAAGCAGACACCTGTCCTGTCTGTGGGCAGGGCTGTAGCCATAGGCACAGGAGTAAGCTGATTCTCACAATCAAAACTGTCATTTCTAGGAACTGGCTGGCTGCTTTCTTCTCTCCCTACTCCCGGAGGTGGGATCAGAGGTCCCAGGGAGGGTTTGCTCCTAGAAGGCCTTGGAAGCACCACAGTCTGTTCTCTGCTGCCATCTTTCTGGTCTTTTTGGAATGAATGTCCCCAGGGATGTGTTTGTTCTGGGAAGTTTCTGCTCACTCAGAGAGTACTGCGTTACAACAGACTGGGGAAAATCTGCAATCTGATCTTCTGAAATAAGTGTCTCCTCTGCTAGACTAATAGTCCTGCGTGTCAGGGGCTGTTGTATTCATCTTTGTACCGCCAGTGTCTAGCATCAGGCCTAAGTACACAGCAGTTGTTTCAAAGCCTTATTTATTGAGCATTTGCTGTGTGGCAGGCATCTGCAGAAGGAAATGGCAACCCATTCCCAGTGTTCTTGCCTGGGAAATCCCATAGACAGAGCAGCCTGGCAAGCTGCAGTCCATGGGGTTTCAAAGAGTTGGACATGACTGAGCAGCTTAACACTTTCACTTACTATGTGCCAGGCATGGTGCGTAAGAATCATATATGCGTTAGCTTGTTTAATGCTCTATTAGCTCTATTAGGAAGCTTCCAAACTAGGTTATTCAAGTGATAAGCTCAGAAAGTGTAAGTGACTTACCCCAAGCTTTACCATTTACAGCTAGTAAGTGATTAGGATTCAAAACTACATCTCTCTACAAAACCCTTGGTCTTAATCTCTGTCTCTTTCCCATTGCTGAAGAGATGCTCTGTTTCTGTTAAAGTAACATAAATGAGAGCTTCCTTGGAGTGATCTGTCTCAAAATACAGTTGTCTGATGCTCTAACTATGATGTATCAGTGAGACCCACAAGATAAGGGGTGATGAGGACAGGAAGGATGCTGCTAGTGTGTGGAACCAGAATAGAAATAGGAAGTTAGAAGCTTTGGGAGAGAGGTTTGAACGCAGCAGAAGGAAGAACTTTCCAATAGTGATGGCCAGTGATTACATGGGATGCTTCCTGTCCTTGGAAATGTCTAAGGTGGTTGGCCAACTGTCTTACATCCTGCCTTGAACTTTTGAGGTCACTTCCAGCATCAAGTTTCTATGAAACAAATTTCAAAGATAATGCATTCTGCTGAGATCACCGTTATCACTTGTCACCCTTACCACTTACCGTGAACTGTGGTTGTGGAAATGAACAGTTTTGTGAACAGAACACCAAGCTCATGAAAACATCCAGTCAATGCTAGAGGTCCTTGGAATTCAAAGGAGCTCGCAAATGACACCCCTGTTTTCTACATCCAAGTTTTAAGCCAATTGAGATATAAGACAGAAAGAAAAACTATGGAACCCTAAGTTCTTTATTACTGATTAAGGCCCAAATGGCATCTGTGGACACCTTGAACTTCTTAACACAGAACCGCATGCTTTGACAAACTGATATACTATGTCATGGGTAATTTGGACCCCATAGGACTCCCCACATGAGAGCATAGCTGACTCCCATAGAACATAAAACTGGAAATAGAAAGTGGGCTTCCAGCTGGCATCTGGCTCCCAGGAGGGAGGAAGCAGGCAGCGTCTGTGGCTCACATGCTCATTCCCTTTATTAAAGCCTATTCAGAGCCATTACGCCACTTCCCTGGAGAAGAGGGGATACAGGGGTACAAAGGAGCTGGACGTTATCCAGGAGGCATCCTCCATGTGGAAGGAAAGTGAGTCTCCCCCTGGCGGGAACAGCCCTCAGCATTGCACTCTCCACCTGTTTGCTTACTCTCATCACTGGACTGTGAGACCCTTAAAGAAAAAACCCTCCCAGCACAGGGCCTGGCACACAGTAAGTGTTCAAGAAAGAGGGGAATGAGTGAACGCTCACCTTCTACACCAGTGTTTTCCTGAAGAAGCCCCTTTCCTCTCATCTCACCCTCCTTGTAGCACTCAAGACCATGTCTTTACCATGCTTTCCAAGCGCCCTCTTTTTCTGTTCCATGGTGGGTCAGACGAGGGCCACAGTGTTACCAGGTGATTCAGGAAATGTTTCCCCAGGCCGTGTTGTTCCTGCCACGCCCCAGCTGTGAGCAGGTGAAGGTACCTGTGAGTGCTGCGTGGCGAGGGGCCGATCCCACCTTGGTCCTGCTGCTGTCCCTCTTGTAGAGAGTACGAGTAACTGTAAGCATGTAGGGGGAAGGGAGAGGGAGTTTGGAGTGACATGATCTTCCAACAAGATCATTTGTACAGTCACCTGCCTTTGGACCGCCCTTCCCCAGAGAGAGGAGTGGTCTCCCTATTCCAGCTCCTGAGATCCAGAGCAAGATTGGTGCAGGCATAGAAATGCCAGTCTTGTCTTCAGATTCTGGATGAAAGAAGTGAGCAAGACCCCGATGGTCTGAGACTCAGGGTTCTTTAGGGCACTTCCAGTGTTGGAAGCCCTGGGTTCTAGTGGGGTTAATAAACTAGCAATTGTGCTAAACGTCAGGACGGAGCTAAAAGTCAACAATGTTTTTAGAAATATTTCAGCCTAACAAAGGGCCTGAGACCTGTAGTCACTCAGTTAGGATTTAATAAATGTATGAAGAAACATGAAAAGTTTTCATACTGGGACAAGCATTTGGATACTGAATGTGGGAAGATCCTTTTTCTGTTATTTTTGCCCACTCTCACTTCTGCAGGTTTCCAGGATAGAGGACTAAGAGAAATGATAAACCTAAAGTTCCAAATAAAAGAGAAAAATTAAGCAGGATTTAGGTTTTGGTGAATGATCGAGGTGCTGTTCACCCTTGAGATCTGTTGCTGGGCTAGGACTGGAGTATGTTGTGGTAATCCTTCCCAGCTGAGATTCTGCCTCTGTCAGAATCCTCTTTTGGGGAATCGATTTTGGTTCGGTCATTAACTTTCCTGTGCCAGCTCCTTTTCCCTAGCAGGCCTGTCCCCAGCCTGCTCCCCCCTGTACCTCAGCTCTGGCTGCCCAGAATTAAGAGGATCAAGGTCATCACTATCCATTATGCATTGATGGGGCAGACAGGCACTGCCCTACGCCCTTAACCTCCATCATCTCTTTTGTCCTCACAGCAGTGGAGAGTTATCATCAGGCGATGGTTCCCTGACCCCACCACACACTGTCGTACACCTGTCTCCCCACCTGTCTCTCCCCATATAGCCCTGGAATGGCACTCATCTTGTGGCGCTATGATAACTGGTCCATTTGTGCACCATTCTTCTGTGCAGCTCATTTGTTGAGTACCTGCTGTGGTGTTGCCTGTTGCCCCCGTTGAATTCGGAAGTCCACTGGGGCAAGAGACCATGCCTGTTCTTGCTTGCTGTGTATCCCCAGCATACAGCACTATGCCTGGCTCATAGTAGATCTTTAGGAAATGTTTTCTAAGAGTGGCCTCTAAGTCTAGTTCTTGAACAAGATTCAGTCCTTCTTACCCCAGACCCTGGAGAATAGGAGACTTATCTCTTAGCTCACAGCTTAGCCAATAAACACAGCTATGATTCTGGATGCTTAACTCTCAGTGATCCCCCTAAGTGGAGGAACTCAAGCTGCAGTTAACCCGACATGCCATTAATGCCCAAGTCATTCATTATGATCTGTGGGTGTTCATTCACTCTTTCAGTAGATGTTAAGCACCCTGTGAGTGTCTGGGTAAGGAGCTAGAACCACAGAGATGAATAAGACACACACACACAACGCGTGACCACAAGAAGATCAGCAGACTAGATAGAGAGGTGGAGAATCAAGGTCAGAATGGGTTAAGTACCATGGGTGCAGTTCATCAAGAGCACTGCCAGGGAGATTTTTAAGAGAAGGTAAAATTAGGGAAAGCTATCTAGAGAAGGTGGCGTTCGAGCTGGACCTTAAAAGGGCCATACAATTAGGAGCTGAGGAAGTAGGTGGGAAAATGTTCCCTATGAACAAAAGCATGGAGATGGGGACGTATGTTTTGGGGGAACATGAAGATCATTCACATAATTAATTTGTCAGCAATCAGCAGGGGTGAGACAAGGGTGACCCTCATTTCCACAGACATATCACTGTGATGTTTTTATTTCCTTCTCCCTACCGCTCCCTCTTCATGCCTAAGAAAAATAGCTCTGCTAGGTTATAACCTGAAAGGTCAGGGTAGGACAACCTTATGTGGAGTGATGCCCTGTTCTGGCAGTCACATGGTCTTTCAGTCCTCACCCCTAAATGCACACACAAGGACCTTCCATGCAAAGGCCTTTCTGCGTGTCGTCCATTTGCTGGGAAGGAGTCTACAGAAGCCACACGTGAGTTTCTGGAAGAGGTAGACGCTGCCAACAGGATTCCTTACTCCACTGGCAGTAGGAGGCCAGCGAGGCAGATTCGTCACTAGCATCATTTTATCTGTTGAGTCAACATCTATTTTTAGGTGTGGAACCCATAAAGGGCCTGGCATCTCTGCGTGGAAAGGGATAGAGTGAGGGGATATACTCATCCTTCATGCCGCTCTGTGGGATTCACTGCTAGACCCATTCTGAGAGGCAAGGTCTGCTTCACTGATGGAGATTTAGTTTCTAATGCCAAAGGTCCAATTTAATGCATACAATTCCTTTTACAAACATGCTTTCGTGTGTGCAGAGCACACATACACACAAGCATACCCACTCACTCCCTCACCCCTGTAGTCTTAGCAGGTCCTGTGAATTGTTTATACAAATTAAATAAAACTGAAAAACGCTAAGGCATATAGGTCCCTTCCTGTCCAACATTGTCAGATGTGCTCTGAAATGACTGTTTTCATCATCTATTCTGAGCCATAACCGCCGCAGAAATAGCTTTAGCAGGAAAATGCTTTTGTTAGACTAGCTGTAAATTATATTTCAAATGTCTGATGTTGTTTTCTTAAAAAAATAAATAAGTAAATGAAAGTCTAAAATTAATGACTGCTGGGGTTTGCTTTGCTTATGTGTACTGCTACAGATTTGGCTTCTTGCAGATGGAATTTCAGATCTGTTTACACTTCTGTGTTAGCTTTTTGGGGAGGAAAAAAAAAGCAGTTGAGAGATCTGGGAGGACAAATTTATAAAGTCAAACTTATTATAACCATCGGAGAGGCTCGCGTCTCTCTCCACTGGCCTCTCCTCCCTCCTTCCCATCGTGCCCTCATTTTTGTTTATTGTGGTTTTAGCTGCTCTGCTTCCAAGTTCGAAGGCAACTGGTTCTTGCAGATGCTATGACAAGGTCACATATCTAGTTTCGCAAGCAGATGTTCATTCAGCCCCATTTCACCAGCACTTTGTCATTCAGCGAGAGCAGGCCTTGTGGGAACTGATTGGAACAACACAAAGGATGGGACATTAAAAAAAAAATCTTGCAGAGAACCTGGTCATTTTTTATATGTTCAAGAAGGGACTGGGGGTTGGGAGTGGCAAGGAAAAACCTGCAGAGCAGAGCTTTATGGGGATTTTTTTTTTTTTTTGGTTTATTCAAAGATTATTATGTGTTGGATACAGTAAATCATCTATACACCCACATCCAGGAGGTAAATCTTCAGAACTCCATGCGTGGGTTGTTCTGCATTTAACAGCTGCCATACAGTAGCTATTTGTTCTGCACTTAGAGACCCTTATCTGTGCATTTGTTTTAAGTTATCATCCACTCTCCTTTTGTTCCTCTATTGCTGTTCTCCTGGTTCTCGTTACTAGTACAAGCACAGCTAAAAATCTGAACTACAGAGTTGGTTATTTGAACTGACACTGTGAGTTAGAATGATAGACGCGGGGCTGTCGTCTCGGTTGTGGACTCAGTCTCTACTTGAAGGATGTTGCCTGTAATGCATTTAGCAGCTCTTGCCTTCTCCTAGGTCTCATATGCCCGCCCGAGCTCTGCCTCAATCAGGGATGCTAACCTGTACGTTAGCGGCCTTCCCAAAACCATGACCCAGAAGGAACTGGAACAGCTTTTCTCACAATATGGCCGTATCATCACCTCACGAATCCTGGTTGATCAAGTCACAGGTGAAGTATTTCTAAGCTATTTCCTTCCTTTGGGTCAGTGTCACCAGCCGGTGCCCTGTGACCCACCGGAGCAGAGGGGTAATGCTCACTTAGGGAAACGGATATGGGTCACAAGTAGACAGCTTTTTGACTTAAAAGAAAGACTTTTTATCAATCAACTGCTGAAATTTAAAATGGGCCATCCTGGGAAGTAGAAGGACTCCATCATGGGAATGGTTCCAGCAGCAGCTAAACTACTTGGCAGAGTTGTAACGAGGATTCAGCCATCAGGCTGGGAGTGGGGCTGAATGACCTTCAAACTCTTTCCACCCTCAACCAAAAAACATTACTTTTGCATGTGAAAAGAACCTCTGTGCATAGCTCTGGCTGCTCTGATAGCACTGGAGAGTTAAAGGGAAACTGAAACTGGCTCATTTCACAGGTAAGAGAACAGAGGTCCAAAGTAGGACACCTGTCCAGTTAGTAGCAGTGCAGGGATAACCCAGGATTGGATCCTGTGGTTCTTGGGCTATCATAAAGAAAAGCAGCTGCCATCACCTCTCAGTAAGAAAGGCACCCAGGTTGCATTTTTGATGACAGAAGGTTTTCACCTACTCTAATTAAAAACACCCCCCTGAGAGTCATTTAAAAGTGAGAGTGTTAGTCACTCAGTCATGTCTGACTTTTTGTTACCTCATGGACTGTAGCCCACTAGGCTCCTCTGTCCATGGAATTCTCCAGACTAAATACTGGAGTGAGTTGCCATTCCCTTCTCCAAGGGATCTTTCCGACCCAGGGATCCAACCCAGGTCTCCTGCATTGCATGCAGATTCTTTACCATCTGAACCACCAAGAGAATCATTTAGCGTGTGTTTATCATCTGATTATTGCAACAAACCTCACCGAAGGCAGCTCTGCCCCAGATGCTATGCAGAGGGACACCAGAGATCAGGGACAAAGGTGTCACAGCCCCATCCTTACAAGACCACAGTGTGATGAGTACCAGCTAGAGCTGCCCAGCGCCCCAGGAGAGCTCAGGAGAAGGTGTGCTGTGCCTGGTAGGCACTGATGGAAGGGAAGTCTCCATCAAGAGGATGGTGTTTGAATGGAGTTTTAGAGAAGGACTTGAGGCTGTCCAGTGAGAAAGAGAGAGAGAACATTCTAGGTGGATAGGATATATCCCATAGAATAGGTGATAGGACATACCCAAAGGCATGGAGTTGAGGAGGAACACAGCATATTCAAGAACTATCTGGCAGTTAGCTTGGCTTACATGAGGTTCAACAGGGAGTTGGGACCAGATCATCAGGAGCATTAAATGCCATGCCAAGAAGTCTGGAATTCCTCTGTATGCCACCTGGAGCCATGGAAGGGGTTTTTATGGGTTTTGTTCATTTGTTTTTCTGCCATTGGAGTAGGGAACAAAAAACAGAAAAGGTACAGAGAGGTATAAAAGGTGTTTTAAAGGGTATCATATGGTCAGAGTTTGCTTTCAAGTGGATTACTTAGTTGCCAGGTATGGAGGGCACATTGAGGGTCTAGAAACTGGACAGCGGATGATCAGTTACAGCAACTAAAGGAAGGCTTGAGGGCTGAGCAGGATGGTGGAGGAAGGCAGGAAGGGACAGACGTGAAATATGCCTGTATTCTGTAGGCAGGAATTGCCAGCCCAGAGCCATGATGGCAAAAAAGGCAGGCAGATGCATTTTGATGGGTGAGAGAGATTCAGGAAGCCAGGCTCAGCCCTGGCCCCACAAGTGGACTGACTCCCCTAGAAACATCAATGGGACTCAGCCCATAACTTCCTGGGGATCTTTACCAGTTTGGTTTGTTCGCTGCTTACAAAGGCTCTTTCTCTTTCCCCAGGAGTGTCCAGAGGGGTGGGATTCATCCGATTTGATAAGAGGATTGAGGCAGAAGAAGCAATCAAAGGCCTGAATGGCCAGAAGCCCAGCGGTGCTACGGAACCGATTACTGTGAAGTTCGCCAACAACCCCAGCCAGAAGTCCAGCCAGGCCCTGCTCTCCCAGCTATACCAGTCCCCCAACCGGCGCTACCCTGGCCCACTTCACCACCAGGCTCAGAGGTTCAGGTAGGTGCACCCACAGGCTCAAGAGCCCTACTACACGAGTACAGAGCTGGGCAAGAGCCAGGGAAGCCCTTGGCCCTGAAGGATGTGGCTGAGTGAGGACATCTGCCCCCTGGAATCACAGTGGGACACTCCCCCTGAGCCTCAGTTTCCACTGCTGTAAAATGTGATGACTGGGCCTGGAGGCGCTTCTAAGCCCCCTTTCAAACTAGCACATGACTGTGGTTAAACTTCAGATTCTTTGATTGAAACAAATTTCTACATTTAACCAGATAAGAAGGTTCAGTTTCAACAAGAGCTCATCACAGATAAGGGACTACATTCAGCAGTTTAGACTTAAGGCTAAGGCAGTGAGTGACTTTTAATGAAGTCAAAGAAAAGAGTAGCCCAGGAGGCATGTCCTTGCCAAAGGGAGTGGTCTGGTCTGCTCTCCTCTTTCTCTTGCCGGTTCTTCTATTGGGTTGGGTAGGGAGATCCGCTCTTCTGTGTTAACTTCACTCTGACATCAAGTCAGCAGACTTTGGGAAGGCAAGGAGGCAGACTTTGTCCAAACCTTATTAGCATTTCCCTGAGGTACCCAACCCCTAGGAAGCTCCAGGTGCAGTGAGACGGTCTCCTTCTCCTGAGACATTTCTGAAAGGCAGATATCTCTCCATGAAGGCAGTCTGACATTGACCAGTCTCTACTGTGCAAGAGATAAGAATATTCTTAACCTACCCACAATAATTCTAAATAATTATTTTAGTTGACCTATGCCCTGACTTCCCTTTAATGAAAGGGTCTTTCTCTTTTTCACACATCACATGGATAGTAGGCCCTTCCATCTGGCCACAAAGAGGAGAAAAATCAGCCTCTGAGTGTCCTCCCATGCCCCCTGAATATGAAACGGGTAATGATTTCATGAAGAGTCCAAGTCATTTAATTTTTATTTTGTGTGAGAGCACATGCAGTATTTATGTAAAAAGCCTTTCCAGCAGGCTTCTAATGGTGGAAACTATGGTTACTACTGCCCCATGATGTGAAAAGCTTGTCCCTGAGTAAGATACTGAACATGAAGGAGATTGTAACAAAATGGCAATTTGCTGGGAGGTGCTTTCAGGTTGTAAATAGTAAGCTGGTTTAAAAAAAAAAAAAAGTCTGAACTCTCCCTCCTGTCCAAAAATGTGTATGGTAAGAAGATTTAGTTAAAGTAGTCAGGCTACTAAGAAAGATCCATTCTGATAGGCATGATGTGTGTGCATGTATTGTTAATCCATAACAGAGACCTTTATTCACAAATTTCATTAAAATAAAAGGTGAACAACATAAGAAGCCATCAGTCCCTTTTTAAAAAATTTCACACACAACATAAATAATATCCACACATGTTCTAAGAGATGGGGGGGAGTGAGATTAATTTAGACCTTGAAATAAAGGAAGGTTCATTTAGACACTTGCTTTAAACTCCAGCATTGACCTCAACATGAATTACTTTAGGTAGGAAAAGGGGAAACTACCAGTGGATAGGCTCCTGAGCACTGGGGAAAGTTTTTGAGCTTTTCTTCTTTGAAAATGGAGCATTCTTATTAATAGTTCCATTGAGCGATCTTGCCATCTGTGAGGCATTAACCCAGAGACCCTCCTTCTCTTTGCAGGCTGGACAATTTGCTTAATATGGCCTATGGCGTAAAGAGGTAATTAAAACTCCACAGATTGCCAGATGTCCGTGTTGGCACAGACTGGGGCTAGAATTTTTTTTTTTTTTAATTCACTAACTTTACTTTTTTTTTTTTTTAATTCTTCCTTTTTCTTCCACCAGCATGTCACACTCTTTTTTACTCTCAGACCTCAGTTGGTTTTGTTTCTTTTAGGGCACTCAGTGTGTTTGTGTGTTTCACTTTTTCTTTTATTTGCAGGTGGGTTTCTCCTACGGTTCAGGTGCCACAGCTACCAAGCCCTTGATAATCTGGTCCTCGAACAGCTCCCCGAAGAGGGAAAGCTGTGACTCTTTGCCAGCTGATTTTGTAAACTTGCAAGGCAACTGTTTTGCATTAGCGATGCCAAGATTCAGTTAAGAGGGCAGATTCCAGCAAATCAAAATTAGAACATTTTGCTTGTCATGGTTGACAATCTTATGATTACCAGTGGAAAAATTAGATTCTGGACTACCAGCCCTGGCCAAAGGATGAATAAATGCGTGGGTGACCTTATGACTCCTGCCCCCACCTCAGTGTTCATTTCAGGGCACAGCCTGAGAATAAAGTGTATCTGTGTGCACCTCAACCAGAGGTTTCTTTTGTTACAGGTTTTAGCAGTAATTATCAGTCCTCCCTTGGTTATATGTGTATGTGCATTTTAAACTTGCTGTTTCTTTTATTTAAAACCTTTTTGTGGGATTGAGGGTCCAAACAGAGTCAAAGTTTGGGGGACTTTCTAAATGTAGTCACAGGGGTGCTCCAGACCTAGTCTGAAAATCGAATCTGCAAATTGGGTGCTGTATGTCACTGTGTCCATGAGACTTCCATGTGTACTTTTGAAAAGCCCTATTGAGCTGCCAGGGACATAGCATCTTTCTCATCCTGCTCTGCAGAGCTGCACACTTTAATTCCGCTTCCTACTGTCAAGGGAAAAAAGTGTGGTCATGAGGAGTCTGAATCATACTCCCATATGAGGCAAGTCTTTTACCACTTGGCTGTGCAGGATAAGTATTGGGTTGCCCAAAAACTTTGCTTGAGTTTTTCTATAACATCTTATGGAAAAGCCCACACATACTTTTTGGCCAGCCCAGTTCCTGCTCTGGAAACTGGCACAGAGTAGAGGAAGTAACTTGACTGCAGACTTCACTCTCGAATTGCAATCCCAGCCCCTATGAGGTTAACTGTGAATTACCTCCATGTATCTGGCACATGGCTTGCCTGTTCCCACACATTTTACATTTTTCCCAGCTCTGTCCCATACCTTTGCTCCTCTCGGACTTAGTGAGATACTCTGAAGAGAGTGATGCTTATATACAGATGAGGTCAGGGAAGACAGCACACGTGCTGCCATCTTTTCCAGTTCCCTACCCATAGTTAAACATCACGAGTCCATAAGAGCATTCTCTTTTCCTAAGCCCAGATTTGGATCCAGAGTCCTTCCTACCAAAGTGCTCAGGTAGCATTACCACCTGCAGTTGAGGGTCTACTTGAAACCTCTTTGCTAGCCCCTGACTTTGGCTTTATAATATTTAGCTGCTCTCTACCTATAAACAGAAAGAGGTCCGTTGACTTAGTTGGAGGAGAGAAAGTTGAGAAGACAATCTTCAGAAATAATGCAAATAACAATTACATATGGATTTGCCCTTCTAAGAATTCACACCATGATGATTTGGGTTTTGTCCTGTTAATTTGTTTTTAAGTAAGAGGGAAGATTGACTTAGTGAATAATACTGAAAATAATATCTGTTGAGTTTTTATGTTTAGCATATTTTCAGGAGCCATGTGATTATTTAAATTCTAGTTAGATACAGAGTATTCTTTCATAGGGCTTTCAAATCCTATGCGTATATGGATATATGCTTATTTTTAAAACAGTCCTAAATGACACTTAATCCATTCTCTTCCCTGGTTTTTGCTTCCTCTCTTTCTGTCCCTCTCTTCAGGAAAAAAAAAAAAAAACTAACCAAATGAAAAGCAAATACTAGTCAGTGTATAGAATCAAAATACCTGTATAAGTTTGATATAAGTAAAATGTTAACAAATATTTTTTCTGCTGTAGGCACTGGTAACCTAATTGTTTCATCTGATGCATCCATCATGAATCACATACATATTTTATCAGACAGTGAATAGTATCTGAAGGATTGTTTTTCTTTCCAAGATTATGTGAAAACTGAGAAGATTTCGAAGCCTAATACAAAAGTAGTCATAATAGGACATATAACAGTTTCCTGCTTTTCTAATGTACAGCGATTCAAGATATGTAAATGCACAAACCACTTGAAATCTCACTCCTGTGACGCTTAGAAATGAATTCCAGATAATATAGCATCAAGGAGTGATCACCTTTATTATTATTGCTCAGGGCTTTTTTTTTGGAACTCTCTTGAATAAATGCTAAATGAAACATAAGCCGCCCTTTGGAGTAATAACAAGTCCTGTCTATTCATTCTCATGTATCTCCATCCTCAATAATGTCAAGAGATCTTTAACGATTGTTAAGTCAAGGGACTGCAAAGATGGTGGACTTGAGCACTTCTAGGGCCTTAACTTCCTTAAAAAAAAAAAGTTTCCCAAGCATTGACCTCTACCAGTGTTATTCACCTATTCAACCAATAAACAGTTATTGAGTGTTTTCTATGTGTCATGTCTGTGAGATTCCTGTATGGCCTCCACTGAATAAATAGAGTGAAAGGATGGATGAAGTAGGGCCCCTTCTATGAAGAGTTCACTGTCTACTGTGGGGAGGGAGGGAGAGTGTCAGGGTGGGATACCCCATGAACATATACTGTGATAGTGTGACAGAGCCTTGCTCTGAGAGTTCTTCCTGGTTTTTAGGAGTTGAGCTAGGATTTTCTCTTGGCATTTACATGCCTTAGCCAGTCTAGCTGTTCCCATCAGAAGAAATGCTGCAGACATTAGTTTTTGCATTTTGGTTTTTAAACCCTGAAGACTCTCCTGCAAACACTCACTCAGCCCTCTGCCCCGTGTCTGTGTCTGTGCATCTGTGTGTTATCCACGGTCAGACTGATGTCTGGACCAGTCCCCCCTTCTGCTTGTCCCCCCAGGTTCTCTCCAATCACCATTGATGGGATGACAAGCCTTGTGGGAATGAACATCCCTGGTCACACAGGAACGGGCTGGTGCATCTTTGTCTACAACCTGTCCCCTGATTCTGACGAGAGTGTCCTCTGGCAGCTCTTTGGCCCCTTTGGCGCAGTGAACAACGTCAAGGTCATCCGCGACTTCAACACCAACAAGTGCAAGGGATTCGGCTTCGTCACCATGACCAACTACGATGAGGCAGCTATGGCCATCGCCAGCCTCAACGGGTACCGCCTGGGGGACCGAGTGCTGCAAGTTTCCTTCAAAACCAACAAAGCTCACAAGTCCTGAATTTCCCATCCCTACCTATCAAACTATATATATAAATATATACGAACAAAACACACGCGTGCACACACACACACACACACAAAAGAGAGAGAGACAAACTTTTCGAGGCTTATATTCAACCATGGACTTTATAAGCCAGTGTTGCCTAAGTATTAAAACATTGGATTATCCTGAGGTGTACCAGGAAAGGATTTTATAATGCTTAGAAAAAAAGAAAAAAAAACACAAAAAAAATACCTTTGATGCATTGAATGTTCTTTCATAGCTGTCGTTGTTGACTATATATACATAGATAGCGACGTGCAGGGATTTTTACCCAGCCAGCTAACTTTACTACCTTCCTTGAAGGTGGATCTTTTTAAGATGACCATTCGCTCATTTGAAGAAGAAAAACAAAAAACAAAAAAAAATAATAAAAATAAAACAATTTTTACAAAGCAATGGGATTCAAAGAGAGAAAATAAAAGATTTTTTTTTTTTGTCAAAATGTTGATCCAATCAGATTGGTGAAAAAAAAAAAAAAACAAAACAAAACCCCCACACAAATTAAAGAGGAATAATAAAAATTGCAAAAATTAAAAAACTTTTGCAAATTTTTTTATTTTTCCTTTTTTCTTTTATATCATGTGAACTAAAAACAGTCTTCTGTTAGGGGATGGGGGCGAGGGGGATACCTGATGACATTAACAATTTAATAACATTAACATTGTTGCCAAAGAGGTGGTCTCTTTGCTGAAAATGGGTTTCAAGAAAAATCTATTTTTATAAAATATAAAGAATTTTTACAAGAGAATCTGGATTTGAGAAAAAAATATTTTGACTGGCTAATTTAGGGGAAATTGACAACTTTGTCGCGTTCATACTGCACTGGTAACTTTTTAGAGATCAAGATGTGTGTTTTAAACTGGATTCGTAGACTGTTTTTTGAAGGATGGGCTATAAACAGATGATCTTCATATCTTTTCATAGCATGTAATAATAATATAAAAAATTATTAATTACTAGGGGAAAGGAGTGTTCGTTCTACCCAGGGTACCACAGTTCCCCACAGTCAAAACCCAAAAGCAAGGAGATGAGTTGAAAGACAGTTTTTCTTTAAGTCATCAGTATGGGATGTCAGCAGAATAAAAATTAAAAAGATTAATTTTCCTTTCAATCTAAAACTTCCTTAGTTTGAGCAGTAGGTGCTACGAAATTATTTACATATCTTAGTATCATAGTTAAATGTAATGTGTTTAGGAGAGGAAAACAAAAGATACATTTGCTTTAAATTCATTAAGGAATTTTCAAATTCACTTTGTAGCCCATGCTGATAGAATTGGGCTGTGTTGGTACATTTGAAACACTGTTTATGTTGCTTGAAACACTTATTTATTTAATCGCAGATGTGATGATGCCTATGGCCGAGATCAAATATAGCTAGATTGGCTAGACTACGTATTTGTTTACTTAAACTATGGGAAGAAGCATATTATTGTGTCATTCTGTTGTGTGTGTATGTGTATATACAATATAAATATATATATATAAAGTTATTTTTTCTTTGGGTTAATTTATTATAAGTTGTAACACTTGGCTAGTTTTGTTTGTATATGTCTTAAAATGTTTTCTTATGATATTTAAGTGACAGTTAAAGAGGTATCAAGGTAACTTGTGTAGAACTATTGTTTGATATATTGTCATGTTTGTTGTGAATATTTTTTTCTTACTGCACAGTAGAAAAATAAAAACAACTGGGTCTTTCCTTTAATGTAATTCAGATTGGGGAAAACAAAACAGAGCTAAGGGAACAAAATGACTGAGGGAGCATTCTCCCACGTCCAGTGCACTGATCATTTTAGTATGTTTGTGCTTTGTACGGTTATATATTTAAAACAAAAACGAAACAAAAAAATACAAGGGTTCATGCTCTTCCCTGGGTAATAGAAACAGTTACTCGCTATGCATAATCTAGTTGATAGTTAAATTTGCTATTGCTTTTCTTGTCTTGTTATATACAATCTTTTCAATACCAGTTTAGTCTTAATGGTAATAAAACGTTATGGTTATTTATAACTTGTGCTTATTTTGTGCGTTTTTTCCCATGCTGAACCCACTAAGTGCATGTAGACAGAGCTGTTGTTTTCACACTGAAGAGGCAAACTTTGTGGTAGTAGTCGTAGTGGTAGGCAGATAACAAAAACCAGGGCTGCACCATAGACTCCTCCTTGAAATTTTTTTTCTATTTTTTTTCCTCATTTCGGTTTTGAGAAAAAAAAAAAAATCAGATTTCAGTTCAGAGAACACTCGTTCAACATTCAGAGAAACCTTTTTATATCACCTGCTATGAATGAACGCAGTTTGCTAGCAAAGTTTTGATGCATTTGCTAAGCATTAGTGGGAAAGGCATGCCAACATCTCTTCTCTATAACGTGTTCACTCTTGGGGGAAAAAAAAGGAAAAAAAATCTTAGGACCAGGCAGTTGTATACTTTAGTTATAATGAATGACTTCATGTTAATCTTGCTAGTTTAGATGATTTCTGAGGGAAAGTATTGTAAATGTTTTTTTTTTCCTTAATCTTGTTGTGTTTGAATTATTTGTACTTTATTGTCCAGACAATAAATGAAAGTGTGTAGAATGGATTTGAGCTTCCCAGATTTTTAAATGTGTTTATTCACATGTTTTTTTTTCTTTTTGGTAGCATCTTCAGATTTCCCCAATATTTTTACTGTTAAACGAAAAAGAGTAAAATTCTGTTTTGCAACTTAGCCAAGTCTCTCGAAGTCAATTCAGTATTCAAAAGTCATTGCCCTAGTTCCACACTACTATAAGGTGTGGTCTTTAACCCGCAGTATAGGCGTCATCTGGGAGCTTGTTAAAATGCAGAATCTCAGGCTGTATGCAAATCTATATTTAACCAGATTCCCAAGTGAATCACTGGTAAAGTGTCAGAAGCACTGTCCTGGTTGATAACAAGCCATTTGGCATTGTGTTTGGCTTTATGATCCATTAGCGTCTGTTATTCATTTATAAGCGTACTTGTGACTTGTGCAGAAGAAAGGGAGTCACTATTTGCAGACCATCTATTATGTCTATGTGGTGCCGTCTGTGTTCCCTCCCTTGGTCCCACAGCGATCTGGGAGAGGGAGATAGCACTATCCTCATTTCACAGATGGCAAGACTGAGGTCAGTGAGAGAGATTAAGTAACTTGAAATGCCTAGCAAATTTCCAGTTGGGATTTATATTTATATATATATATATAATAATATAATTTATTTGGCTGTACCAGGTCTTAGTTGCGACATGTGGGATCTAGTTCCCTGATCAGGGATCTAACCTGGAACCCCTACATTGGGAGCACAGAGTTGTAGCCACTGGACCACCAGCAAAGTTCCCCAGTTGGAACTTGAATCCAAGTCTGATAGACCTGCACCACACTTCAGTTTTGAGATGGCAGAGCTTGAGCAATAGTAAGGAAACAGACCGTCTCTACTGTAAGTGACAAGAAAGATCACTTCTTTATTTAAATTCATTTTTGCTTGCTGCTGCTGCTAAGTCGCTTTAGTTGTGTCTGACTATGTGAGACCCCATAGAGGGTAGTCCCCCAGGCTCCCCGGTCCCTGGGATTCTCCAGGCAAGAACACTGGAGTGCCATTTCCTTCTCCAATGGATGAAAGTGAAAAGTGAAAGTGAAGTTGCTCAGTCGTGTCCAACTCTCAGCAACCCCATGGACTGCAGCCCACCAGGGTCCTCCATCCATGGGATTTTCCAGGCAAGAGTACTGGAGTGGGATGCCATTGCCTTCTCCGAATTTTTGCTTAGAAGTGGCAAATATCTGACTTTCTTACCTTTGAGTAGAAACCCTAAACAAAGACTTTTTCATACTGTGTATAAAGTACATGATTTAAGCTCAGCCTAGGGGGAAAAGACTACCTAAAATATCATGAAGTCATATTAAAATATGATCTGAACTTTACAGATGAGCATTTTAGTGATTTCCTGATATGATCATTCACTGATGATCTACTATCTTTCTTTTGCATCTTCTCACTAATTGAAAATTCATATTACTCCATAAAACATCACATCACCATCCACAAGCTGACACAGGAAGAAGAAATGCCCCCACTGATCCAAAGCAAGGAGTAGTCAAGATTCACCTCCATTTCTCATTACCTCCTTTTTTATTATTATATTAAATTACTTCAGTGGTTAGCATAATTAAATTCAGGGCAAAGAATGGGATTTAATTAACCACACTAAATATTAAAACTCCAAGTCAGCCTGAACTTCACATACTTAAAGTTTCTTCCTTTAGTTTTATCTTAAAGGCAAGACCCTATGTTCCTTTTCTGAAGAAAAACAGGCATTCAAACTAATCACTGCCCCCCAGGAATAACAGAGCTTCACAAATGTGTGTCTAGGGTCCAAAAATGTTGCTGCCAAGCCTATGATAGTTATCACCAAGCATCACCACCCTTGCTCCTTAAAGATGTCATTTTAGTGCACTTTAAACAAATGGATAGATTATTTTGGAATACTGGAAGTTGATGGAATCTTACCAGTTCAAACAGTTCATTCCCCGACCTCCAAAAGTTTCACAAGTAGCTGTAGGTGTTTAAATAGATCTTTAAAATATCCGTAGAAGGGTATTCTACATACACTCTCTCAGCAATGCTTCCCACCATCAGCACAACGTTGTCTGCCTAACATCTAATAAAAAATCCATCTCACTGCAAGTGTAAGCCTGTTACCTCAAATCTCCAGGCAAACATTGTATAGTTTCTCTAGGTGTTTGTTGGAAAGGTTTAACAAATCACAAGAATGCAGAGATTATTAAATTTCTTTCAGGTCCTAGGTACATTATGTTTTGCTTGGATGAAAAATTGCATTCCAGAGAAGACTGAAGGCATTTACTTAGTATTACTTCTGTCAACGTGATAGGAAGAGAAGGCAAAAAAACACAAAATTGTGTCCATAACCAGCCCGCATCATCACCACCATCATCAAAACTACTTACATCTGCTACCAAAGATCAAACACAACCAAATGATAGTTGCAGCCAGCAGTTTTCATCAGCTAGGGTCCTGTTTAAATTTCTTTCATCAAAATCAATCATTACTTGTTCATTTGTAAATAAAACATTTGAATCCCAAAGAATAATATTTGAAAGCATATTTGATACTCATAAAGCCTCTTGGGGCCCCTGCTTAGTCAGTATTTGGGTCTGGCTACTTTATCCTTGTCAGAGTTCAACACTTAATCACCTTTTACCATAGATGATTCAGGAAACTCCCAGTTCTTGAAATTGTTTTGTCCTGACTTTCTGTAGGCACTAGGCATTTGTTCCCTAACAGACATATGCATGCAAACACAAGAGGCAAACATTTGTACAGTTGAATAGGAAATGGGGTTTTCTACTTTCATCTGCAAATTCAAAAATCAGATCTGATAAGACAGCATTAACAGCCAGAGCATGATTTCTAAATGGAAGAGCTATTGAGGCCATCCTTCCTGGATCCATTCCACAGCCTTAACAAGCTCTCACGGAACACAGCTATATAATATCCTTACACCCTTCACTGCCTTTGTTCTACCTGTAAAAGAGAATAATAAAAGGAAATTACATTTTATTTCCATGAGCTAAAATCAAATTTTAATATTGTCCAAAAACGACTCGAACTGTTCCTTTATCTTATTAGCTTTTTGGCATATTAGGTAATAAGATAATTTCTCATGGTACAGTATTTATGTTAGAATCATATTTCTCTCTGTGCAGATCACTTACAGAAGTGTCTGTTAACAGGAGAGAATGATGCATAATCGGCACTTAAGATTAAAATAGACCTGAGAACATAAATGTGTTCCTTCAATTAAAGGAATAGCATTTCTCCAGTCTCATCATTTTGGGATTCCGCGGCAGAATAAAAACTGGCTCAAAATCACCCAACCCCGGGTTAATTACCAGAAGTTCTCCCTATGCAAGCCCAGTTTGATCTACTAGTAGTTCAAATGCAAAATGGACTCAACGCCACTCCAAGATGCCATGTAATTATTTTAAATGGTTTCCAGCAAAGTCCTCGAGGTTCAAGAAATGGTTTCTAGAAAGAGCACTAGCATTTATTATCTTTCCAATATGCCAGGCAGTGTACATTCAGCATTTGGTCCTTCTACCAACTCAGCGAGGAATGATATCCCCCTTTCACACTGAGCCAAATGAAATTCAGAGAGAGTTGGCATCCTGTCCAAGGGAGTAGGTGGTGAAGACAGAATTCAAACCCAGACCTATGTGACCCCAAATCTCCCAGTTATACCACCCTGGCTATAAGCCAATTCTGTCATAATTAGAGTTTCATTTCAATTAAAAGTGGAGATGAGTCCTGTTACATAACAAACAAGGGAAATAGCATTAATGCTCTGTGCCTGGGGCTAACTTTCTCCTCAAATCTTTAATGGAAAAATGGGTCCAATAACTTCGGTTTACTAGCAAATTGAAAAACAAAACCTAAAAGTAACAGTTTTTAAACTGCTGTTTTCCCAGCAGTGCTAAAAAAATCGAGTAAGATTATTTGTTGACAGACACCAAAAGTCATTGAGGTAGAAAGGAGTCAAGGATAGGATTATAAAGTAAGAACGTTTACAAGCCGCCTTAGCTGCCCTTGAACTTGGTCCTGTTAGACTCCCTATGAATTAAAGAAATTGTGTGAACAAACCAGCATTACTTTGGTGGGCACTCCTTTCTCTACCTGTGCTGCCACCAGATTCTCAGAACAATCCTGGGAAGCACATTACTTAATTCCCATTTTATATCTGACAAAACAGGCCCAGAGATGTCAGGCCCAAGATTGTACAGCATGAAGTAGAATTGGAATTTACACCCATGCCATCTGGCTCCAGTCCAATGTCTTTCCACTAAACCACCTCCAATTACCTTTCAATGTGACACCACTATCAGTGAGGAAACGAACCTAAAAGCCTTGTCCACACTAGAATCCTTACCCTGACCACCTGCCACGTGCCAGGCACTGAGCTAGAGGCACACGTTGAGTAAACATACTCAATTTTCTTTCTTCCACTTATTTTGGGTGACACTGCAGTAGGTTATGACAGAAAGTAAAAGTGAATGTGAAGTCGCTCAGTCGTGTCCGACTCTTTGCGACCCTGTGGACTGTAGCCTATCAGGCTCCTCCGTCCGTGGGATTCTCCAGGCAAGAATACTGGAGTGGGTTGCCATTTCCTTCTCCAGGGGATCTTCCCGACCCAGGGGTGGAACCAGGGTCTCCTGCATTGCAGGCAGATGCTTTATCTTCTGAGCCACCAGGAAACAAACCAAAAAGAAAGGGGGATACAAGTTTGGAATCCTGTTACAAAGATAAGATATATGAAACAATTATTTAGCTATGCCAGATCGTTTCTATGCTGGGAGGGGAATTAGAGGAAATTTTTTAAATCCGTGAAGAGTGAAAGGAGTATTCCAGGGCCCAGACTGGAAAGAGAATATGGCCTGAAGGGAAGAGGACAGCTCTGGTGAAAGAAAGTTCTGGGTTTCAGTTCCCTGGTAAACTGTTTAATGTCTCTGAGACTCCTGATCAGAGAAGGAAGGATATAAAATGTATCGAACTTCCCTTGTGGTCCAGTGGTTAAGAATTCAGTTACCAATGAAGGGGACATGGACTCTGTCCCTGGTTCTGGGAAGATCCCACATGCTGGAGAGCGGCTAAGCCCATGCGCCACAGCTGCTGAAGCCCGAGAACCCTAGAGTCCATGCTCTGCAACAAGAGAAGCCACCGCAATGAGAAGTATACACACTGCAACTAGAGAGTAGTCCCAGCTTGCCGAAACTAGAGAAAGCTCATGCATAGCAACAGAGACCCAGCACAGCCAAACACAATAAATGATTTTTTAAAAAAACAGATAAAATACATCAAGTCTCTGACACTCAGTGAAGAATAGTGGAAGTGAAACTGTAGCCAGAAAGATTCCCAGAGGAAAACAGCTCAGATGGGGCCAGCTGACTGTGGGGCAGGAGGGCAGTGGGGATCAGTGGCGGATGCCTCTGAATATAAAGAACAGAAAAACCCTCAAGTAAAGGAGGGACAAGACAGTAGGGATGCATGTGGGAACAGGTGCTTGGAAATCTTCCTGGGTCTCATGGTGCTTGAGTTGCTTTCAAAACATTGGGTTGGCCAGTTGGGTTCTAATTGGGTTCCCCATCATACAGAAAACCCAGAACAAACATTTTGGCCAACCCAATACAATAATAACTGCAACCACACACCAGAAGAGGCTCTAATTCCTCCTCAGCAACCAGAGAATGAATTGGCCCATCCTCTGGAGCCTCGCCACTATGGTGACTCCACCATTTTCCTTCCTTATTCCCTGCAACTCTTCAATGATGCACTTTATCGAAGGTCCACTTCTCCCTGCATAAACAGCTCAAATTCCAGAGAGAGGGACCAGGTTGACCCTGGTTGGCTGGCATTTACAGACTGCTGCTATTATTAATTTTCTTTCCCACAGAGCAACCTAGTCCAAACAGCTGAAGCCAGGGCTGGAGTCATGTGCTGCACAAGATGGCCTGCTGGTAAAGAATGGCTTGGGTGGGGCAGGCATCTTGAAGAGCCTGGGCAATACAGTGAGGAGTGTCTGGGCATGGCAGAGCTAAAGCAGGCCTTCCTGAGGTTGGTGAACAGATGGAGGCAGGTGCCGAGGAGCTTAGGTAGGCAGTGGTGGGCAGATAGCAACAGAATAAGAGAAAGAGAGTTGAACACTCAGGCTGAAGCAGGGGTTTTCTTTAGAAACACCGGGTGCCAGAAAGTTTTAGAGGAGAGAAATGAGGCATTTTCATTCATAAGCAAATACCTGTTAAAAGACTGATATCACCAAGTCCAGCTCCTCTGGGCTGTAGGCACAAGAGTCGTAAGATCTGTCTCACTCAAGGTGATCTGATCAGACTATTTATAAAAGGTAGCCCTCCCCAACTTTTCACACAATTGGCCTTGGCCTTGCCTTCCTTGGTGGGGCAGTAGTGGTAAAGAACTCCCCTCCCGATTCAGGAGACATAAGAGACATGGGTTCAGTCCTTGGGTCGGGAAGATCCCCTGGAAGAGGGCATGGCAACCCACTCCAGTATCCTTGCCTGGAAAATCCCATGGACAGAGGAGACTGGCAGGCTATGGTCCACAGGGTCACAGAGAGTTGGACACAATTGCGATTTCGCAAGCAGCATGCATGCACTGCCTTCCCTGGTAGCTATGAGAAGTCCTTGGAAGTCAGTTCAGCCTCCTTATTTGGTCCTCCCTGACGCCCAGCATTAGTGAGAGCAGGGTTGGGGTTTGTGGTGGCCCCATCTGCCCACCCCTTAGTATACCCTCATCAAACTAGGCCCTCCAGGAGCAAGATGCTGCCACTGGATCAATTTCATCTCTGGGCTTTCATGACTGGGGAATAGAGGAGGGGAAGACCAATCAGTGGGTCCAATGACATCAGGAGACTGTTTTTCCTGGCTCCAGAGGATAGAGGTTGAAGAATAAAGTAGAAAAATGGAAAGAACACTTTCCTATGAGAGCTGGGTTCAATTACCAGCTCTGCCACCAAACTTCCGGTGAGATTTTGAACAAATTATAGTTGACCCTTGAACAACTCAGACTTTAGGGGTGCCATTGGCCCTTTGGCAATTGAAAATCTGAATATACATTATAGTTGGCCCTCTGCATCCCTGGATTCAACCAACCATGAACTGTATAGTACTGCTGTGGTGTTTACTATTGAAAAAAATTTGTGTATAAGTGGACCCATGCAGCTCAAACCCATATTGTTCAAGTGTTGACTATATATTCCAGACCTACTTTTTCTCTTGTATTCCACATCCCAATTAATGGGGGACACCCAGGAGTATTTCTAAACTTCAACCCCCTTCCCCTAATTATGCAATCATTTGCCAAACTCAGTCATTTTTTACCTGCTGAAAATTTCTCAGAGTCCTCCCTTTCTCCCCTCCTCATGGCTGATATCCTAGTTTGAGTCTTAACATCTCATTCAGAGATCGCCTGGATCCCGTGTGTGTTTGTACACAGCTTCTGGCACTAACCTCACAGGAGAACTTCCCTTCTCACCATCAACACTCCTTTCACCCCCTCAATCAGGATGATCTGCCAAAAAGACTAATCTGACCAAATCACTCCCCTGCCTACATCCCATCACTGGATTTCCATCTTTCAGATGATACAGCCCAGAAGCCTGAATATGATTTTCAAGGCCTTGCATCACCTTGGCTCTGATGGTTCAGCTAGCTACATTCCTCCTTTTTTTCCTGCCTCATGGTTTGTGGTCCAGCTGTGCAAAACTAGGAACTGTTCCCTGAATACACGCAGCATTTGTCACAGTCTTACTCACATTTGTTCTTCCTTTCTAACAGGACTCTGATGTCATTGGGGCAACAAAATGCTTAGCTACAAAATATCTTTCAGTTTTCCTTACAATTAGAGGTAGCCACATCACAAGGTTCTGGTCAATGAGATATAACAAGTCCTTGGTGAGGCTTCCAGGAAAGCTCTTGAAAAGATGACACAGGGCCTTCCCTGGTGGCTCAGTGGTAAAGAATCTGCCTGCCAATGCAGGAGACACAGGTTCGATCCCTAGTCTGGGAAGATCCCACATACCACAGAGCAATTAAGCCCGTGTGCTGCAACTACTGAACCGGAGCTCTGGAGCCCATGAACAGCAGCTACTGAAGTTCATGTGCCCTAGAGTCTGTGCTCTGCAACAAAAGAAGCCACTGCAATGGGAAGTCTGTGCACTGCAACTAGAGAGTAGCTGCTGTTCACCATAACCAGAGGGAAAAGCCCACCAGCAATGAAGACCTAGCACAGCCAAAAATAAATTAACAAATAAAATCTGTAACCTAAAAAAAGAAAGAAAAAAAATGTCTAAAAAGGAACAGATAACACAATATTTACCCTTTTCCATTGCCCTCTTCCCCTTCTTCCTTCCTCCCACATGGAATGCTGATGTGATGTCTGGAGCTGCATGTGTCTTGCTGCAACCAAGAAAGCACTAGTAAAAACCAAGGAATGGCAGATTAGAAGCACATGAGGTGACTAGGTCCTCAGTGGTACCTCTGAATTGCTATAGCAACCCTGCATTATCTCCCTAAGATCTCTTATTATTTGAGAAAAAAATATACTCCTTACTGCAGAGCTTCCCAGCCACTGAACATATTCTCATTGATGTGCTCATTTTACCTCCTCGGCCCTCTGAGCCACCAGGTGGGACCCTGGGTTCTTACAGCCCCTGAGCATGCAACCTCTGAGCTTACAACCCCACACGTCTGTCCCTCTACTCTTCTGGGGACAAATGAATACTTTTGTACTGCATCACCATGTGACAAAGACTAGACAACTTTGTCTCACTGGTTTAACTTTGCTTACTACTTTGTTGCGCTTGGCTGTTGCCTGTACCCCTCAGTTTGACCACATTGATGAAGCCTACCTTGAACTTCAAGTTCACACCAGATGTTCAGAGCCCCTAACGTCTCCACTGCCATGCATTCCATCCCCACTCACCTCACTGTCACAGCTGTATTTCTGCATCAGTCTGCCATGTGGCTAAGGCTTCTCCTGGGGTATCCATCCAGTGGCACTGACCTGTCTTTGACCTCTCATGCCCCTTGGGGCCTTGATCCCTGCCACCCACTAACTGGAAATCTCAGCATCTTTGCTCACCTCCAGATCCCCAGGACTGTCTCTCTCTCTCTCTAACATGCTTGCTCTCTCACTCTTGTTCATCACTGGGGATGCACCCTTCCTCTCTCTTATCCCACTTTGCTTGGAAAGGAACGATCCTACCACAGAGTTACCCTAGTGTCTTACCGAAATGGTTTTCAGGATTTACCAAGGGGCCAGGTCAAAGTTGGCTAAGAAGAGCTCTACACTATGCCCACGACTAGTGCCCCTTACCTTCACACCAGTTTACCGGCCTGATCCTCTGTGCTTGCCTCCCTCCACTCCTACAGTGATGTTTTCTCTCGGTAATTCCTTATCCTCATTGTAATCTGGCTTCCAATGCTCTCTTTCCCCACAACCTCAATGTCCATCACATATGGACATTGTATATGTCTGAACCTTAAATATGAACAATCCAAATTCTAACCTGTGGAGTCTATGCCAACCTGGGGACATAGCTAGACATCCAAAGAGCTTAACCAATGTGCAGAATCCTGAGGCTCCTGTGACAGAATGAATATCTAAATTATCCAGGCCTCAGTTTCCCCATTTATAAATGCAGGAGCAGGACTACCTAATCTCAGCCTCATCAGTCTGATACCAGGAGGAACCCCAGGGGCAGGCTTGAGGACCCAGAATACATTAGCACCAGTCTAGGCGCTGGGGGAGGGGGAGAATGAGGGGGAGAGGAAGTTTTCAATCAGGTGCTGAGCTTTCACTGCCAAAAAATTTCCCACAAACAAACCCACCCCAGCAAAGGAAGCTACTGTCGGCTGGCACACTGCAGAAAAGAAGGCGGGCATGAGGCCTCATTAATCCAGCAAACGTGGGATCAGTCACAGATACCCCCAGCCCACCCACTTCTCACCATCTGCTGCTGCTGCCACGGAGCTGGAGGCGCGCGGCTCTGGTGGGAGTCCAGCCCGAAGCCTGCAGAAGGACCTGCGCCCTAGACTACTGGGCAACCTCGGCCACAGGGATCCACACATTCCAGGCTGGTGCCCCAACTGTGTCTTGCAACCCCCATCCCCACTTGAAATGCAATATCACAACCCTCCACGGAGCTCTGCCTCACTTGGAAGTACCCATAGGAGAAGCCTCAGCACCCTGAACAAATATTAAGCAAATAAATGATCAAATTGCATTGACTGAGAACCAACCATGTGTCAGGCACACATCTATCTCTCATAAATACTCCCCCAAATCACACTAAGACTCTCCAAAACCAGTCTTAATTCTTGATGATTTTGATATGCACACAGATGATCCTTCCAATATGCTTGCTTCTGAATTCTCAACCTCTGCTTCTCCCTCCTCCTCATTACTCCCTCCCTGCTCATATGTCAATCCTTAAGACCTGAATGCCAGTTTCAAACATCCTCTTGTCAATGCCTACTTCCTATCCCACTCTTTTTACTACCCTGACTCGAAATAACCCTTCAATCCACTGAGACCTTCAACTCACTTTTTACTGTCCCTTCCCTCCCCAGCCTGCATGTCCTCACTTCCACTTCTATTCAGTTTAAATTCCATGGTTGAATATATAATCCCACGCTTACAAGCATCCTTTTTTGGCCCTCCCAAATTTCACTGTACTCTAGTTCATTCACTCTCCCTCTCTCCAAGATGACACCATCCTGCCTTCTCCTCTTTCTTTCAAACCTCCAATACCTCCTGCCTCATCTTCATTTTCAAGTGAAGACTCTGCTTCCTATTCTTACTTTCCTACTTGCCATCTCTAAATCTCTTCCTCATCTTTTTGACCTCTAAATACTGGAGTCTGAGTTCTTGGACCTTTTCTCTAACTACATTCACTCATCAGAATCACTCATCCAGGGTCATTGCTTTTAACATAATTTATCTTCAGATGACTCCCAAATATAATTCCAGCCCAGATTTCTCCCTTTGACTCTGAAGACATATATAGAATTGCCAAATTGATGTCTCCTCCTGACTGTCTAAAGTGCACCTCAAACTTAACATAACCAAAAGCCATGCCGTTTTACTTTCTCATCCACTCAATCTACTCTCTTCCCCACTTTAGCAAAAGGCAGCACCATCCTTCCAGTCTTTTAAGGCAAAACCTGTGGGGTTACCATTAACTCCATTTATTTTCCTTCTCTCCTCTAGACATTTTCCCCATTGTGCAGAGATTTCGACCTTTGTTCACTATTGTAACCTCAGCTTCTGAAATAATGGCCATTAGTAGGTGCTCAGTAAATGTTTAATAATAAATAAATATTAAATAAGTGAATAATTAAGTTAATTTAATTAAATGACTTGAGTATCAAGTCAACCTATCTGTTTATTCAATAAATAAAATAGTTACAGATTGTAATACGGTCAACAAAAGAATCCAAAATGCAGTATTTGGGTGCAATCTCAAAAATGACAGAATGATCTCTGTTCATTTCCAAGGCAAAACATTCAGTATCACAGTCATCCAAGTCTATGCCCCAATCACTAATGCTGAAGAAGCTGAATGGTCCTATAACGAGTTACAA
Organism: Oryx dammah; assembly: GCF_014754425.2. Classification (NCBI taxonomy): domain Eukaryota; kingdom Metazoa; phylum Chordata; class Mammalia; order Artiodactyla; family Bovidae; genus Oryx; species Oryx dammah. The sequence continues at coordinate 93,879,321 of NW_024070212.1, read as the reverse complement.
GAACTTCTAGAACTAACATCAAAAAAAAAAAAAGATGTCCCTTTCATCATAGGGGACTGGAATGCAAAAGTAGGAAATCAAGAGATAACTGGAGTAACAGGCAAGTTTGGCCTTGGAGTACAGAATGAAGCAGGGCAAAGGCTAACAGAGTTTTGCCAAGAGAATGCACTGGTCACAGAAAACACCTTCTTCCAACAATACAAGAGATGACTCTACACATGGACATCACCAGACGGTCAACACTGAAATCACATTAATTATATTCTTTGCAGCCGAAGATGGAGAAGCTCTATACGCTCAGCAAAAAAATAAGACCAGGAGCTGACTATGGCTTGGATTATGAACTCCTTATTGCAAAATTCAGACTTAAATTGAAAAAAGTAGGGAAAACCAGGTAATTCAGGTATTACCTAAGTCAAATGCCTTATGATTATACAGTGGAAGTGACAAATATATTCAAGGGATTAGATCTGATAGAGTGCCTGAAGAACTTTGGATGGAGGTTCATGACTTTGTGCAGGAGGCAGTGATCAAGACCACCCCCAAAAAAAGAAATGCAAAAAAGGCAAAATGGTCTGAGGAGGCCTGAGGAGGCCTTACAAATAGCTGAGAAAAGAAGAGAAGCAAAAAGCAAAGGAGAAAAGGAAAGATGTACACATCTGAATGCAGAGTTCCATAGAATAGCGAGGAGAGATAAGATAGAGGAAAACAATAGAATGAGAAAGACTAGAGATCTCTTCAAGAAAATTAGAGATACCAAGGGAACGTTTCATGCAAAGATGGGCTCAATAAAGGACAGAAATGGTATGGACCTAACAGAAGCAAAAGATATTAGAAGAGGTGGCAAGAATACAGAGAAGAACTATACAAAAAAAAGATCTTAATGACCCAGATAATCATGATGGTATGATCACTCACTTAGAGCCAGACATCCTGGAATGTAAAGTCAAGTGGGCCTTAGGAAACATCACTACAAACAAAGCTATTGGAGGTGATAGAATTCCAGTTTAACTATTTTAAATCCTAAAAGATGATGCTGTGAAAGTGCTGCACTCACTATGCCAGCAAATTTGGAAAACTCAGCAGTGGCCACAGGACTGGAAAAGATCAGTTTTCATTCTAGTCCCTAAGAAAGGCAGTGCCAAAGAATGTTCAAACTATCGCACAATTGTACTCATCTAGCAAAGAAATGTTCAAAATTCTCCAAGCAAGTCTTCAACTGAGAATTTCCAGATGTTCAAGCTGGATTTAGAAAAGGCAAAGGAACAAGAGATCAAATTGCCAACATCCACTGGATCATCGAAAAAGCAAGAGAGTTCCAGAAAAACATCTACGTTTGCTTTATTGACTACACCAAAGCCTTTGACTGTGTGGATCACAACAAACTGTGGAAAATTCTTCAAGAGATGGGAATACCAAACCACCTTACATGCATCCTGAGAAATCTGTATGCAGGTCAAGAGGCAACAGTTAGAGCCAGACATGGAACAACAGACTAGTTCCAAACTGGGAAAGGAGTACATCACAGTTATATATTGTCATCCTGCTTATTTAACTCATATTCAGAGTACATCATGTGAAATGCCAGGCTGGATGAAACATAAGCTAGAATCAAGATTGCTGGGAGAAACATCAATAACCTCAGATATGCAGATGACACCACCCTTATGGCAGAAAGCAAAGAGAAACTAAAGAGCCTCTTGATGAACATAAAAAAGGAGAGTGAAAAAACTGGCTTAAAACTTAACATTCAAAAAATGAAGATCATGGCTGCTGGTCCCATCACTTTATGGCAAATAGATGGGGAAGCAATGGAAACAGTGACAGACTTTATTTTTTTGAGCTCCAAAATCATTGCAGATGGTGACTGCAGCCATGAAATTAAAACACACTTGCTCCTTGGAAGAAAAGCTATGAGTAACCTAGACAGCATATTAAAAAGCAGAGGCATTACTTTGCTGACAAAGGTCCATCTAGTCAAAGCTATGGTTTTTCCAGTAGTCATGTATGGATATGAGAGTTGGACCATGAAAAAATCTGAGCGCCGAAGAATTGATGCTTTTGAGCTGTGGTATTGGAGAAGACTCTTGAGAGTCCCTCGGACATAAAGAAGATCCAACCAGTCCATTCTAACGGAAATCAGTCCTGAATATTCATCGGAAGGACTGATGCTGAAGCTGAAGCTCCAATACTGGCCACCTGATGAGAAGAACGACTTATGGGGAAAGACACTGATTCTGAGAAAGATTGAGGGCAGGAGGAGAAGGGGATGACAGAGGATGAGATGGTTGGATGGCATCACTGACTCAATGGACATGAGTTTGAGAAAGCTCCGGGAGTTGGTGATGAACAGGGAAGCCTGCCATGCTGCAGTCCACGGGGTCGCAAAGAGTCAGACATGACTGAGCAACTGAACTGAACTGAACTGTGATAAGGTCTGGGAAGGAAAATACTATGGAAGAAAATAGCAGAGGGGTTCTAGCTAGGCAGGGTAGAAGTCTTTTCCCTGAGAAAAAGACTTTGAAATGAGCCCTGACGGATTAGAGGAGTCATTGTGAAACAAACAGGCAAAGAATATCTCTACAAAGTCCTAGAGGTAAGTGAGAACTTAATAGGTTCTAGGAAGCAACAAATGGCCAGAGGGGCAGAAGAACGGGAAGCGAAGGGACAGAGATGTCAGAAGACATTGGAGAGCTGGCTAAATCATACAGGCTTTTGCAGACCCCAGTAAGGACCGTGGATTTTATTCTAAGGTCACTGAATTCATCTGTCTTGTCAACTTTCTAGAGTGTGGAGTAATGTTAAGACCTGAGGATTTGGATCCCTGTTCAGAGGTTAAAGTGTCTGCCTCCAATGCAGGAGACCCAGGTTCGATCCCTGGATCGGGAAGATCCCCTGGAGAAGGAAGAGGTAACCCACTCCAGTATTCTTGCCTAGAGAATCCCATGGAAGGAGAAGCCTGGTAGGCTACAGTCTATGGGGTTGCAAAGAGTCGGACACCACTGAGCGACTTCACTTTTCTTTCTGCCAGACTTACACTGTGTGACCTCTACCAAATATCACTCCTTTGGGATAACCATTTCTGACCTGCTTCCTTTTGATCACCGTCTTCAGATTCAAGTGAGGTCAGCCAGGGATCATCAGAGGTGTCATTGCCAGGGCCTGTAGGGCATTTTAACCACATTGTTAAACACACAGACCAAGTGAAAGGGAAAGCTAGAAATGGATTGCATTTAAAGAGGTTAAATATAGTTTATAGCAGCAAGGGCTGTTTTGCTATGGTGGCAGTTAAAAGGCATTTTCTAGCAATGCCTGGGGGTTTCCAGCCAAGATTCCAGCTAAGTGCTTGGCATTTGAGAAGGGAGGTTGAAAAGTGACCTACTAACAGGAAAGTACCTGGAGCCTGGAGCTCTGTCCTGTTAAGACCACAAAGGTGGGGCTGGCTTTGTCAATCCTTACTTCTGATTTGGCCATTAACCCTCACCCAAACTTTTACCTCTGCAGAATCTTGCTAGGTCTCATCTCCGTGCTTAGGGAGAGTTAAATATAAACCTAACAAAACTGCCTTGAGGTCAGGACAGCCCCAAGAAGAACTACAAAAGGAGTAGGGCACCTGAATCAGGCTTGCCAGACCCATGTGTGCAGCCAGGCTGGAGTTCTAGGTCAGCACCGGTTGGGCAGGATAGTAGCTACGGGTAGCTACATCTCCTCCGTCTTCAGACAGTTGCCCATGGCTGCTCAAGGGAAATGGAGGCAGTTCAGGGGAAAGGACCAGAGTTATACACACTAACATAGCCAGGTCAAGCCCAGGCATGGGGTCTAGGAGGTCAGAGCAGACTTAATAACGATGATGCCTTTTCTTGAGTACAGACCAGGAACCAGGAGCTTGAATACACTCTCTGTCATCTTCCTACACCCCCTTTGAAGTATGTAGCATTTTTCCCACATTACAGGTGAGGATTCAGATGCAAAGGAGTCTTGTGACTCTCCCAGCAGCTACAGGTTGTCTGTGGGGAAGATGGGATTCTAGCCCAGTCTTTCTGACTCCAAAGCTTATGTATTCTTTCTACTAAATTTCATTATCTCTTCCAAGAGATCTGCTTCCTCCCTTCTCTCACATAGCCTGAGGGAGGGGACATCTAAGGCACTTTTGCAACAAAAGTCTTTGCCCCTCAAAGGTGGACACTTAAGAGTATCATCATTGTTTTCAGTATCAGCATCATCATCTAACCAAGATTCCTTCCTATGCAGCTGTGCCTTTACCCTCTGGAGACCCAAGGTTATTCTCTCATTGGCATGAAATCCTTGAACTTGGTGTAAGAGTCAAGATAGTAATTCTTAAAATGTAGTTCCCATACAGGCAGCACCACCTAGCAATTAAAAAAAAAAAAAATACAAGTTTTCAGGCCCTTGGAGTGGGGTCCAGAAATCTGTTTTAACAAGCATTGCTAGTAATTTCGGTACATGCTAGAGTTTGAGGAGCACTGAGGAAAGGCATCCGCCAGCTGCGATAATGGCTTCCCAGGTGGCAACAGTTGGTAAAGAATCCTCCTGCCAACAAAGGAGACACAAGAGATGCGGGTTCGATCTCTCAGTCAGGAAGATCCCCTGGAGGTGGAAATGGCAGCCCACTCCAGTATTCTTGCCTGGAAAATTCCACGGACAGAGGAGCCTGGTGGGCTACAATCCAAGGGGTCACAAAGAGTCAGACATGACTGGGCATGCTCAAAGGCAAAGCTACTGTAACAGAAAACCTCCCCCACCCAGAGGAGTTTATTTCTCATCCACACAAAATCATAATAGGCATTCCTGATAGGTAGGAAGCTTTCCTCCAAGTGGAAATTTATAGACCCACATCTATAAAGCCATCCTGTGTCTTCACCATCCCCTAAGGCCCATGACTCCTCTGCATGTAGTCAGCAGACAGGGGAAGAGAGGGGATGACATGTGGGAGGTTTCCATGGAGCCAGTGGCAGAATTACTTCTGCAAACCCCAGGGAAGAAATGTATTTCATGTGCAAGTGGTACTTGCCTATCACTGGAAGCAACAGCTGGAACCTGCAGCTAAACCTGCCCACTATGAGGTATGCGGGAGATGTGTGCTGGGCTGACACTGGTGAGAGAAGCAGAACTGTCACTGAGGCTTCTCCCAGAGATCAAAGGGGATGGAAGCAGTGGGTCAGAAGCAGAGACTCAGAAACATGAGCTGGAACTAGTAGGAGGGCGCAGGAAATCTGCCATGGTAGAACTTGGCCATATGGAGGGACCCCTGGAACTTGGTGATTTGCCCACCCCCATAGCAGACCAGCACTTCTCTCCCTTGCAATTTTCCCATTCTCTATCCTAGCCAGTTTCCATCTGTTCCTTCCTCTTTTCTAAGAATCCTTGACAGGGCACGTGGCTGCCTTTCTTCCGGCCCCATCTTACTTATCAGTCCTAGCTCTCCTCTAAGGTAAGACACAGGGGCCATGGAAAGAGCTTGAGTTTGGGGTCAGACCTAAGTTCAAATCTTGGCTGCATCACAAGATTTGCAATGGTTGGTCCCCTTGTCTCATAAAATAGAGATAAAAGTATTAACCTTAATGAGTTGCTGTGAAAGCTAAATGAGAAAATGTATTTCAATCACACACAGTAGATAAGGAAGCTATTTTTGTTGTGCTGATCTTATGACCATGTGTTAAATCTTTTCTCCTAAACTAAAAGATGGCAGGGACAAGCCTTCATGAGAATACTTAATCCCCAGCACCAGCTTCTAGGGCAGTGCCTGGAACCTAGTAGATGGTTAAGAAATATTTGTCAATATACAGTGTTCTGTTAATATAAAAAAAAGATCCTGTTATGTGACAGGTGGCAAAGACACGCAAATCCAAAGTTTGGCCCATCCTCTGGAACTGGCATCCAGTTGTCATCATTCTTATACACGGCAAGAATTGGACTCATTATTAAAATCCCTCCAAGTAACTTCCCTACCAGCTGTCCTTCAGGCTGCAATGAGATGACAAAGATCTGACATCTTCATCACACAATCACTAAAACATCCTTCTTAAGTTGCCATTTTAAAATGTTTGCCTAATTTAGATGGAATTTGGGTTTAATTACAGGAAGAATGTGGGCTTAAATTTGGGGAAGGGAGGAATAGATAACTGAGGCCCTTTCACTCACTGAAAGACTTCCTTGCTAGAGAATGCCCAAGTAACAATGGCCTAGTCAAATAAAACAAGTGACACAAAAGGAACCTGGAAACATCTTTTTTTTTTTCCAAAGAGCCTTGGAGCAGGAGTCTAAGGTCTCACTCCAGCTAGAAATCCTTCAGTGTCTTTCTAGGGCTTTAGGACACAGGTCAAGATGCTTGACCTGGTATTTAAGATCCTTCCAGGTTCTGGCCACGCCTCCAGTCTCTGCAATCTTGTCCCCTCCTCTCATCTCTGATCCCCGCTACTACATACCCCATTGACTGTGTGGACCTTGGGGGCTCTTCCAGCTTCTCTCCTGACCAGGGCCCACTTTTATTTCTTCTCCTGTGCAATGGAGCTGGTCTAGTCCGTCAGCCAGCAAATAATTATTGGGGATTTGCTATGTACCCAACATGATTTTAGATGATGGGGATAAAGCAATTAGCAAACGGATAAAAATCCCTTGGCCTTAAAAAGAAAATAGACAATAAAAATGACCAGATAAATGTCAACAATACTGTCTTTTAAATGGTGATAATTGCTGACCATATTAGTTCATTTTCCCTTTTTGCTGGCACTGGTGAGTAAAGGTAGCAAAAAAAAACTTGTGCTTGATTCAGCGTATAATTGTTTTAATTAATTTATTTATTTTGGCACTAATAAATGCCACATTTATTACCATGTGGCATGTGTGCCCCTGCAGTGGAAGCTCAGTCTTAACTACTGGACTGCCAGGGATGGCCCTCAATGTACTGCTTTAAACATCCTTCTTTGCTGTTCTAAAGACTCAGAGAAACACTTTGTACCTTCTCCTACCATTGCACTGAGACCCATTAACTGATATTTACAGCACATAATATTGTCCTTCTGACTAGATCAGTAGCTGCTTAAGGGCAAGGATAGAGTTTCATTTTCATGAAGGCACCAGAGATTATCTACTGAATAAATGGGAGAAGGATTGTGTCAACCCTGGCCTGTCTGTCCACTGACCTCTAGTCATAAACCCTTTTCAATATTTTTCAATCCTTTCATTCTTTTCTGCCTTGCAAAGTTTCTACAACTCTTATAGTGGGCCTGTCCTGGTTTCTAAAGGGGTCTACTGGGGTTAAAATATCTTGGAGCTGAGATCCCTGCGGCCATTCTGGAAATAAGCAAGACTATTTTCCAACCCAACTCAATGAAAATAAATATTGCAAAAGTCATCACCTAGTGAGCATCTTCAATTGCCAGGCACCATGCTAGGCCCTTGACTAGAATGTCTTTCTAATAAGTAAAAAAATTCTCCTTGGTAATCCTCACAGCGCCAATAACCGTGAGAAATACATGGAAATTACTAGCTGCTATCAATATTACTGCGTCTGAAACTACCGTTTTCCCCTGCATTAGAACAATCTGAACATTGTTAGGCAAAGACATCTAAGCAATTTTAAAATTATTTGAGTCATGACAGAGAGACTCACAACTGAAATATTTACCTTTCAATTTCAGGTGAGGATGTTCCCAGAGATGGAAGATGTGACAAGTTCCCGCATCACATGTGCATCAGAGAAAAGCTCCCCTGACAAGTCACGTGCAGAGATGGGAACCGCTGATTAAGGAGAGGATTAATTTTATCTTCCAAGAATTTCTGCCAGGAAAATACTCCCAGGTTCGTAGAATGGTGAGGCTAGAAAGGTCTTTTGAGGTCTGCTGCTCAGCCCCTTTGCCTTAGGGATGGGGAAACAAAGGCCCAGCGATCAGAATTGCATCCTAATTGTTCAGATTGCCTGTTCACATGCCCCGCACTAAAATTCACTGCAGGAACAAATAAAACAAATAAAGGGGATGTTTGGATCTCGAGTTGAGTATGGATATCCCTTTACTCAACAAATATTTATTCTTTGCCAGGCACTGTTCTAGGCACTGGAGATACAGCAGTAAACAAAGCAAACAAAAATCTCTGCCCTCATGGAGCTTACACTCTGAAGAGAAGAGGTGGACACTAAAGATACATATGCATACAGGACTTCCCTGGCGGTCCACTGGTTAGGAATCTGCCTACCAATGCAGGGGACATGGAATGTGATCCCTGGTCCAAGAAGATCTCACATGCCGCGGGCAACTAAGCCCGTGTGCCACAACTACTGGGCCCACGTGCTGCAACTGGAGTAGCCCATGCCCAGCAGCAAAGACCCTTGAAGCCAAAAATATAAATAAATAAATTGCTGGGTTTTTGTTGTTTCAGTCACTAAGTTGTGTCTGACTCTTGTGATTCCATGGACTATTGCCTGCCAGGCTCCTCTGACCATGGGATTTCCCAGGCAAGAACACTGGAAATGGGTTGAAGTAAATAAATAAATATACATACAAACATAAATAGCAAAGACTGTTAAATGACCGTTAAAAATAGAAGTATAAAACAGGAAGGCGACAAGGAGGGCCAGCGGAGGAGGGGATGGAAACTTAGGTAGAACAGTCAAAGCCCTCACTTAGAAAGTGACAGAAGGAAGGGAGCCATGTGGACACCCAGTGGACAAAATTCAGACAGAAGGAACAACAGATATAAGGGCCTGGTGAGTCCAGAGAATGCTGCGGAGGTCCATGTGGCTGGAGCATAGGGAGTGAACTGCAAGATTTGGGACATGAGTTCAGAGAGCTAATGAGGAGCTGGAGAGGAGTATACCATATCCTGAGGGTTCTGTGCCATCAGTGGCTGGTTTCCTCATGTACTCATCCTTGTTTGTACTTCTCCCTTGCCCTATGACTTCTGACTAGGTCTGGTCAATGGAAGGCATTGGTAGGAGATGAGAGAGAGGGAGAGGGGAAAAAAGCCAAGTATATCTCCCATTCTCTCTGTTTCAAGTGGTATGTCTAGCAGGGGCCACACCTTCTGATGGGTCCAGCTCCCACCAGACAAGCCTGCCTAGTTTCGGCTTCAGAGGGACAGGTCTAGCCCTTGGGTTTCCTTTATTCCAGCATCTCAAGAGGAAGTGGCCACTCCCTGCAATCTCAGGGTTGCTTCATCTTCCCTTGGTTGCTCTTACAGATTTTCTAATGTCTTTGTAACAAACTCCCTGTATTAAACAGTCTCTTTTAAATTCCCTAGAGTGGGTGTTTTCCCAGTTGGACCCTGCCTTTATGTAGGCTGCACAGGCCCCTGTAAAACTTGAGCTTTTGCTCTAAGTGACATGGGCAGTCACTGGAGAACTCGAGCAGAGGTTCATGAAGGGCTTAGAAAGTCCAGATAAAGCATTTGTTTCCACCAGCCTTTCTTGAATTGAAGACACTTGTCCAAAGTCACACAAAATCTGTGATGGAACAGATCCCTGGTGCCTGCTCCTCTGCTCTCCACTCAGCGTTTAATAAATGGCATTGAGGATCCAGAGATTTCAAAGACAAGGAAAGGTTTTGCATATTCTCAAGCAGTTTTGCCCAGGACTCCAACTTGAAGCCCTTTGGTGGTCAGGAAGGGAAATGACTGTGCAGAGGAAGGCTTTCCTGGTTGACTTCCCAGGAGTGTCAGCAGAGTAGAGAAGAAAACCCAACACTTAGGGAGCCTTTGCAATATCCTAGGCACCTTGCCAGGTAATTTTGCATCCAGTGGCTCATTTAATCCTACAAGGACACTATTCAGTGGGTATTTTTATCTTTATTTTGCAAACACAGCTTCTGAGTTTCAGAGAGGTTAGGCAATTGGTCCAAGATCACACACCCATTCCATTGACAAATAGATCAAGGATTAATTAAGACCCTCAGGGTGGCCATCCAGGCAATGGAGTAGGGAAGTCTTTGGAGAAAGGATTGGACAAGAGGCCAGATCTTTGGATTAAAAGTCATTTGGCCTCTCTGAGTCTCAATTTTCTTATCTATGCAGTAGGAATAATATCAAAGATAATCCATTTCAAAGGATGGTTTTGAGCTGCTTCATGATACATTTTAAAGCTCTATGCCAAAAGCTCTTAACTTGAGGTCCAGGCCTGAGCTTTGAGGTCCATGAACCCCTTGTTGTTGTTGTAGTTGTTCAGACTTGAGGTTGATGCTAAAATTTGTATGTACAGGCAGAGATGTGCTGACCCTGCAAAAAAAATCTGACTTTCTTCGTGCGTCTTCTACAGATAAGCATCTTGCTGCGTGGATGGCAAGTCTAATACTTAAAGAAAGATATTCCCATACCTGGCTCCCAGATGTAAACCAGCTGCCTATTGTATAGACTATATGCACACGTGTGCTCAGTCACTCAGTTGTCTCTGACTCTTTTCGACCCATGGACTGTAGCCCACCAGGCTCCTCTGTCCTTGGGATTTTCCAGGCAAGGATACTGGAGCAGGTTGCCATTTCCTTCTCCAAGGGATCTTCCCAACCCAGGGACTGAACCTTCATCTCCTGCATTGGCAGGTAGATTCTTTACCACTGAGCCACCTGGGAAGCCCATAGACTATGTACTCTGGACTTTAGAGGCAATTCAAAGGATTTTCAAGGGTAAGTTTGATTACATACAATTTTTGCCTCACAAACTATCTTTAGAATCCGACTCCTGCATAAGATGTGACTTCTCTGTTTGTCTGCTTGTGGCAGGAGAGTCTGTGGCTCCCAGTAGCAGATTCTCAAAGGAAAAAATGACCCAAAGTTGGCTAGGAAGCACCCTTCTAGACAAATCTTAAAAGTTTTACAATGTTAATAATGATTAGCATGCTATGGTGATTGTCAGTACATATACATTTACTGAGCAACTACTACATATGTGTCAGGCATAATTCAAGATTGAATTAGAGAAATCCATGACCCCACATGGCTCACAGTGCTGTGGGGATAATGAGCCAAGTGTAGTGGGCAGGTTTCTTGGAGAAGCCAGAATATGAGCTGGATCCTAAAAGATGCTGCTGCTGCTGCTAAAAGATGCTTAACATCTTTTAACAGGATTCTTAACAGGTGAAGATGATACACGGGGTTGCCAGACAGGAGAGATGTTTTGAACAAAGACATGGAGTGAAGAAGGTGGCAGGGCCTGCTTAGAGAATGCTCAGGTGGGACTGGAGTCCAGGCTGAGATGTGGGATGAGCAGAAGTAGGGCCTGGCTATGGATACCTTCAGTGTCAGCCTAGATGCAAACCTTCCTCTCTGTCCCAGTTTCTCCAGCTCATTCAACCCCTTCTCTTCCCCAGCACCCATTTCAGGGCTGAATACCTATGGATGCTTGGAAGAGGGAAACCCTTAACCTAGATAAAAGCAAAACAGACTTGGATCCCAGTCCTAATTCATCTACTATCCAGCTATGTGATCTTAGGCAAGATCCTTCCTCTCTTTGAACTTCAATCTCTTCATCTCTAAAATGGGAATAGCCATACTTCTCCTGCCCATAGCATCCAGTAGGGTGTTCAGTCCTTAGTGGAAGCTCATTTCATGTCAGTTGAACTGCACTCTTGCAGGGCATCAAATGAGGTGGTAGATGGTCATATGATTAGGAAGATAGACCACAGACAGACACAAAGCCTTGTGTTATTGCCATAGTCAATGACCTTGAGCAGTTCTCACTGCATCTAAAGACAATGAACTCTCAGCCATCTCTCTGCACACCAAGATCCCTCTGCTGCAGAGGAGACAGGAAGGACATTCATCAGTTGCCTGAACTGATGCCAGACATCAGAAATCTCCCAATGTATGCTAATGCCATCGACCCTCACAGAGATGTGCTGGATTTTCAGAAAAGCATATTTGACTCTGATTCACCTCTGGAGAAAAGAAAAGTTACATTATTGATATGAAGAAATATCAGGAACAAAGTCAGTCAGCCAAACAACAACAGTTCTCTCCAGGCTTCAAGTTTCCCAGCTTCTGCTCAGGTTCAGGTGACACGCCCTGGTTAGAGAACCCACCATGCCATCATCCACTCACTTGATTATCTAACAAATGCTCACTTTGAGCAGACCCCAGTAGCACTAAGAGAACACAAAGCAGGCCCTGTGCTGAAGAAGCTCCCGGTCTAGGGTCAAGAACAGGGCAGAACCATGGACCCAGACCATGGGGTAAGATGGTTCATAGGATTGGGTAGCCCAGAGTGCTGTGGGAGCCAGCACACTAGCTTGAGGTGCACAAAGCCAAAGAGGTTTTAAAGATACCAGACCCTCTGCAGGCTGGGCCCAGCTGCAGCCACAGTGCTTCTGCCCATATCCTCTGCGCACCTGCCCACATCCTCTGCATCACCACACCAATGACCTGCAACCTTTCATCTGCTCCAGGGCATTTCATGCATTCACGCCCCTGATTAGTTATGTAAAATGAGGCTTGGGAACCAATGAATGAACCCTTTTCCTGGAAGAAGATTCAGACAAAGTTTCATAGGGAGAAGCTCCAGTTGGCTCTTGGAATGAGTGTAAGTTCACCCAAGTTGCTGGTCAGGTACTCCGAAGGGCATGTGGGCAGAAAAGAAAACATGGGCAGGGGATGGTACAGAGTTCAGTGTAGCTCCAGCATAAGGGGAGTGTGGGGGCATCTGGAATTTGAGGCTGGGGGCTGGGACAAGGTGGATGAGGGCCTTGGACACAAGCTAAAGAGTTAGGACCTTATCCGGTAGGTGATAGGAGCCCTTCATGGGTTGAAAGTAGGATAGTGACTTGATCAACCATTAAAGTGACCACAGCATTCTTGAAGTAGATTCAGAAGGGGCCATATTTTTACACATTGAAGGAGAAAATCCTACAATCTGACTCAAAGGTAAGAAAGTGCACTCCAGGCCCTAACAGAGCCTCAGCCTGTGAGCAGTCGCTTCCGCTGCTAGTCTGCAAGGGGCCTAGGACTTCCCAAGGTCACCATTCCTGACAGCCTTTGATGTCTCCACACATTCTCCCCCACTCTTCTAAACCATCACCTTTTAGCAGGTTCTACGCCAAGGACAGATTTGATTGTGAACAAATGGCCCAGTAGAGAAATAAAATGCTTGTGTTTCTTCAGCAGAGAAAGCTGTTGGGGTTTTTTGTTATCATTATTATTATTTTTCTCTGAGCCGTACAAGTGGCAGAACATAATAATATCATTTATTCTAACTCGCTCCTGCAAATCAGAACTTTTTAATATTTTCCTTTCAGATGAAAATGCCATTTATCATTATCAAATGAAGTGCTAATGAAAACAACATGTATAAGAAACACATTCACACAGCAGAGCGTGATGGAGCACCTTGTCAGCAGTCCATAGTCTTGCCGTTAATTTGATTTCTGCCAAAAATCACTTAAGTGAGACTTGGGGATTTTTTTCTCAGTGCTCCAGGCCTTTCTACTGAGGCCTGTTTATGCCCCTCTCCTGAGAAGACTCTGAAATCTTGAGCCAGTTTTAATCTAGCTCTTAATGGAACTCCCATTGATTACATGAGGGATGTGTACATGATGGGGAGATGGGGTCATGCTTGCCCATGTGTGTGTTTCTGCTCATTTATCTCACCCAAGATGTATGTGGCTGGTAGACTTTGGCTGCTTCCTTGTTTAGATATGTGTCTGTTATGTGTGTGTTTATGTGCTTCAGTCTGGGTGTGCCTCAGTAAGTGATTATGTGTTTGTATCCTTAAGCCACAAGGACAGTATTTATGCCTATTCGTTCCCCATTGTAGGCCCAGCATCCAGCCTATTGCCTGACACATGTTCCTGCTGCTGCTGCTAAGTCGCTTCACTCGTGTCCGACTCTTTGTGACCCCATAGGCAGCAGCCCACTAGGCTCCTCTGTCCCTGGGATTCTCCAGGCAGGAATACGGGAGTGGGTTGCCATTTCCTTCTCCAGTGCATGAAAGTGAAAAATGAAAGTGAAGTCGCTCAGTCGGGCCTAACTCTTAGCAACCCCATGGACTGCAGCCTACCAGGCTCCTCCATCCATGGGATTTTCCAGGCAAGAGTACTGGAGAGGGGTGCCATCATGTTAGGCATTCCATAAATATTTATTAAATGAATGTTAAGTGAATGTGCCTGCATGTCTTCATGAGGCCTGCATTTTTGTCTGTATGGGTTCATATCTGTGTGACTTATATATGTGGGTCCTTCAAGGTAGGAACTATCCCTCATCTCTTGTGCTTCATACCATGCCTGGCACATGGGAGGTGCTCCACAAGTGCCTGCTGAGTGAAAATGTCTAGGGGTTTCCACATTTTTTTTTAATGCATAATATAAAATTAACCATTTTGGAAATTTTTCTGGTGGTCCAGTGGTTAAGACTCCACACGCCCAATGCAGGGCTCTAGGGGTTTGATCCCTGGTCAGAGAACTAGATCCCTCATACCACAGCTAGGAGCCTGCATTCCACAGCTAAGACCCAGTGTAGTCAAAGCAGAAATTAACCATTTTTGAGTGCACAGCTTATTGACGCTCAGTATAAATTCATAGCGTTGTAAAACCATCACCTCCATCTAGTTTCATAACATTTTTATCATCCCTCAAAAGAAATCCTGTACCCATTAAGCAGTCACTCCACATCCTCCTGCCGCCAGCCCCAGGCAACTGCTAATCTATTTTTTGTCTCTAAGGATTTACCTGTTCTGGATATTTCATATAAATGGAATCATGTGACTTTTTGTGTCCAGTCCCTTTCACTTAGCATAATATTTTAAAGTTCTCCATATATGTTTTCATGTTTCTGTATTTAAGTCTGTTATTGTTGTTTTAAGTCACTAAGGTGTGTCTGACTCCATCACAACCCCATGGACTGTAGCCTGCCAGGATCCTCTGTCCATGGGATTTCCCAGGCAAGAATACTGGATTGAGTTGCCATTTCCTTCTCCAGGGGATCTTCCTGACCCAGGGATCCTGCATTGCAGGTGGATTCTTTACTGCTGAGAAACTAGGGAAACCCATAGGTATGTATTATGTGTTAGATATTTGGCACAACAGGTGTATCCCAAGGACCTTGCATAGGGTCCAGCAAAGAACAGCTAGCAATGAAGAAGCCTCCTTTTGCCGTTTCTCCATCCCCTTTCCTGTCTGGCGCTGCTGAGCCTTTGGGTAGTCTGTTCCTCAGCCCAGATCACCTTTCCTCACTCCCACCCCTGCTATAGCCAAGCTAACTCTGAATGATTCCTTAGTGATCTGCCCAAGTGTTACTACTCCAGGCAGGCTTTCCGGACCCCAGGCTGGGTTACAAGAGCCTCCTCTGGTCTCCCACTCCCCACACTGTGCAGTCATTGACAGTCTACAGGTCTCTCTCCCTTTATTGGATCACGGGCTCCTAACTGACAGAACTGTATCTTCTTCACCTTTGTAGTCCCAGTGCTTAGCATGTTTAGCTTTCAGTGGGTAGCCCATAAGTGTCGGTTAAAAGAATGAATGATTTTTTTTAGTAAAAGATGTTCCACGTAGACAGAGCAGCCTTACAAAAGCCCTGAGGCACGAGAGGGTACATTCATTTTCAAAAATTTCTGCCGTTTGACATGACTTGAACCCCAGTGTAAATCAGGAGGAAATAAGAATTTAAATAAGAAGCAAGAAGCAGGAATGTGTCTATCATGAACCGCACTGAAGACAGCGGAAAGTCCTAGGAAGGTTTAAGCAAGTGCATGGCATGGTCGATCTGTAAACTAGAATAATCCGTCTTGCTATCAGGTGGAGGATGGGTTGGAGTGGACCAGAATACACAAGGGTGGAGTGTTTAGGAAACTGCTGCAGAAGCAGGCAAGTAACGAGGGTGGCTTGGTCCAGCATGGTGGCAGTGGAACCGGAGACAGAGACTTGAGCAGCGCTCAGCGAAGTGTGGTCTGCAAACTGGAGCTGATCTGTGAGCTATAACCAGCCCATAATGAGGGAAGTACAAAAAGGGAAAGGTGAGAGTAGGGACTTAGAAACCTTTATAGCGATTTGATATTTCAGAATAGCGTTTTGATATTGCTGAGATGTTCTTATTGTATTTTATAGGACTGTTGGTCCAGAACATAGCAGAAATGGAAAAATTAAGGGTCCCTCACCTCAGATAGTTTACAGGACATGCTAATGAGTGGGGTATGTTAGAGACAGGGAGAGAGGAACAAGCATGTCCCCAGCAAGACTGTCAATGACACAGGCCATGTCTGAGGCCTCTCTGTGTCCTCAAGCAACTCCCAGGGCCCATCAGGATGGAGGATGAACAAGGTCGAGGCTCCCACAGAATGCCAGGAAAGGTATCTTAGTCTGTTTGGGCTGCTATAACAAAATACCATAGACTGGGTGATTTCAACAGCAATAAATTATTTCTCATGGCTCTGGAGGCTGGTGAGTCTGAGATTAGGGCATCAGCAGATTTAGTGCCTGGTGAGAGCTCGCTTCCTGCTCCATAGTCAGTCATCTTCTTGCTGTGTCCTCACATGGAGGATGGGCAAGGGAGAGCCCTCTGGGGTCTCTTTTATAAAGTCACTAATATCCTTCATGAGCGCTTTGTCTCATGATCTCATCACTTCCGAAAGGCCCCTATCTCCAAATATCATCACGCTGGGGTTTAGTTTTCAAAGTATGGATCTTGGGGAAACAGAAGCATTCAATCTATAGCAAAAAGTGAGGAAAAAAGCTGGGCCCAGAGGAAAATGGGCTCTGCGTCTAGGTGGTCAGAAGCCGCAGAGGCATCCAGCTGTGCTTCTTCTACCACCAGTTCTGCCCTTGCTCTGCCTAAAGGAACAGGACAGCATGAGCTTCTGTGGAAACCGGAGGCATGGAAGACTCTTCCTTATCCCACATTTAATCAGCCACCAAGCACTGTGATCTCGAGAGGCAGTCGAGTGTAAGGTTGAAAGCACGGACTCTGGAGCCAGATTTCCTGACTTTGAATCCTGCCTCCACCACATACTAGGTATATATAAATATACATCAAGTGCTTAGAACACTGCTTGGCATATGATGAGAGTTCTGTGTCGTGGCTATTATGGTTAATGCTATTATACTAGCTGCTTCTACTTCCTAAGTGTCACCTGGATAAACCTGCCCTCTCTCTATGCCTAGTCCCACAGTCTCAACCCAGGGCACCACCATTTTTCTCCCCAGACACAGAAGCCTCCTCTTCCCCAGTGGCCTCCGTGTCTTCCATTGGATTGTCCTTTGCTCCACTCTGGCTCTTTCTGAACCATGAATCTGGCCATGTCACTTCCCTGCTTAAAACCCATCAGCGGCACTCCGCTGTCCCCAGGAGGAAGTCCACGCTTGCAGACATAACTCACTATGCCCTTCATGAGTCAGCCCTTTTGATCCTCTCACAGCCTCAGCATTTGCCTCAATTGCCTCCACACTGCATGCATCAGCCTCCTGAGCACTTCTCAGCTCCCCACAGCAGGAGCTTTTGCATATTCTGATCTCTGTGTCTGGATCACCAGCCCCCACTCCTTTATCAGACCAGCTCCTCTGTCTCCTTCAAGCTACAGCTTCTGAGATGCAACTTCTGACTCCCCAGGCAGAATGAGGAGCCCGTTTGCTGTGTTGTCATAAGCCCCATCCCTCCTCAACAGCGCTGACCACACAGTGTTGTCTTCCACTGACATATCTACCTCCCCAGACTTGAGCACCTCCAGGGCAGGCTCTGGGCCTAACCCATCTGTGCAGATGCTCGACCAACCCATATAAAATGGGATTGAATTGGAACCAGCCCAATATTGCATTTTAAGAGCCAGAAAGCAGAATAAAGTGGCTGGATCCAACTTCTCCAGGAGAGGCTCATGCGTGGGCAAAGGGAGCAGGGGATGTTCTTTTCTCACACAGTCCTCTTCCTGCTGCCAGCCCCCTTCTCGCCACGTGAGTCTCGTGAGTTGACTCCAGATGGGATGGGCTTGGCAGTGGCTGCCTGGCTGTGTGCCCACCACCCGTGGGCGCCCAGGAAACACTTGCTGAAAGGATCTGAGGACCATCCAAGCAGTCCAGCTCTCCAACTCCTGCCAGGAGGCATTGGAGACAAGAGTAGGTGGCAAGCAGGAGGTAGGTCACCTGAAGCTCCAATATCTCTATGAACTGGAGTCCATAATCCCTACTGTAATGATTGTCGTGGGTGGTCCAGAAGGTCACAGATGTGGGCACATCATGGGCACCTTTTATTCCTGCTCAACCCTTGTTAACTTTCTTGGCATCACCAGGGAAACTGAGGTGAAGAGAATGAGAAAAATCACAGATTTGGGTAAGATCCCACTTCATTGCAGTGTAGATAAGAAGGCTCTCTGAAAATGTACAATATCTGCCAAGGACTTGGCTCGTTTTTAAAAGCCCCCATGGGTGGTGAACTGGGCACTGATTTATAATGTTTAGGAAGCAGAGATAAGCAGTTCAGGAAACATAAGGTTGTGTGTATATGGAAGGGAAGTGAACTGAAACACTACTGTTGAAAAGAGCTAACATTTATAGAGAGAACAGTGCTATATATATATATAAAATCCAGAGCATCTTCTTTCTGCATCCACTAACCCTAGACACTCACATACTTAGGGGTTGACTGTTCTCTTCATTTGGGAACTTGACTGAGAACAAGCTTTGGAAATTTTGCAAACCCAAGTCCATATCCTCGACCAGCTCATTCCCTTCACCATTCAAGGGTCAGGCTTCTTGTTTGTAAAATGGAGACTGTCATACCCACTGCACAAGTGTGAGGATCGAGGGAGGTAATGGATGTGAAGTACCTAGCTCAGCTCCTGGCCAGTTGTAGACGCTTAATAACTGTATTCCCACTCCCTCCTACTCTTCCTAATCATAAGCTCCCTTATTTGCTTATTTTTTATATCCTGTATGTGTGTCTCTCAAGCTCCATTCTAAGATCTGGGAAAGTAAAGAGCAGGATGTAGCCTTCCTTGCCTTATTCAGAGCACCTAGTTCACTTTTAAAATAATAAGAAAGATGGGAAAAGAGAAATAAGTTTTCTCCATTCAGCCTGAATATGGTATGCTGAGAAAGACTGAGACTTTAAAATCTACTCAATATAAGCATTTAATTCTCCCTAACTTTTCTCCTTCCTTTTCTCACTTCCTTTCTCCCACAAATGTTTATTTTCCAATCTTGGAAACACAAAGATAAATAAGACATAGTCCTTACTTTGAGGAGTCCACATTCTAATGCAGGAAACATCACGTAGACAGATGTTCACAAGACATGGGTGCCTATTTGGTGCCTTGATGTTCATGCCCACAGTGGAGGCCAGTGCTGTGATAGAGGGAAGCACCATAGTGTGGAAGCCACAGAGGACACCTGAGAATTCAGAGAAGGCTCTTTGGAAGAACTTACTCATGGGCTAGATCTTAACAGAAAAGTGGAAAAGTGACATGCAGGAGCAGGAATGAGAAGATATAGTAAAAGGATTGCAGCCATCAGAGTCAGGTAGACTGCAGTTCAGAGCCTTCTCCCTGTGTGGCTCAGGGTGACCCATGTACCCTCTATGGAATTCAGTTTCCTCTTCTGCAAAGTGAAGTAATAATACCTGCAGAAAAGGTTATCATAGGTTTGTTGGCAATACAGAAAAGACTTGCCATAAATTAGGTGTCAATGGAAATTAGGTCCATACCACCAACCACCACTGGGACAATGACCTTTCCTAAAGGAGTGTGTGAGTGTGTGTGTGTGTGTGTGTGAGTCGCTCAGTCATGTCTGACTCTTTTCAACCCCATGGACTATAGCCCACCAGGCTCCTCTGTCCATAGGATTTCCCAGGCAAGAACACGTCAGTGGGTTGCCATTCCCTTCTCCAGGGGGTCTTCCTGGACCAGGGATCAAACCCATGTCTCCTGCATTGGCAGGTGAGCCACCTGGGAAGCCCATCCTCTACTTTTCTAGATTTGGGACACACAGCTCACGAAAAAAAATCCCTGACTCTCTTCCTCCCTTTTCAAACTGAACAAGCTCCTGAACTTGTCAAGTTCAGTTCACTTCAGTTCAGTCACTCAGTCGTGTCTGACTCTTTGCGACCCCATGGACTGCAGCATGTCAGGCCTCCCTGTCCATCACCAACTCCCGGAGTTTACTCAAACTCATGTCCATTGAGTTGGTGATGCCACCCAGCCATCTCATCCTCTGTTGTCCCCTTCTCCTCCCATCTTCAATCTTTCCCAGCATCAGGGTCTTTTCCAATGAGTCAGTTCTTCGTATCAGGTGGCCAAAGTATTGGAATTTCAACTCAACATCAGTCCTTCCAATGAACACTCAGGACTGATCTCCTTAAGGATGGACTGGTTGGATCTCCTTGCAGTCCAAGGGACTCTCAAGAGTCTTCTCCAACACCACAGTTCAAAAGCATCAATTCTTTGGCACTCAAGAGCTTGTTAAACATAAATGCAAAATTATGAAAAAACAACAATAAGTGAAAACACCATTTATTAAAATGTATGGAAACTAATTATTGATCTGATGATATGCTGAATAAAAAGAAAGCGACATGCTTGGATAAAGGGAAATCTTTTAAAGTCATAAATATGCATGTGTTTATTTTCCTCATCTGCACTGGAAGCTGCGGTAGAGTGTATTGTCTTAACAAATTACAAGGGGTGACAATGCCATCCATGTTCAGCCCGATGTGTGATATCTCCCTGCTCACTTATTAACTTCTGCCAAATTAAAACAAGGGCACCCTCCCCAGCATGGGACACAGGAATGTGTAATGCAAATATGGAATGCTATTAGGAAGACTGCTGGGGAAACCTGTACACCGGCTTCAAGTGGTTTCCAAGGAAACTGATGGCACTGCCAGCAGAGGGCGCTGCTAGGAGGGGTAGCACCTTGGTTCTATTCCTGGAAGGGTGGCCCTCCCAGCCAGCCCTCCCTTTCCCCTACAGGCAATCCTTGAGCCACCCGCTCCTCCCACATCTCACCACTGCCCTGCAACTCCCTCACAAAATAATTGCCACCCCTCCGAACCTTGGTTTTCTCACCTGCAAACTGGATCTCCTAGTGTGTGTGCATGTGTGCTCTCGTGTCCAACTCTTTGTGACCCCATGGACTGTAGCCCACCAGGCTCCTCTGTTCATGGGATTTTTCAAGCAAAAGTGCTGGAGTGGGTTGCTCTTTCCTCCTCCAGGGGATCTCCCCAACTCAAACTCGCATCTCCTATGTCTCCTGCATTAGCAAGCAGATTCTTTACCATTTGAGCCATTGGGAAAACCCAAATCTCCTAGTACCACGAGATTCAGTATAATGGTGAGAAGCTGAGGCTCTATCCAGAGTCAGGAAGGCCCCACATTCTAGCTGTGTGATCCTGAGCTATAATAACCTCTCTGAACCTCAGTTTCATCAATTAAATGGGGAAACAACAGCCACATAAACCTCACGGATTGTCTGAGAATCAAGGAATATAATAAATGGAATGCAGTTAGTCAGAGCTAGGCTACATAGTAGATCTTCAATAATTTGTCAGCTATTGTTATTATTGCCTTCCTCACAGCTAAATTAAATCACATTAAGCTTGTGAAAGCAATAAACACTATGCCTCCTCAAAATATTTCCTCAAATGTAAACAAATGGCTCTAAATTCACTCCCCTCAAAAGACCTCACAGCTTACAGATATATCAGCCAGGCTGGCTGATCTCTGTCAGGTCTGGGCCCCAGGACCTAGCATAAGGCCAGCCCAGGAAAATGAGCAGAATCACTAAACTTTACCAGATATTTATTCTGGGAAGGTTCTGGGCTAAGCAATTCACAAACACAATCTCACCGAATAGTGTAGTCCTTCTTAACGTAAGAAGCACCACATAGGTTTTGTGGACTCAGAGAAGTCAAATCCCTTACCGAAAGTCACACAGCTAGTGAGTGGTATATCCTGAGCAGACTGTGTCTTTCTTCCCCAGAACTCTCATCACTTCTGAACCTAACTTTAACCACTGCTTCTTAGAGGGGAAGGAAGGTGGAAGGAGGAAAAACTACTTCACTTGCTCCTCTCAGCTTAGACTAGGGCAGGGACATTGGTTGGGAAGCTGTTTCCAGCTTCCAAAAGGGAAAGGTGGTCAAAGGTGACCACAGCCTCAGCAGTTGGGAGTAAGGGGAGAGCTCACGCATTCCATGGTGGAATGGAGATGTGTTTCAGAAGGGGCACCTTCAGGATTTGTTCAGTTGTTAAGTAAACGAGTGCTGAGGAAGAGGGATGGATGGATGGGCAGATCATAGTGCTGTTGTCAGAATCATGGGCTGTGAATCATCACCCTCGTCCTTGACTGAGAGAGGTAATTTCATGCCACACCCCGAACTAGGTGCTTTACGTACCTGATGCCATTCAGGCCTCACAGCAACCCTATAAGAAGCTATTGTTGTCCCCATTTTACAGATGAGAGCATGGAGGCTTCCAAGCAATAACCTATTTGGGACATTTATACTGCCAGTGACTTGAACCTTATGAAATAAATATCTCACCAGCCCCTTTTAACCATGAAATATATGCCCTAGCTATTCAGTCCCTTCCCCTGACACAAAGAGGTTGGGGTGTCCTATGTCCCTACGTTTGTGCCAAAGTCACAATTCCAGCATCCTGGCACCAGACTGTCCCTCTTAAACTGTTCCTCAGGCACCTCTCCCAGCAAGTTTAGCAAGCCTGCCTTACCAAAAGAACTTGGAGGCACCCAGTTCTCGAAGGGGACAGGCGAATCAGTATCTCCCCACTGATGTACCTAAATCTCTGCTGTCCACCCAATGTCTACATTCCACTGTTTCTGAATCCCTGAGTTCACTCCACTGGGTCACTCTGCAGCTTGGGTGTCAGACTCACAGCTACTCGGAGCCCCGGTCCCTGGAGAGCTATCACAATTGGGTAAATGCAGCTGCTCTTTTGAAGGAGTAAGTTGAGGGCACTTAGCAAATCAACTTCCTAATGAATCTTTTCAGGTCTGGATGGAAGCCGTTCCGTTACTATGGAACTTGGCTTGATTTGGAAATTAATGTGGTAATTTACAGCCACTCTGCCAGGCAAGAAGATTACAGGAGAGGGAGGGAGAGAGTGAGAGGAGAGAGATGTGCGGTGGCAGAGCCTCAAGAGGCGCCAGCCTGGGGCACGTCTGGAGAGCCGGGCCACACACAAGGTGTGGGGGCAACATGGTGGCTTCTGCCAGGCTGGGCCTACGTGGGTCAGAGGCAGAGAAAGACACTCCTCCAAGCAGACCCCAAAACTGATGACCTAACTTCTCTTTAGGGATTTGAGTCACCAATACTGTTAATTTATATTTTTCTTGAAATGTATTCACTTTTTATCTTAATAAATTTTATATCACATCATACATGAAAAATCTATGTTACATACCAAGAAGAGAAAAGTTAATGTAAAATTAATTACACTGAAAACAAAATTAACATTTCAGAGAGGCCCTTGCCCACTAGAGGTTGAGTCTGAAGCTTCCTTTCTATTTGGGAAAAATCAAATATTAGAGAAATACTCAAGACACAGTGTGAAACCAAGGTATATGTACCTCTTGATATAATCAGACAGATTGAAAGAAGAGTTAAATGGAATCCAGTTTCTCAACATTTGAGGTCACTGCTATTTCATACAATGACCTTTGCAGTTTATGTATTTGACCAATGTTTACATAGCACATACTATGTGCCAGAGGCTGTTCCAAAAGCTTTTTTAAAAATTAATTCATTCAATCCATTTAATTCATCTAATAGTCCTACATGGTTCAGCATTCTTTAGCATTCTTCCTGTCTTTAGAGAGAAGAAACTGAAGCACAGAGAGGTCCAGGAACTTGCAAAAGGTCACCTCAAACCATCTTACATGGCACCTAAAATCATGCATGCCCTGGTGAGAGTGGCCCAGGCCACTATTCAGGCCTAAGCTGCAAGCACATGGTAAGGATACTGTTCAGGCTCAGAGTTCTGAATAGCTGCATGCTGATTCCTCAATAGCAGTGTCTGTGGGAGGCCCCCATCAGGCCACCCCTCTGGGGCCTCTGGGGCTCTCTGTCTGACTGTGAGTCTGGGTTTTATGACTAGTAGGGGAGAAACAGTTGGATGCTGATCCAAAGAAGAATTCCAGAGAGAAGGTAGTGGAGTTTTTGTTTTGAGGAGAGGGTGTTTATTTTCTAAGCGTAAAGAAATACACACAAGCTTGAGAACCACTGCTTTTTTCTGTTAGCTACTGAAGGACGTCTCTGAACAGCGCTCCAAGGACCAGTCTAGGGCTGCAGCTGGAGATCAGGTGATTAGATCTGAGTTCCCCTGGCACAGGAGTGGCAACAGGGGTGCAGATGGGACCTGTGGAGAGACGAGGGGCTGTCTTCTGAGGGCTTCTGTGATCAGCCACCTCTGCAAGTGCAGGCAGGTGCCCTCAAGGATCCCCACTCCAGCAGTCCCACCCAGAGAGGCCCTGCCTGGTTCTGGCTGCAGAGGGTAAGATGTGGGGCAACCTTAACCAAAGCTTCGAGTGGATGGTGGGAACCCTGCATCTTTACTGTGATAACAATGCAGTATTTTGGAAATCATTAAAGCATCATTTTCTTTTGCTTCTCCAAGTACATGAGCTTTGCCCAGTCCAAGGTAAAGTTGAGAATCTTCAAGAAGGAATTTTAGAGAAAGATGAAGTAATATGTAGCTTCCAGTATTAAAAAAAAAAAAAAAAAAAGCCAGAATTTTATCTTGGCTGAAATTGAAAGCAGTAGTTTCCCTGTAACTAGTTGGGGGAGAGAGGGGACTCTCAAACAGAATGCCTGAGCATCAATAGAAAAATTATTGCAATCCTTCTGCAGAGTTGGGCTAGAGTGTGAGTTAAATCTGAAAGTTCATGATAGTTAATGGACTTCCCAGATGGCTCAGTGGTAAAGAATCCATCTACTAATGCAAGAGATGCAAGAAATGAGGGTTCAGTCCCTGGGTTGGGAAGATCCCCTGGAGTGGGAAACGGCAACCCACACAGGTATTCTTGCCTGGAAAATTCCATGGACAGAGGAGCCTGGCAGGCTAAAGTCCATGGGGTCACAAAGTGTCAGACATATTTGAGTTACTGAGCACACACACACAGGGACATATAATAGTTAACATTGGCTGAGCATTTCTTTTGCATCAGATTGTTCATTTGACAAGTGTTTTACATACACAGTCTCACTTAATCTGAATAATCTTGAGGTTGGTGCTAAATATTGTCCTCCTTTTATGGACAAGGAAAGGGAGGAAGCTTAGTAGCTTGGCCAAGGAGGCAATTGTACCCAAGAAGCAACCAGTTCCTCGGCCACTGTGACTCAGTTCCCAGAAGCAATCAGAATACATCTCCGGTGAGAGTCTGTCTCTAAGACCCACATTCTTAGGCTCACATCACTCAAGGGTTCATGTCATATCAGTGTTGGGCTCAGGTCAGTCAAGGACTCACCAGGGAACTTCCAGGTAAGAATCTCTGTTCTATATCTCATGGATGCTAAAGCCCACAGAGGTTCTAAAGGCAACTGGAAATACACAGACACTGGTCTGCCTCCTCTGGGCACCTCCTAGGACCTTAAACAGACTAGGCACCTGCTCCCACATTCAGATTCCAAATCTGTAAATAACACAGGGCTGGACAGTCCAGTGAGTGCCCCCAGCTTCCACAGACTCCAAGCATCAGCTCACATGAGTTACCACGCTCTTCCTCCCAGGCGGCAGCTTAAAGGTCAAGCAGGACCTGGTTTTCCCTCTGACTCCTGGGACATTGGAGAAGGCCCACCTCCCCTTTACACTTTTCCCCTGCCCTCTGCCCTCTAGACACAGTCCAGCAGAGAGGGGTCTGCCCCTGGAGTACCCAGACCTCTTCTCCCCATCAAGCCTTGGGCCTGGAGGTCAGCCCAGTTCTGCTACTATCTACCACATGACCTTCAACAGGGAAGCTACCCTCTCTGAACCTCAGTGTCCTCATCCACTAAATAAAGGATTGGAGGCTCTCAGGTTTAGCATCTACTGTTCCTGCTGTCTGGTAAATCCTCCCTCTACTTCTTGACTGGCTAACTCCTGCATCTTCCTAGACTCAACTCACATTATTGGGGCAAGGAGGTCTTGCCCCAACTTTCATCTTCTACCTCCTATCCCAAGCCAGATAACACCCTCCATGATAATATTATTTACCTTATTAAGCACTTACCATATGCCAGGCGCTTTTCTAAACGTGCCACATATATTGATTTATTTGCTTCTTGCAACTCCACCAGGTGGATACTATTAATATCCTTATTTTACAGAGAAGGAAACTGAGAAATAGAGGCAAAATGAATGACTCAAGTTCACTTAGCAAATAAGTGGCAGAGCTGGAATTCGAACCCCTGCATGGTTCCCATGAGTGATGAAAAACTGTGAGAATGTATGAAGGAAGTCAACTTGCCTTGTCAGAGTTCCTGTTTAGATATACGAGCCCATTCAGGGAGGTCCAAACAAACTTTTCAGCCAAATTACATCTTTTCTCTGGGCAGTTTTATTTCTCAGTTCAGTTCAGTTCAGTCACTCAGTAGTGTCCGACTCTTTGCAACCCCATGAATCACAGCACACCAGGCCTCCCTGTTCATCATCAACTCCCAGAGTTCACTCAGACTCACGTCCATTGAGTCCATGATGCCATCCAGCCATCTCATCCTCTGTTGTCCCTTTCCTCTCCTGCCCCCAATCCCTCCCAGCATCAAAGTCTTTTCCAATGAGTCAACTCTTCGCATGAGGTGGCCAAAGTACTGGAGTTTCAGCTTTAGCATCATTCCTTCCAAAGAAATCTCAGGGCTGATCTCCTTCAGAATGGACTGGTTGGATCTCCTTGCAGTCCAAGGGACTCTCAAGAGTCTTCTCCAACACCACAGTTCAAAAGCATCAATTCTTCGGCACTCAGCTTTCTTCACAGTCCAACTCTCACATCCATACATGACCACTGGAAAAACCACAACCTTGACTAGATGGACCTTAGTTGGCAAAGTAATGTCTCTGCTTTTCAACATGCCATCTAGGTTGGTCATAACTTTCCTTCCAAGGAGTAAGCGTCTTTTAATTTCATGGCTGCAGTCACCATCTTCAGTGATTTTGGAGCCACCAGAAATAAAGTCTGACACTGTTTCCACTGTTTCCCCATCTATTTCCCATGAAGTGATGGGACCAGATGCCATGATCTTTGTTTTCTGAATGTTGAGCTTTAAGCCAACTGTTTCGCTCTCCTCTTTCACTTTCATCAAGAGGCTTTTTAGTTCCTCTTCAATTTCTGCCGTAAGAGTGGTGTCATATGCATATCTGAGGTTATTGATATTTCTCCCGGCAATCTTGATTCCAGCTTGTGCTTCTTCCAGCCCAGCGTTTCTCATGATGTACTCTGTATAGAAGTTAAATAAGCAGGGTGACAATATACAGCCTTGACGTACTCCTTTTCCTATTTGGAACAAGTCTGTTGTTCCATGTCCAGTTCTAACTGTTGCTTCCTGACCTGCATATAGGTTTCTCATGAGGCAGGTCAGGTGGTCTGGTATTCCTATTTCTTAAAGAATTTTCCACGTTTATTGTGATCCACACAGGGATTGCCTCAAATCCAACTTTCTGGCCAAACTCCCAACATCCATAGTTCTGTCTGTTGGCATCGTCAAGCTGACTCTCGGTCAACTCAGAATAGAAGTCCTGGGTGTAGAGGCACAAGGGCATGGCAGAGCTGTCGGAAAACTTGGGCTGAGCGTCTGACATTTGGCGTGATTTTAGACAAGTTCCTGCTCCTCTCTGAACTGGTTCCTCATTGAAAAATGGGGATACAATACCTACCTTACAGACTGTGAAAAGATCAAAAGCTTGTTGAAGTTAGGGAGGAAAAGAGGGAGGGAAATCTCGCAAAAACCCCTGGACAAGAGAGAAATATTTGGTCCACAATTACTCAGCCAGCAGGTACCTGAGCCTGGTGCTGTTGGTGTTAGGACAAAAAAAAAAAAATAGCCTGCTCTCTCAGAGTTTCCATTTGAAGGTGACATTTGCACTGGAGTGATTTCCCAGACCTGCTCTTCCTGAAGGAGCCTGTTTCTGTGAAACCACCACATTCCCCCACATCAGAACCTCAGGATCCCCACTTTCAGGTACCCAGAGCCCCACTCCCTGCTGTCTCCTCTTCTCCCTCCTCTGCCCCACCTAGGTTAAGGGGTGACCTCTGCCAGTTCCTCCCCTTCTCTGGGCCTGCTTCCTCTTCTCAAAAATAAGGACCCGGAGTCAGATGGACTTCCAGGAATGTCTAAGCGGCTGTCAGGGATTGTGTGGGTTTTTACTCTTTCCCAGAGGGTATCTCTCCTTTGCATGATAAAGTGGTGGAGGATGGTGGGGGTAGGGGGAGGAAAATGAACCCACACATCCAGGAGGGCCTTTGGAGATAACCAGACATGTTCTCAGTGACACTGAGGCACTAAGTTTTACTCCCCGGCCACGTCAAGCATCTTCAAGTTCCTTCACCTGCTGCTAAGATCACATGCTGCTTCCTTTGCTGGGAGCTCCCCTCTAGTCCTTGCCTTCCTGGTCAGGCCCTATATTATCTGTAAACTTCAGAGCAGAAATCACCTCCCCCCTAGTCAGTCTATTTCTGCCCTCATTGCACTAGAGTATAATTTATTGATTTGGACATCTGTTCTCCCACCACACTGAGAGCTACTCAAAGGCAGAGACTGTATTTTATAATATTGTATCCCCGGGCCCTAGGTCAGTGCACGGCTCATAGCGGGTTCTCAACTGGTATTGAATGGATTAAATTGAATGTAATTTAAAGTCACCTGCTGAAGTTCTCAGTTTCAGGAAATGGCAACACGGGGACTGGAATCCAGTCCTGGGCACGGCAAATCAGCATACCTCATCTCCCTGCAGCTGCCAGGAGCTGCCCAGAGGAGGGGTGTCTGAACCAGCTGCCCTCACTGCCCTTCCTCTAGGGCAGGGATGGTCTTCAGGAGCCTGGCTGCCAGAGAAGGTCCTCAGGATGCCCTGGGGCCACTGTCCATGCTGGAATTGCTGTGCATCCTGTTTCCTTCCCTGTTCCCCTCTGAGTCTCCACCAGCTCAGTCCCTGGCTTTCTGGGGGCTGAAGCCAAACCACCCTTTCCCCCTTCTGCTCCCTCTCCCCAGACCCCTATAAATAGGGGTGGGAGCCCAGCTTTCTGAATGAGGTGGGAGGAGACAAAGAGAGCCAACCACCCCCATGCCTGTGGAGTGCCCAGTTCATATTCCTGCTGCGACTGTATCTAAATTTGCAAATCATCACCCCATGCCCCACCATCATGTGTCATCTTTTATGCATGGCCACCTCTGCCGTGCTGCTCGGTCAGTTGCTACGCAACCGACGACGGCGCCGCGGGGGCCTGACATTAGTGAAAGCAAATTGACCAGAGGAGCCCTCATCCCGCATGCAAAGCAGCCAGGGCCTCCCTGAGCCACCCTCTTCTTCTTCTCCAGGGCCAGACCCTTGGACCACAGCCTCCTGGGCTTAAGCTGTGGACAGGGGGAAAACCCAGCACTCCTACTTCTCCAAAAAAGGCTGAAATCTGGCCAGTGACAAGAGCTACCTCCAAAGGGAAAGGGGGGTAGGGCCCAGTGTAGCTTCAGGCTCTAAAATTCTGAGTTTTCAGTGGGATGGACATTGACTCCCACAGGAAGTAAAAGGGGCTGCTACTCACTGAGTGCGTACTATATGCTAGGCATGGTGAGAACAGTACAATGCAAAAACTCTAACTTCCTGGATTCCAGCCCAGCTCCACCATTTCTCAGCTGTGTGTTGTGCATGCAAATTTATAAGGACTGAGATCCAGTCACGGAAAAAGGCTGTCCTCAGACACCTCAGAGGGAAATAAAAGGCTGGATAACAGGCTGGAGGGGGAGGGAGACCAGCAGAGCAGAGGGATGAGAAGATGAGAGAAGGCAAGGAGGGGAAGATGCACCTTGCCCTGAGTATTGCAGGCCTCTGAGCCTCCTGTTGGGAGGAGCAGAGGAAATTAGGAGTTGGCAGTTCTGATCTCCTGTTCTGCTCCATCCCTCATGGTCCCTGCCCCCAGGAACTTGACCTCACCAATCTCCTACTTGAGTATACGCCATTTTGCACTGGGAGGCAGCAAGCCATGCCAGAAAGAGCAAGAGCTTTGGAAGTGATTAGAACTGGCTTCAGATCCTCAAACCCTGAAGTTACTTCAGCCTTTTGAATTCAGTTTTTCCATCTGTAAAATGGGCATGAAGATACCTACTTCACAGGGTTAAACAGCTGACATTTGCAAAGGGCCTAACGGGAAATCAGCAAATTTTGCTCTTCTCCCCCAAACTTCAATGGCTCCCAATTGTCAGAGAACAGATCTGCTTCCAGAGCCCTACCTGGCCCCCACCACTCAGCTTCTCCCTCTCCCACTCCCTGCACCTCTGTACATGTGCTCAGACTGCTGCGTCTGCCTGGCAAACCCTTCTTCCAGCTGTTCACTTTCTGAAATCTGGTCTACCTCTCAGGACCCAGAAAAAATAAAATTCAACTCCAATAGGCAAGCTTGCACTACCAGGGCATGCCCTAATCCACTGAAGTTTTCCAGCAGAAGAAGGAACAAGGAACCAAGAAGCGATCTTCCCTTTTTTAGGGGTTAATTCAAGAAGCTTTCCCAAACGTTGCAATGAGATCACTCAAAGTCAATCATTTATTGAGAAATGCCATTTCTGTGACTCCTGGATTCACAGGTCTACATCTCACCCCAGGATGAACAAGCCCTGAGGATAAGCACAGCTCACAACTTACTGGGCACCAGGCATGGTTCTGAACCCTATAACATCTGGGACTTGACTAACCACTAATTCACAACTATCTGTTAACATATTAACAGTATCTTTAATCTTTATACAAATTGGTGAATTTTACCTCTGTTTGCTAAGGAGGAAGAGAGAAAGCTAAGCTCAGAGAGAAAAAGTGACATACACAAGGTCACACAGTGGACTGCTAAAGAGAAAACTGGAGCAGGAACGCAGTTCTACGTGAAAATAGACTATGAGGCTGTCATATATGGACTTCATATCATCAATCATCATTAACATTTCAGAGAGATTTGCCCATTTTTAAAACCTACAAGTTACCAGGGGAAGCCATTTATCTGTTTCTTGTCAGGACAAAGCCTGTACCCAACCTAGAGAGGGGCAGCGTGGAGGGTGCTGAGAGCGCCAGCTCAGCTCTGGGCCCCAGGGTGTTCCATCCTCTGAGGAGCTCCTTTTCTCTGAAACAGAAGGTAAGTTTACCCATCCCTTCCATGCCTATTCTAAAGGGCAAAAGTGATAGAGACACCCAAGGGCTAAACTATGAAGCCTTGTTAGGTTTTAGTATCCCCGTAAAAGAGGAATTCCTCCCAACTAGAAGTTTACCTGTTTCTGGCATGTGCATTTCTTTAATTATGTAACATTGAATTGTCACTTGTTTAAAAGAAGACGTGCCAATTGTATTGCCTTCGTGTTGTATTGAAAAGCATTTCTTCATTATTTGGACTAATTTCCAAACAAATTAAAAACTGTTGTAGCAGTTAAGCTTTGACTGCTCCATCTATTAGATTCAGAAGATGGCAAATTCCTTAAACACAGATATAAACAGTTCTGGTAACACAATCTGATTTTATATAATTAATTTTCTGCCTGAGAAGGCAAAAGTTCTCCTTCCCACTTTCTTTGCCCTCAAGTTCCTGACAGTTCTCACACTTCTGGCAGCCTTTTGGTTAAGGAAAAGCAGATTCTGTTACATGGGATTCTGTGGTGTGTAAAAAGATAAATCCTCTCAAATGTCCTTTGATCACAGAGATGGCAAGGGTAAAGGAAATCAAGAAGTTCCTTTATGACCTGACCTCATTGCTTCCTGTTTCTTGCCCAGTTGCAGCTACAGCAAACACATCTTCCTCAATGCCTGGTCACTCACTGAACCAGCAGCCTCCAGAGGCCCCAGCCTGAGCCAGCCTATGGGACAGACATGCCCTGGGGGTGCTCAAGGTTTAATAGAGGCGTGAGGCTGAAACAGGTGAAATAAGGAAAAATATATTTGCAAGAAATTGTTTAAATAGCAAGAGAGTTGCCTGGACTGAGCCCCTTGTGAAATGATGGCCATATTAGATGGATCCAAGGTCTAGTCTGTGGCCAAGATCAGGATTCAATGTGAGATCACGTTTATGGTTCACTATATGGCCGGGATCAGACTCTAAGGCTGAGACAAAGGTCAGGGCTCCATTTGTGATCAATATCAAGACTCAGGCTATGAACAGGACCAGGGCCCAGTCTGTGGCCAAGACGAGACCTGAGACCCACCACCAGTGTCTGGCCACAGCCAGGCTAACTTGTGATCAGGGTCTCAGCTCAATCCGTGACTTGCCATTGGGATTCATAAATGATTTAGTCTCTGCTCATGGATTTCATAGTCCAGTCAGGGAGAAAGTAACCAAAATTACTCTATCAACTGTTAAGAGCTTGTGAAGGAGGAGAAGAGGAAACAATAAGAGCATGAGTGTTGGTCACTCAATCATGTCTGACTCTTTGTGACCCCATGGACTGTGTAGCCTGCCAGGCTCCCCTTTGTCCATGGAATTCTCTAGCCAAGAGTTCTGGAGTGGGTAGCTATTCCCTTCTCCAGGGGATCTTCCAGAACCCAGGTCTCCTGCATTACAGGCAGATTCGTTACTGTCTGAGCACAAGAGAGGGCCAGATTGTCTAGTCTTGAGGACCAGAGAATATTTTCTCAAGAAGATGAAGCTAGAACTGTGATGCCTCAAGGACCTGGGCAGCTTCATTTTAAAGTCTTTTTTTATATCATTGTTTTGAGCATGTGGCTTCATCCACGTAGTGGTCCTCCAATTGCCCCCAGTACTCTGCTGGATGCAGAGTTAGTTCCAAGGGACTCTTCTGCTTCTCCTCTAACCCAGGTGTCACCAACCCCGGGCTACAGTCCATGGTCTGTAAGGAACTGAGCTGCAAAGCAGGAGGTGAGCAGCAGGTGAAATCTAAACCATTCCCCCTACCCCAGTCCATGGGAAAATTGTCTTCCACGAAACCAGTCACTGGTGTCAAAAAAGTTAGGGGGCACTGCTCTAACCAACGAGGTCCTAAAGAACACATAGTTTTCTTCAACCTGAGTACTTCCCAGTATCTTCTGTCCACCATGGAGTTGCTCTGTTTAACCCTGAAACAAATTCCCAGATAACTTTGTGTCTTTGGTTTGGTTGGATGTACTGGATTTCTACACGGGGATCCATTTACTCCCTTGTACTACTCATCTTCATCTTGCAGCACAAAGGTATGGGCCCTTTCCCTTGGTTTGGATTTAATATCCCTCAGAGGAACAGAATGGTGAATAAAATCAGACCGTGAAATCAAGGAAACCAAGTGGGTTCTGAGGCCTCAGGAAAATCACCCAATCACTCTGAGCTTCAGTTTCCTCATCTGTTAAGTGAAGCTGAAGCAATCATTGCCCATACTGCAGGGTGTTTTGGATGCCCAGGGAGAAAAGTGATGTAAAAGGACTCTGGAGATGGGGAGAATTACAACAAATCTCCCAGAGATAAAGGAGGCAGAAGAAGTTCATTTCAACTTCATGGGACTGGTTGATTCTCACTGGGGTCCTAGGATGTAGGATCTCTGGCCCCCTGTGTCTATTCACAGTCCAGGTGTGTGGGTGAGGGAAGACTGTGCTTCTGAGCCACTGATTTGGGACATGAGCACAGTTTGTATGCCCACTTGTATATCAATGTATATACCCTTATTGTGTCTTACATTGGCTTGTTTAGAGAAGACTCTGAGATGGGGAATTCATGTGCAAATGACTTATTAAGGAGATGCTCCCAGGAGAAACCAGTAAGGAAGCAGAAAAAGCAGGACAAGCAGGGCTAATGAGACTATCTGAGACAATAGATAAATATACCTTGCTTCAAAACCCTGCTCAAAGGTTAGTTTTCATTTATTCACCCATTCAAATAATATTTTTGATTCCTGTGCTATGCCAGGCCATGTGCTGGATATTAACTTACAAACAGGATTTAGATGGGGACTCTACTTGTAGATGGAGAGGAGACACATTTAGGAGAGAAGGTGAGGAGAGGAGAAAGTTTAGCTTTCTCCTATAATCAAGATCTGGGAGCTCAGAGACAGTTTGACTCATGTCATCTAAGGAGAAGATTTCCCAAAGAAGATAACATTTGTATAACTATGCCCTAAAGCATGAGTGGGGTCTTGCCAGATGAAGAATGGGTCTGGGTAGAAGGAGCTTATATGGAGATACAGAGGCATGAAAGAGAAGTGTGTTTAGATCTTTGGAACTGGTCTGGATGGCAGTTGTGTAAATGGGATGATATTGAGACATGAGGGAATGGGTAAGTCTCTTGAGGTCAATGGATGGATAACTAAACTGTAGTACATCCAGACAATGGA
This sequence comes from Oryx dammah, assembly GCF_014754425.2. NCBI lineage: Eukaryota > Metazoa > Chordata > Mammalia > Artiodactyla > Bovidae > Oryx > Oryx dammah. The sequence continues at coordinate 93,844,927 of NW_024070212.1, read as the reverse complement.
ATACTATTAAGCACTAACAAGGAATGAACAATCCAAGGCATGAGAAGATATGGAGGAAATTTAAATGCATATTGCTGAGTCTTAAGTATTATAGATGAGACCCATCAACTTAGAGAAGTCTGAAACACCATGGACATTCCTCAGATCCACACTAAACGCAGCACAAAATAATGGCTACATACGTTCAGTGTGGTCAGGCAGTAATTTAACTTCCTCTTTTTTCCTTTTTTGGCTGCACCACATGTGGCATGTGGAATCTTCCTCTCTAACTAGGGGTAAACATATGCCCCCTGAAGTGGAATTGCAGAGTTTTAACCACTAGACCACCAGGGGAATACCTGAACTGCCTCTTAAAATATGAATCAACACGCTTCAGAGGAAGATAATAGTACTCATGATTTCTACATGTAATATCCACAGTGTCTGATGTTCAGTAAGAAGTTATTAGGCATACAAACAGAAAAATGCAATCCATATTCAAGGAAAAAACATCAAGTATATTTGTAAGGTGGCCCACATATTGGACTCAGCAGAAAAAGAAGCTGTTATGGATAATCTGAATAGTGAAAAGAAATACAGTGAACAATAAGTAGTCTTAGCAGATAAATTTTATTGTTGTTTAGTTGCTAAATCATGTCCAACTTTTTTGTGACCCCATGGACTATAGCCTACGAGGCTCCTGTCCATGGCATTTCCCAGGCAAGAACACTGGAGAGGGTTGCCATTTCCTTTTCCAGGGGATCTTCCTGACCCAGGGATCAAACCTGTGTCTCCTGCTTGGCAGTCAGATTCTTTACCACTGAGTTACCTGGGAAGCCCTTATCAGATAAATAGAAATGCGATGGCACCTCACTCCAGTACTCTTGCCTGGAAAATCCCATGGATGGAGGAGCATGGTAGGCTGCAGTCCATGGGGTCACTAAGAGTCAGACATGACTGAGCAACCTCACTTTCACTTTCACTTTCATGCATTGGAGAAGGAAATGGCAACCCACTCCAGTGTTCTTGCCTGGAGAATCCCAGGGATGGTGGAGCCTGGTGGGCTGCTGTCTATGGGGTCGCACAGAGTCGGACACGACTGAAGCAACTTAGCAGCAGTAGCAGCAGACAAATAGAAATTACAGAAAAAGAACCAAATGCAGGGACTTCCCTGGCAATCCAATGGTTAAGACTCCACACTTCCACTTCAGGGGGCGAGGGTTCAATCCCTGGTCAGGGAATAAAGATCCTGCATGCTGCACTGTGAGGTCAAAAATTTTTTTTTTAAAAAAAAGGAGAAACTTCTAGGCCTTCTTAGTCATTACCACACAAACACAACCACAACAGCACCACTCCCACACTTCAGCAGTCTCTCCCTTAGATAGTTATTCACTGTGGAAATATCTGTTCAACATGGTTCTTCTTGAAAATTTTGCTTCTACATCGTGATGGTCATTACACACTAGCTCCCAGTGAGCTTTGTTTGATTCTATTTGCAAGGTAGAAGACGAAACACCTTTTAAATACTCTTGAATACCCCTCCCTGAAGAGGTCTTAACCAGTTATCTATTGCTGTGTGACAAACCATCCAAAACTTAATGGCTTAGCACAACCCTGGCTCAAGACTTCATAGGTCAATAGTTTGGGCTATCCTCAAGTGGGTTCTCCCGCTGCTCTTGGCTGGGCTTATTCATCTGGCGGTGTGTATCTGTGGGTCAGCCTGGAAGCTTTGTTTCTGGGAGTTTTCTGACTGTCAACATAGTGTAAAGGGGTCAACAGAGCCACGTAATTTTCATCAACCAGTAGGCTAGCCTGGGCTTGGTCACATGGTGATAGCCTCAGTGATCCAAGGACGCCATCAGAGAAAGCTGCAAGGCCTCTTGAAGCCTAAACTTAGAATTCTTCCAATGTCATTTATTTTATTGGCCAAAGCAAGACGTAAAACCAGACTGAAATGCATTAAATCTCCTGCTGGAAGAATTTGAAAGTGTTGCGGCCATTGTTGCAATTTGCCCTAAGGCTTAAGAACTTTTTTCCTATTAATCCTGGCATATGCAAAGAAGAAAGAATGGAGAACACTCCAAAGAAAGCTTTTGTTTTGTTGTTAATTGAATTATTCCTTGTAACCATAACACCTACTAACAATGTCATGTATTCCCATAGATTATTTATTGTTATATCTCATTATTATTTACTGAGCACCTCATATGTGTCATAGGCCAGTGAAATAACAGTGGAAAAGGCATACGCAATACTTTTTCCCATGCAATTTATAGTGTAATATGGAAAATATCTTAAACAAGTAGCTATAATGATTTGATAACTTAGGTGGTGCTAGTGGTAAAGAACCCACCTGCCAATGCAGGAAACATAAGAGACGCCAGTTTAATTGCAGGGTTGGGTAGATCCCCTGGAAAAGGGAATGACTACCCACTCCAGTATCCTTGCCTGGAGAATCCCATGGACATCCCATGGACATAGGAGCCTGGTGGGCTACCATAGGCAAAGAGTCAGACATGATCAAGGCAACTTAGCATGTAGCATATGTAGCTTTATTAATCTTTTCCTTTCTGATTTCTGTCTTTAGAGTCTCAATTTTTAAAGCCTTCCATAACTCCAAGACTAAATGAATATTTTCTTGTCCAAATGGATTTGTGGAAGAAGGAAGGTAGATCCCTGACTGGAGGCCCTCTTAACTTGGGTCTCCAATGAACAAACTCAGGCCCAGCCAGAAGGCCAAGCCAAGGAGGAAAACCACAGTTCATCACCAGACCCAGGTTTTGGCTCTCCCTAGAAAAGGTTGATGCTGGGCTTCCCTGGTGGCACAGAGGTTAAAGCATCTGCCTCTAATGTGGGAGACTTGGGTTTGATCCCTGGGTTGGGAAGATCCCCTGGAGAAGGAAATGGCAACCCACTCCAGTATTCTTGCCTGGAGAATCCCATGGACAGAGGAGCCTGGTGGGCTACAGTCCATGGGGTCACAAAGAGTCAGACACAACTGAGTGACTTAACTTTCACTTTCACTTTCACTTTCCTTTCACATTATGTGGCATCCCCAGGTAGACACCATTAGAGAGAGGTTAGAGACCCTACTTCTGTTCAGTTCAGCTCAGTTCAGTAGCTCAGTCGTGTCTGACTCTTTGCGACCCCATGAATCACAGCACACCAGGCCTCCCTGTCCATCACCAACTCCTGGAGTTCACTCAAACTCACGTCCATCGAGTCAGTGATGCCATCCAGCCATCTCATCCTTGGTCGTCCCCTTCTCCTCCTGCCCCCAATCCCTCCCAGCATCAGAATCTTTTCCAATGAGTCAACTCTTCGCATGAGGTGGCCAAAGTACTGGAGTTTCAGCTTTAGCATCATTCCTTCCAAAGAACACCCAGGGCTGATCTCCTTCAGAATGGACTGGTTGGATCTCCTTGCAGTCCCAGGGACTCTCAAGAGTCTTCTCCAACACCACAGTTCAAAAGCATCAATTCTTCAGCGCTCAGCCTTCTTCACAGTCCAACTCTCAGACTTGATGTCGACCCAACTCCAGGCTGTATTCTGTCACCAGGTCTCCTACTGAACCCCTCTCACAGGTGTTTTAGTGCACAACCTGATGTATAATTTAACCACTCAGTAGCATTTGACTGGATTTCATTCAAATGTATACATTCTTACACTTATGTAGCTATTGGTGATAGATAGACAGATAATGGTTAGATATGATACATACAGATAGACAAGAGATAGTTTTGTATTTTTCCACTTAACAGCGTATTAGAAAAATTGCCCTATGCTGTTAAATAGATCTACCCTGAGGGATATAGGACAAATAAGTAAATATTAAAGAACCATAAAAGAGAAGCTGTTTACCCAAGCACCTCTCCTTGGAGTGTCTCTCCACCTCCAACCTCCCACTGCAACCAGGCCAGTCATCACTGAGAATAGGGCCGAGTAACCACCATCACTCCCTCCCTCCACTTTTCTGGGTGTTGGATTAATATTTCCTTGAATCACAATGCTAAGATATGAGAGTGGATTTTAGCATCAGTGGCCTGCTGCAGTATGGGGAAATGCATTCCTGATAAGTTTAGGAGAAGGAAATATACCCTGTGGCCCAGTTCAGTTCCCTGGGGCTTGGAAGTGAAAAACCTTAGTTAATAGTAAAGCATGTCTGGGCCTTCCAATGCAACCTTGGGGGAGTTCGGAGCTCCGTTAACAAAATAGAGTTAGGAACAGTACATCCTTTTAGGGCTGTTGTGAGGACTAAGGCAATCAACACAAAGGCTTTAAGAGGCCCCAACACACAGTAAAGAGCTCACTCACTGTTGCCTCTGTGCTGTGCTTAGTCTCTCAGTCATGTCCGACTCTTTGAGACCCCATGGACTGTAGCCCACCAGGCACCTCTGTCCATGGGGATTCTCCAGGCATGGAGAATACTGGAGTAGGTAGCCGATCCCTTCTCCAAGGGATCTTCCTGACCCAGGAATTGATACAGGGTCTCCTGCATTGCAGGCGGATTCTTCACCAGCTGAGCTACCAGGAAAGCCCCATTGACTCTACCCACCACTACTAACATTCATTTGTTTTATTGTTATTACTAAGTGGTCTTGAGTGAGTCACTGAGCCCCTTTGGGTCTGGGTTTCATGTTTCACCTTGACACGTTTCAGGGCTTCATGATGTTTTTGCACACACTTTTTCTTCTGCTAGAATCCCTTCTGCCTATGCCTACTGGGAAAACTCCTATTCATCCCCAAGTCCCCCTCTCAGCCATCATTTCCCCAGGAAACCTTCCTTCACCTCCTCAGGTACGCTTAAGAGTTCTCTTCAGGGCTCCTGCACAATGTACCCCCTTTGTCGTGGACTGTTTCCTTCCTTATTTCTACTGTTTATACCTGTGTTACCCCTACACCTTCCCCTCCTTCACCTCTTCTACCTTCTTTGCTCAAGTGTCACCTTCTTCAGGAGACCATCTTTCAGCATCCACTGAAAACTGCTTCACACGAGACACTCCTCATCCTCTTTCCCAGCCTTAGTCATCTTCTTATGCACTTCCTTTGTTGTCTACCTTCCTAGATGGATGGGCTTCCCTTGCGGCTTGGCTGGTAAAGAATCTGTCTACAATGCGGGAGTCCTGGGTTCAGTCACTGGGTTGGGAAGATCCCCTGGGGAAGGGAAAGGCTACCCACTCCAGTATTCTGGCCTGGAGAATTCCATGCACTGTATAGACCATGGGGTAGCAAAGAGTCCTAGATGGCACTAGTGGTAAAGAACCAGCCTGCCAATGCAAGAGACATAAGACTGGGGTTCAATCCCTAGGTCAAGGAGATCCAAGGCAAGGCAAGGCAACCCACTCCAGTATTCTTGCCTGGAGAATCCTATGGACAGAAGAGCCTGGCGATCTACAGTCCATGGGCTCACAAAGAGTCGGACGTGACTGAAGTGACTCAGCACACACACCAGGGTATGTTCTTTGAGGGCATGGATTCAAGTCTGTTTGGGTCACTGCTATAACCTTACCATCTACAATAGGGCTGGGCCTAGAACAAGGGAGACAATATTTAATGAACAAATGAATGAGTGAAGTGGGCCTCTTGATACCATTTCATGCTGGGTATTGGCAATATTGGTGAGACTAGTCAGCTACCAGCTGGTGCTATGATGGAGGGACTCAGTACCAGCTGTGCCCCACCATGTTGAAATCTCCCTTCCTTCTTCTTCCTTCAATATTTCCAGCAATATACTTGCAAATGATGGGGATCAGCAGAGTTGAGCTTTGTTGCCAAGCTGGTTCCAGAAGCCACACATTCTGCCTTTATTGCTTGATATGGACTCAGAATCGCATCTTTCTATTCCACCACTTCCCAGGCATCTAAAGCCCCAAAGTCCTTGGTTCCTCCCCCTGTCTTTGGACTGATATGATGTGAATGTCCTCGTTTGACAGGCTAGGCCCCTAAGGTCCAGGAGAGATCAGTCAGAGAGACCATTTCTATATACAGAGCATGAGGCCATTGGATCACCTCACAGAGGATTTTCTTTTCTTTTTTTATTTTCTGGTTCTCCTGGGTCTTCACTGTTGCATGTGGGCTTTCCTCTAGTTGTGGTGTGTGGGGTCTCCTCCTTAGTTGCAAATCACAGGCCTTTTGTTGCAGTGGCTTCTCCTGTTGCAGAGCACTGGCTTTAGACACGGGCTTCAGTAACTGTGGCTTGAGGGTTCTAGAGCACAGGCTCAGTAGTTGTGGTGCATGAGATTAGCTGCTACATGGCATGTGGGATTTTCCCAGACCAGGGATCAAGCTGGTGTCCCCTGCACTGCAAGGTGGATTCTTAACCACTGGACCACCAGGGAAGTTTGGATTTTCTTTTCTTTACAGATGAAGCTCCTAGGGTTCATCCAGTCCACTGTTTCTCAATCTTTTTTCTATTGTTTCCTACTTAAGAAGTGCTTTTAAACAGTTTTTTCTCTTAATTCTCTTTGCCCCATGAAATTTTAATACTACAGGTATATGCTGTGTATCTGTTTATGTACTCTGTGTATGTTGGTGTTTTTTACACTTAAAACAGAGTAAGCTCTTTTTCAACCCCCCAAAACCACATTCCCCCCTCTTCAGGTGAAAATCACCACTTTCTTGGGGGCAATATTGCCCCCTTTGAGATTGTATGATCTAATCTAAAATTTTCATTTTACAGTTGAAGAAACTGATACAACAGAGGACGAGGTATTGCCTCAGGTCACTTAGCTCAGACCCATGGAGTCAAGAGCAGGTCCAGATTCCTGGCTCCTCCACCCCACACTGCCTCAAATATAGCTGTCCCCTCTCACTCTCACCCTTGCTTTTCCTTCCCCACCTCAGGGCTCCATCCAAATTCAGGCCCTCAATGTTCTTTTTTTTTTAAGGAATTCGAGGAAATATTATTTTTATTTTATTTTTATTTTTGACTGTACTGGGTCCTCACGGTGGTATGGTGGCCTTCTCTAGTTGTGGTGCCGGGGGCTTCTCTCTAGTTGCAACACTCAAGCTCAGTAGTTGTGACGTGCAGGCTTAGTTGCCCCATGGCATGTGGGATCCTAGCTCCCTGACCAGGGATCAAACCTACATCCTCAACATTGAAAGGCAGATTCTTAACCACTGGAGAAGAAAAACCACCAAGGCAGTTTCCAGGCCCTCAACTTTCTACAAGTAAGATTGTCTGAAACTAAGGAACCAGGTGCCTTCTAGACTTAGCTGTGGATCAGTCCATGGGGAGACCCAAAGGGTCATCTGGGGCTGCCTTCACAGAGGGCTGGCATGAGGGGACAAGCATTGCTCACCTTAGGTCTTCACCAACAGATCACACTGCCACTTTCTTGGAGGTTCAGCCCCATCACCTTTTCCAAATGCATGACAAGGATAAAACTATTGCAGCAATGGAAAAAAAAAAAAAAAACTTGGAAATAATTAAACAGCAAGGCAGCCACCCATAATGATATTCTGCAGCACACTTTGGGGACAGTTTGCTGCAAAATCACCCAAGCACTCTGGTTGTTTAATTAACATTGAAACAGCAGTTCCACAAGAACTAAAAACCCTGTTAATTTATGTGTCTCTTAATGATGCTCATTTAAATACTGTCAACTTTCCATTGGTTTAATATTCATGATTTTGAATCATTAAAACACCCTGATATGGGGGCAGTGGAGGGGTGGGCACAACTTACTTATATACCCAAAACCAAAAACTGAAGACAATAATTTCCAAATTCCTATCTTCCCATCCATCCCACCAAAATCCTAGCCCCTCAGAGAAACTGTAAACCAGCTGGGGTGCTTTGGGGGCTGCAGATAATGCAGTGGATTGAGTGTAGTTTCATCATTTACTGCCCGCTCCCCTTCAGAACTGGGGCTTCCCTGGTAACTCACTGGTAAAGGCTCCGCCCACCAGTACAGGAGACGCAGGCTCAGTCCCTGGGTCGGGAAGATCCCCTGGAGAAGAAAGTGGCAACCTACTCCAGTATTCTTGCCTGGAGAATCCCATGGACAAAGGAGCCTGGTGGGCTACAGTCCACGGGGTCATGAAAGAGTTGGACACAACTGAGTGCGCGCACAGACACACCCCTTCAGAACCAAGCTGGCCCACTCTCACTGTGGGTAGTCACAGAACTGGGAGTTCAGCAGGCAAATGCAGGCTCTTGATAAAGCACCAAGAGGCCAGGTTTCAAACCCCATGGTGTTCAGAAATATTTCAATCATGCCTGAGAGACAAAAGTTACCCTGAAATGTGTTTCTGGAAAAGAGGGACATTTAGGATGGCTCAGAATAAGATGCCAATGAAGTGAAGAGGCATAGGTTCAGAAGGGGCTGTGGATGCCTTTGCAGGAAATATACAGCTGCAGGACCTCAGACAGAAGCGACACACGTGCAATCACAAACAACGAGTCAGCCCACACAGAAAGCAAAGACTCAACACACACAGATACTCACAGAAACACATGCTCAGTAAGAGCACGTGTGAAACTCAGTAAGAGTGTGTGGGAATTCAAATCAACCCAGTTCAAGATGAGCAAATTCTGACAGTAGCCCACATATTACACTGGCCTCGGAAGATTCCGAACCAGTCAAGTAGGGAAGATGGACAAATGCATGGGCAAGAGCCATTCGCCATGAGATAAGAACCAGGGGACATGAGGTGGGACTGTGCTGGAAGCACAGAAGAAGGGGCACGCGAGGGGGAAGTGGGACTCGAATCGGAACCCCAGGTTGTCAGTGGGCACTTCCTACACGCTAGTCCCCATCTCCTCCTCAAGGTCTCTCTGCAGGAGCAGGCTGCAACACTGGATCCTGCTTCCCCTGAGCTAAAAACCACATGTGGGGGTAAGTCACATCTATCCATATCTCTATTTATACATCCTTTCCTCGAGGCAGACAGATGATGATTAAGCATCTTGGGAGCAGGGAAGAGAGCGCTGACTTCAACACCACCCAGAGCTGGGTTCCACTGACTATCCTTATGACCCTGGGCAAAGCCAGTTAATAAATAAATATGAGTCTGAGTTCATCTGCGAAACTGAGATAATAGCATTAATATTATTTTTTTATTACTGAAGTACAGTCGATGTACAATACCATATAAGTTTCAGGTGCACACCATAATGACTCAGTTTTTAAAGGCTACACTTCACTTATAGTTATAAAATATTGCCTACACTCCCTTTGGGGTACAATATATCCCTGTGGCTTATCTATTTTATACATGGTAGCTTGTACCTCTTAATCCCCTCTCCACTTCTTTCTCCCCACTAGTTTGTTCTCTAAGTCTGTGAGTTCTGTTTCTTTTTTGTTATATTCACCAGTTGGTTTTATTTTTTAGAGCCCACATGTAAGTGATTTTATAAGAACTCTGTCCTTCTCTATCCGACTTATTGCACTAAACATGATACCCTCCAAGTCCATCCACATTCTTGAAAATGGCAAAGTCTCATTCTTTTTTAAGGCTGAGGAGTATTCCACTGTGTGTGCATATCACATCTTCTTTATCCATTCGTCTGCTGAAGGACACTTTGTTTGCTTCCATACTTTGACAATTGTAAATAATGCTGCTATGAACAATGGATCACCAATATCACTTCTATTGAAAATAATCTGTTAATGTGTGTGCCTTTCCACTAGAATGTGAGCTACCTTGGGGAACGAACAGTTTGACTTATCTCTGCATTTTCAGGAACTGGACAGATGCTGAACTGAACCGCACTGTTCACCTCAGAGAGAAGTTGAAATATACATGAAGTGAAATATATAAAAAGCACTTAGTAGGTGCTCAAAATAAATTAGCTGTGACCAAGGAAGGGATCAGGAGGATCCAAAAGAGAGTCTGAATCTAAAGTAAACCTTGAAGGGTGGCATAAGGTAGACCAAAAAGTAAAGCATCTTACATTGAAGAAACAGAGTGCACAAAGAACCAGGCCAGGAAAGCCCAGCCCCACCTGTCCCTTCTTCAAGCCTCATTCCTACCCCCACCTTGATAGATCCCTCTAAACGTACCATGCTCTCTCGCAATCCTCTTCCTGTCTTCAATTCCACCTGTTCTTCCTTAATCACCAGTTAACTCCTACCCAGGCTTCAAGAACTGGTTCTGGAGTCACCTCTTCTAGGAAGACTCCCTTGATTCCCAACCTCCCACTGGGGCCCTCTCTGGTTTTTCACAAATCCTCTGTCCCTGCCTCATCACACCGTGTAGTCATCACTGTTTATATGCCTACCTTCTTACTTGGAGATCAAGGCTCACTTCTGAATCACCATTGCACGGCCCAGTGCCCAGCACAGAGCCTGGCATAGAAAAGTTTTTGCCTAACATATGGAAAGCAGTCTGAGTAAGAATGGTGATTGGAGAATGCAGCCCTCAAATCCACTGGAACCAGACATGTGTCAAAAGTGGACACCTGGTACAAACCACCATGGCCTGGGCCAAACCAGCTTCTTCCTCTCCCTCCCTCAACCACTATCCAGTCGTGCTCTTTGCTGGGCACTGGGCATGCAGTGACGATCGGTAAGTAGCCCTGACCTCCAAGTGAGAAGATAGGCATATAAACAGTGATGACCACATGGTGTGATGAGGCTGGGACAGAGGGCTTGTAAGAGCCCAGAGAGGGCACTAGAGGGAGGTTAGGAGTCAGGGGGTCCTATTGTCTAAGAGGATCCTTTTACCACCCTCCATCCTCTGTGCCTCTTCTATCCCCATTCCCACTACCCCAGCTCAGGGCTTGCCAGCTCTCCCTGCCTCGGGCTACCACTCCCAGCGCCCCTGTAATCCATTCTCTGTGCAGAGCCAAAGAGATTGAGCTAAAAATGAAACTCTTCCTCAGAGGGAAATCTAACTTCTCAGGGATGTGAGTGCCACCAACCCCTCTCCTTCTCCAGCCTCATTTCTCAAGCCTGCTGGCTTTAGCCACCACCTCTCTCTCCTTCAGGCCTTTCACCTGCTGTTTGCTCTGTCTGGAAAATGTCTCCTCTTCACCTCCTCTTCTCCCAGATAACGTCTCTTCACCTTTCAATCTCAGCTTCAATGTCACCCACTCCAGGAAGCTTTTCCTGGTACCTCTCAGGCTGGGCCAGGCCCCCTCCTATCTTCCCTGGGTCCCCCTTCTCTGATTCTGGGCATTTGTCAGATGAGAGAGAAGATGCTTAGTTAGTCAGAGGTAACATTATGGAACAGGAGGGAGTCCTCTATGGGGCTGCTCTTTCCTGGCTTATTTCACCCTAAGGAGCAGCTGTACATAGACCCACAAGCATGTCTGTGTGGTCTTTGCCAGGGGAGGGGGGCTGCCAGAGGAAGAGCACCTTCCTCCTGACCTTCTGCCTCTGCACGTTCTTGTGACTCACTGATGGAAAACATCCACCCCTTCTGGGCCTCTTCCTTATTTCATCACTTTAATAAATTAAGAACAGATTGAAAGGCAGGAAACATTGTCTCCTGGGCCCCAGCACCCACATTCCAACTCAATTACAGGATTTGTTTTTCGGGTCTGGCCAGAGGCAGCTGGGATGTGGCAAAAAGAGTGAGAGAAAGAGTTTAAACCAAGAGGCCAGAGAGAAAGCAATTCAAATTCCAGCTCAGCTGCTCACCAGGGGCCTCAGGCAAATTCTTTCACCTCTCTGAGTCTCCTAATCCACACCTGAAAAATGGGTGATAACAGTGATGCACCCTTCACATGGTGGTGGGAGCATGTTGAATGAGTTAGAGAGTGTAAAAAGGCTTTGTAAGAGAAAAAGACCATTGCTGATTCTCTTGGTTAAAGTTAACATGGCGTCAGGCCTGCTTTCCCTTCTAATAACTTAGCCCTGGAATTTTGAACCAAGACTCCCAAATTCCTTGAGGTAAGGTCTTCTCCCACTCCTTGCCGCAGCTAATACCAGGAAGAGGGACTCCCTGAATCTTCAAACATTCAACTGCTGTTCCTGTTGTCTTCATTTGATAGCCAGAGTGCTATATTGAAAAAAAAGCTGAGGTCTGGGCAGGACCTGGGAGATAGAGCCTTGTTCCCAACTGTACCACCTGATTTCTTGCCAACTGCATCACTTTTGGGGCTCACAGCCTAAGTTTCTCCATGTATAAAGTGAGGGCAGAGGGGGAATAAGTTAATAATCCATTATAATTTCACAGGGTGGAGAATAAGATCAATTAGACCTTTTACAAGCTGTACACAAATGTAAATTGCTGTTAAAAGGATATTACTAATTCAATTATTATAATAACAACCAAGTAATGATTAAGAAGAATATTCCAGCTAGATGACAATGTCTCCTCTTCTTCAGGGAAGAGAATTGCATAGCTTTTTAAAATCACCCCTTCTGAGTTCTTTGCAATCTATGATATTGGAAGTTCTCCCTTCTCTAACCCAATTATTCCATGCTTCAAGTTAAGCCATTCTCATTTTATGCTCTCCTTTGGAAAGGAGAATAAGGTCACAATATCCCCTACGAAAACTTTCACCCAGTTTAAGACCATTCATAAGACACACTTCTTCCTTCCAACCTGCCTGAGGAGAGCACACTGGAGGAAAGTGATAAATTCTGTTTTGGAAAGGTAGGTCAGAAGTGCACATAGATCTTTCAACTGAGATGCACAATAGGCTAGCTGGAAATAAAATCTGGAGGTTCAACAGAAGGCTCTGTGCTGAAAATAGTGGTTCAGGAGGCCTCAGAATAAAAGTGGCAGCTGAATAGCTTCAATCTCATTAAATGATTCTCCATTTCCTGGCCAAGTAATCCACTCTCATGCCTCCCTGCCTTTGTTCCTTCTGTTTTCTCTGCCTAGAATGTCTTCTCCCTCTTATCCACCCATGAGATCCTATGCATCACCTCCAGAGAGGCCCTTAAATTGCCAGAGATCGCATTCACCTTTCAACAAAGTGCTATAAACTAGTTGTACATTCCAAGCACTGCACAAGGTATTTTGTTAGACCTAACCTACTCAGTCCTCACAACACCACTGTTAAGTATTATAATCCTCAACTTACAGATGAAAAACTAACTAACATGTCCAAAGCCATGCAGTTTGTGGTTGATCTAGGGTTCAAACCAGGGTCTTCAGGTGATAATCCCAGAGATTTTATTACTACAAGATTCTGTCAACTATTCCAACAGCAAGAGATGTAAGGAAGGAGTGGACCAGCTTCCAATTCTCAGACTCAGATTCAGATAAAAGCCTGACCTCAATTTAGGACAGTTATTCAAGCTTAGGGCTTAGTTGGCCAAGCAAGTCAGCTGGTCAGCAAACAGAGCGCTCCTTAGCTTCATGTCATCTCTTCAGAGGCTGGCCTCCCTTGGAGCTGTCCATGGTACTGATATGACTTCCATCTGCGAGTCCTGAAAGCCTCACATATTCTCCCCTTAGGGATTATGTAGGTTTGTTAGGGATCCACCTCAGCCACTTCCCAAGTGTGTTCCTCAACTCAAACCTCTAACTTTGCTCTTCCCTAAGCCAGATACTCCTCTCTCACGTACCTTGACTTGGCTCTCTTCAGTTTCTTGATGTGAAGAACTCACAGTAGCTTTCTCAGAGAGGGTTCTCAGGTACCTAATTTGTATCAAGCACTATGGTGATGACTTTTACAGGCAATACCACTTATAACCTACTAACATACTACATGGCTTACTTATTTATTGTGTTTATTATTTATGGTTTCTTCTCCACCACTAGAATAGAAAGCCCAGAAAGGCAAGGCAAGGTTTATTGTCAATCCACTACTTTATCTCCAGAAACCAGAAAGAGATGCCTAGCATGCAGTAGTTCATCAGCAAATAATTGTTGAATGGTTAAATGAATTATTATAGACAACAATTATAGAAAAACAATACTGTAACATAAAGAGAGAATTATGACTGCATTTAACATCTCAGAGCTTGGGCAAAATGACTTCTCATGGATGTTTCTTGTCCTTTCCAGATACAAATTCACAGTAGGCTCTGAGGGAACTGAAATATCAGAGGCAGCCCAAAGAAAACAAGCAAGGCATACCCTACAATTGCTCCAACTTAGTGCCTTGAGAGAGTTTCTAGACCTCAGAACAAAGAGGGAGGACCCAAGAAGAACCTGGTGGACTCTCTGATTTGAGGAGTTTGAGCTGAAGTCAGGGAGAGCAAGGCAATGAGAGTTCATGAGAGAATACTGAGGAGGAAAAGCACCACACAGAAATCCAGAGATTTACAGAGATTTCTCCTTGAGTATTGAGCACATGCATGGAAAATTATATAAGGCCTAGGAAAAACCCGTCAGTGTCCAGCACTCACATAGGTCAGAAATAGTGCCTGGTGGTACAGTGGTTAAGACTTCACCTTCCAGTGCATGGGGTGTGGGTTTGATCCCTGGTCAGGGAACTAAGATCCTACATGCCTCAGGGTCAAAAAACCAAAACATAAAACAGAAACAATATTGTAACAAATTCAATTAAAAAACTTTTTAAAAAAGAAAGAAATAGTGCCTGTTTCCACCAGTCAATTAGAAAAACAGCTTATAATTCATAGGGCATTGAGTAAAGCATTCAAAAGGGTCCTACCTTAATAATGGTGAATAGTTAGCTCTAGACTAGAAGCTGCTCTGGTCCTTTTAAAAAAATCTTACAATCCAGACCCAAATGGATCAAACCATTCCCAAGTAACTTAACTATATTCCAGAACAAATCTCAAGAATATTTAAAGAAAGGCAAAAAAATATTCAAGTAAAAATTATCATAGATGCAAAGAGGCAGGAAAATATGAGCCATACTGTGGAGAAACAAAAATAAATCATAACTGACACAGATATTAGAATTAGGAAATAAAGATATTAAATAGGTAATAAGATTAAATTTCCTTTGTTCAAAAAGATAACTAGAGTCATAGAAGATATGAAAAGGAGACCCAAGTTAAACTTGTAGAGTTTAAAACTACAGTGCCTGGAATGAAAAATCCACTGGATTGGATTTAAAGCAGACTAGATCTTGTCAAGGAAAAAAAAAATCAGTGAACTTGAAGAAATATAACAAAAACTATTTAAAATGAAACACAGACAGAAAAAAACAGAATTTTAAAATTAGAAGATCGTCAGTGACCTGTGGGACAACTTTGAGCAACCTGATATACATACAGTTAGAGTCTATGAAGGGAGTGCAGAAAATTATCTGAAGAAATAATGGCTGAAACATTTTCCAAATCTGATAAAAACTATAAACTCATAGATCTAAGAAACTCACCTTACCCCAAATAAAAAAAAAGATGACAAAAACTACATGAAGATACTTCATAATCATATTTCTCAAAACTAGTAATTAAAAAGTCATAAAAACAATCACAGAAAAAAGAAATGTTTTTATTTATTTTTTATCTCTTTTTTCTCAGAGGAACAAAAATAAATTGGAAATGGATTTTTTTTCTTAGAAATAATGTAAGTCAAAAGACAGTGAAGCAGCATCTTTAAAATACAGAAAGAAAGCTGTCAACTTAGACTTCTATACCTAGTGAAAATACCTTGCAAAGGGGAAAGCAATATAAATCTTTTACAGACCTACAAAAGCTGAAATAATCCATCACTAACAGAATAGTGATGAGTTATAAGAAATGTTAGCTGCTGCTGCTAAGTTCCTTCAGTTGTGTCCAACTCTGTGCAACCCCATAGACAGCACCCACCAGGTTCCCCCATCCCGGGAATCCTCCAGGCAAGAATACTGGAGTGGGTTGCCATTTCCTTCTCCAATGCATGAAAGTGAAAAGTGAAAGTGAAGTCGCTCAGTCATATCTGACTCTTAGCAACATCCTGGACTGCAGCCTACCAGGCTCCTCCATCCATGGGATTCGCCAGGCAAGAATACCTAAGTGGGTTGCTATTGCCTTCTCCAAGAAATGTTAGAGGAAGTCCTTTAGTCAGAAGGAGAATGAAACCAGATGGAAAAATGGAATGAAAAAATACCAGAAATGGCAACTACTTAAATGTATAGGACATTTAAACTATTATTTAAATCTCTTTAAAAGATAATTGACTTTAGTAAGTATATAATTTCAGTTTTGCAAAATGAAAAGAGCTTTGGAGACAGATAGTACTGATGGTTGTGCAACATTATGAAGGCATTTAATAACACTGAACTGTACATTTAAAATGGTTAGATGGTTAACTTTATGTTGTATATATCTTACCACAATAGAAAATTTTTAAGATAAGTGACTGTTTAAACGAAAATAATAGCAATATATCGTGGAATTTACACGTGCAATGTTTGACCAAGTTCACATAAATATCGGATGGGGAGAAACAGAAGTACACTATTGAAAGGGCCCTATAACTTTATATCAAGTCTTTCAATGTCACTGAAGGTACATGCTGATGGTAATGTTTACTATAAACCCTAAAAAACCACTAAAACAGCACCGCAAAGAGTCAATACACCAATAGAAGAGATAAAATGGAGTCATTAAAAAATACTGTCCATCCCAAAGATGACAGATGTAAATCTACCCCACTTTACATCAATAATGGCATGAAATGTAGATGGCTCCCTGCCTCCCTGGGCCTGTTGAAATGACCATGTGATGAGCATGCCTCTCTAACATCTGGATTCAATCCTCAAAGACATTTCTGAGGTAGACAGAGCATGGTTATTGTTTCCTAACACAGATTAGGAAAGCAAGACCTCCTGTGGGAAGATAACTTGTTCAGATCAATGGCAAGTTAGCAAATGAATCCCTGATCTCCCTCCTCCCAAGTTGAAGCTGCTTCGACCAAGCCCTGAGACAGAATCCTCCCTTTGAAAACTCATTTATTCCCACCTACCCCCACTTTTCTCTGTCTCACTCTTAAAAAGAGAAATAGAATTTGGCATGAATTAATGATGAGCCTGCCTGACCAATTACCAGGGCTAAGTGCTCTCCCGCTGGGAGCGACCCCCACAAAGCACTAAGTGATGTGGGCCTAGCCAAAGGGCCCCCGCCCAGCAAGGGCTAGTGCTCTCCTGGGTCCAGGCTTAGAGGAAGCAGCTTTCCAATTAGTTTTTGCCAGACAGACTGGCTTCTCTGCACAGCAAATTGGGTTAGAGAGCTCTCCTCCAGTTGGCCTCTTTGTCTGGTCCCACCCGCCCCAGCAAAGAGGGAGCTAATCAACTGTAAGGCCAAGCCTGCAAGCTTCAGGCCTCCACAGAGAGAGGTCAGCACAGATCTCAGGGTCCTTCCACTAAGGTGGCATTCCAAAAGCTGGGAAATGTACCTGCCCTAGTCAGACAACAGTCTTGGAGCCCTGGGATCCAGGCTCCTGAGCTAATCAGAGAAAAACAGCTCAAAGGAAAGAACCCAAGGTCTTATGCTTTCACTCCACCCATAACCACCCTGTTAATAAAGCCGAGAGTTCAGCTTGCCCAGTGTGCCTTCCCCCTGGGCTTCTCTATTTCTTTCTCTTCTAGCACTTCAGAAGATGCAATGCAGGAGACCCAAGTTCGATCCCTGGGTCGGAAAGATCCTCTGGAGAAGAGAATGGCTACTCACTCCAGTATTCTTGCCTGGAAAATCCCATGGACAGAGGAGCCTGGTGGGCTACAGTCCATGGGGTCGCAAAGAGTCAGACACAACTGAGCAACCAACACTACTACTATTAGCACTTCAGAGACATCATTTGAATATATAGAAACATGAGCAGAAGGGAGCCTGGGATCTCATCATGATATAGTTTAAACCCTGAACCCCCCTTTTCTGGACCAGCCCAGGTTCTAGCACAGGTGGCACTTCCCGTCCACAGGGCTCAGTCAAGGAGGGCTTGACCTGCTCTGCCACGCCCTCTAGTGGGCACTGTCACATCGCAGCATGGAACTCGCCCTCAAAGTACTGACACGCCACGTCACAGTTTACTGTAATTTCAGGGCCACTGGTGCACCTGATCCTCACAATAACTCTGTTAGGCAGGCTGAGCAGGGGTTGTGGTTCCAATTTTAGAGCTCAGGAAACAAGTTTGGACAGGTGAGGAGATTGCTCAGAGTCAACGTGAAGCAGGGTTGGTACTGAAGTCTAGGTCTCTCGCCAACCCATAGATGCATTTTCTCAGCTTCCCTTAAATGACAGTGTGTTTTATTTATCCTGTGAGCCTGAGGGTCAGGTGTATCTTCTTATATGCTGTAATCCTCACCTTCACACCTCATGCACACTAAGGTTTGACTCTGAGCAACAGGAAAGGTTCTAGCACAATGTACCCACACAGTCAGCCAGCCAGCACAGACCTGAGCACCTGTCATGATCCAGGTACTTGGACTCCAACATGAATTGGACCAAGTCCCTGCCATCAGGGAGCCCACAGGCATTTTGAGAAAATTAATAGACAACGACACCTTGTGAACAGCATGACTTTGGAGGTGCCACGGGGGTTAGGAGGTACACAGGGAAGGCCTCTGGCTCAGAGGAAAGGAGAAACCCGAACCAAGCAGAAGAGTGAGGATGAGTTCACTGGGCAAAGACAGGGGAATGGGCAGGTGGAGACTATTCCAGGCAGAAGAAACCATGGAGAAAAGAGAAATCACAAGGCGTCTTCAGGAGACTTCTCAGTCTGGCTGTAGCCTGAAGCGTGAGGATGCAGAGAGGCATGGTGAGGGACTGACACATGGCAGGGCCAGACCAAGAGACTCTCTGTATGTCCAGCTGTCCAGCTCAAGGTTTTCTCAGAGTGAGCTTGCTGTGAGGTGGTAGCTGCAATCCCACAGCTAGGTGGGTTTATGGCCAAATGTGCTTATACCCATCATGGAGCTAAGCAGAGACAGGGCCTCTGGGGAGTGAGCAGCTGGTGATGCTGAAAAGTGTTTGCCAGGAGAATTCAGCTGTGAACACTTCCCATTCCCAAGAGGTCAAGAAGCCCTGTTGTTCCTCTCTGGTGGAGGCCCTGAGATCACACTGTCATCCATAATTCATTCAACAAACAGTCTGCCTTGTGCCTGTGCTAGCTCTGAGCTAAAACTCCAGGGACATAGAAATAAAAAGACATGGTCCCTGTTTTTGAGGGATGCATGGTCTTTGGGAAGAAAGGAAGCCAGAGGAGAACAGACTGGGGAATTACTGCAGTGCAGTGAGTGGTGGGCACAGAAAGGAAACAGCAAATCTTGTACTGGCGCCAAAGAGGAGAGGAAGCTTGAGCTAGGTTTTAGAGGATGGGCAAGAGTTTGCCATGCAGGAAAGGGTATTCTAGGATGCAGGAGTCTGAAAACCATAAAGACATAAAGGGGCATGGAGGAGCAGGGAGCAGCAGGAAGCAGCTGTGTGTTGAGGTGCATGCATGATGGAGGATCAGGACACAGGAAACCAGTTTTGCTGGGTTAAAGAGCTGGGATGCTCTCCTAGGTTGGGTTTTGGTTTTTAAAGATGACTCCAGCAAAGAGTGGCTGAAGCTGAGGGCTGACGCGGAAGGCTTAGATCCAAAGGTACTAAGGAGGAAGAACTGGCAGGGCCAGAGGACTGACTAATGATGGGAGGAGACATTCATTCATATCTTTTTTAAATCACCAAGTTCTGCTAAGTGAACTTCTTCTGCAAGGTAGATATGAGGATTCAATGAGCTAAGGTAAGTGAGAGCTCCCAGTACAGACATCCTCATTCTCATACCCAGTAAACATAAAGTCAGGACTCGATAAAGATCTACTGTGCTGACTCCATACCTGACTCAATGAATGAGTAATGAAACAAGTGGATGAGGGAACTGATAACCTGTAGACCCCTAGCAAGCAGCATCAGAACAATACAAGTTTCTATGGCCTCCCAGAAGTTCTGGGGAAATGCTACCCAGAAGCCTAGCCTAGTGGTTTATGTTTCTTAGAGAAGACCTGGGTGAGAGTAAATCTCAGGGTTGTCTTGGAGCTTGGGATCCATCTGATCCTCCTTGGAAGATCTAGCCTTCATTCTTCTGTCTGGGGTCAGGCAATGGAGGGTAACATATCTATACCTGGCTCTGAGGACCCATCTCTAGAATTCAAGTGTCCAGCTGTCTGATCTTCCTTGCACAAACCTCGGTAAGTCAGAAGACAACTAGTGAGAAATGGAAGAAACCCCAGAGGAGTCACTAACATTTCTTAGTCCTGCAATGCACAGGCACTGTGCTAGGTAGGTATGCATACTGAGTCACTTCAGCTGTGTCTGACTCTTTGTGCTCCCAGGGACTGTAGTCTGCCAGGCTCCTCTGTCCATGGGATTCTCCAGGCAAGAATACTGGAGTGGGTTGCCATGCCCTCCTCCAGGGAATCTTCCTGACCCAGGGATTGTACTCATATCTCTTGTGTCCTGCATTGGCAGGCAGGTTCTTTACCATTGAGCCACCTGGAAAGCCTGTTCTAAGTATATTATATGTATTATCTCATTAAATATAGCAATCCTTAAAAGAAAGTGATTTCCTCCACATTTTATTGATTAGAAAACTGAAGCATAGAGCAATGTAATCTTTCTTAAGTCATGTAATGACATTCTGGATTAATTATCTATACTTAAGTGAAAGTGAAGTAGCTCAGTCTTGTCCGACTCTTTGTGATCCCATGGACGGTAACCTACCAGGCTCCGAGGTCTGTGGGATTTTCCAGGCAAGAATACTGGAGTGGGCTGCCATTTCCTTCTCCAGGGGAACTTCCCAACCCAGGAATCGAACCCGGGTCTCCTGCATTGTAGACAGACACTTTACCATCTGAGCCATTAAGCAACTTATAGAAAGTTGGAAAAAGTAAAGGAAAAGTGCTTCAGTGTGATCATCCTAACACAGCAGCTACTATTTTGCCTAGCTCCTGTATGCTTGGCATATACTTGGGATTTTATTATTCATAAAATTTTATCTCACTTTTTTCTTTATTTAACATTATATCATAAGCATTTTTCCAGGTAACTATGTTGCCTTCAAACTATTGTTTTTCATGGCTGCAGACTGTCAAATCAGCTGTAAATACCTGACTTTCATTAACCATTTCCCATGGCTGTGTACTAAAATTGCTACCAATGATTTTATATTATAAATAATCACTCTTCTTTATTTTATTTAAAATGGTCTCCTTTCAGCAGGATTATTTCCTTCGGGCAGACTCCCAGACACAGAAATAAGAGGTCAAAGGGTATGAATATTTTAAGGCTTTTGATAACTGCCACAAATGCCTTTCTCATGGGAACTTTCGACTTCACTCCCCATGCCTAGATACCTTCTTTACCTGTCCCTCTTTCCCTAGTCCGTTTTTCCGAGGCACAATGCTTCCTTGACCCTCAGTCTCCTTATCTGTGAGATGGAACTGATGACTCTGCTCTGCCAACCCCTTGAGCTGGAGATACAAGTGATTCAGAGACCCGCACAGGGAAGAGAATGTTATTCTATTCAATGTCCTATTTACACAACATGGCACCAGACTACATGGGTTTGAAGCCCACATCTGTCACTCAGGAGCTGTGTGTCTTTGGGCAAGTTACCAACCTCTCTGTACCTCAGTTTCCTCATCTGCAAAACAAGAGTGAAGAAAACAATAGCAAACTCCACCACCCCCCGCCCAGAGTTGCAGATGAAGTTGAGTTATTTTATACAGAAAGCACCCAGCAAGAGCCATGGTTGCTATAAAAGTGATGTCTGATGAAGGAGGCAGCACTAGCAGAAAAAGCCCCAGCATTCCTTCCTACGGGGCTGCCCCGAGGGGAGGGGGCACTTGCCAGGTGCCCAACAGACGGATGTTTTGTGGAAACAGCTGATCTAGCTCTAATGGCGGTGACCATTACTCCCTCCCTGCAGTCTGCCCAGTATGGGGTCTATGTCTCTCTGCCCGCCTCCACCACTCCGCCCTCAGGCTGCTGTGGCACGATCTTATCCCTTTTTCATCAGGCTGCCTAACTGACCGGAAAATGCAAACGCATCCCTAAATGCTTGAAACCGCTGCCTGCCCCCCCCCAACAACCCCCAGCCTTCTCCCCCCTTCCAGGAAGCCGGGCCCCAGCGCCAGCCTGATGAGCAGCACTTAATTCTTTATTGAAAACCATTAACTGGAGTTCAGTTCTCTGAGCCCCAGTTTCAAATTACCCACAGGAAACGCCAGGCTGAGAGAGTGGCTTTCAAGGGCAGAGTCATCTCCTCGAAGAGACTGGCTCCGGGACTGGGGCTGTGGGGACTTATTTATTTTGAGAGGCAGTAACAGCAACAGCAGCAATCATTTCAACTCCTGGATGCATAAGAGCAGGCGAAGCACCCTCCTCTTCCTGGTCTTCCTCCCTCTCTTTAACAATAACCCAAAGCAGCAAGGCTGGCAGGAAGTATTATCACCCAGGATGGATGGGAAACGTGGCCTGAGGGTCACACAAGCAAGCAGGCAGGCAGGCTCCGGATCTCCCTGCCAGTGAGCCCCGTGGCCCTCCTGCCACAGCACTTCATGGACCACCCATAGTGGGGCCTGCCCGGTGAGAAGCGTGGCAAGGGAGGCAGGTGAGGGGGTGGGACTCTGGTCCTTGACCAGTTGTGACTGGGCGGGGAGACAAAGAAAAAGACAGGGGTCTCAGAGACTCTGGTCCTAGTGGGGGCCTGCCACTAACTGCCTGACCCACAATGGGGTTAATCGCTATTCATGGGACATGAAGAGAGAGGCACTGCTAGAAGAATAAGGACAGGAGTGGAGGAACTGGAAAAAATGTGTCCTCAGTTCTCTCTATCAAGATTTCTAGCCAACTGGAAAGAAACCGCATTCATTCATTCATTTTTGAATCGCCGAAGGTTACACTGAGCAAAGTACAAAGAATTCTCACTGACTCCTCCAAACAGTATTTTGAGGTGGTACTACTAGTCTCCCCACCAACCAACAAGGAAAGTGAGGCTCCAGGAGTTTGGGTGATTTTCTCACAATTACACACAAGTAGCAGAATCTGAACCCAGGTCACCCTGACTTCATGATTCCCACGATTTCTTTGTCACCATCACAGTCCTGATTCTATGAACACCTGCACTGTGACCCAGCAAGAGCATGGAGACCACAAAGGCCCTTGTGGATCTCCAGGGAAGGTATCCCAGAGTTGAGAGGTGGGAGAGACTTGGCCAAATGAAAAAAGCGGGGGAGAAAGTTCCACAAAGGGACAACGACAGAGCCCATGGTCGGGGATATCAAAGCACACGGCGTGTTGCGAGTCAGGAATTGCTGAGCCGTCTGAACTAAGCACAGACAGTACAGAGGGCTCTACCCTCTGGGAGTATGCAGCCCCCAGGAGAGAGATGAAAACACATCAAATGAGTTAGTATTTGAGGCAAATTGGGTACGAATTTTTCTCTAAGAAAAAAGAGATTCCTACTTGTGTATCTTGCCTCCTCCGCCCAGAAGCCTGAGAAGAAGCTGAACAAGGAGGCTGGGGGAGGGAAACATCTTTGGCCTCAAATCAGGGGCCTCCTTCCCCGAGGCTGACTTACCATCTCTGTGAATCTGGATTATCTTTTCTCTACAAAGCCCCCTTCCCAGCACTTCACCTGACAGCAGCTTGAAAAGAATCAAGAGATTGGGTTTTATTCTCATTTACTTCATTATACAAAATGTAAATACTGAGGTTCAGAGACATTAATAACTTGCTTATAGGCATTCCCAGAAAATACTTGATGTGAAATTTGATCTCGGATATAATGGATTCCTCTGCCTTTCTGTCACTTCCACCCACAGATCCTATTCAGCTCTCCGGAAAGCCCAATGCAATAAGCCTGCTACTCTGTCCACAACGCCCCTTCGGATGGATGAAGACAACAGCTGTTGTTCTCACATCTCCTCTTTCCAGCCAAACACTCCCAGATTTTGCACCCAATATGATTACCTAATTGCTACAGGATTTAGCCGCCCTTGAGAAAGAAACAAGAAAGAACAAACAATAGAAGTAGTTCCCTGGTGCCCGGGCTGGTCTCTTGCCTCTGGATCGGCAGCCAGCACCGCAGTGAACTACCCGTGGAAAACAACAGTCACAGCCTGTTTGCCTTCCCCAATCCCTCAACTCCCACAGCCAAGCTGGACACCAGCTTGGACACTCCAGGGATCTGTCTCCACCTACACCTCGTCTCGTCCCTGCCCCTGACTGGCCCTTATTTGAGCTGGGTCCATTTTCTTGGCCACGTTGCTGACTGCGGTGCACGCTCATTCCAGAAAATGCCGACCTCTGCTCCAAGCCGCCTTGTCGGCAGTTTCCCAGACATAGCTGGACTGTTTATTTATTTATTTTTGTGTTAGCAGAGAGGAGAAAATCACATAGGCCTAAAATGAATACTAATGAAATGCCTTCGTTAGCTTCCTTTGTGATCAGAATGAAAAATTGGATTTCCGCAGAATTGCAAGCCGTATATTTCTTTCCCCCAACCTTTTCTTTTTTCTTTTTTGCCCTTTCCTCTGATAGGAAGATTAGGGACAACCAAGAAGGAGAGTTAAAGTCATTCCATAAAAGATATCTGCATTTTTAAGGGTGCCTTTGTTGCAGGGGGACGTGGAGGTGCAATTTCTCCAAACCCACTTTTCTCAGCCTGTAAAGCAAATGTACCTATTTGTCCTCTGCTGCAACAATGCCAGCTGCATTCAATCAACTGAGAAGCTGCAAGCCATAAACCTTCTTCCCCCAGCTACAGGGGTGGGGGTGGGGGGAGGGAGCAAGCAAGAGAGGAGGCATGCCATAAAAATTCATCAGAATAATGTAGGGATGAGACGCGCTCAGATCGCCGGCAAGCAATCAACCAATCACTCATCTCGTGGCATTTACAGCACGTCTCATTCCCCTGTTCCTTAAGGACAATTGATTTTTCCTGATTCCATTAGCATAACGGCGTGGAAAATGTCTGCAGTGCAATATTTCTGGAAAGTTCCAACAAGTAGGCTGGGCACTGGAGTGTGACCATCTCCATAAAGCTTCCTCAGGCTCTGCGGCAGACATGGCCACAGCCACTGCACAAGGCCCAGAGAGAATGGTGCAGCCTCCAAAACGCGGGGGTCCAAGGGCACCTACGGAGTGTCTAACTAGGTAATTGTCATTGATGTGAAACCCCTCATCTTCTCATCCCTGAACAAAGAGGCTTTTTTTTTTTCATGCAAGTCGGGGCACTATGGATTGAAACCCACCCAGCCCAGGAGAGATGATGTAGGTCTCCAATCCTGGGTCCATTTATGGGCTTTCAAAGCTCCTGGATTTGGGAGCTAAGAAAAGAATGCTTAAGGTGGTTATTCATTTGTGTGTGAACAGGAGGCTGTAGGAGTGGGTGCCCAAGAGTCATTATTCTGCTCCTCTGTCAGTGGGGTCACCATCACCTTCTCCACTGAAACAGCATACACATGAGGGGATGTGAGGAGTTTGGGGCATGTAGACCTAGGTTCAAATCTACTGCTTCTTTTTATTTTTTGTGTGACCATGGGCTACAGTTAATTAATCTCTCTGATTCTCAGTTTCTCTGTGAAAATTAGGGGCCTCATTAATTCACAGGTCACTGGGAGAGTTAAATGAAAATGTGCAAAGTTCCTAGCATGGTGCAAATGCAGTGACTATTCAACAATCAAATTCTTGTCCCTCCCCTTTTCTCCAAATTTCAGTTCCCTCCTTCTCCATCAGCAATGGGATTCTCGAACTGTATCAGTTTCAGCTGGTCAAGGTGGTGACTCTTGAAAGTGCCAAAAGGAAACATACAAAATCCTAAATGTTTCCATTTACTCTTTCAAGCAAGATGGAAACCTGGCTATGCCCTTTAGAATGTGCTTGGGGAAACTGTACTCATTCTGCCTCCTGAGTCAGCCCCTATCTCTTCTCTCACCCCCTCCTTTATTCTCACATTGCACTAGAGGGATCTTTCTAAAACACTACATATATGACTGTCATTACCCTGCCTAAAACTCCTCCTTGGTTCCTCACTGCCATTGTCTCTTCAGCTCAGACTGGGTCTCCTCCTGAATGCATGAATGAAAGAATGTTGCAACGCCATGGACTGTAGCCCACCAGGCTCCTTTGTCCAAGGGATTGCCCAAGCAAGAATACTGGAGTGGGCTGCCATTTCCTACTCCAGGGGATCTTACCACCCCAGGGACCGAAACCATATCTCTTGCATCTCCCACATAGGCAGGTGAATTCTTTATCACTAGCGCCACCTGGGAAGCCCATTATCTAAGGCTCTACACTATTTCAATGTTTGTAGAGGCTGTTTGGGTGCTGGCCATGGTCCTGAATCTTTAAGCACAACGGAAAGAAGAAAGTAATAAAGAAACCTGGAGTGTGGTGAAAACAATTCACATTCAGATAACCTTTAAACATCGAGCTTTTGGAAAGCAGAAGGGGGCAGGGATTCGGGGCACTTAAGTTCCAGTCTTGGCTCTGCTGCAAACACTCTGCTCAAGACACAAAGCCTTTCCAGATCTCAATTTTTCTTGCCTGTCAAATGGAAACAAAAATCTGAACTTCCCATATCACAAGATTGCTCTGAGGGTTACAAAGATGATGTCTGTGGATATTTTATTGATCTTTTTTGAAATTGCTTGCTATGAAAGGGCTGTAAGTTTCCCTCCAGCCCTTTAAGTGCTCACTGACCAAGAATTATCCACAACTGACCACCTCCAATTCCTTACCTCCAGATTCCTCCTCAGCCTATGCTATGTAGCTTCTGGACCCATCACTCTGACAGAACAGTTCTCAAGAAGGACCTCATGCTACTAAACTCACTGGCATTTTTCAATCCTTATTACACTTGCTCTCCTAGGACCATGTTTCTTGCTCTCAAGCACTTACCTCAGGATATAATTATGCATTCATTTGTGTGACTGTTATGTTAATACCTGCTCCCCAACTAGTCTGTGAACTCCATGAGGTTAGGAATTGCATCTGTTTTTGTTCACCACTGCAAACCCATGTCCTGGCACAATGGTCATAAAGAGTAGTCTCCCCCATGACTTAGCAGGAAGGCAGGCAGTGTGCCCAGAGTAGGCCTGACCATATCTAGCACTGAGACTCCAACAAAAGCCTGGAACCTCCTGGAAGTCCAAGAGACAACTTCCTGATGCCAGAGCTTCTGCCCCAAGCTCCATGGGGCATAGAGCTCTGAGAAGGCCTCCACCCTCTTGAAAAACATGGGTGATATGATGAAGACTGGCAAGGTATCTATCCACCTGAACACAGTAAGTATAAAAAGGTCAGTATCATGGGATAAGATCTGGGAAAACATTGAGCCCAGATGCTTTGCTGTATGAAAAATGAAGACCAAGGCCAGAGAGTAAGTGTGATCTCTCTAAGGGCTCATAGTGAGTTAGTGCCCTCCATAGTGCAGAGAGAGCAAGAGGCAAAAAGAGTGATCTCTCAGGTCCCTTGGGCTCCCTTCTCTGGGCTACCATGACCTCTAGGCTGCCCTCTACCATAATGTATGTGTCCTTGAGTGGTCATTTTCTGTTCACATGCCTACCTCCTCCTGGAGGGCAAAAGTGGCATCTGATTAATAGTGTTGTATTTCCAGGGACTAGCTTAAAGTGTGACACATAGAAGGGGTCAACCAATGTTTCTTGAATAGACACTGGATGGTGAAAATATTGAAGGAGTGGGTGTTGATGTATAAGAAGGCTGACTGTGAACAAGGCTCTGAGCCCCACCTAGCTCCAGAGTGCAATAATGAGAGATGGTCAGTCTCTGGATATCCCTCAAGAGCCAGCCTTGGGCTCCATGGTGAAGTCCCATGGATATGCTACTGAGTTTTCAGCCTGTTCATCCAAGAAAGCCAGAGTCATTCCATAATCTCCTGGGAATGACAACTTCAGAGTTCGTGAGTCATCCTTGCAGGTAACGTAAAGCAGAGAATATTATCTGATTACATTTGAAAGCCAGGGAGACTGAGGTTCTTCCATCCATTCCATGAGGAGGCAGAAGCAGAGATTTTGCAGTTAGAGCCCCCAAATGTAAATGACAGCTTCTTTACTTACAACTGTAAACCCAAGTCCACAGTGTAGGTTTATGAGGATATAGAAATATGAGCTTTGCCTTGAAGGAGCTTTGTTATTGTTTAATTACTAAGTTGTGTCTGACTCTTCTGTGACTCCATGACACATATCCTGCCAGGCTCCTCTGTCCAGGAGATTTTCCAGGCAAGAATACTGCAGTGGGTTGCCATTCCCTTCTGTAGGGGATCTTCCCAACCCAGGGACACAAAAGCACATGAAAAAGAAATAATCAGAATTAGTGTAGCTGATTGTGGAAAGATTAGAGACTCTAACAAAGAAAAGTGTAAATTATAGGATGAAAGTGAGGAAATATGTTTTGCCCCATATCTCTACAAGAAGTATACTCTACTACCCATCAAACTCATGTTTAGAATAGCTCACTTCTAAAAAAAAAAATTTGCCATGGGCATATCATGTTGATACATTCAATATCAATTAAACACACCAATCACAATTTTTCCTTCAGAAATATTTATCTTTGCTAAGATTTTTTCATGGAAAATGCAAAGGCAAATTTCAGACCAGCTCACAAATTCTGAATTATCACAAACTGTGAATTTGTTAGTGAAGAGAAGCTGAGATTGGAACCAGGTTGATTCAAATATTCAGCAGCTTTAGAATGCTCTATCAAAATGTTCCAGTATCCCCCAGGCTCTAACAAATTGACTTTGCAGAAGGATAGCATGGGCTTAGCCAGACCCATGTCCAAGGATCTGCTCAGACACTGTCTAGCTATGTGACCAGGTGTTCCAGCTTCACTCCTCCCCTCAGAGCCCATCTCATATTGTGAGGATAAAATAAATCAGGCAATGGATTTGGAGTCTATCACAGATCTCACATTCTAGAGGGGAGAGACAGCAAAGAAAACAAAATAAGTTTGAAATGGGATGCCCCAGTTCTGTAGGTAGGGTTTCAGGCCAGGGCAAGAGAACTGTTTGTGTGTTAACAGGCATAAGAAACTTTCCAGGTGGAACTAGTGACAAAGAACTGCTAATGCAGGAGATATAAGAGATGCAGTTCCAATCCCTGGGTCGGGAAGATCCCCTAGAGGAGGGAATGGCAACCTACTCCAGTATTCTTGCCTGGAGAATCCCATGGACAGAGGAGCCTGGTGGCCTACAATCCATAGAGTCACAAAGAGTCAGACACAACTGAAGTGACTCAGCACACACTCAACAGGCATAAAGTCACCTTTTGCTTCTGCCTCTCTGAGAGGCACTAAGCTTACCCTTTTATGTAAATTATTTATTGTTGTTATGAAGGAGGTTATTATGTCTCCATTTTACAGAAGAGGAGACTGAAGCTCAGTGTATCTTGTCCAGAGTCATATAGCAAAGAAATTATAGGCTGAGATTCCAACCAACACCTCCCTAAGGGCCTGTATGTGCCATCTCTAAGTTATGCCATCTTTGAAGCCCAGTGGGTGTCACCATGGAGACCTAATCTGTATATCCACCTTGCAATCCTGGGGTAGTAGGAATCTTTCTCAAGTGAGGCTCCAAGAAACTTGGGAGAAATGGTAAAGAGAACTTTGGAACTGATGTTCATGTAAGAGTCACAAACTTAGAGAGGCAATAAAGGCAGTCTAATACCAGAGTGGAGTAGTAGTGTGGAGGTGCCTTTTGAGGTAAGAGACGGTTGAAACATGAATGTCTCATTGGGGAAATTAAAGGAGCCGCAGGGTTCCCAAGTTTTGGAGGGGATTTCCAGCTCAGGGATTCAATAGCAAAATGAGGGTGGGGAGGGGCACTGCTGGTCCCAGGTCTAGGTTCTCAGCTACTTCCTGCTCCCCACCAGGAAGAGATGAGACTCCTGGTATGGCTGAGGATGGACGAGGAGTCTGAGTGTATCTTGCTGTGGAGGGGTGTGAAGTAGGGAAGAGGCTAAAAGTTTGGTAGAGCCAGATGCTCATCCTCGTCCGAGGCCACATACCGATCAAGTCAGTGTAGTACCCAACTCTTCAGCATCCTTAAAACCCTTCTTGGACTTCACTGGCTCTGAGATGCTTTCCATGACCTATTCCCTTAGATTTGATCAATCTCTCCCTCTGACTTCCCGTTGTGACATCTTCCTCACCTTATAAGCCACTGTCAGTTTACATGCCTATCGCCTTGTCCAAAGTGAGAGATTCCCTGGAGCAAAGACCTACATCTGAGGCATCACTGGGTCCCCAGGGCTTGGCACAAAGTCCTGCTCAAGTGCAAGCTCGGGAACTGTTTGTTGAACTGGATAACAAAAAGAGTGCTCACCGAAAAAGAAATACAAAGGCATAAGAAGAGCAGATGTGTGTGTGTGTGTGTGTGTGTGTGTGTGTGTGAGTGTAAGGGGTGCTTGAGGCCACACCCTGCCCCTACCCTTTGAGGGAGCAAACCTCATTTCTGTAACTAAGATAAGCCTCATACCTACACAGAATGTTCACCGCCTTCACAACTTCTAGGTTAAACCTTCTGCATGGAGTTCAACAGCAATTCTGGTGTTTTCTAATGAACTTCAACTACTTAAAACCAACCTCAAGCTGATGAACACCTCTGGAGGCTTCTAGAAAAATGCAGACAGACACCTCACCCTTTGCAGAGACGTCTTCAAATACTACATGAGACTACTGTCTGGGCAGAGTCTTCCACACGGTCACCTGAGAGATCTTCCCTAAGGCTGATTCCATCATGGCCAAACTGAAAATCAAACTGTAAGGTGATAAGCCCTCTGTCCCACTCATACTGCTACCCTGGCCATTTGCCAAAAACAGTCTGTTCACATCTCTGTGCCCTTGCAGTTGCTGTTCCCTCTGTCAGAAATTCCCTCCCCATCTCCACTTCCTCTACCCCAATCCCAAGCAAAGGATCTGATACACATTAGGAACTATCCTAGTTTGGGTTTCCCCAGAAGCAAATTCTAAAACAAGGATTCATTTACAGGTAGTACACTTGGGAAATATAGCGTAGTATACTTGGGAAATATATAGGTCCCTTCTAGAGTTTCCTGAAACACTAGAAGGGACCTTGAGAAGTGAGACAGGGAAGGGAAGGCACCAATAAAGGGTGCAGCAATTTACCTCCATGAGTAAATAGAACCTAACTACAGGATCCAGGGTAGAACTCTTGTCTCAAAGTTACCCAGCCTGGAGGGTGAGGCAGCTGGGCTGTTTATCCACCAGATCCCATCCTTCATTGACTGAGAGCTGCTCTGGGGGAGGTGGGATGCTAACACCCTGGTACTTCTCAGAAATGGTAAATGCTGGGGCCCTGAGAGTGGGCACTGATAGCATCTGCTTTAGATGCTTAGAAATTTTGCTGAACAAATGGTTGACACGCAACTCAATAATGATGATAATAATTACTAATATTTATAATAATTAGTATATATTACTAATAGTTTGTTGTGTGTCCAGCACAGTCTAAGTACTTAATACTTTTTTAACCCTTCTAACAACATAACAAGTGAAGTTATTGTTATGTCCAATTTACAGATAAGGAAACAGAAGCTCAAAGAGTCAAGTAGCCTACTCAAAGCTATGCAGCTAATAACTGACAGTACCAGGATTGAACCTAGGCAGTCTGGCAGGTAGGTGCCTTACTTACTCTATCTGTACAATCTGGAGATGCTCCACCTTTGAACCTGGAGCTGCCATTTCATGTGGTCTTGGACAAGTTGGACCACAAGCCTTAGTTTCCTGATCTGTAAAATGGGAGGCCACATCACTTGATTCCTGTACACACAGCAGAAGCCAGTGTATTAGGGCTGGGCTAGAATTTGGTCTCCATCTATAAAAGAAATTCAAAAGCCTCTCCCAGCTCTGACACTCGGCAGTCTAGTAACTCAACCTCCTGCATCCTTCTGTGACCTTGCTCAGGTGCACAGCCCCTCACGAGCCTCATTTGTCCCTTCCATGAAGCAAAAATGCCTCCAGTGTCATCAGGGGAGAGGAGGTTGTCTTCCTGCCACCCAATCCTCCTACCAAGAGTCCTGACATAATGGCTATGCTGCTGCTGCTGCTGCTAAGTCACTTCAGTCGTGTCCAACTCTGTGCGACCCCACAGACGGCAGCCCACCAGGCTCCCCCATCCCTGGGGTTCTCCAGGCAAGAACACTGGAGTGTGTTGCCATTTCCTTCTCCAATGCATGAAAGTGAAAAGTGAAAGTGAAGTCACTCAGTTGTGTCTGATTCCTAGTGACCCCATGGACTGCAGCCTACCAGTCTCCTCCATCCATGGAATTTTCCAGGCAAGAGTACTGGAGTGGGTTGCCATTGCCTTCTGTGGACATATGGCTATAAGAAACTCCAAAGTCTGGGCTAAGGGTCAAATTCAAATTCCAACTCAACTACCACCAGCTGTGGCGCCTTCAGCAAATCATTCATGCAAATCTCAGTTTCTCTACCTGAAACGCAGAATTCACAGCCCCTACCCCTAAATGGCTGTGGAGAGCTTAAGCCACAACACATATTAGGTGCTCATGTACAAGCAGTTTCACATTCTTTGTTTTGAAGAAGTATGCTGATACAGTTCCATTAGGGTGAAAAAAATCTTAACGTTCAGTTTAATTCTAAGCCCCGGAGGCCTTTTGCAGGGCTGACAACTTCGTCTGGAGGATGGTAAATATTTGTCTATTTCAGAGGCAGCATTTATCTTCTAAGGCGCTCGTGCCAGTCCCCGTGCTGACAAGCAACTTGTTTATTTATTACCCTAATAGCAAATAGATTGTCTGGCCCGGAGGCTCTGCAAGCACCATTCTTGAGTTTGGGCCTGCTTCAAGCCCTAGCCACCCAGGCTCTGGCCAGCTCTATGAGGCCTGGGGGGCTGGGGGAGCAGTGGCCAGCAGGGACCTAGCTCCTTCCATGTCTTGCCATTTATATTTTTATTTGTTCTATCCAAAAGCCCCTATGTAGAACCCATATCATGAGCCTTGCCCTGGGCTGGCCCTGGGCTGCAAAGAAGAACCACACACAGCAATTATCCTTAAAGGGCTTGCAGTCTTGACAGGGGGAGATGATGAGAATAAAAGGAATAATAATGCTACTAACAGAGTAGCATCAAACACTTACTCTGTGCCAAGTCCTGTGCAAGGTACTTTGTATACTAACTCATTTGATCCAACCAACAAGTGGATACTTTTATTATCCCCATTTTACTGATAAGGACACTGAGGCATGGAGACGTTAAAGAACTCACCCAAGACCACCTCTACAAAACTCACAGCAATAGAGAGCAGGGGTAGATACTGGAAACTATATAATAACTATACAATAATACTTGAACATTTTTGGTGACAGTCACATGTCCTCCTAGCTATTCTTCCCACATGCCAGGCACACCCCTGCCTCAGGGCCTTTGCACTTACTGTTTCCTCTCCCAAAACAGTCTTCCTCCAGACATCTACCTCACTCACCTCCTTTAAATTTTCATTCAAATATTGCCTTTTCAGTGAAGGCTTCTCCATCTGTGGCTGCAGTTTCACCCGACCCTCCCTAACCCTTTTGCTTAATGAGCTTCTAGAGCACTCATCACCCATCACAATACATACTTTACTTTTGTGTGTGTCCACCTCTCCACACTAGCATCTCCACAGGGCAGGTTTTTTTCCTGTCTCATTTTCTGCTTCATTCATAGCACAAAAGGCAGAGCCAAGCACGCAGACAGTTTTTTAATTAATAAATTTCACCTTAAAGATTGAAGAGCACATCTCAGCAGCTCACCCTGGAACTGCTGGTCTCCTCCAGGTCCAGTCTTTCATCCTCCTTCCAGGGGTCACCAACATTGTCCCCAAGAGATTTCACCTCCTCACATGGTTTCAGGTTCTTCCCTTCTCTGAGGACTCTTGGATCTTTATCTCTAGACCAGAGCCCACTCCTGAGCTCACCTGTATAAGCAACAACCCTAGGGACATCTTCACCTGGGCCCTACCTGAGTTTGAGTCCCAAACAGATCTCCCCCATCCACACAAATGCACCCCCTCCTCCCAGAAACCTGTCCCCTAGTCACCTGAGCCAGGAACCCAAGGGTCAGCCCCAACACCTCCACTCCTCTGCCTCACAATCAACAGTCCTAAGTCCTCAAAGAGAATGAGATGGTTGGATAGCATCACCAATTCAATGGACATGAACTTGGGCGAACTGCGGGAGATGATGAGGGACAGGGAAGCCTGGCGCCCTGCAGTCCATGGGGTTGCAAAGAGCTGGACACGACTGAGCGACTGAACAACAATGACAACAAAGTTTTCAAAAGCATTTCTTGGTTGCCCCCTTCTCTATCGTCACCTGAATTCAGACCATTATTATAGGCGCATATGGCTACAGCCTCCCTCCTGGCTGCCCCACAGCCAGTCTCCACCTATGACCATGGTCTGCAGTCCTTCTAAAACAGTAATATGCCCTGCAGCTCTACTGCTCCGTATTCTTCAGTAACTGCCCTTTGCCCACTGACTGAATGCCAAGGTCATAGCCTCTTCTGTTCCCAGTCTTATCGCTGACCTTGGCCCTCCCCATTCCCTAAATACACCTTGCTGCATGCCTGTGCTTGGGCAGCTCCCTCTACCTAGAATGTCTGTGCTCCTCTCCTCTGTGTAAGAACTCCTCCTCACCCTTCACAGCCTAACTCAGATGTCACTTCCTCCATGCAGCCTTCTCTGAGAGAAGGGGGCATTGTGAGGACATGAGTGTGAGAAAGAAGGAGGCCATTTTGGGGAACAATGACTTTTGCAGCTTCCAAGACCCTCTGTCAGGGCTGGGCCCCTGTAGGTGGTGAGCTTACTCCTGCTTTGAGGGGCATGGTGTGTGACTGACCACGGCTGGGGCCCTCACAGTGACCCCTCCCCCACCAAGGGATACATGTCACTCCTGGGCTCTCAGGAGCTTGTGTCAGAAGGTAGCTCATGCCTGAGACTGTGGGACTTCTAACCACACAAAACATTCTGGAGGAAAGGGCCTTCTAGGGCTTGAGGCATCACCTCCTGCCACTGATCAGAGAGATGACGGCCCCACAGTGAAACTGGAACTGTGTTATATGGTGGTTAAGCCCACAGAGGCCCTAGAACTAGGCTGCCTGGCTGCTCTACCACATCCTATCTGAGTCCCTGGACAAGATACAAAATTTGCTTGCCTCAGTTTTCCCATCTATAAAACAGGCAGAGTGATTGTAGCCACTGTACTTCATAGGATTGTTGTGAGGATTAAATGGGTCATTACGCACAAAGCACCTAAAACATGATAAGCACTATTTAATTTTTGGTTATTGTTGTTGTTCTTCACACTATGTTTTGGCAGAAGACCAGCAATGAGACAGAGCAATGACGAGGCACTGCTTCTCCAGGAGGGTAGTGGCCTGTGGACACGACCCTGGGGTGTCCAGGACTCAGCTCCAGCCTACTTTCTCCATCCTCCAAGGAGCTCTCCACTGGAGATCCCGCCAACCCCCACCTCTATTATGACCCAATACTACTCTTGTCTGCTTCCATGCCTGTCTCCCCATCCAGGCTATGAATTCTAAATGGCAGGGTCCATCCTAAAGCAGCTCTGGAGCCCAGGTGCATCTCTTGGTGCCAGGCAAGTAGTTTGGGATCCATAGCTGAGTGGAGCTACCAAAGTCGTCCCAGCCTATAGCCTGTGGCCTGAAATCTGAAGCTGGCAGTGCCTGCTTCCAAGCTAGGGCCACGGGGCAGCACCACACTCCCATGTTCTCAGATCTGGGCATCTTGAAGGGAGTGCTTTTGTTACTTTCTGGAGAGCTGCTGCTGCTGCTAAGTCACTTCAGTCATGTCTGACTCTGTGTGCCATAGACGGCAGCCCACCAGGCTTTCTTGTCCCTGAGATTCTCCAGGCAAGAACAGTGGGTAGGGCCTCCAAAGCTCCTGAGACTGTTTATGAGTTAGAAGTCAAGACCGGAGGAACTAAGGTGTTTGTCTGGTAGAGAAGGACAGGGCCACGGCCCATTCCCTGTGAAAGGCCTAAATGTCACAATTAACTTGACCAATCAGGAACCCCCTGCCATTCACCGTTCCCAGGATTAACTTTTTCCTGTTTCTTGGCCATGCTTCTTGCTTACAGGATTTTAGTTCCCTACCAGCGATCAAACCCACTCCCTCTGCAGTGAAGGCACAGAATACTGACCACTGGACCACCAGGGAATTCCTCCAGAATTAATTCTTTACATTGCTAGGCAGTAGGAAGGCTGAGAATCCTATGGGAAATGCCAGGACAGCTATTGCCAATCAGTATAAAAATATTTCAACATGTTGGTAGTCAGCAGAGCTCTATTCGTACAGCCCAGCCATTAGCCCTGGTCACAACAATGAAGGGGCCCCAAGGCTTTGTCCTGTAGGAGTTTACTGCCCAGTGAGGAACTAAGGGGCACTGCAGAGATGTAAACACCATTTGCCACCCAATGAAACCAGTGCTATGAAAGAACCACATGCAAAGTGTGACGGGACTCCAGTGAAGGAGAACCTGTGGGGTTGGGTGTAGCGGGAGTTATTTTGGTTAGGCTTTGGAGCTTTGACTGGGTAGATGAGGGGGAAACAGCACCATAGGCAGTGTGAACAGCAAGCGAAGAGGCCTGGTATTGGGTATATTCTGGGCATGTAGAGGGAACAGAGCCAGCAGGGATTGTGGAAGATGATGCTGAAGGATAGGCAGGGCTCAAACTGAAAGGTGAGACTCATATGCCTAGCCAACAAGTTTGCAGGTTTGTCCAGTTGGCAGAGAAAAGCTAAAAGTGTTTTTTGACAGGTGAGTGACATGGAAGGAAAACTGATATGGCCTCAGTGTGGACAGTGAGTTGGAGGGGGCTATATGGGAGGTGGAGAGGCCAAGGAGGGTCCTGGCCAGGGATGGTGAGGGTGAGGGCAGGGCATGGGCAGTCAGAGAGAAGAGAAGCTGGGCAGTGCCTGTGGGCAGCACCATCTCAGAAGAACATTATCAACCGTGTTAGGCCAGACTCGACCTATAGGAATTGTTCAGTTTCTGGAATGAGAGAACCTGGAAGGCTTCTGAGAGCCAAGGGAAACTTGACGGGTGAGGGTTTTCCTCCTTATGTATTCAGTCAACAAACAGGGGACGATTACTGGTGGGTCTCCACCAGCACAGCTCCCAAGCATGGCTAGCTATCCAAGGCACTGTTGTAATCTCCAGGCCTTGTAAAAGAAAGGGAGAAGTAGCTCCAACTCATCACAGAAGATTCAATCATCATAGATCTTTCATTAAGGGACTCTGTGGTCAGAGCAGTTCTAGGAGGCCCGTGGATTATCGTCTAACCCATCAAAGAAATGTTGCAAAGTGTAAAATCAAAAGGCCGTTGTTTGAGGCTGAGCCCTGGAGATATTTCTGGGCTGGAAGTCCTGCTGAGGCCACTATTTGTCTATGTGATCCACTGACATTTTACCCCCACTTCCTCATCTGTAGAGGATGACCATTCTGCACCTGGAGATAGTGAAGGACAAGGAGGGGCCTGTTGCAGCCCATGGGGTCGCAGAGTCAGACACGACTCAGTGACTGATCAACACCCATTCTGCACCTCATCTGAGGATGACACTTCTGTTCTTGGTCCATCTTCTGCACAATGGTAACAAGCCAACTACCCAACTCCTCAGCTGTAAAGGGTTTTATACAAATATCTGGCACCCTATTGGGAATAATTAGAACAAGAGAGCTTGGAAGCAGGGAGGAAGGAAGAAAAGGGGAATAAGTTGAGATCATCAGGGTTAAACAGTAGATATTGGAAGGTTGAAAAGAAGTCATAACAAGATGCTGGCTAAGCCAGAAAGAGCAGCCTCTCTCCCCTCTTCTCTCCTCCTCTCTCTCAATTGCTATAAGAATAAAATAGAATGAGGTGTGATAGAAGAGATTGGCTAGCTCTTTACCAAACCCCCATCCTCTTCTTCTGGGCACATGGTTAGACCACACTTTCCAGTCTCCTCTCATTGAGAGAAGCCATATGACTGAATCCCAATGGAATGTGAGCAGAAGTGACAAGTGCCACTTATTGACCTGGCACACAGTAACCTCCCTGCTTTTTCCCTTTCTGCTACTGGGTATAGATGAGAGAATGCTTCCACAGCCACATGTTGAACTTGACAGGCCCACAATATATTAGGAGTCTGGGTCTCTGACTCATCACTTGGAGGAGAGATTCCTCTCAACCAGGAACACCCATTCTGTGAATAAAGAAAATATAGTATATATGCACAGTGGAATATTACTCAGCCATGAAAAAGAATGAAATAATGCCATTTTGCAGCAATATGGATGAACCTTGAGATTATCATACTAGGTGAAGTA
This sequence comes from Oryx dammah, assembly GCF_014754425.2. NCBI lineage: Eukaryota > Metazoa > Chordata > Mammalia > Artiodactyla > Bovidae > Oryx > Oryx dammah. Next base: position 93,806,801 of record NW_024070212.1, on the reverse strand, counting down.
AGTCAGAAAGAGAGAGATAAATACCACACGATATCACTTATATGTGGAATCTAAAATATGACACAAATGTGTTTACAAAACAGAAACAGTCTCACAGACATAGAAAACAAACTTATTACCAAAGAGGGAAGGAGGTTGGGGAGGGATAAATTAGGATTTGGGGATTAGCAGATACATACTACGATATATAAAATAAACAAGATCTTACTGTATAGCACGGGGAATTATTTTCAATAACCATAATGGAAAGGAAAAAAAGGAATACCCATTCTAGACTTTACCAGAGAATAAAATAAAATTCTATAATATTTGAACCATTGTGCTTTCATGGGTTTACTTGTTATAGCAGCTAGTGATACACTAACTAAAGCTAATAATTGCAGAGTTTAGTGTAGTCTCTGGAACACGGCGATTACTCAGTTCATGGTAGCCAAGAATTCAGGAGGCCAGAAAGCCCGACAATGAGACCATAAGATACTAAAACTTACATGGTTCTAGAAAACAAGCCTTTCATTCTCTGTCTATTCTAAACCCACAAAAGAACTGAGGAGTACATCTCTGGCTCCCTGTGAAACAGAATAAGTAATCCCCATCTGAAATGGTGACCCTGAGGAATAAAGGAAATAATTATAGTGTCATTTTTGTCAAGATCCTTCATTGCATCAGGCATTTAACTAATGGCTTTACCTACATTATCCCATTTCTTACTCCCAAGAACATGAAGAATCCTCGTTTTACAGATGAAGACAGATTAGCATGTTAAGTAACTTGCTAAGTCACACAGATAGTAAGTAGGCAGTCAAGCCAGGACTTGAACCCAGATCTGACTGATGACAAGGACAGTCAGAATCCTTAACCACGGGCCTCTCCTGGGTGAGCAGATGCCCTCCAGGGCCCATCTCAGGCTAATGGGCTCCACACCAGGACCCTCGGCTAACAAGGAAGGACAGTTAGGTCTGGGCTCACCAGGGCTGATTAAGTTGAGTCTCAGTGTAAGATCTGGGGGTTCTGCTGGCTCAACCCATCTCTCCAGGGTCAGCTTCATCCCTGTTTTCTGGGACCTGGCCAGCTGCTGCCAGACCAGCATTCGATGCAGCGTATAAAACACTGAAAAGAAAATGGAGGAAAACAGCTCCACAGTAGGTAGCAGGGATCTTGTCACCCAACTCCCTTCCACCCCATTCCCAGACTCCCAGGAGGCAGCTGGAGGTTGGACCCTGGCTTATTCCCAAGGTCACCTTCATGACAGTTCCACCAGGGCTCTGGCTGGTACATCCGCCAAAGCCAGGCCATGATGGATTACTGCTCACTCTGGCTACTGTTCACTGCACAATCCAATCTAGGAGACACACATATTTCTCAATTCAGGGACTTCTTTTATTTTATAAAAAATCAGCCAGCCGCTCAGGCATGAGAGGTTAGGCTTAGCAAGTGCTTAGATTTTGTGAGCTTCCTCCAGCCTTGTTGCCTTCCCAGATTCTCTTCCCTCTGCCCTAGTTTACCCATTACCCACTCTTAGCCCTATAGACTATAGAAGAAAGAACACAGTTTGGGGGGTGAGATAGTCCTGGGGTTAACCTCAACTTCTGCCGCTTATTCTCTGAGAGATTTTACATGAGTCACTTACCCTTCCTCATCATGATGACATTACGACACTTGATAGTTTTTACAAAGCGTAAATGAGCCGTGGATGTAGAGTTCCTGCCACAGTAGACAGCTCACCTGCACCTACTATGCACAAGAGCTTACTCAGTTTCTTCTTCTCCATCTCTATTCTTCTTTTTTAACATACATATTTATTTGGCTGTGTGCATGCATGCTAAGTCACTTAAGTGACTTAAGTTAAGTCGTGTCCAACTCTTTGCAACATGGACCAAAGCCTGTCAGACTCCTCTGTCCATGGGATTCTCCAGGCCTAGATACTGGAGTGGGTTGCTGTGCCCGTCTCCAGGGGATCTACCTGACCCAGGGATCGAACCTGCATCTCTTACATCTCCTGCATTGGCAGGCAGGTTCTTTACCACCAGTGCCACCTAATTTGACTGCACATGGTCTTAACTGCAGCATGTGAGATCTGGCTCTCTAATCAGGAATTGAACCTGGGTCCTCTGTATTGAGGGCACAAGTTTTAGCCACTGGACTGCCAGGGAAGCTCCTCCATCTCCATTCTTAACCACTTGTTCTTCATTCTCTCTGTCCTTTGCTCTCTCTTCTTCTTCCTTCTCTATTCTCTGCTTCACTGTAGTTCATGTCAGTCCAGAGGATGTCCCAGACTGCTCTGTTCTCAAAGTCAGATAATTACTGCCACAGGCCTCTCGGAACTAAGTTTGTTTTTCATTTTCTATCTTCATCTGGACAACCCTGGTCTGTTTGTGCTGTCATTAGGATATAATCCTTATGACTCAACAACAGTGGTTATGATACTGTGTCACTGACTTCCAGAAAGGCTGATTCCAGTGTTCCCTGAAGATTTTTGTCACTATCCTTTCAAATTCTGGTGAATCACTGTTCCCAGCCCTTCCTCTTTCTTTATACTTAACCCCTCAGATTTGAAAGGGACACCCCTACCAGCTCAAAGAGTGGGGAAATTATTCTCTCATGGGAAGTGACCAGGAGATTATCTTTACAGAGGTGAGTAAAAGCAAAATGAATTTGGGCAAACTCTGGAAGATAGTGAAGGACAGGGAGGCCTGGAATGCTGCAGTTCACAGGGTCACAAAGAGTCAGACACAGTTTAGCAACTTAACAACAACAACAAAAGCAAAACAGTAGCTTGATCTGTCCTGTGAACCCAAGTTCTCCCACCGCTTCATGGATTATTTGAGTCATCTCGATGATGAACTTTTAAATGGATGGAAAATCAAAAAGCTTGATTAGATATAAAATCAAAGCTGAATTAGTGCTATAAGAGAAGATACAAATTGAGGATAGCATTATAAAACATCCCTAGGTCTCCTTTTGCTGATGCCATCTTAAGGGTTAGAGGAGGTTGGTCTTGCAAGTCGAGAGATAGTGAAGACCTTGAGTCCAGGGCAGCCACATGCTGAGCACTGGTACCTGCAGTCAGAACAGAGTGAGAGGCTCTGAGCTGCCTGACTCATCTGTCACACATGTCAGCACCAGAACACAGCTTCTCCCCAAACATCCTTGACTTCTCAAGTGGACCTTCCGCACTCAGATACCCAGCCATTCTTCAAGCACCACCAAATCTACCCTCCTTTCTCCATTCACAGTGCTTCTGCCTTATTCCAGGCCCCATCATTTCTCACCTGGGGCACTGCATCAGCCTCCTTCCTGTTGTTCAGCACCCCCACCATCACCACCATCCTCTGCACAGCAACAGTGTTCTTCCCAAAATGCAATCTGACCAAGACCCTCTACTCCTTAGAAGTCTGCCACTGTTTTCAGGTTCATCTGACTGGTTAGAATAGCAAACATCCTCGGTAAAGGGCCAGGCAGTAAATATTTTCAGCTTTGTGGACACTGTGGACTCTGTGGACTCTGTTACAATGCTCAACTATGCCATTGCCGTCAAAGTGGTCGTTTGACAATAAGCAAACAAATGGATGTGGCAAGTTTCAATAAAGTTCTACTTATAAAAACAGGCAAGGAGGGCCTCTCTGGTGGTCTAGTGGTTGAAAATCTGCCTGCCAGTGCAGGGCACACAGGTGTGGTCCCTGTGTGCCAGGAAGTTCTTTTGGTCCAGGAAGATCCCACATGCCAAGGAGCAACTAAATCCATTGCACCACAGCTACTGAGCCTGCCCTCTGAGCTCTCCAGCCACAACAGCTGAAGCCCACATACCTAGAGCCTATGCTCCACAACAAGGGAAGCCACCAGGATGAGAATCCATGCACTGCAATGATAAGTAATTCCTACTTGCCACAACTAGAGAAGGCCCAGGGACAGCAACAAAGACCCAGAGCAGCCAAGAATAAATAAATAAACCTTAAAAAAAAAAAAAGCAGGCAAGGAGCTAGATTTGGGAAGAGAGCGATAGCTTTCAACCTCCATGATTTACACCAGTCTACATGCCCTGAGTGACTTAGCCACTGCCTCACAATGATTAGCCTCATCACTCATCATGCAATGAGTTTGCTGGCCAGCCAATCAATACGACTCAGTTTCTCCAAACAGGCTGTGCTTTATCAGGTGCCATGCCTCTGCTCATGCTGCTCCTTTTGCCCATGGCTTTACCTCACTAGTTCTTACTCATCTTAGAAGACTCAGCCCAGTCTTTGAAGAGAAATTTAGTAATACCCAAATACACGTTTCCCTTTGACCCAGCAATTCAACTTCTAGAAATTTGTCCTGCAGATAAACTCACCTATAAGTGTTCAAAGATTTGGGAGAATGGCATTGAAACATGTATATTATCATATGTGAAATGGATCGCCAGTCCAGGTTTGATGCATGAGACAGGGTGCTTGGGGCTGGTGCACTGGGATGACCCAGAGGGATGGGATGGGGAAGGAGGTGGGAGGAGGGTTCAGGATGGGGTACACATGAACACCCGTGGCAGATCCATGTCAGTGTATGGCAAAACCACTACAATATTGTAAAGTAATTAGCCTCCAATTAAAATAAATAAATCTATATTTAAAAAAATAAAGTAGTACATAGCATTCCACAGCACACACAAAAAAGTGATGTATTGAGAAGGCAAATGCAAAACATTGTACATGATAGAGTCCCATCTGTGTATAGAAGGATGCACACACACACGTGCTATGAGTGTACACACAAATGCTTGATATGTCTACAGCATCTGAAAAGATACATAAGAAATATAACAGGGGTTACCTCTGGGGAATGGAACTGCCATTGAAGATTGGGGCAGGGCTCTCAGATATTGTTGTAAAGCTTATACACTACACAAGCCCAGATGGAACCATATACCTAGACCATAATCGTGATGGTGTCCACTGAAATTGTGCAATACAGCAGCAGCCCTGATTTTGGAGAAAATAGATCTTTTATTACCCAACCTTTTATCCCATTTGAATTTTTATGACATCAAATCCTGGACCCTGAGAGTTGGCCCTGGATTTGAAGACTGTGCTATAACTGTTTGCCAGGCTGCACATTTTTGGGGAAAAAAAGCCTACTTTACTCAGACCACTGTGTGAGTCACACCATTGAACACAAGAGAAAAAGATACAGAGACCATAGATTAACCTGACTTGGAGCTGGATCTTGTCAGAGAGAAAAGTAAGGAAGGGTACTTAAGCCAAAGGGAACAGCAAGTGTGAAGGCATCAATGGGTGAAAGAAGCTGCACACTCAGTAGGTGATCAGAGTAATATAGAGAAGCAGACTGCATGTGTGCGTGCAGGTATTAGATTTATCAAACAGTTCTTACAATCTACTGGGGGACAGAAAACATGCTGGCCAAGTCACGTTCTTCTGAACAAGTCACATACAGTCAAGGCCAGCCATCCAGAACTGGACACACAACAGCCTTCTGTGATTCCAGTGCTCTGAGGCAGGAAATGAAGATGAAAACAAGCTCAGATCCCTTTGAAATGAGGTAAAGTGTTGCTGGCATCCTGGGAATCAGAGGCAAGAGACAGCTTCTGATAGGGGCTATCAGAGAAGGCTTCCTGAAGAACCTGGCATAGCTCATGGTGGGTGGAGGATGAGGAGAGTTTAACCAGGCAGAGATGGAACAAGGCAGGACTGAAGGGGGTGACATTTTAAGGAAAGGAAGGGACATAAAAGAGCCCAGGACATGCTCAGGTTGCTGGAGCATACGGCCACATGAGAGGAAGGTGGAGATGAAGCCAGTGAGGTTGCTTGGTTGGCTAGATGGGGAGGGCTTTGATCATGAAGCCAAGGATGCTGGCCTGTTTCCAAACCATTGGTAGAGTCTGGGTTTCCAGCTGACATTCTCGGAAGCCGAGGGTCATTATCCAGGACATTAAGTATCTAATGGGCCCATCTCAGTGCCCTGTGCAGCCTGGAGCACAAATGTTTTCCAAATGCTGTTTTTATCTCTTGGCAACCATGAGGCCAAGCCCTCTGAACTAAAAGCCATGTGTTGGCTGTGGTGCACTCTCCTCTCTACTGCCCAGGGCCTGAAGCCCTGAGAACTGTCTCCTCATCCCTGCCACCCAACCCCGCCCCAGCTGCAGCCCAGCCCAGCCCTTCCCCAGAAACAAAGCCAAGCCCACACCTGGTCTCTTTGACCTAATTTCTGCCTCACTAATTGATCAGAGCACAATAATAGCAGGCAACAGGAGGACTCGTCCCCAGTGGATGCAAGGCTCAGGAAAGAGCCTCAATTATTAATCCCGCACCAGCTGCTGGAGCCAACAGGCCTCCTGGGTGCCCAGAAGAGTGGCCTGGTCCCAGGTGGGGGTGGGGTCAGGGTTGGGGGTGGAGGAGTAATATGCAGCAGCTCCTAGGCACATCTGGAGTAACCATGGCAGCAGGATCTAGTGCCCAGGCTGACTGAGTAGGGGGCCTGCTAGCCATCTTGGCCTTGCTGAGAGGCAGGCCATTTAAAAGGCCCAGAGGACACCCTCCCACTTCCCTTCTGCTCGTCTGTAGCCGATGCCCTTCCTGCAGCTTCCCCGTCCTACAAAGGCCCTCTGGACAGAACCAAAGAAAGAACAGAAAGAAATCCAGCATCTTGGCCAGGACCAAGCCCAGTGCCTCCCAAATTTTCTCTCCATGCTTAAGGTCTTCTTCCTGGGCTTCAGATCAAGGTCTTTCTCGGGACCTGGGAGTAGGGACATCAATATTGCTCTGCCCCTTCTGCCTGCCCCTAGCTGTACCCAACTTCCATGGCCAACCTACCCAAGCCTCGCCTCCTCCAGGAGGTCTTCCCTGACTGTTCTGCCTTCCCTGGCTCAGTTCATCTCTGAATTCCTTTTGCTCTGTGCCATGGAGTCCACAGGATTATAGCCCGCTTTTCTTTTATGTCTCTAAGTCAGCCTCTGTATCCCTGTAAACTTGTCAAGAGCAAAGCTCTGCCTTCTCCAGACATCCCTGGTGGCACAGTGGATCAGAATCCACCCGCCAATGCAGAGGTCATGGGTTCAATCTCTGGTCCATGAAGATTCCATGTGCCATGGAGCAACTAAGCCCATGTGCCACAGCTACTGAGCTCGTGCTCTAGAGACTGGGCTCTGCCACAGAGAAGCCACTGCAATAAGAAGCCCACATACAGCAACAAAGAGTAGCCTGCTCATCACAACTAGAGAAAACACACACAAAGCAATGAAGACCCAGCATAACCAAAAATAAATACATAAAATTATGCAGGAAAAAAAGCTCTGCCTTTTCCTTCTTGTTGTGGGAAAAGGGAAAAGGCACAGAACCGGGAGCCACCAGAACAGAGTTCAAGCCTGGCCTCTGCCACTAATAAGCTGCATGACCCCAGAGAAGTTGTTCAGCCCCTGTGAGCCTCAGGATCTCAGCCCATAAATGAAGAAGACAGTAATCCTAGCCTCCCAGGTGACAGGCCAGTGGGGCTGTCCTGTCCATGTCTTCTAACTAGGAACTCCACCTTCCCCACTGGGTCTACTCCCCCAAATACCGTATGCTCCCAAAAGAACCTTTTATCTACTTAAAAATCATATAAAGCAATATGTGTATGTATTGATGATATGCTGTACCCTCCAGGCTGCTGATGTCACTTCAGTGGCATCTTCTACCAAAGGTGGGTTTCATGGTCAACAAAGGGATGCCTAGTTATAACATGACTCCTGGTAGAGACACCAGACACCAGGCACAACCCTGGGATATCTTTTAGAACTCATTAGGCTGCAAGAAAGGATTGAGGGATATGGGATTTAAGAAGTAGCCCAGGTCCTGGAGTCATCGGGACCTGAGTTCAAACCATTCTTCTTTGAAAGCTGTCAGTTCCCATCTAAGCTTTGGTTTCTCCATCTGGGGATAATCATACCTTGAAAGCATATTTTAAAAAGGGAAACACATTCTGTAAAATGCCTGGCACATAATGTATACTGAATAAACTGTATCTGGGGGGACTGATTTTGTGAGGAGTCATCAGCTTTCTTGAAGTATACCAAGATACATACCATAAAATGCACCAATTTTAAGTGCATAACTCAATGGTTTGAACAACAGTTTCCAGTTATGTAATCACCACCATATTCATGACATAGAACATTTCCATCACCCCTTTATCACACATTGCCAGTTCTCCCTTTCAATCTATACCCTCCCCCTACTCATGGCCCCTAGAAACCACTGATCTGAGGTTTGTCCTTATAGTTTTCTTTTTCTAGAATTTCATATAAATGGAATAACACATTAAGTTATCTTTTGTGTCTTTTTTTTTTCATTTAACAGACTACATTGGAGATCCAGCCATGTTGTTGAATGTGTAAATACTTCATTCCTTTTTATTAATGAGTAGTTTTCCATTGTATGGGTATGCCACAATTTGTTTATCCTTTCCCCTGTTTGATGAATATTTGAGTTGTTTCTATTATTAATAAAATTGCTACAAACATTGGCTACAAAAGCCATGGTTATTATTTATTATGGAATTGCAGAGAATTAGAACTGGACATGTCTTCAGAGATTACCAAGTCTATCTCTTTGAAGATGAAGAAAATGAGGCTCACAGCAGGAAATTCGTTCTGCTACTCAAAGTCTGGTCCATGAATCAGCATCATTGGCAACACATCAGAGTTCACTGGAAATGCAGAATCCCAGGCTCCATCCCAGACTTTCTGATTCAGAATCTAGATGTTAGCAAGATTCCCAGGTGCCTCACAGGCACATTCAAGCTTGAGAAGCACTGGTCTAGAAGACAAGAGACCTAAATGGGACTAGTACTAAGTCATCTGACTTCCAGGCCAGGGCTGCTTTCCCGAAGTCACAGTGACTGGCAGTGGAAGTAGTGGGTCATGAGGGTCCCAGGCTTCAGGATCTGGAAAGCCCTTTGAATCTGGGTCTGACTGGTCCAGCTAAGAGCAGAGCTACAGCTGCCTCTGCAGCCCCGAGGGGCCACAGGGCTGCTCAGTGCCTGGGTCAGCTTGGCTCCCAGAGGTCCTGGGCTCCTTAATTGAGAATCATAATTATTTATTTAGGTAACAATGCTATTAGCATGTAGAATTAATGACAGCCATGTGGCCTCAGTTGAGGAAGGTAGACAGCAAGGGCAAAAGAGTCCTGGCTGGGGCTTTTAAAGCCCAGAAGTGCTCAATAAACTTTTCTCCTACAGACACCCCTTAACTGTGTTATGTCTATTAAACAGATACCTGTGAGCATAAGCACACTTTCCCCAAACCACTAAGAAAAATAATAATATTCATTTCTATTAAATTATACAATAATAATATTTTATAACATTTTAAAATAGTGATTATGAATTGTTTCTGGTTTTAACAAATTATAACATTTCATTGTTCTCATTAATGGGTGATAATTTCAGGATGGTAAGTTTAGAAGAGAAAATAATATTGCTAGACATGAAATTTTCTTCTATTTTGTTACTGGCTATTACAGTATATTTCCAAACTAAGAAACAAGGAACAATCTGGTTCACCCCAAGATGGACAATCAATTAGTAAACCCAGAGCCTTGGGCCTCTCTAAGAGAGAGGGTATCACTGATCTTCATATATTTAATGAATGTCCATGATGTTCTGCTAACTTAAACAGAGAGACAGGAAAGAATCCTTGCTCTCCAGGAGCTCATAATCTAAAGGGGGAGAGGGTAGGAGAAATCTAAGACACAAGTCAAAAACTATACAAGGTATTCTGCCCGTGACCAGTTAGTGGTATAAAATGTCAGTGCTTCTGTAGCTCAGAGAGAAACAAAATCTCTGTGGTTGGAGTGGTTACACAACACTTCCAGGAAGAAGTAAGACTGAGAAAAGTCTTAAAAGAAGAAAAGGAGAGAATGCACCAGAAAGGGAGAACAGCTTGAGCAGAGGGCTGGAGGTGGGAAACACACAAGCTGCAGTCTTTGCATGACAAGCATATGGCGCTGTTGAGGACAATGGTGTGAGTTGGGTCCAGACGCAGAGTTGGGGAGCAGCACCCAGCCAGGCTAAGCAAGTATAACTTCGGGAAGTAAGAGTTGCTGAAGAATTTTACACAGGAGCTAATGTGGTCAGATTTGTAACCTAAACTTGAGGAAAATTATAGACTCATTACATATTAAATCTAGGAAGAACCAACTAGTTCACAGTGACAGTAGTCCACACGTCACAATCACCCGGTTTCTTGTTAGAAGCACAGAATCCGAGGCCCCATTTCAGTCCCAATTAATTAAGGTCTCTGTGCTGAGGCCTGGGAATCTGTTTGAATTTTAAAATGCTGACTTTAATTTGTTGAGAGCATTGATTTTAAGTCTTTCATTTTTCAGAAAAGGAAACTAAGGTTTAAATGACAGATTAATTTTTCAAAGGTCATACCACCAGTAAGTGGCAGGGCCAAGAATCCAGACTCCAAAGTCTTGGAATGGCCTGCCTCACCAGATTGACTTAGGATAGATTTTATTTTATTTCAAAAAAAAAAAAAACAAACAACTATATAGTACCAGACACTGTAATCTGCAAAGGTATTTAACAGCACCATCCATAACCTCCCCAAGAGGAAGCATTCTGGTACGTTCTGCTCACCCTTCTCCTCTGGCTGCCCTCCAACCTCTCCTCCCACCCAGGACACTCAATACAAACCAGCCAAGGCCGGTTTGGATCAGCCTTCAGAAGGGCTTCCTGTTGCTGTACAGAACACTAATGCCTCTCAGCATCCTCTAGACCCAGGTATGGAGCAGATTAGAGGCAGAGAAAGGAGGAGTCAATCTAATTGCATTTCATATCACATAACACAGAGACTTCATTAAGGGTCAAATTTTGCAAAAAAAGAAAAAGAAATAGTTATAAATTCTCCTTTGCAGTCTTCCTTGGCCTGCTCTCCCCTCCAGCCCCAGACACTTGGAACTCATTCTTACAGCTAAATTTGGGGCAGGGGTGGGAGAGGAATGGAATCATACTTCCTAAAGAGGGTAGACCTATTTTACATAAAGGGAAGATCCACAGTACACAAAATAATAATAGTCAACCCTTTACAACATTTACTCAGTGCTAGGCATTGTTTGAAATGCTTTACATTGTTAACTCTTGTAACAACCTTATGAGATAATTGTTATTATTACTCCCACTTTACAGATGAGGAAGACCCAGAGCAGAGATATAAGTAACTAGCCCTGGGTCTTCAGGCTAGTAAGTGGCCAAGCTGGGAATCAAACACAGGCAATCTGGCTCCAGAGCCCATGCTCGTAACTGCAATGCCAAACCCACTACATGTCAAGCCCCATGCTGGAAGCCAGATACAAAGACAGACCACAACCAGCAGCAAAGGAGCTCACAGTGTAGCGGAGGGAGCTAACATAGACAATAACTGCACAGTGTGATAAGGGCTGGGACAGAAGGCAGCCCAGAGATCTGGGAGCATGGAGGAGAATCCCCTCAATGCAGCCTGGAGATCAGGGCTGTCATGCTTAGTTGTTCAGTCATATCTGACTCTTTGTGACCCCATGGACAGAGGAGCCTGGTAGGAATCCCATGGGGATTCTCCAGGCAAGAATACTGGAGTAGGTTGTATGCCCTCCTCCAGAGGATCTTCCCAACCCAGGGATCGAACCCAGGTCTCCCACACTGCAGGCAGATTCTTTACCTTCTGAGCCACCAGGGAAGCCCAAAGATCACAGATGAATCCTGAAAGAAGGAGTGCCTCGTTTGCCCTTGAAAGATAATCATCTGTCAATAATTGTTCCCCAGGAGGCAGGCATTAGCATTTCCTGTGCCTGGACCATCTCTGTTCCTAATAATCCCTTCCTCTCCTAATTGGATCTGGATGCTTTACATCCAGATCCTGCCCTTGATGAAAGAAGACTCAGTAAAACTCTACTTCCTGGATTCTTAATACTCAGGCCTCTTAGAAAGCTCCAGCTTAACAGTCTCTCAAAGTCCCATGGCCACAGTGTGGAAGAGATTTTTTTTGCAGTAACCATCTAACAAAACACAATTCAATTATGTCCTCCAAATCCCAAAATAGAATAATTCTTCTCTCTTTAGGATCTTTAAGGAAAAGGGAACACACACGGGGCCTGGCTTAATCCAGCCACCGGAAGGTTTCCGCAAAGGAGGAGCATGAACTGAGATGTGGACAATAACCCCTAGGTTTCTGCCTACATAATGGAGAGGACAGTCCTCAACTGAGATCAGGAACAAAGGAAAGCATGTCTTGGCTAAGACAGCCTAAGAAACTGAAAGCATCCTAAGGAGTGTGCCAGCTGTGTCATTCTCCCATTTGGAATCCTTTGAATGAAGAAAAAGGTACAGGTGGCTTCGTTTATTAGTTTGCAGGAGCACCCCATGTGGGTGAGACCTCTAATCAATTTCTGGAAAAGAGATTTTATCAAGCATCCTTAGGGCTAAAAATGGAATGGGGGAGGGGGGAAGACCAGTATTGTTCCCAGAGGCAAGGGGGAAGTCCGAAAGAACAAGACTGACCTGTCTTCCAGCTGACTTGCATGAAGACAAATTCTGGGCCCTAGGAAACTAGGAATGGGCTGAAAAACCAGAAGAGGTGATACTGAGGCTATACTGAGATTCAGCTTCCCAGTTGATTACTTCCTCTAAGTTTCAGTTTTCTCATCTGTGAGATGAGGCTGATAATCTGTGATAGGCTCATCCCTACAGGCTCATCTCACAGAGCTGCTGAGGGAATTGGATGGGATCATGTCTGTGAAAGCTCTTTGTAAATGGTTTCAAGGCACAAATGTGAGTTTACAGTAACAATGCCCAGTTTGCTTTCTATTCAGTCACTGATTCCCACCCAGGAATATGGTCATACTTTTTGTTTCTTTATACCTATCATTTTTTTATCATGGGTATTTTTCACTTTATACCATTTCTTTAAGGTAGTCAGGCCAGGTATCATCTTATGCCATAGACAAGAAAGCAGAGGCCCAGAGAGGTGACTTGACTATAATTCAGAATTTTTTCTTCTGCATCAATTAACAATTAACATATATTATTTTATCATATATCAAATATTATATATTTATAATTAAGTATGCACTTACATTTAAGTATCTTCTATGATCATCCTACAACCCTGAAAGGAGCAAAGTAGCCCCTTCTTCTATTTAATAATGAAACAATTCATGCTTCTAGAAGTGAGAGTATCAAGTTCAATGCCACATAGCCAGAAAGAAACAGAACAAAAACTGGAACTTAGCCCTTCAGATTCTAGATTCAGTGTCTGCTTCTCTCCACTGTTTCAGGTTAAACTACTCTAGTTAGAAACTCCTTCTATTGTAGTGGTTGCAGAATTTGGAGATGGGTCAAAATCCATCCAAAGCATTTGCTACCTGACCTTGATTGTCCTTGACCAGTTCACATGAGTCCCTTTGACCTTTAAGCGTGCTACTCAATGAATGCCTCTTCTTTGTGACAACACTAGGCCCCACATAGACTCTATCCTTATGTCTGTGACACTTAACTATATCTACTTGTTTCCTTCTCTTAGCCTGAGAACCTTCTGAGAGCATAGACTCTGTCTTACCTTCCCCATGTCCCTAGCGTCCACACATAAAAGCCTACCATAAATGACCTCATAATACTGAACAAGCCCCTCATTGCTCTTGACTTCAGCTTCCCTGTCTATAAAATGAGTAGGAAGTGATTACCCCTACATTTCTTCCAGCATTAAAACTGCCTGATTTCAGGTGAATAATGTTCTCTCTACCTATCACAATCGTATTCACCCTCCAGTGCCAATTTGGCTCCCACATGCTCTCTGAGGACTTCTCCAATCTCCGATAGAAATTCAGGGACACTTCCTCTCCTGAAACGCAGGAGCAGTCACTCTCTGTACTACTCACCAGCCCATGGCCACACTGCCTCTCCTATTTCCTGTATCCTGAGTACCTGAACCTTGTTTCCACACATCAGATGGTGTAGCTTATCTCCACATTTGGATTGTAGTTTGAGAACACAATCCATGTACTAACCTTCAGTTTTTGCCCCCATTGTGTGCTAAGTGCAGCCCTGGGCTCGTGACTAAGAATTAGGAGAGCTGGATCCAACTCCCAACTTCTTCACTGACTCTCTGTGTGACCTTGATTAAGCCACTAGACCTATGGGCCTCAGTTTCCTTTGGTATAAAATTTAATTAATATTGTGATAAAGTAGATAACAGACAAAAAAGCACTTTGTTAACCATAATAACCTTACAAATATAAAAAACTAAACATTTTACCATATGTAAAATAGATAGCAACAAGAATTTGTTATGTGTCTCAAGAAACTCAAACAGGGTCTCTATATCAACCTAGAGGGGTGGGATGGGGAGGGAACTGGGAGGGAGGTTCAAAAGGGAGGGGATATATGTATACCTATTGCTGATTCATGTTGAGGTTTGACAGAAAACAAAAAAATTCTGTAAAGCAATTATGCTTCAATTAAAAATAAATAAAATTTTTAAAAAGAACTATGTTAGTGTAATTGGTATTATATGGTTGCTATTCAATGTATTTGACTAGGGAGGAATAGAAATAGCATGCATGTATTCATTTGTTCAAAAAGTTTTTCAGACACTAACATTGGTGAACAAGACATGGCTTCTGTCCTCAAAGGATTCTCTGTTCATTGTAGTGAAAGAAGCACTGAATTTAGTGTCAGAGACTTGGGCTTGGATCTCAGTTTTGTCACTTAGAAGTTATGTAACCTTGGGTCAAGTCATTGTGACTCTTTGAAAGCCAATTTCCTTTATTTATAACAAGGAATTTGGACCAGTCCAGCCTCCCACATTTGAAAGTCTAAGATTCCATAAACATAAGAAAATTCACAGCAGCTTTTCACTCAAGAGGATCTGTGGGAGTGGGGAAAATACATGGTTAACTTCTGAGTGGCTGCTGTCAAACACAGGAATAGAAAAGTACACCATAACTAGAGTGGAAGATGCTGTCCTCAAAAAGCACATGTCCTGAGTACTACAAATCCCTGGCCTGCCTGTGTCCTTATCGAGGCCGTGAGGCAGAGACTGTTTCAGCACCATGGATAGCACCATGGCGCTGCCCCCATGGCCTGGAGCCTAAACAGGCCTTTCCACCACCAACCAGATGTTCCTGCTTTCTCAGCCAGCTTAAGGCTAAAACAAACCTTTTCAACCAGGGTTTATCAGAGTTTCTAAATTACATACTGGGAAGAAATTTAATTGGTTTAATTAAGAAAGTTTATTTCATGGTAATTCAGTTTTGTTATGCTGCAAGACTTAATGTGTCCTCTGGTGGGAACGTCTGTTATAAATATTCATTGCCTCACTCAAATACCCTCTCCTGGCCCTAATCTCCCTCCATTACCCCCATAGAGCTTGAAAATATGTCTGAAGAACATTGAGAAAAGTGAGGCCTTCCTGAGCAAGGACACCAGGCCAGAACAAGGTCAAATGAGTTCAGTGGAAAGGCATAGAAGGCAAGACTTTTATAGTGTGTTACTCCTGCATTTTACAAATAGGGAAACTGAGGCCTGGAGAGGGGGGAGGCAGGTTAATATACTCAGCCAATGACAAAACTGAACTAGGGACCAAGTCTCCTGGCTTCCAATCCGTGGCTCTCACCTCCCAATCTCTAAATTCAGACTGTTTTCAAACTAACTCTATAGATCATCTGGTCAACTTGCTCACATACAAAGGGGAAACCAAGTCCTAGACGGGGATCTGTCTCATGTCTCATCTGTCTCCAGTGAAAAGGAGCTCAGTGTTACATTTGCACACATTTGCTGGTTGTAATAAGGAGAGAGAATTGAGGTTTGACATTGCCCTTCCTTGAAGAAGCTTATAGTTCAGTTGCACAAAAGAAACAAGTTGAAAATATGCAGCAAAATGGTAGTAATGAACACTTGTTATGCACAGCTCAAATACATTCCTCAGAGTTCCCCTAATGTACCCCATTATTTCATGCCTTTGTGCTTTTGTTCACAGAGACCCTTTCCCAATGCCTAATCAACTCTCATACATTCTTCAGGACCCCAGAAAATCTTCCCAACTCCTCCCCTGACACACACAACCATAACTAAGTCCCTCTTTCCTCCATGTCCCACTAGACTCTACCCTTCCATCTCATGGCATTTATCACTCTGAATGGTTCCTTTTTCACTTGTCTGTCTCTTCACCTTGGAATCACTCTTTGGAATCACCAGTGCCCAGAGCACTGTCTGGCAAAGACTAGAATCTCAGCAAAGAGAAGCTAAATGGATGAGTATGAAACTGATTTACTGTAGAGTTTCAGTACATTAGGGCATATACCTCGAATAGTTTATTTTTTCCAGTAACTGCTACCAACTGTACTTGGTTAAACGCCTCTTTTTCCTTCTGGGTATCAGGCCACCTTAACAAATTCTCAGTCTGAGGCCACAACTTTTCAGTCACTTTCAATTATTAGAACAGTTTCATTTGAGTTCTTTAGGATCCAATTCTGTTTGTTGTTTTTTTTTTTTATTCTTGTTTGATTCAAATCTCTTCCTACTCCACCCCCTGTCATTTCCTGCCCCTCACCTGTGCCATCCCTAACCTAGATCAAGTATCTGACTCTAGCTGGGGTGGGAGGGGCAGGGTCTGCTCTCACTTCCTTCTTCCTCTTCCACTGCTCCAATGTTGGCATACAAGGAAGGAGGGAAGAGGAAGTGGAACCCTAGTGTGATAGCTCACAGTGAGATGTTGTTGTTCAGTTACCCAGTTGTGTCCAACTCTTTGTGACCCCATGGACTGCAGCATGCCAGGCCTTCTTGTCCCTCAACATCTCCCAGAGGTTGGCCAAGTTCATGTTCATTGCATCAGTGATGTTGTCCAGCCATCTCATCCTCTGACACCCATTTTTCCTTCTGCCCTCAATCTTTCCCAGCATCTGGGACTTCTCCAGTGAGTTATCTGTTTGCATCAGATGACCCAAATACTGGAGCTTCAGCTTCAGCATCAATCCTTCCAGTGAATATTCAGGGTTGATCTCGCTTAAGATTGCTGCTAAGTCGCTTCAGTCATGTCCGACTCTGTGTGACCCCATAGATGGCTGGTTTGATCTCCTTTCTGTCCAAGGGACTTTCAGGAGTCTTCTCCAACACCACAGTTCAAAGGCATCAATTCTTTGGTGTTCTGCCTTCTTTACAGTCTAGCTTTCACAACCATGCATGACCACTAGGAAGACCATAGCCTTGACTATATGGATCTTTGTCAGCAGAGTAATGTCTCTGCTTTTAAACACACTGTCTAGGTTTCTCATCGCTTTCCTGCCAGGAAGCAATTGTCTTCTGATTTCCTGGTGGCAGTCACTATCTGCAATGATTTTGGAGCCCAAGAAGAGGAAATCTGTCACAATGAAATAGTCCTCTCACTGACTCGGTTTGTTGTTTTTGGGATCCTTATGGGTGGTGGGGAGGCTCTCATAAACCTGGTAATGAGGTGCCTCCCCAAGCAGCTCCCCTATGCACTGGAGATCTCCACTGAGATCAGCCTCATTATTGGCTGACACCCTCACATCCTGGTCTCACAACTCAATCCCCTGACACCTCTCACTATATGAGGCCCTCAATCTCATCGAGTCTCTGTGGGCCCCTCACCTCCAGAGGCCTGTGAACACATTTGAGACCTGACTGGGGCAGGGGAGCTGACCTTGCCCCTTTTGTTTGAACACCACCTGTTTCTCCTTAGTTTTTCCACTGCTACACCAGAGCCAGGCCAAGTAGTTAAGTGGAGAAGCTAAAAGTCAGTCTACCCTTTCTGCAGGGCCTTGTCTCAGGGACGGAAAATTCTTTGTCTCCTCCAGGGCAATGGGATGGAAAAGTAACAGCTTTCCCCTCTCCCAATCCTCTTATAGGGAGAAGAGGTCAGAGTGGGACTGATTTTCTAAGCCAGGAGACTCTTAGCCAGCAGTGGTCATCCTGACTCCTGGTCACCCCACCTAGAGTATGGAGAACAGAGATTACTGCTTAGTTTTATAAATGAAGAATTTGAGATCAAAACATGCTGGTGAATGGAGGTAGTGACTTAAAATGTAGGGACTTGCTGTCTTTTTTCTAAGCTATGAAATTTAGTTGTAAATTTCTGGGGGACAAAAGGATCCACTCTGCACCTCACTTTCTCCTGCACTGTATTTCCTGGAATTGAGGCTAGCACAAGAGAGGTTCAGAAAAGAGTGATTCCCAGGAGATAATCAGGGGAAACTTCCTGAAGGGAACAGTCTGAAGTTGAACCTTAAAGACTAGACAGAATTCGAACTATGGCCTAGCCATGGGAAAGAAGAAAAAGAATGGTTATGACATTTTACAGGAGATAGAACAGAGCTTAGCACATACATAGAGGACACTCAATAAACAGCCCAATTAAATGGATCCACTTGCAGCTGGCTCAGACAGTAAAGAATCCACCTGCAATGCAGAAGACCTGGGTTCAATCCCTGGGTTTGGAAGATCCCCTGGAGGAGGGCATGGCAACCCACTCCAATATTCTTGCCTAGAGAATCCCCATGGAAGAAGATAGAGGAGCCTGGCAGGCTACAGTCCATGGAGTCACAAAGAATCAGACATGACTGAGTGACTAAGCACAGCACAGTGCCTGCACCTGGAAGTTCTCTCAAGAAAAAAGTAAAATTTCAAGGACTGTGCAACCAGATTGATTGAATTCAGATCACCACCCTCCCATGATTTTGGCATCTTCAATAAGTCATTTGACTTCTCTGAGTCTCTCTATTTCCTCATCTGGAAAAAAAAAAGAATATTAAAACCATTTAGAGGATTTGTATAAGGATTAAGAAGGTGGGTGGCACATTGTAGCTGAGAAAATGCCACATGTCCACCAAATAGGTTTATTTTCTCCCTGGGCACACAGCTTCATTTCAATTCCCAGTTCCCACAAGGAACCCTGGACTGAATTTTAGCCAATGCTGCTGCTGCTAAGTCATTTCAGTCATGTCTGATTCTGCAACCCCATAGAAGGTTGCCCACTAGGCTCCCCAGTCCCTGGGATTCTCCAGGCAAGAACACTGGAGTGGGTTGCCATTTCCTTCTCCAATGCATCAAAGTGAAAAGTGAAAGTGAAGTCGCTCAGTCATATCTGACTCTTAGCGACCCCATGGACTGCAGCCTACCAGGCTCCTCCATCCATGGGGTTTTCCAGGCAAGAGTACTGGAGTGGGGTGCCATTGCCTTCTCCATTTAGCCAATGGCATATGGACAAAAGTGAGGCATACTACTTCCAGGCTTGGCCTTAAATCCATCAGGTACCTTCTGTGCTTCTTTTATTCACCCTTGTCAGTGAGGCTAAAAGGGAAAGAGTCTAGGAAAATAAAGTTAGTATAGAGCTGTTCCCAAGAGCCAACTGGACAACTTCTGACTATGATGGACAAGGAATAAACCTTTCTTGTTTAATTCACTGAGATTTGAAGGTTGTGTGTTTCAGTAGCAAGCAATAATACCTCAACCAACACACACATAGAAAGTGCTTGGTAAATATTGGCCATTATTACTGATAATATTTTATAGTTTATAAGAAGTTTGTAAGTAGCTGATTATCACAGAACCCTTGTGAATGGAGTATGGAGAACATAGATTACTGCTTCGTTTTATAAATGAAGAATTTGAGATCAAAGCATGTTGGTAAATGGAGGAACCCACTAACCGCACATAAGCAAGGATGTCACATAAACAAGACCAGAAGAGCTATATGCGACTCAAGCCCCTCTTACCCTGCATGCCTCTGAATACCTGTTCTACTGGGCTACATAAAGCACTAGCTGCCCTGGTATCCATCCAGGCTAGAGGGTGATAGTAATCTTTGAGTCAGTGGCAGGATACAAAGAATTACTAATTCCTGACAAGGCTTGTGCAAGGGCAGGCAGACAGATACTAGAGCCAGGTGAGCTGACATCATCACTCATTCAGAAGCCCTCATGCCACCACATAAAGAACAAGGAGATGTGAATTCTAATGCTGGCTCTGTCACCATCTTGCTAAGGGACTCTGGGCAAGTCACTGTGATCTCAGGACCACAATTCTGAGTCAAAGTATATAAAGTAACATCAGGACAGAGGGAGTAGCCTTGCTCCAGAGGTCTGGGGCCCCCTGGTAACAGGTTGGGCAGAGAGTTCCCCACCTCCAGGAGACCTTGGGAATCCCCTCAGAGTTCCCCTGAGATTAGGCCTGCTCCAACCCTTACCCCAACCACACAAAGCTGCTCACTCTCCAAAATCCCAATCAAAAAGCACTTGTCACCAAAACAAGTGGCCTGCCATTCCAGCAAGGAGCACGAGCTGGAAACAAATGGTGTTTTGTCTAAATAACTGTTTCCACAGCAGTTCCCTTTCCAGGAGGGATTTTTTTTTTATTATTATGCTTGTTCACTAAATATTTCCAATACAGATAACAAATGCCTCCATCTGAGGAATCAGCTGCCCTCAGACTGCCAACTTTGGTGAATTACCACCTGTCAAGGGAGGGACCTGAGCACCAAAGACTACACTGTGGGACCCCAAGAGGGGACAGCCTTGCAAAAGATCACATATAGACCAGAGACAGGACCAAAATGAGGATATGGGTTATCTTGACCCTGAGAGCCATGTCAAGCTGATAATTGTTCAGTTCAGTTCAATTCAGTCACTCAGTAGTGTCCGACTCTTTGCAACCCCATGAATCGCAGCACACCAGGCCTCCCTGTCCATCACCAACTCCTTGAGTTCACTCAGACTCACGCCCATCGAGTCCGTGATGCCATCCAGCCATCTCATCCTCTGTCGTCCCCTTCTCCTCCTGCCCCCAAACCCTCCCAGCATCAGAGTCTTTTCCAGTGAGTCAACTCTTCACATGTGATGGCCAAAGTACTGGAGTTTCAGCTTTAGCATCATTCCTTCCAAAGAAAACCCAGGGTTGATCTCCTTCAGAATGGACTAGTTGGATCTCTTTGCAGTCCCATGGACTCTCAAGAGTCTTCTCCAACACCACAGTTCGACAGCATCAATTCTTCGGCACTCAGCTTTCTTCACAGTCCAGCTCTCACATCCATACATGACCACTGGAAAAACCATAGCCTTGACTAGATGGAACTTTGTTGGCAAAGTAATGTCTCTGCTTTTCAATATTATATCTAGGTTGGTCATAACTTTTCTTCCAAGAAGTAAGTGTCTTTTAATTTCATGGCTGCAGTCACCATCTGCAGTGATTTTGGAGCCCCAAAATATAAAGTCTGATACTGTTTCCACTGTTTCCCCATCTATATCCCATGAAGTGATGGAACCAGATGCCATGATCTTCGTTTTCTGAACGTTGAGCTTTAAGCCAACTTTTTCACTCTCCTCTTTCACTTTCATCAAGAGGCTTTTTTAGTTCCTCTTCACTTTCTGCCATAAGGGTTGTGTCATCTGCATATCTGAGGTTATTGATATTTCTCCTGGCAATCTTGATTCCAGCTTGTGCTTCTTCCAGCCCAGCGTTTCTCATGATATACTCTGCATAGAAGTTAAATAAGCAGGGTGACAATATACAGCCTTGACGTACTCCTTTTCCTATTTGGAACAATTCTGTTGCTCCATGTCCAGTTCTAATTGTTGCTTCCTGACCTGCATGTAGGTTTCTCAAGAGACAGGTCAGGTGGTCTAGTATTTCTATCTCTTGAAGAATTTTCCACAGTTTATTGTAAATAAATCGTTACTAATATTTATATTATCATATTGTTAGTACCACTGTTACTATTTTAGAACAGATAGACCTAAGTTTAAATCCTGACCCTCCACTCATTAACCACATGCCCCTCTTTAAGTCTCAGTTTTCTCATCTACAAAATGGGTAAATAATTTCCATCATCTCAGGAAGATCAAATGAAAAAAATATGTTAAGTGCCTGGCCTGATCATTCTTGTGCTTAGTCGCTTAGTCATATCTGACTCTTTGTGAACCCATGGACTATAGCCCACCAGTCTCCTCTGTCCATGGGATTCTCCAGGCAAGAATCCTGGAGTGGGTAGCCTATCCCTCTCCAGGGGATATTCCCAACCCAGGGATCAAACTGGGATCACCTGCATTGCAGGTGGATTCTATACCAGGTAAGCTACCAGGGAAGCCCATCTTAACTAACATTTAAACACAAGTGGGAAATGTCCCAGAAGGAAAAAGAGCATTTTGGATAAGGGCACAGATGTAGAGCTGGATTGCCAGGGTTTGCTGCTGCTGCTAAGTCACTTCAGTCGTGTCCAACTCTGTGCAACCCCATAGATGGCAGCCCATGAGGCTCCCTTGTCCCTGGAATTCTCCAGGCAAGAACACTGGAGTGGGTTGCCATTTCCCTCTCCAATGCATGAAAGTGAAAAGTGAAAGTGAAGTCGCTCAGTCGTGTCCGACTCTTAGCGACCGCATGGACTGCAGCCCACCAGGCTCCTCCATCCATGGAATTTTCCAGGCAAGAGTGCTGGAGTGGGGTGCCATTGCCTTCTCCCTAGGGTTTGAGCCTAGCTTTACTATTTATTAGTGTCTTGCCCTTAAACAAGCTACTTAACTCCTGGAGCCCTGATTTCCTTTGTGTTCTAAATGGGGATGATGATGGTGGTGGTGATCAAATGTATATCGTAGGGTTAGAGATGCATGCAGTAAGTACTATAAAAGTGCTATCTTTTTTTACAAGTGGTTGACCAGTTTTCCCAGCACCACATGTTAAAGAGATTGTCTTTAATCCATTGTATATTCTTGCCTCCTTTGTCAAAGATAAGGTGTCCATAGGTGCGTGGATTTATCTCTGGGCTTTCTATTTTGTTCCATTGATCTATATTTCTGTCTTTGTGCCAGTACCATACTATCTTCATGACTGTGGCTTTGTAGTAGAGCCTGAAGTCAGGCAGGTTAATTCCTCCAGTTCCATTCTTCTTTCTCAAGATTGCTTTGGCTATTCAAGGTTTTTTGAATTTCCATACAAATTGTGAAATTATTTTTTCTAGCTCTGTGAAAAATACCATTGGTAGCTTGATAAGGATTGCATTGAATCTATAAATTGCTTTGGGTAGTATACTCATTTTCACTATATTGATTCTTCCAATCCGTGAACATGGTATATTTCTCCATCTACTAGTGTCCTCTTTGATTTCTTTTACCAGTGTTTTATAGTTTTCTATATATAGGTCTTTAGTTTCTAGAACACTTTCTAACACCATATACAAAAATAAACTCAAAATAGATTAAAGATCTAAACATAAGACCAGAAACTATAAAACTCCTAGAGGAGAACATAGGCAAAGCACTCTCTGACATACATCACAGCAGGATCCTCTATGACCCACCTCCCAGAATATTGGAAATAAAAGCAAAAATAAACTAATGGGACCTAATTAAACTTAAAAGCTTCTGCACAACAAAGGAAACTATAAGCAAGGTGAAAAGACAACCTTCAGAATGGGAGAAAATAATAGCAAATGAAGCAACTGACAAACAACTAATCTCAAAAATATACAAGCAACTCCTGCAGCTCAATTCCAGAAAAATAAACGACCCAATCAAAAAATGGGCCAAAGAACTAAATAGACATTTCTCCAAAGAAGACATACAGATGGCTAACAAACACATGAAAAGATGCTCAACATCACTCATGATCAGAAAACGCAAATCAAAACCACAATGAAGTACCATTTCACACCAGTCAGAATGGCTGCAATCCAAAAGTCTACAAGCAATAAATGCTGGAGAGGGTGTGGAGAAAAGGGAACCCTCTTACACTGTTGGTGGGAATGCAAACTAGTACAGCCACTATGGAGAACAACGTGGAGACTCCTTAAAAAACTGGAAATAGAACTGCCTTATGACCCAGCAATCCCACTGCTGGGCATACACACCGAGGAAACCAGAATTGAAAGAGACACGTGTACCCCAATGTTCATCACAGCACTGTTTATAATATCCAGGACATGGAAGCAACCTAGATGTCCATCAGCAGACAAATGGATAAGAAAGCTGTGGTGCATATACACAATGGAGTATTACTCAGCCATTAAAAAGAATACATTTGAATCAGTTCTAATAAGGTGGATAAAACCGGAGCCGATTATACAGAGTGAAGTAAGCCAGAAAGAAAAACACCAATACAGTATACTAATGCATATATATGGAATTTAGAAAGACGGTAACGATAACCCTGTATGCCAGACAGCAAAAGAGACACAGATGTACAGAACAGTCTTTTGGACTCTGTGGGAGAGAGTGAGGGTGGGATGATTTGGGAGAATGGCATTAAAACATGTATAATATCATATGAAATGAATTGCCAGTCCATGTTCGATGCATGATACTGGATGCTTGGGGCTGGTGCACTGAGACGACCCAGAGGGATGGTACGGGGAGGGAGGAGGGAGAGGGGTTCAGGATGGGGAACACATGTATACCTGTGGTGGATTCATGTTGATGTATGGCAAAAACCATTACAATATTGTAAAGTAACCTCCAATTAAAATAAATAAATTTTTTAAGTGTTATCGATTGTTATTTCCAATTTTGCCTCACTCCTGTTCAGGTTTTAAAGAATTTTCACATTAACCTCTCACTGTGGCCTGGAAGGTGGGAGGGAAAAAATTATTCTACACATTTACAGAGGAGACAGGAGACTCAGAGACGCCTAGAGACTTGTCCAGGTCACACAATCAGGAGGAGGCAGAGCTTGGTCTTGAATTCAGTGTTCCAGTTGTGAGTCCTGATCTCTTCCTGGCCTCTGACAACAGGTGGCCTAAGCCATAGAGCAGAGCAAGGAGGGAGGCCCCTGCCCCTTTCTACCAGCTTCAGCTCCATTCTGCACCAGGCACCAGTGGTTGAAAGTCGACCTAGTGAACT
Organism: Oryx dammah; assembly: GCF_014754425.2. Lineage (NCBI taxonomy): Eukaryota > Metazoa > Chordata > Mammalia > Artiodactyla > Bovidae > Oryx > Oryx dammah. Next base: position 93,781,962 of record NW_024070212.1, on the reverse strand, counting down.
GAGGATATGAGTGAGAACAGATAATGCTGCGTGGTTGGCTCCTAAAGTGGGCAGGGGAAGGAGAAGGCAATAATTCTGACTGGATTGATTTTGCCTGTAGAGCTACTAACTTTATGCCTCCCACTTGGTTAGGAGCAAAGCCAAGTGCAGCTGCAGGTCCTTGCAGCCTGCTGCCTCTACTGCTGAGGTTAAAGAGAAGCGAGGCAGTCACCACTGAGAAGGAGGCCAGATTGGGCTGGAACAAGAGTAAGACAAGAAAAGAGGCACTCAACCCCAGGATGGTGTGAGGGCCTCCCTAAATTTTTCACCATAGGCATCTAACTTACCTTACCACTCCTGACCCTGAGCAGAGAAAGGGTCCCACACAGACTGGGGATCAGGACCCCTGAGTTCAAGTCTTGACTCTGCTGCTCACCAGACTGTTGACCTAGGCAACTGGTTTTACCAATTCCCAGAAATAAGGATGTGCATCCCTACAATGAAGGACTGAAGGGTGACATGAGGCCTAGATAAGAGGCTGAGCTCTCATAGTGGATGGCAGCCTTTAGTCACCACCTGCTTTGCAAACAGACCTGCTCTCTGCTCCCTCCCAAAGTCAAGGCAGGTTGAGCTCCCCATTCTCCTCCTCACTCCTCCCCTCCATTGCCCAGCCTGCATATTCACTTAGTCCAGCCCCCACACCTTTACACAGGCTGCTCCCCCTCCTCACCTCCACCCTAGGCCACTAGAATTGTCTTCTCCTCATCCCTGACCATCCCATTCTTCTAACTCTCCTTTAAATATCAAGTCCCATCTTGCACCCTTTGGCTCCACAGGACACACAAGAGTGAACACACAGACAAGGCCATGTAAGGACATAGCAAGAACATGGCCCCCTACAAGCCAGGAAAATAGGCCTTACCAGAAACCAAGCTTGCCAGCACATTGCCCATGGACTTGCAGCTTCCAGAACTGTGAGAAAATGAGTGTCTGTTGTTGAAGCCACCCAGTCTGTGTATTCTGTGGCAGCCCTAGCAGACTGATATAGAAGGCCTGTGTTACTGTTCATTTGTGATCTGGGCTGGTCACTTCCCTTCTCCAAGACTATTTCTACAACTGATAAAAGAAGAAAACTCTGCTGAGGGAAACTCAGAAATGTCTTCACAGAGAGGGTGATTATCAACATAGAGTAGGTGCTGGCAGGAAGGGTGACATCCAGCAGAGGGAGGGCACCCAGCAATGCCAGGAAGGCTTGAAACAGCCCATCCTAAACCACCAGGTGAGGTTTCATCTGAAAGAGCTGTGCATGATAAAGCTGGAGCATGCAGGGCCAGAGGACAGGGGTAGGGGGCAGGGTGGGCGGGACCTGCTAACCCGTACAAAGGGCCAAGTTCTCATTGCTGAGGGCAAAAGACATCCACTGAATCTTGAGTAGGGCAGTGCCGTGGTTCGTGTTTTAAAAGAGTCGCTCTGGCTGGCATGTGGAATCTGGATTGCATCTGCAGAGAGGAGGCTGCTCTGGGCTCCCTGACATGGGGAGGTGGTCTGGACCAGTGCAATAGGAGGAGGAACAGGGTGAGTGACAGTAGCAGAATGAATGGACTAGATATGGTGTTTGTCTGGATGAAGAGGGAGGAAGAGGGATACTGTCCCCCATCTTCCAATTGGGGAGCTGCTGGGTGGGACTGGTCCAAGGTGGAGGGGGACCTGTGGATGTGAAGGTGATTTTCCACACTGAGGGTAGGGCTGTAGACCACTCCAGCACTACATGACATGTGTTCAATAAACATTGGCTCAATAAATAAATGTGAAGAAACAAAATGGTAAGGTTGTCACCTTGGCTACACTCTTGGTCTGAAACTGGGCTCCCTATCATGAAACTGAGAATCCTTCTCATTATCTCTTTGACCCTCCCAACCAGCTACAACCAAGTAGGACCAGAATTAGGATCGTGTGCTATGGGAGGGACACTCTCACACTCAATACTTCATATAACCCCTGCAATGATCATCCTAGGTAGGAAGATCACCCCCACTTTGGATGGGAGGAAACTGGGGCTCAGAGGTGTTAGCAACTGGCCTAAGGCCACCTGGGCTACTCCATCCCACAGCCTCCTGTTTCCTTGAGGGCTGTGAACTCTCCACCTTGGATAGAGAACAAGAATAAATTCCTAGAAGTCATCTGCTACACCATTTAGCTGAAAAGTATTAATATTTCTTTAAAAAATTATTCTGTCATCTTCTTTCTTCATATTTCAGAGTCTTGGGCCACAGCTTTTAACTTAATCTGCTGGAAAATATAGCCTGGCTATGTATCCTGTCCCTCTGATCTGAGGCATGGCTCTCAACCACAAATTATTTCCACTTCTCATTAATAATATTCATTCATCATATCATATTCAGGGCCCACTTATCCTTCCTGAGACATATAATTAGAATAAAACTGGAAATTTAGAGTATCCGAACTTCCTCTGGTCTGCCCCTTATTGTCGGCTGGGGAAACTAAGGCCCAGAGAGGGAAAGAGACTGGTCGAGCCACACAGCTACTCAGAGGCAAAGCTGGGATTTGAACCCCAGTCTTCCAGTTCTGCAATCAGTTTTCTTCCCACAGCCCCTGCCTCCTCTCAATGAAGTCAGAAGCCATCAGGTCACCCTTGTGGGCCAGTTCACTGCCTTCTTTGAGATAGATTTTCTGTGGCTTGATTCCTGAGGTTCTGAGCTGTCACTGAACTCTCCTTTTATTCACTTCTGATTAAAAAGAAAAAGAAAAGAGCTATGCAGCAGAACCACATGCTGGCACTCTGGTATGAAGATCCCAAGGAACAAGAAAAGGTGAGTGGAAAGTGAGTTGGGACAGCTGGGGGGCAGGGGGCAGGGGTGGAAAGGAAGGATTCAAAGATCAGTGAAATAAATGAACCCATATTTTTGAACATCTGCTCTTGCCAAGCACTAGACTAGACAAGATGTCTTCCTTTCCTCAATTAATCCTCAAGTCAACACTATCGAGTGGATTTCCTTCTTTTTTTTGGATTTCCTTCCAACCTAGGTTACTACAGAGCACTGCATAGAGTTCCCTGTGCTCGACACTGTTTTCTTCATTAGCTATCTGTTTTATACATAGTACCATCATATATGTGTGTCAATCCCAATTTCCCAATTCAACCCATTCCCCCCTTGGTATCCATACATTTGTTCTCTACATCTGTGCCTTTATTTTTGCTTTGTAAATAAGATCATTTATGCCTTTTTTTTTCAGATCCCACATATATGTGTTAATATATGGCATTTGTTTTTCTCTTTCTGACTTACTTCACTCTATATTGACAGTCTCTAAGTCCATCCACATCTCTACAAATGACCCAATTTCACTCCTTCTTATCTGCCCCTAAGTATTGTGATTTGGATAGTTTGAGCAGAGACCCAGGAATCTATTTCTAAATAAATGCTAAAACTGATTCCAATTCACAGTTAAAAGCAAGAGGACCCCCTTGAAATATCTTTTGACTCCCATTTCCACCCCAAGTCCCAGTGAGGAGTGTGGAAAAGTTACCACCCTGGTATGAGTTGGAGGGCTCTGTATCTTTCAAACAAGGGTTTTCCCTAAAGCCTATGAGAATTCAGGTTTAATTATTCTTTAGCTCTAAGAGACTAAGATTCTCCAGTTCTGTGATTTTTGCCCAGAGGTCTGGCTCAGCAGGAGATGGAGGTGCACCTGCAGTTTCCTGCTAAGAGGTAAAGAGGAAGCAGGCAGAACGGGCTTGGGGCAGTGAAAACGGCCTTACCAATATGTTATACCATTTGATGAACATCTAGCTAACATAGCATAAGTGTCTAATAAATACTTGTAGAGTGAATAAATATTTGTCAGAGTTACAAGTGTTGGAAACCCAGTTGAAATTTGCCGAGACAGAGAAGGGAAGGATACGGAGTGTCTCTTATGAATGAGGTGCAGCTAGGCCTCAGGAAGCACAGCAGCCAGGGTCTCAAATAGTTCCAGGTCTTCCTGTCACCCACCTTGCCCTCTTTCAGCATGTCAGCATCATTCCACCCAAGAAAAGCATGCTTTCCCCTATATAGCATGAAAAGTGACAACCTACTCCTACCAAGCCTCACATCTAACAACTCCTGCTCTCACCAAAGACCTAGGATTACCTTCCTCTTATTCCAATTTGAAAAATCCCAAAGATGCCCTCCAACTGGCCCAGCTGAGTCAGGGATGCACCTCTGACCAAGTGGGTAGGATTACATAGCACATACCCTGTTCCTAGAGAAAAGGAAACGTCCATCTAGTCAAAGCTATGATTTTCCCAGTAGTCATGTATGGATGTGAAAGTTGGACTATAAAGAAGATTGAGTGCTGAAGAATTGCGGCTTTTGAACTATGGTGTTGGAGAAGACTCTTGAGAGTCCCTTGGACTACAAGAAAATCAAATCAGTCAATCCCTAAAGGAAATCAACTCTGAATATTCATTGGAAGGACTGGTGCTGAAGCTGAAGTTCCAATACTTTGGCCACCTGATGCGAACAGCCAACTCATTGGGAAAGACTCTGATGCTGGGAAAGATTGAAGGCAAAAGGAGAAGGGGTGGCAGAGGATAAAATGGTTGGATATCATCACAGACTCAATAGATATGAACTTGAACAAATTCCAGGAAATACTGGAGGACAGGGGAGCCTGGCATTCTGCAGTCCATGGAGTTGCAAAGAGTCAGACATAACTTGGACACTGAACAACAAAAATGAATCAGGCAGTTACTTCTTTTGGTGACTATTATAAAAAAAATTTTTTTTATTTGAGTGTTTTCCATTGTAAAGCATAGTAGAGTCAACTTTCCATTTTCACATTATATTATTTGATTCTCAAAACAGCCCTGATTGGGGGTAGTAAAAGGAGCATTCTTTACTGTCTGACAGATTAAAAAAAAAAAAAAAAACCTGAGGCTCAAAGAGGTTAAGCAAGGCCCAAGTTAGGTTCAAGGGCTGGGACTAGACCACATGTCTTCTGACTCCTGGTCACATATTTGATGAGCAAAAAAATAGATAAACATACAACAACAGTAATCACTGCCATTTATAATTGCCAGGCCCTTTATATAAATTACTACATTTAATCCCAACTACCTTATAAGTATTATTTTCATTCTCATTTTATAGATAAGAAATTTGAAGCAGAGTGGTTCTGTGGCTTGCTAAAAATTAGCTCAGAAAGGACAAAGCCAGGATTGGATCCGTGATGCTTCCAATGTGAAAACCTGAGCCCTTTCTCCTGCCACATGTGGCTAAAAGAACATAATATCAGTGTCAGGTAATTTTGGAAATGCCAGAAAGTTCCTCAGCTTAAAACCCTCACCTTCATTTGCCAGTTACAAAAGTTCAGCATTCCAACTTGTATAGCACAGAAAACTATATTCAGTACCCTATGATAAACCATAATGGAAAAGAATAATTTTTAAAAATGTATATATATGTATAACTGAATCACCTCACTCTGCAGCAGAAATTATAAATCAATCATACTTCAATAAAATAAAAAGTTGAAACTGAAGAAAAGAAAACAAATGTTCAGCATTCCTTCTGATTAATGTTTATAATTCTTTGAGCCCAAGTCTGCTCCTGCTGCTGCCGCTGCTGCTAAGTCGCTTCAGTCGTGTCCAACTCTGTGTGACCCTATGGACAGCAGCCCGCCAGGCTCCTCTGTCAAAGGGATTCTCTAGGCAAGAATACTGGAGTGGGTTGCTATTTTCTTCTCCAAGTCTGCTCCTGTTCAGGTGCATATATGCCAGAAAGAGGGGTAATCATCCTAAGCCAGTGATTATGCAAGTACGGTCCCTGGACCCACATCACCTGGGAGCTTGTTAGAAAAGCACATTCCAGGACCCCACCCCAGACCTACCTTAAAGGGTTGAATTGTGTCCTCCTCAAATTCACATGCTGAAGCCCTAACTCTTCAGCATGTAGAATGTGACTATATTTGGAGACGGGCTTCCCAGGTGGCGCTAGTGGTAAAGAACTCGTCTGCCAGTGCAGGAGATGTAAGGGACGCAGGTTCCATCCCTGGATCAGGAAGATCCCCTGGAGGAGGGCATGCCCACTCTAGTATCCTTGCCTGGAGACTCCCATGGACAGAGGAGCCTGGTGGGCTACAGTCCATGTGGTCACAAAGAACCAGACACTGAAGCAACTTAGCACACACACACATACCTGGAAATAGGGTCTTTAAAGCAGTAATTAAGGTTAAGTGAAGTCATTGGAGCGGCCCCTGATCTCACATGCCTGGTGTCCTTGTAAGAAGAAGAGATTGGGGCACAGACACACACAGGAGAGGAGCTCATGAGGACACCAGAGGAAGATGGCCATCTATGAACCAAGGAGAGAGGCCCTCGGAAGAAACCAACCCTGTCAACATCTTGATCTCAGGCTTCTAGCTTCCAAAATGTAAGAAAATAAACTTCTCTTGCTTAAGCTCCCCTGGCCTGTGGTAGTTTCTTATGGCAGTGCCAGCTAACTAATACACCAACTAAATCAGAAATTCTGGGGCCTAGTAGTTTGTGTTTTAACAAGCCCCCTTGGTGATTCCAATGCACACTCAGTGTGAGAACCACTTCTCTAAGCCATAATCAGACATGTACACCTCTCTGTGCTAGGATGTATGAATACAAGCCTGGACCTGCCTTCAGCTGTGGTTCTAGCCTGGTGGGGGCAGCCTGTCTGAGAGAATTAAGTCAGATGCAGAGAAGCAAAGATGAAACTTGGAAAGGGAGAGAGAGAGAGCAACAGTGAGCAGAGATGGAAGAAATAGATGATAGTATTCAAGTTCACAGGAGGCCACTCTGGGATATCCCTGACCAGCTCACTCCAAAGTTTTGACACTTAAAAGACATCTTTGTCAGTTTCATGTCTGTAAATAGAATATATGCTCCCAACAGATAAGACCTGGTTCATTTCCCCTACATTCTCCACAGCTCTGAGCAACAGGATCATAGAATAACAGATGTCTTCCAAGTAACTGTTGCCTGGTAAACGCTCACAAAACCACTCCTCCTTCCCATCCTTGCGGCCATGGCTGAGTGCTGGCTCATCGACTCCTGCCCAAAGCCCTACAACGGCCCCTAACTGGTCTTCTACATTCAATCTCTCCTCCTCACCCTCCCACATCCTTCTACCTTGCAGTGGAGGGAGCCAATTAATCCCTGGCACTCTGTGACCATGCTGCTGCCCTGATGACCCCCACTTCCAATAGCTCCCCACAGTCTTCTGATCCTTCAGGAGCTGTTTCTTTAACTCCTCCCCCAAGTCCTAACCATTGACCCTTGCTCAAATGGGTGGGTGCACCTCTTAGCACCCAGCACCTGGGACAGAGACCAGCTAGCTAGCCCCCAAATCCATTTTGTCTTCCTTCTGGGAACACATCTAGATTATATTACCCAAACTCCCTTGTGGCTTACCATATCTATGTGTCTAGCCAATGAATTGTAAGAGGAAGTGATGTGCGTCATTCCCAAACTTGGCCCATAAAAACTTCCTGCATGGGGACTTTCTTGGTGGTCTAGTAGTTAAGAATCTGACTTGCAGTGGAAGGTGCTTGGGTTCTACCCCTGATTAGGGAACTAAGATCTCACATACTGAGAAGCAACTAGAATGTCTGTGAGCTGCAACAAAAGATCCTACATACCGCAACTAAGACCCGACACAGCCAATATACAAATATTTTTTAAAAACACCTGCATGACCCTCTATACTCTTTTCCCCCATCTACCAGCTGGAGGTCAACACCCAGGGTGACCTTGGCAGATGCAGGGAAGGTTGTAGAGCCTGGATTAATACTGGTGAGGTTCAGAGTACCCCTCCTCCCGCACTGTCACTAACTGAACTTTACATGAGCAAGAAATTAACACCTATTATGTGAAGAGGAACTAAAAAGTCTCTTGATGAAAGTGAAAGAGGAGAGTGAAAAAGTTGCCTTAAAGCTCAACATTCAGAAAACAAAGATCATGGCATCTGGTCCCATCACTTTATGGGAAATAGATGGGGAAACAGTGGAAACAGTGTCAGACTTCATTTTGGGGGGCCCCAAAATCACTGAAGATGGTGATTGCAGCCATGAAATTAAAAGATGCTTACTCCTTGGAAGAAAAGTTATGACCAACCCAGATAGCATATTCAAAAGCAGAGACACTACTTTGCCAACAAAGTTCCATCTAGTCAAGGCTATGGTTTTTCCAGTGGTCATGTACGGATGTGAGAGTTGGTGGTGTTGGAGAAGACTCTTGAGAGTCCCTTGGACTGCAAGGAGATCCAGCCAGTCCATTCTAAACGAGATCAGCCCTGGGACTTCTTTGGAGAGAATGACGCTAAAGCTGAAACTCCAGTACTTTGGCCACCTCATGAGAAGAGTTGACTCATTGGAAAAGACTCTGATGCTGGGAGGGGTTGGGGACAGGAGGAGAAGGGGACGACCGAGGATGAGATGGCTGGATGGCATCACTGACTCAATGGACGTGAGTCTGAGCGAACTCCAGAAGTTGGTGATGGACAGGGAGGCCTGGCGTGCTGCGATTCATGGGGTCACAGAGAGTGAATTCATGGGGTCACTGAGCGACTGAATGGAATTGACTGATGTTAAGCTATTGACTTTTTAGAGTTCTGTCTGTTATAGCATCTGGTGTTAGGCAGAAACCATGGCCTGGATCATTCCAGACTTGATGGGGCCTCAAAAGAGACTTGCTGTGTCTCTCTGTTCACTCTGCTTCATCATCTTGTCCAATCCCATCCACTCTTCAAGTCTAGCTCTGGTCTTCCCTCCTCCACAGCGACTTCCCTCACCCCACTATGCCCCATACCTCAGGCTCAGTGGATCCTCCTCTCTTTGCACCATGGACTCGCTAACATTTATTGAGCACTCACTATGTGCAAGGCTCTGTGCTTAGGCTTTATAATCATTAACTCTTTGAGTCCTCATCACCATGAGAAGTGGATGCAACCATTCTCCCCATTTTAGAGATGAAGCATGGAGGACTAAGTGACTTGCCCAAGATCACACAGCTAGTAAGTGACAAAGTTAGGATTTCAGCTGATGAAGATTGGCTCCAGAGGCCCCACTTTTAATGGCGACATAATACTGCCTCTCCATACCCCCATTATTTTTCTCACATCTGGTAATACTGTCTCCTATGATGATATTTGTAAGTGCAAATTAAATATAATGTAATCCCTTAATTATAGGGCACAGTGTACACTGAGCAGATCATGGTTGGTTTAACACAGTGGAGACAAAGAGTCTGCTACAGGGGAATCAGTGGGGGTGGAGGGTGGAGGGGTCTGGGGATCTACAGTCCTGATGTCTCTAGGATGCTTCCTTAGAGGGGCTTTGCCCTTTGTTTCTCTGGCAGTGAACAGTCAAAGCAAAGGAAGGAGAGAGGAATCTGTCCTAGGACAATATTGCAGTGATAGGAAAAGAAAAGCTGTTCATCTTAAGCAAAAGTGTGGGGATGTCTAAGGCTGGATTTGCTCCGTGATGTTCAGGTTTTACAGCCATAAACTTATAGCTGTAAAAGCACCTTTATTATTGATGTTCCTAAAGGAAAAATAACTTTGTTATGGTGAGTCTAAAACTGCCTAGCCCTTAACCTCTTTCTCCCCATTGAGGCAATTGTCTCTATGATTTCATTTTTTATAACATAGGATTTTTCAGATGCAACCTCTGCATCCTAATAGAACACAGCAACCACTGGTGTCTGTTGGGATGTCAGTTCCCACAGCTGAGTGCCCTGAGGGCAAGACCAGGTCAGCTCCGTTGCTGGGACCTTAGCAGCTGGCACAGAGCCTGGCATGGTCTCTGCCACCACCACCATCCTTCCTAAGATCCCAATCTTCCTTTCTCTTCTCTGTCATACCTTTTGACAAACAAAGTGTCACTAGCCGATCTGACCCACCTGGTCTATCTCCTGCACTCCTGTATACTGTTACTGCAAACCACAGTGCCCAGAGCCCATCAGCATGTGAAACCCCAGCACCTGCCAGCACACACTGCACCATCACTATTGTAAAACTCGCAGTAGCCCAAATAGACCTGGGTTCAAACCTCAGCTCTACTACTTCATAGCTCAAAGATTTGCAGCCTCCCTAAGCCTCAGCTTCTTCATCTGTAAAATGGAGACAGAAAAATACCTAGTGCTCAGGGTTGTTGTGAAGATTCAGTTCAGTTCAGTTCATTCGCTCAGTCACGTCCGACTCTTTGTGAGCCCATGGTCTGCAGCATGCGACTGCAGCTGTCCATTACCAACTCCTGGAGCTTGCTCAAACTCGGGTACATTGAGTCAGTGATGCCATCCAACCATCTCCTCCTCTGTTGCCCCCTTCTCCTCCTGGCCTCAATCTTTCCCAGCATCAGGGTCTTTTCAAATGAATCAATTCTTCACATCAGGTGCCCAAAGTATTGGAGCTTCAGCTTCAGCATCAGTCCTTCCAATGAATATTCATGATTGATTTCTTTTAGGATCGACTGGTTGGATCTCCTTGCAGTCCAAGGGACTCTCAAGAGTCTTCTCCAACACCACAGTTCAAAAGCATAGATTCTTCAGTGCTTAACTTTCTTTATAGTCCAACTCTCATATCCATAAATGACTATTGGAAAAACCATAGCTTTGACTAGATGGACTTTTGTTGGCAAAGAAATGTCTTTGCTCTTTAATATGCTATCTAGGTTGGTCATAGTTTTCTTCCAAGGAGCAAGCATGTTTTAATTTCATGGCTGCAGTCACCATCTACAGTGATTTTGGAGCCCAAGAAAATAAAATCTGTCACTGTTTCCATTGTTTTCCCATCTATTTGCCATGAAGTGATGGAACTGGATACCATGATCTTGGTTTTTTGAATGTTGAGTTTTAAGTCAGCTTTTTCACTCTCATCCTTCACTTTCATCAAGAGGCTCTTTAGTTCCTCTTTACTTTCTGCCATAATAGAGGTGTCATCTGCATGTGTGAGGTTATTGATATTTCTCCTGGCAATCTTGATTCCAGCTTGTGCTTCATCCTGCCTGGCATGTCACATGATGTACTCTGCATATAAGTTAAATAAGCAGGGTGACAATATACAGCCTTGACATACTCCTTTCAATTTGGAACTAGTCTGTTGTTCCATGTCCAGTTCTAACTGTTGCTTCTTGACCCACATACAGATTTCTCAGGAGGCAGGTAAGGTGGTCAGGTATTCCACCTCTTTAAGAATTTTCCACAGTTTACTGTGATCCACATAATCAAAGGCTTTAGTGTAGTCAATGAAGCAGGAGTAGATGTTTTTTCTGGAATTCTCTTGCTTTTTCTATGCTCCAATGGATATTGGCAATTTGATCTCTGGTTCATCTGCCTTTTCTAAATCCAGCTTGAACTTCTGGAAATTCTCAGTTTATATACTGTTGAAACCTAGCTTGGAGAATTTTAAGCATTACTTTGCTAGCATGTGAGATGAGTGCAATTTTGTGGTAGTTTGAACATTCGTTGGCATTGCCTTTCTTTGGGATTGGAATGAAAATAGACCTTTTCCAGTCCTGTGGCCACTGCTGAGTTTTCAAAATTTGCTGGCATATTGAGTGCAGCACTTTCACAGCATCATCTTTTAGGATTTGAAATAGCTCAGCTGGAATTCCATCACTTCCACTTTGTTCATAGTGATGCGTCCTAAGGCCCACTTGACTTCACACTCCAAGATGCCTTGCTCTAGGTGAAAGACCACACCATCATGGTTATCTGGGTCATTAAAATCTTTTTTGTATCAGTTCAGTTCAGTTCATTCGCTCAGTCGTGTCCGACTCTTTGCGACCCCATGAATCGCAGCATGCCAGGCCTCCCTGTCCATCACCAACTCCCAGAGTTCACTCAGACTCACATCCATCGAGTCAGGGATGCCGTCCAGTCATCTCAACTTCGGTCGTCCCCTTCTTCTCCTGCCCCCAGTCCCTCCCAGCATCAGAGTCTTTTCCAATGAGTCAACTCTTCGCATGAGGTGGCCAAAGTACTGGAGTTTCAGCTTTAGCATCATTCCTTCCAAACAAATCCCAGGGCTGATCTTCAGAATGGACTGGTTGGATCTCCTTGCAGTCCAAGGGACTCTCAAGAGTCTTCTCCAGCACCACAGTTCAACAGCATCAATTCTTCGGCGCTCAGCCTTCTTCACAGTCCAACTCTCACATCCATACATGACTACTGGAAAAACCATTGCCTTGACTAGACGGACCTTAGTCGGCAAGGTAATGTCTCTGCTTTTGAATATGCTATCTAGGTTGGTCATATCTTTTCTTCCAAGGTCAAAACTTTTCTTTTAATTTCATGGCTGCAGTCACCATCTGCAGTGATTTTGGAGCCCAAAAAAATAAAGTCTGACACTGTTTCCACTGTTTCTCCATCTATTTCCCATGGAGTGATGGGACCGGATACCATGATCTTAGTTTTCTGAATGTTGAGCTTTAAGCCAACTTTTCACTCTCCTCTTTTACTTTCATCATTAAATAATATATAGAGCCTGGCATAACACTTAACATGCAGACATCAAATGAATGGTTAAGTAGCACTGTTTCTTCTGCACAAAAGTCCTGAGACAGCAGCAGAGATGGTCCTAGTATTCATTTTCAAAAGAGGAAACTGAGGCACAAAAACCTAGGTGACAAGCTTCGGATCACACATCCTACAGATCCTACTTCCTCCATTCCTGCTTCAGCATCCAGTGAGCAATGCCAGAAATCCCCACTCAAGCAAGGCAAACAGGGGAGGGCAGGTAGCATTTATGGTGGCTGAGGGTCTGGATGAGCCAGCTAGATCTACAGACTGGCCCTATGAGCTGGACCTGCCCTTTGCCCCAATTTCTCTCAAAAAACCCAGAACCACAGGAGCCATGGGATAGTGACCCCCTGTTCTGGCACTAACAGTCCTAAACCAAGAGGTGGGAGCACTAGCTTCTACCTTCTACTCCACAAGTCAGGAGCTGTGTGAATTTAGGAAAGTCACTGCTCCTCTCTGAGCCTCCATTTCCTCACTTATCCCTCCCTGGGAGTAATAATACCTGCTCTTAAAGGTTATTCAAAGATCCAGTGAACTGTTGCATGTAAAGTACCTAACACAGGACACAAGGCCTGATCTACACAGGTGTGCTGTGTAAGCAGAAGCTGTTTGACAATGGTGGTGGTGATGGTCATGATACTGCTTCTCAGTGGAATGGGACCAAGGCCTCAGCAAGATTTGTCCTCCCCGCCACCAACCACCACCAACCCCCGCCACCCAGTAAGCGCTAAACGTGCTTATTCTGATGGGTTCAGTTCAGTCCAGTCACTCAGTCGTGTCTGACTCTTTGCAACCCAATGAATCACAGCACGCCAGGCCTCCTTGTCCATCACCAACTCCCAGAGTTCACTCAGACTCGCGTCCATCGAGTCAGGGATGCCATCCAGCCATCTCATCCTCTGTCATCCCCTTCCCCTCCTGCCCCCAATCCCTCCCAGCATCAGAGTCTTTTCCAATGAGTCAACTCTTTGCATGAGGTGGCCAAAGTACTGGAGCTTCAGCTTTAGCATCATTCCTTCCAAAGAAATCCCAGGGCTGATCTCCTTTAGAATGGACTGGTTGGATCTCCTTGCAGTCCAAGGGACTCTCAAGAGTCTTATCCAACACCACAGTTCAAAAACATCAATTCTTCGGCGCTCAGCTTTCTTCACAGTCCAACTCTCACATCCATACATGACTACTGGAAAAACCATAGCCTTAATTAGGCGGACCTTAGTCGGCAAAGTAAGGTCTCTGCTTTTGAATATGCTACCTAGGTTGGTCATAACTTTCCTTCCAAGGAGTAAACGACTTTTAATTTCATGGCTGCAGTCACCATCTGCAGTGATTTTGTATGGGTTAGGGGATGCTATTAGAAACCAGGGTGAGTCCAAGTGCCACTGGATATTCCTGTGCCCAAACCCTGCCCTCCCTTCACCTATCTCCTTCAAGTCCTTGAGTGAAGAAAGAACCCAGACAATAAATAGAAAAGGAATGGCTTGGTTACACTGATTTTTAAATGTAGTCTTGACCCCAAACCCAACTCTGAGAGCTGACTGGGCCATGGGAAATCTCTTTCACCTGAACCAAGGCAGGCCCCCAACTGATTATTCCAGCCCATGACTGAGCCCAAATCTTGGCAAACAGCCCCCTCTGTACCTAGGTAAACATGAGAGGAGACCAAGGGCAGAGGAGAGAGGCTGCCTGATACTCTGAGTAGTGTGGATGCCCTGGGGGAGAAAGCAAGTTGAAAGGGAACCACGGAAGTCCAAGGTCAAGAGATGGAGCAGAGCTGCAGCAAAGAAGAAAATGACATCACATTCATGAGCTGTCCTTGATCACCTCTGAAATTTCCAAAACTCCCCTAACCCAGAAAGGACCCCACAGATCAGTGCTCCTCTAAAGGCTGAACTCCACCAGAGCCTCTGGGGGTCCAGTCCTTTTCAACTGGTGTGACACCCCAGAAGATGAGCCCACATTTCATCTCTTGCTGGCCCCAGGTCCCTGCTCCAGCCAGGCCATCCCCTTGCTGGACAGGCAGCAGTAAGAACTGGTCCCAAGGATGCACAGTTTCTGTGCATTGAAATCTGGCCCAAATCCTTTAGCCTTGTGTTTTCAGCCCACATCTCTCCTTCTTCTCAGCCTCAGGCCCAATGTGCCTCTACTTTGATCATCCACAGCCCCATTTGCCCAAGCCCACTCCAAGTCATGCTCGTTCCAGCCTTCCCTGTCTACACTGGCACCCCACCACCCGCTTTGAGCTCCCACAGCCCATTCTCTCTGCTTCCTCATTTGCTATATAGGCCATTAAAAAAAAAAAAACTCAACAGAAAGCACCATGTATCATCAACAGATGTTTAGCCCCTATTTTTTTTTTTTTTTAAATGGTCAACTTCTCAGAAAGTGATAACATCCTGCCTGGTGACGGTAGCCCCTATTTTATGTTAGAGGTTTGGGGAATACAAAGACAAAGGACATGGTCTCTGACCTCAAGGAGCTCCTGGACCAGGGTGGACGGCACTCTTAACTAGAATCCATGATGGTATGGTGAAAGGATAAGAGAGAGACAAGCCTTGTGTGGTGGAGTTCAGAAGAGGGAAAGATGTGGGCATGTTTCTTGATGTGTGCTCAGCGCTTCAGTCATGTCTGACTTTTTACAACTCTATGGACTGCAGCCCACTAGGCTCCTCTGTCCATGGGATTCTCCAGGCAAGAACAGTGAATAGGGGTTGCCAGGGCCTCCTCCTTGGGACCTTCCTGACCCAAGGATCGAACCCTCAGCTCCTGTGTCTTCCACACAGCAGGTAGATTCTTTACCCACTGAGCCACTGGGGAAGCCCCAAGTCTTCTTGGGAGAAGCTGCATACCAGCAACATCATCAGAAATGACTGGATTCCAGCAGGCAGACAGAATAGAGAAGGCCTCCTTGAGGACAGCAAGTATTTCCATTTGCCTAGAATGTACATGTAAATTACATGTACTAGTAACCATGTAGAATATTTTGCTGATTGAATCAGTCTTTGCTGAAAGAGCCTTGACTGGAGGAATGATACATTTGTTCCTAGGTGTGTTGAGGGAAAGAAAGAAAAAATAGGGCCTTTGAAAGATTTTCAGGAGGAACAAACATGACATGATCAAAATATCATCACAGAAATATTAAGCTGGCAGTGTGAGAAGGATGTATTAAGATGAGAAGAAACTGGGTACAGATAAATGAAATACCATTTCACATCCATTAGATGGGTAAAAACAGATTATTTGATAACATCAAGTGTTGGGGACAATATGAATCCATGGAAATTCTCAGATGCTAGTGATGGAAGTGTTAATTGTTACAACTATTTTGGAAAACAACAACATTAATTTATATAGCTTGAATATTTGCCTATGTTCATATGCAACCCCTATGACTCAGCAGTTTCACTTAGGCACCAATATTTCTTAGAGTAGCAGTTTTAAGTGTGGTTCAGGGACCCTGAGACTTTTTCAGGGGAATCCATGAGGTCAAAAACACTTTTGTAATTTATTTCAAAGGCATTATTTAACTTTTTCTCTCTTGTCTCACAAACATACAGAGGAGTTTTACAGAAGCTGTGTAACATAAGATATTTCAACAGACTGAACATGGAAGTAGATATGAGAATCTGCTATCATCTATTAAGCCAGACACTAAAGACATTTGCAAAAATTTAATAATGCCACTCCTTTTACTTAATTTGTCTTAGTAAATGTAGTGATTTTTCACTTAAACTATATGATTTATATTAACATATCATAAGTTTGTTATTGCCATTTTTAAATGAATTAATAAATAATATGGTTATATTTTTCTGTTTTAATTTCTAATATAGTAAAATCTATAGATATAATGCACATAAGCAAAAGTTCTCTGGAATATTAAAACAAAAATGTTTGATAACCACTGCCCTAGACAAATTCTTGCACATGTGTACCAGAGACATGAACAAGAATACCTGTAACAGCATTATCTTAGCAAAATATTTGTAGTAGTAAAAACTGGAGACAACTCAAATGTCCACAAACAAGAGAATGGATAAAATTATTACAGTATAGTCACACTACTTTAGTGGAATATCATACAGCAATGAAAACATATGAACTACAGCTTAAAAAACAACAGGATATTTCTCAGATTTATTTTGATTTACATTAGGCAAAATCAAGGCAGAAAATAGAAGAACATACTTCACAATATCATTCTTACAAAGCTCAAAAAAGCTATAAAATAGGTATGTGCCGGGGTCCAGCCCCGGTGGATCCAGGGTAATTCGAAGCATGGATGGTGTTGGCGAGGAAAAACTTATTTATTTAGAGATATAAGATTAGATTAGGAAGAAATAGTATAGTAGGAAATTTAGGTGGAGAAAAAGAGGCTGAATAACTTGGTTTACGGGGAAAACCAATAAAACCTCGAGACAAGAGGTTTGCACCATCCACATTAGGCCACTGGCACCCACTTGAATATCGAAGGGTGCCCCACCTTAGGCTCCCTTTCGCGTGGATCTTAGCAGCCAGGGCAAGTAAGTAGACGTGGTGAGCCTCCCTGCTCCAGATGGGAATTCAGCCAAAAAAGGGGAGAAAAGAACGACATGGGGAAGCCCAGCATCGGTGCAAGACTCCAAAACTTTATTTTTCAAAATCAGCTTATATACCCCAAGTTGTACATAAAGAAATAATGGAATATGCAGAGTTATGCAGGGGCAGCAATCCTGACCCTCACTGAGACAAGGCTTTCTTTTTGCATACACTCCCATATACAAAAGGTCTCAGGTGGTGGCTCTCTTCCTGGATAATTGTCTATCAACCAGAAAACTCCTTTTCCCTAGAAGTGTTTTTTCTTTACTCTGCATCACCCTCAAAGTACTAAATAAAGTTACATTCCTGTAGAACAAAGGTGCAGTGGGTTATAACAAAGAAAGTACTTAACTCAAAGATCTAATGTTGTTAATACCAGGTCTACTACCTGTTTTTCTATATACCAACTATATCTACAAATAAAAGATATGAAAATTTGGCAGCAAGTATTGGCTCAACAAATGAAACCTTTAATCAGTCCTATTCTAATGATTTTGACTCCTTGGAAGCCCCTACATTCCTAGGATGTTTTAAGCTTCCTGTGCCTCAGGAGGCCTCAAACAATCACATGCGCAGCTGTAAGAGTCCTGCAGGCAGGCTAGAAAGCCATCAGAGGGGTTTGGGGATTGAAACACCCTTTCAAATGCAGAAGACTAAAGCCCTGAGTTCACTTTTTCCAGAGTGTGTCAGAAGAGTGGAAAAGCAGAGTACAAAGGCCAGCAGACTTTGGTTTTGGGGGTACATGCTCAGGAAATACCAGGGGGAAGCCCTGAGATTTGACTCACCTTGCCCATCAGATCTCTGCCGCATAACCTTGTCACGGGTGGGATTCCTCACGCTGGCTTCTGGCAGGTCTGTATGTTTAAGGACACGAACATAAGAGATAAAATTTTTTTAAGCAAGAGAATGATAAATACACAATCCACCTCTCAGATGGAAGCTGAAAGCTGAGGTGAAGAAGGGAGAACTGCACAATGAACTGCTGTCGATAAGCTTCCAGTTATTAAAGTGGGTGGTGACTGATGAGTAGCCCTTCATGATGACGCTTCATAATTATATATACAGTATATATCTTTTTGTATGTATCAAACACAATATGAAAAAATACTCCTAGTATTCAGACTCTGGTTTCTAAATACCATTTCCCACTAAAAAGAAAAGGAGACGATTGGTAAGTAACATTTTAAACTAGGAGCTAAATTAGTTTAAACTACCTAAACTGCCTTTTGCCCCAAGCCCTTGGAGAAATGACTGATTGCAGGCCTGGGGCAGGAAATGCACAAAATGGAACATCCTGTCATTCTAAAAAGCAAGGAAGCTAGCAGAGACTGCTGAGGCTATAATCAAAAGCAGTTGAAGAGGTTCCCATTAACTAAAAGGTAGGACCATTTGAGCATTAATAAAGACAAAAACTGAAATGGATTGAAAAACATCCCCTTTATTTAAATCCATGAATTCATAATGATACAATATCATCTCATTCGTCACCTTTGGATAATGCTAGGAAACGAACCCGTTATTTTTTAAATTGAAAATAAATGATAAGAATCAAGCATTTTTCCTGCTTTTCCTATATGAACTGTACCTCAGAGTATCCAAGTATCCAAATA
The DNA here is from genome assembly GCF_014754425.2 of Oryx dammah. Lineage (NCBI taxonomy): Eukaryota > Metazoa > Chordata > Mammalia > Artiodactyla > Bovidae > Oryx > Oryx dammah. The sequence continues at coordinate 93,763,248 of NW_024070212.1, read as the reverse complement.
GTTTATGAGAGGATGTTACTCTTTAAACAAGTCCAGCTAAAGAACTAAGGAAAAAGTGATCCTGTGGTGGTTATCATTCCCCTTGAGGCTATGAATGCCTAGATGGCTAGCACATCACTTAACAATCCTCTTATCCAACTGTGCCCCCAAACTGCCCACAATCCAACTGAAACACCTCATTGGTCAACTTCCCTGAATTTACTTCATCAAGTTAGAAAGGTCCTACCAGAGGCATTCATGATTCAGGATTCTCTTCCTTTGGCAGATCCCTACTTCCCTCCATAGTATTGAGTAGGAATGAGGCTATAATCAGGAATCTCTCCTCAATTCTTAAAGATATTGCAAAATTCACTGCTAAAGCAATAGCTGTCAGACAAAAATCCTAAGCCTCTTTGGCCAAAGTTGTTCTTGATAATAGGTTCAGTTCAGTCACTCAGTCGTGTCCGACTCTTTGTGACCCCATGAATCGCAGCATGCCAGGCCTCCTTGTCCATCACCAACTCCCAGAGTTCACTCAGACTCATGTCCATTGAGTCAGGGATGCCACCCAGCCATCTCATCCTCTGTCGTCCCCTTTTCATCCTGCCCCCAATCCCTCCCAGCATCAGGGTCTTTTCCAATGAGTCAACTTTTTGCATGAGGTGGCCAAAGTACTGGAGTTTCAGCTTTAGCATCATTCCCTCCAAAGAACACCCAGGACTGATCTCCTTCAGAATGGACTGGTTGGATCTCCTTGCAGTCCAAGGGACTCTCAAGAGTCTTCTCCAACACCACAGTTCAAAAGCATCAATTCTTCAGCGCTCAGCCTTCTTCACAGTCCAACTCTCACATCCATACATGACTACTGGAAAAACCATAGCCTTGACTAGATGGACCTTTGTTGGCAAAGTAATGTCTCTGCTTTTGAATATGCTATCCAGGTTGGTCATAACTTTTCTTCCAAGGAGTAAGCGTCTTTTAATTTCATGGCTGCAATCACCATCTGCAGTGATTTTGGAGCCCAAAAATATAAAGTCTGATACTGTTTCCACTGTTTCCCCATCTATATCCCATGAAGTGATGGAACAAGATGCCATGATCTTTGTTTTCTGAATGTTGAGCTTTAAGGCAACTTTTTCACTCTCCTCTTTCACTTTCATCAAGAGGCTTTTTAGTTCCTCTTCACTTTCTGCCATAATGGTGGTGTCATCTGCATATCTGAGGTTATTGATATTTCTCCCGGCAATCTTGATTCCAGCTTGTGCTTCTTCCAGCCCAGCGTTTCTCATGATGTACTCTGCATAGAAGTTAAATAAGCAGGGTGACTAGATGGACCTTTGTTGGCAAAGTAATGTCTCTGCTTTTTAATATGCTGCCTAGCTTGGTCATAGCTTTCCTTCCAAGGAACAAGCATCTTTTAATTTCATGGCTTCAGTCACCATCTGGAGTGATTTTGGAGCCAAAAAAATATAGTCTTTCATTGTTTCCATTGTTTCCTCATCTATTCCAACCAGTCCATCCTAAAGGAAATCAGTCCCGAATATTCATTGGAAGGACTGATGCTGAAGCTGAAGCTCCAATACTTTGGCCACCTGATGAGAAGAACTGACTCATTGGAAAAGACCCTGATGCTGGGAAAGATTGAAGGCGGGAGGAGAAGGGGATGACAAAGGATGAGATGGTTGGATGGCATCACTGACTCGATGGACATAAGCTTGAGCAAGCTCTGAGAGTTGATGATGGACAGGGAAGCCTTGTGTGCTGCAGTCCAGGGGGTCACAAAGAGTCAGACACGACTGTGCGACTGAACTGATATATGTATAACTGAGTCACTTTGCTGTAGAGCAGAAATTAAATGCAACATTGTAAATCAACTATACTTCAATAAAATAAAATTTTTAAATTAATTAAAAAAATAAGCAGGGTGACAATATACAGCCTTGATGTACTCCTTTTCCTATTTGGAACCAGTCTGTTGTTCCATGTCCAGTTCTAACTGTTGCTTCCTGACCTGCATATAGGGTTTCTCAAGAGGCAGGTCAGGTGGCCTGGTCTAAAAATTCAGGCCATATCTCCTTGGCCCAGTGATATGATGTGAAAATAGCTCCTTGAGACTTGGAGATGTCAACATGCTGAATGCATGACAAGTAGTGAAAGAGAATTGCTCCAACACATTATTCTTATGGGCTCAATTGGCTCAAGTTGTGGAATAATAGAAATAAACCTGTTTGAAAATATAACATCACATTTACAGATAGACTTAAAACTCTGAGAACAGTCAGTGCAAGTGGCAACCTGGCTGGGGGAAAGCATGCCGGAAAAGCTATTGATAACAGGATAGTCCTTGATTAATCTTTCAGCTAAGCAAGGAGGTGTCTACTGTGGCCAATACTACTTGCTGCTGTTGGATTAACACTTGTGGGGAAGTTGAAGTTCAGCTGCTTAAGATCACTGAACAAGTCACTTGGCTAAGAAACCAATGAGATCTTTCTCTGACTTATTTGGCATTGATATTTGGGCCTTGGGGACCATAGCTCTGAAGTGCACTCCACATATTAGGAATTATCTTGTTTATAATAATCATAATGGTCTCCCTAATGTACTGTATTCTCTCAAACTTTTTAAATGCATGTTTGCAGCCACTAGGTACCAAGTAAATTATCTTCCTAGGACTGGAACATCAGAAAAGGAATGAAGAAAATGACCAAAAATGGGTTTCCCATGTGGCACTAGTGGTAAAGAACCCACCTAATGTGGGTTCAATCCTTGGGTCCGGAAGATGCCCTGGAGGAGGAAATGGCAACCCACTCCAGTATTCTTGCCTGGAAAATCCCAAGGACAGAGGAGCCTGGAAGCCTCAGTCTATGGGGTCATAAAGAGTTGGACACGACAGAGACAACTTAGCATGCACATGAATTTGAAATTATGAACTGTAAATACTACATAGATTCTGCAAAAAGACATTATAACCTGTGAACCTCATACAAAACTAGAAGAAAAAAAAAACTGTAAGAACCTCAGGACAGTAACAAGGAGTGATGCTAAGCCCCTAAATTTTGATCAGATCTCCATTAGGCTCTCTCAGTTGACAACATCCCAAAATGGAGTCACTTATGATAAGCCCCATGTCATCAAACCAAGACTTAATACTTAATTACAGTTTCAGCCTCTCCCAAGAATGAAATCTTAAACCAGTCAGTCAGGAACTACCTAGTCAGAACTAGTAAGTCAATCTGCCTTACTGATAGACCCCTGTCGACCCCTAAAGGAAGGTGACCTTGCCACAACCAGTTCGTTCCCTTCTGCCTGTAAAGTTCTTTTATTTTGTATAGGTCCTCAGAGCTCCTTTCTCTCTGCTAGATATGATCCTGCCCAACTCCTGAATTGTTGAATAAAACCAATAAGATCTTCAAAAAGTATTTTAATGACAGACTATCATTATTGTGCAAATGCTGAAGAAGTAATGGATCGATGGCAGCTAACAACAAAAAGAGATGTGATGATTAGACAATTTTGTGCCTCATGGTAAAAGTTCACCCCACCTCTGAAGTATTCTTGCTCAGAATTCAAATCTGATGATGCCTCTAGATTTAACTCCTAATATACAGCAAATACAGGGGACAAATGACCATATCAAAGGACACCATGGGATACAAGCAGCAAAGTCCAGATGTGGCAAACAGGATAAACAACCAAGTTTCCTCAACAAATATAGAGCTAGGGAAAAAAAGGAAGAGTAACCTACAGATAAAAAAGACTTAAAAGACACTATAACCCAATTGCAATATACAGAACTTACTTGGATTCTGAATCACATAAAATTTTAAAGAAAAATTATGAATTAACTCAGGAAATTTGAACACTAACTGCATATTTGATGACATTAAAGAATTCTTTATTTTTAGGTATGGTAATGATATCATGCATGCTTAGTTGCTCAGTCATGCCCAGTTCTTTGTGACCCCATGGACTATAGATTACCAGGTTCCTCTGTCCATGGGATTCTCCAAGCAAGAATACTGGAGTGGGTTGCCATTTCCTTCCCCAGAGGATCTTCCTGACTCAGGGATCGAATCCGGGTCTTCTGATGGCAGGCAGATTTTTTTACCATCCAAGCCACCAGGGAAGCCCCTAATGATATTGTAGTTATGTATTTTTCCAATTTTTATTGTGGTAAAATATACAGAATGTAAAATTCACCATCTTAACTATTTTTAATAGTTCAGTGGAATTAAATATATTCCTAATATTGTGCTACCATCCCGCACCATCCATCTCCACAACTTTCTTCATCTTGTAAAACTGAATTCTGTACCCATCAAACACTACCTCCTCATTCTCCCCTCCCTCCAGCCCCTGGCAACCACCATTCTACTTCCTGTCTCTATGATTCTGACTACTCTAAGTACCTCCTGTAAGTGGAATCATATGGTGTTTGTCTTTTTGTGACTAGTTTATGTTTATAGCTATGTATTTTAATGATCCTTATATTTATAGGTCTGATGATATTTTGTCTAAGCTAGGCTTTGCTTTAAAAATAGTCTAGGGGATTCAGACAGACTGATTTTAAGGCAACTCCATCTATTGTATGACCCTTCATCTCCGATACTTAGTTCATCTTTTTTTTTTCTCCATTTGCTGAATGGGAATAATAATGGCACATATTTCAAAACAATTTTTCAAGTATTAAATTAACTCACCTGCATAATGCTTGAGTACCTACTTATAGACATATCTAATAAATGCTATTTTTCCCATTCATTTACATTATTCTTTAAATAAATGTTTTTATTGTTCATTTGAAAAGATATTTCACATACTGATTAAAAAAAAAAAACTATGTATTTGAGAATTGACTGGCTGGAAAGGTTAACAGTTCAGTTCAGTTGCTCACACGTGTCTGACTCTTTATGACCCCATGAACTGCAGTGCGCTAGGCCTTCCTGTCCAGCACCAACTCCTGGAGCTTGCTCAAACTCACATCCATCGAGTCAGTGATGCCATCCAAAAGTTATTTTATATATGTATATATGCACACACACACACATATATAAATAATCTATGGGGACTTCCCTGGTAGTACAGTGGATGGGAATCCTCCTGCTACTACAGGGGACACAGGTTCAATCCCTGGTCCAGGAAGATCCCGTGGAGCATGCCACAAAGCCTCAGAGCAACTAAGCCCATGCTCCAAAACTACTGAACCCACACTCTTGAGCCCATGAGCCCCAACTGCTGAGCCCACGTGCTGCAGCTACGGAAGGCCATGCACCTAGAGCCTGTCCTCCACAAGAGAGGCTGCTGCAAGGAGAGGCCTGTACACCACAGCAGAGTGGCCCCCATTGCTGCAACTGGAGAGGGCCCACGTGCTGCGATGAAGACTGAGCTCAACAAAAATAAATAAATAAATAAAATTTTTTAAACAATAATAATCTGGGAGCATGAAAGTGTGAGGAGAGTGGGCAGGAGTAGATAAAACAAGGCAGCCTGTGGGTTGATGACTATGAAGCTGGGTGACAGGTACACAGGGGTTCATTACTCCCTCTACTTTTGTATGAGCTTGGACTTTCCATAATAAATCTTTTTGTAAAGAGCACAGGCAAAACAAAGATATCTCCAAGCAATAGCAACAACAAAAGAAAGAGAATACAGAAGCAGGAGGGGTTACAATCGTGCAGAGGGGAGGACAGCGATGCCATCGAGAGAGAGACACAGAGAGAGCAGGAAAAGCAGCTTGGGAGGAGCAGTGATAAATAGGGCTTTGCACACATTGACTTCGAGATGCCAAACTCCGTCATTTAAGCATCCAGGCAGAATCAGTGCATTTTGGAAAGATCATTAAAAAAAACCTCCAAAACCTAGCCGACAAGTTCCAGCACAACCAGAGAGAGCTTGATCCTCTACACTGCCTATCTGGGAGAGCAATTGTTTGTCTCTGCCCTGTGTTTCCAGTCTATAACTCAGTTCTGTATCTGTGACAAGCAGCTTCCCAGTCCCATGGTGACCAGACACGATGCAACATTCGGTACCTTGGAAACCATGAGAGAAGGGAGGAGACCTTGACAGGGTGGGGGCCAGGAGCGCTTCTCAGAGAAATCACTTCACTTCACCTGCCAGGCAAACTGAGGCTTGGCGAGCACAGAGCTTATCCCCAGCAGAGACACCAGCAGGACTCAGGGATCAGGGTCCTCAGCTAAGAGGGACTGGGACAAGGAGGCAAAAGGTAAGTAGCATTTTTAACTACAAATGGAGGACCTTTTTCAAGCCAAGCCCACTGGTCATCCCACAGACAGCTCATCACTCCTAGCAACACTGAAAAATTCAAGTTTATAAGGACAGGAATCTGCTGGACATCAGCAGTGGGGACTCCTCCCACCTCCCATGTCTGCCCCCTCAGCTCCTGCAAGATGGAGCCTCTCCCCAAACCTCACATCACGGAGCCCCCACCATCCACCCACGCACCCAGGCAGAAGCCAAAGGACTAATCTTTAAGCCATGTCCCAGTCCCTCACACCTCACAAGGATCCATCCATCCCTCCTCCATCCATTATTATTTACTGAGCACCTGCTGTGTGCCGGATACTCTTTTATGGTTGACAATATGTCAATAAATGAATCAAAAAAATCCCTGCCTTTGAGGAGCTTACATTGTAGTAGAGGGAGACGAACAATAACAAGTAAGGTGATTATGCAGCACATCTAAAAGTACAGTGAAAGAGCAGGGTAGTAGAGGCTGGGGTTCTGGGTGGGGAGCAGTCTGTCACTGAGAACCATCTCGGCCTCCTCACTGCCCTGAACCAGGCCTCTCTCTCTCTCCTGGACCACTGTAGCTGCCTCTTCATAGCCCTCCCTGTCCCCACCGGCCCCTTCCCATCCATCTTACAGTCAAGTTCATCTCGCTCAATCACAGATCAGATCATGTCATTCCTTATGTAAAACCCTCTTATGACTGTAAATCCCTCCTTAGCATCCGCCTGCTCAGCTCATCACCCACCACACGCTCTTCACACAGCCCTGCCCTCCAACTGTGCATGCGTGCTAAGTAGTTTCTGTCGTGTCCAACTGTGTGCAACCTTATGGGCTGTAGCCCCCCAGGGTCCTCTGTCTATGCGGATTCTCCAGGCAAAGATACTGGAGTGGGTTGCATGCCCTCCTCCAGGGGATCTTCCTGACCCAGGGATCAAATCAGTGTCTCTTATATCTCCTGCATTGGCAGGCAGACTTTTTTTTTTTTTACCACTAGTATCACCTGGAAGCCTGTCCTCCTACCCACACCAAAGAATATTGCACCCCTGCCCATCCTGCATGGATGTCAGCCACCCCACCACCGGTCCTGAGCTCTGCAACAACCACCCTCAACCCAGCTTTCCTCACCCTGCTGATGAATCCTGCCCCAAGACAGCCTGGGAGTTTAGGATCTCCATTACCAGACAAGGCAGCAAAAAATCAAGGACTGTGGCCTCTGCCTTACATTGGGTTTTCTACAAACAGACTCTCAAGTGAGGAGCTGTGTACAGAAGGCTTACTGGGGAGTCCTCTTTGGAATCACCCCTGTAAGTGGGCAGAGACACAAGCTGACCCACAGTGAATTGCAACTGGTATCTCAGCAGATCCCACAGAGAGCCCTGGATTTGGGATTCAAAAGCATCCCAAATGAGGGGAGAGGGCTGGGTTCTTATACTCCCACATGGGCACAAGGCCCCTTCCTAGCCACAGTGATCCCCTGAGATGAAGCGCATGCAAGGGTGAGGCAGTTCCTACAGCCAAGGACAACTTTCAGTGAGCCACCAGCAACCAACATTCCCAGCAGTTGGAGGATGGTACATCGACCCTGAGGAGGGGATCCAGGCAAAACACAGTATCCACTACAGCCTCTGACAGACCTGAGTTTGAAACTTGCTTCTGTCACTTACAGCTGTGTGACCTCTGTGGAAATGATAACAGTCTCTGCCACTCACTGGACGCTGGGAGTCTTAAATAAGAGAAACTGTCTGGATAAAAATGGCAGCTGAACTTTAATGCTTATCTTGTCTCTCTCTCTGCACCCTCTCCCCTAAAATGACAATAAGGAAAAGAGAAAATATAAACCCAGAGGACAGGAAGCAAAGAAGAGGAGTCATAATGGATGAGAAAGTTCAACGAATTTCTGTAAGATTGAAAGGGCCCAGAGGAGTGAGTGGTACTTATGTTGCAGAGTGATGGGACCTAAGCTCTCACACTCCACCACTGCTGAATGAGTGCTCTTGGAATAGCCACACTTGCCTTCTCTCTACATACTCTGGGGGCTGAATACCCTTGTCTGGTAGAATGTTCCTCAGAATGCCCATATAATATCTCCTGCAGTTAATTCATCTGCATTTCCCAGAAACAATTGTTTATTCCCAAACCTGTTTATGCCAGCTATACTTGCTCTTGTAATTATGTGTCAATTTAATATTAATAAGCCAATAAAATATGATAGTGAAAGGGAGTTATTTTATGAAACTAAGTTGAAAGCCTTGAAAAACTCAGTGAAGGCAGATTGCTATTTAAAAACATGTTCAGATGAGTTACAGACAAGCAATTGTAACAGATTGGAAGGAAATTATATAAATCTAGAAGGAATCTGCATTCAGATTGTTCCATAAGTTCCTGTAAGTTTAGCTGTACTACAAAGAAGCAAACCAGGATCTGGTAGACAATGCTTTAAACACTGGGGTTTGTGCAAGAAAGACCTTACAGAATTCCCATGAATAGACCCATACTCAAAGAAAAAAGAACAGGCATTTGTATGTTTTGGGTTAAAATTAAATGTCTACAGTGTGTTTTGTTTTTCAATGATTTCTTGCATGGAACAATTTTTGGTGAACTAAACTTGTACTAGTTTCTACTGAATCAGATAAGACCTGCAGAAGGTGTGCCACTGAGAAGAAAGTCAGTGGCTCTGCTGAGCTGGGAAGGGGGCACTGAATAGAAGATGAGATTTTGAGGCCAGAAAGGGCAGAAAACAGGAGGATTAACTGAGAATCTGCCCAGGGAACGGCCAGACCCCACAGCCCTCTTCTCTACTCTGTAGAGAATAAGGCTGCAAGCAGTGACCACAAGACCCATCACTATGTACCAGGATAATAGCTTTACAAACCCAACAACCCATGGGGTAATATTCTTATTAGGTCTAATTTACAGATAGAAAACTGAGGCACAGGGAGATTAAATGACTTGTCCAAAGTCATACAGCTAGTAAGTGGCAGAGATGGGATTTAAACCCAGGTATTCTGGCTCCAGAATCCATTCTTTTAACCACATCCATCCTGCCTTACAGAATGCTCCCAGAGAAAAGACCCCCCTTGTTGATATTTATCTGTCTCCCAACCAAAAGGCCAGACCCTGTCTGATCCACCTAAAGGGAAACTGGTACAACTGCCTTCACAGGACATCAAATGTCAGTCAACTTCTTGGACTCTCATCCTGACTGTGTACAGAAACCTAAGATCACTAAATATCAGCAAAATCTCCAACATGGGGAGGGACACAGAGTCTAAGAGAGACCACAATAAATCAAACAAACAAAACAGGTCAACTAGAGGAGACAGAGATAAGCCAGGGAACAGGAGGAGAAAATCACTAAGTAATATCCTGAGAGATAAATAAAGCAGCTATATCAATTGTTTTATTTGGGAGAGAACAGGGAACAAATAAGAACTCTTAGAAATTAAAAATATAATAGCTGAAGTTTAAAAATTCAATAGAAGGATTAGGACATAAATTTAGGGAATAATCTAGAGAGCAGAACAGAGAGAGAAGGACAAAGGAAATAGGAGAAAAGAGGCGAGGAAGATCAGGTCCAGGATCCAACTCATAGGAGCTTCAGAGAGGAAAGAGGAAGAAGGAAATTATTAAAGAAAAAAGTGTTTTGTCTCCATGGAACTGAAGGACATGAGTCTCTAGATTGAAAAGGACCACCCAAGGACTAGCACAATGAATGACAGAGTCACAAATATGTCACATGCATTCGGAAATTCCGAAATTCCAAGGATAAACAGAAAACCCTAAAAAACAGAGAGGGAGAAGAAGAACGAGAAGTTACTTATGAAATAAGGAATCAGAAAGCACAAAGATTCTGAACAGTAAATCCAGGTGCAGAAGACAATGGAGCCGAGCATAGAGTTTCTGAAGGAAAATAATTTCCAGCCCCAAATTCTATGCTTAGCTGAATTATCAATCAAGTACAAGAGTAGAATATAGATTAAGTCCACATACATGAAAATTTCCCACCCCTGCCCAATTTCTTAAGAGGCAACTGGAGTTTCCCAAAGAAGGGAGTAAACAAACAGAGCCAGACAGAGGACCAAGAAACAGGAACATGAGAAGAATGCTTTGGGGGAAAGAGCCCCAGCAGACAGCTGGCCAGTGCAGTTTGGGAGGGAACATCTCTGGGAGAAGGAGGCCCAAGTCAGAATGTGGAACATGACAGAGATTTTGTAGGGGAAAATATGGGTTGAGAGGTGTAAGGCAATTCTGATACAGCATTTGGGGAAATGGAGAGCCACATTTTCTTAATAGGAAGTCTGATCACTGAGTTACCTAAATATAGTGTTCCAGACATACTGGGCAGGGGAATGGGGTTGGAACACAGCTAATTATTTATTCCATCGGGCACACAATAGGCAATGTCTGAAACTGGTAAATTGAGAAGCAGCAGTATAAACATATTAGTTCAAAACATATAAGTAAACATTAGAAAACAACTTAAAAGGGCTCAAACGATTACTACCCGCAGGAAGAACTGGCAGGGTGGATTGGGTGAGCAGGTAGACCTATTTTTTCAGTAAGAGCATCTGGCCTGGGCCTCAGATTTCCTAAAGCATTTTCACATGCAGTATCTCATCCGCTTCTTAGAAACTCCCTTGCGAGGCAGGAAACCGAGGCTCAGACAAGGGCAGTGATCTCTCAAGGTCAAAGAGCGAATGAGGCCAGACCTCCCAGAGTTTGTTCCTTGCCCCCTTCCCCCACCCACACACCGAGCTCCAGAAACCTGCTGAGGACCAGCGGGTGCGCCGGATGGCTCACCCCCAGTACCGACGCCCCAGACAGTGTCTGGGAACTACAACAGCAGGAGTGTGGGCGCGGCCGGGCTCAGCCAGCCACTGCCCCTGCGCCGCCCGCCGCGTCCACGCTGTCCTTGGAAGGACGCACGGGGAACCGCGCGCAGTGCGGCAGCGCCCCCTGCCGGACGCCGGGCGCTCCGCTCCCAACCGGCCCCGCGCTGAGCTGCGGATAACCGGATGGATCCCCGGCGCGCGTGGGTGTTGCCCGCAGGCTCCGACCCCAGCGGGGCCGACTCTGGACCATTCAGGGCCAGCGGATGAGGTATTGACAGAGAGACCCTCTCTAGAATCACAAGACGCGTCGGCCCCAGGGACCTTCTCCTTGGACGGACTCTTAGGACTAGAGAGGGTGACGACCTACCCAGGGTCACACAGCACGTCCATGGCACAACTGGGACTAGAACCAACACCTCCAGTGGAACCTTCCAGAGATCCAGACCTCCCGGTTTCTAGAGCCCCTGCCAACTGGCCTCTTGGGCTTTGGGGAAGAGCCAAGGACGAAGGGAGTTGGGTTCCCGCACTGTTAACACGCACCCCTGAGTGACCTTGGGCGGGACCTCCTCCTCCCGGGGGGCCTCGGAGGGCGCATGACCTCTAAGGGTCCTTCGCGCACCCAGGCGGGCTGTGGTTCCGCTCTTGGCAGCCGCTCATCGCTCGAGAGACGCTAACAGCGGCTGCGGCTGACCCCTGTTGGCCACGGGAAGAGTCGCTGCTCTGGAGGCTGGCGGCTAGGCGAGCCCCACTGACCGCGCCCATCCAGAGTTGGGGGGTATCCCTCCCTCCCCGCGTGAGCATCAGCGGGCACTCGCACGGCGCTCACACTGAGCACACGGGCTCAGACACACCGCGGGGCGCGGGCGGCATAAGATGCTTAAACACACCTTTCCAGTTGCACGTTTTAGATGAGGGAGACCTTCACAGTGTTCCCAGGAGGGAGCCAGGTTTCCGTAAGAGCAGCACAGTGAAGTGGTTAAGAGCCTTGACTCTAGAGCCCCGGCAACTGGGTTTGAGTCGTAACTTTATTCTTCTCAGCTGTGTGACCTCGGAAAAGCTAACAAAACTCTCTGTGTCTCAATTTTTGCCACCAGAAAGTGAGGATAATGCCTAATATATAAGGCTTTATGTATGTGAACTCATCTAACTACATTGCAACTCTGTTGTGATGTGTGCTCAGCCCCTAAGTCACGTGGAACTCTTTGCAACCCCGTGGACTGTAGTCCGCCAGGCTCCTCTGTCCGTGGGATTTTCCAGGCGGGAATACTGGAGTGGATTGCCATTTCCTTCTCTAGGGGTTGTGATGTAGGTACAGTTATTATCCGCATTTAACAGTAAGGCACAGAACGGGCTTCCCAGGTGGTTCAGTGGTGAAGAATCCATCTGCCAATGTAGGAGATGCAAGAGACGTGGGTTCGATCCCTGAGTGGGGAAGATCTCCTGGAGGAGGAAATGGCAACCCATTCCAGTATTCTTGCCTGGAAGATTCCACAGACGGAGGAGCCTGACGGGCTACAGTCCACGGGGTTACAAAGAGTCGGACATGACTGAGCACACACTCACACACAGAGAGAAAGAAAGGTTAAAGAACTTAACCAAGGTCACACAGGAAATAACTGGTAGAGTCAGGACAGAAATCCGGGTAATCTAGCTCCAGGATTACTGCTCTTAATCATCATACCAGGATGCTAATGGTACCCACATTATGTGATTGTTGTGAAGATTTTATGAACGGATATGTGTAAAGTGCTCAAAACAGTACCTGGCAGGAAGCCTTGGTTCAGTGTTACTATGACTGTTCATTCAGCACCTACTGTGTGCCAGACACTATACTACACACCTCGGAGCCACTGCCCTGGTGAAGCTGCCGGCCCAGAAAACACACTGAGCAGGCCTGAAGAACATGCGGGTGCCCTCGAAGTCAGGATCCCAGGCCCGAGGGTAGCCCAGACCCATCTGTCCAGTGACCCAGAGTTGATTGAAAGAAGTCCAGTACAGAGCGGTCTCAGAGTAGAAAACAAGTACCTCAGGCTAGGGCTGAGGAAGGCGCCCAAAGAGAGTGGCTTCTCCACTGAGGTATTTGCTGAGCAGAGGTGAGCCAGTGTAAGGACGACAGCCCTGTGGCAGCCGTGGTGTCCATCCGCACCTGGAAGGCCTCAAGTCCCCTGCTACAGCTGGGAATTACCTGCAGGTTGGTCTGGATGGGCTTCCCTGGTAGCTTAGCTGGTAAAGAATCCGCCTGCAATGCGGGAGACCCGGGTTCAATCCCTGGGTTGGGAAGATCCCCTAAAGAATGGAACAGCTACCCACTACAATATTCCGGCCTGGAGAATTCTATGGACTGTATAGTCCACGGGGTCGCAAAGAGTTGGACACGACTGAGCAACTTTCACTTCGCTGGTCTGGATGCACAGGTTACTTTGTTTTTAAAAAATCACCCCAATAGCCCAGGGGAAATATTTACTGTGCAAGAGCTGGGGGCCCAGCTTGAAGCCTGAGGGAGGGGAACTCTGAATGACTCCTTGGGATATAAACATCTCAGCCCTACCAGAGGTGATGGAGAGGCTGGAAGGCCCCAGCAGGAGCTTATGTATGGGGAGGGTGATGGGACAGGCTGACTTTCCTGGTTCTTCCACTGGTAAATAAGATTGCTCTTTCAAAATGTCCTTGTTGATGCCTTTTGGGGGGCTAAAGGGACAACCACCCCTCTCCCCTAGGGGCAACCAGTTTAATCAGATTGCTTATCTTATGGCTCCCAGTTGCAGCCTGAGCTTATAGGAAAAGAAACATGTTAACCAGGTTCTAGAACTTTAGGGTCCTCTTAGGGCTTCCCTGGTGGCTCAAATGGTAAAGAATCTGCCTGCAATGCAGGAGAGCTGGGTTTAATTCCTGGATCAGGAAGATCCCCTGCAGAAAGAAATGGCAGCCCACTCCAGTATTCTTGTCTGGGAAATCCCATGGACAGACGAGCCTGGTGGGCCACAGTCCATGGGGTCACAAAGAGTTGGGCACAACTGAGCAACTAACACTTTCACTTTTAGGGGGAACAGACTGGAGAACTTTCAGAGGGAAGGACAAGGAGCAAATATTTGTGGAGCCCTCTTTTGTGTCATACCCTTAGTAGGTGCTTTACCTCTGTGGTTATTTCATTTTTAATTCATCTTAATTCTCTTTAGCAGCCGTGTGAGGTAGAGGTAGCATTCATTTTTCCCTGTAGGCTTCCTCGATGGCTCAGTGGTAAAGAATCTGTCTGCAATGCAGGAGACGCAGCAGGAGCTGTGAGATCGATCCCTGGGTCAGGAAGATCCCCTGGAGGAGGAAATGGCAACTCACTGCAGTATTCTTGCCCAGAAAATTCCCTGGACAGAGGATCCTGGTGAGCTACAGTCCATGAGGTCAACAATGAGTCAGACATGACTTAGCGACTGAACCACCACCACAACATTTTCTATATAGTAGAACCAAGACGCCGTTGGTGGCATTGCTCTCCCAAGGTCATGGGGCAGGAAAGCAGCAGAGGCAAGATCTGAACTCCAATCAAGGTGACCTCAGAATGGGAACCTTCCCACCACATTCCAGTGCTTTCTTAGAGGGGACTGGTGGCAGGGAGGGATGATGGGGATGACAGGAAAGGAGAAAGCCTAGAAGAGGGAGGCTTTCCAGACCAGCAAAGTTAGAGAAATGCAGGTTAGGAGTCAGCATCTTCACCAAGGTCTTTGTTTCCTCCTGGCCACACAAACTCAGCACGACTGGGGCCTCCTGCCTCTGCAGGGTATTTTTAAAACCACCCACCTCTGAAACTCCTCTGTTCCTGTGCTTGAAAGTCCCTCTGAAAAGTTGGAATAAATTCGCCTGTCTTTTCTCCCAGACAAATGCAGAGGAGGAAAACAAAAAGAACACGTATTTTATGAGCACAAATTTGGGACAGTGACACCTCCAATCATCATTTTACAGCACAATGATATACAGTAATTAGGTGTCAGGAGTAATCTATGGCCACGAGAATAGAGTCATCTCTGTGAGGGAAAAAAAATTCTTTCTTCCCAGAAGGAAATCTGAGCCGTGGAGAGAGGGAGAGGGTGGGAACTGCAGCCTGCAGAAGGCAGGGCACAGCTGCCCACGGGGCACAGGGCAGCTCAGGTGGCACCCATGAGAGAGAAAGAAGGGGTCACGAGGACTGGATTTGAGCCCAGCCTCCTGGCTGTGATATTTCGCAGCTGAGAGATTCTGGGCAAATCTGTTTCCCTCCCTGGAAGGTGTTTCCGGGGTGTGCCGGGGCCCCAAGTCCTCCCGGAAGGTTTCTGAGTAGGGGAGCTGGAGATGGCCCTGAGAGACGGGAGGATATGGACGGGTCCAGTGAGGCAGGAGAGACATTCCAGACCGGAAAGCCGGCCCCAGCAAAGACGGGGAAGGAGGCAGCCTGCCTTGAGAACCCTCTTAAGGGAGAACTGTTTATTAAGACTGCACCATTCATAGCCATTCCCAGTCTGATCCTTTATGAGATAAAATTCTGGGGTTTTGCCTTCATTTTCTTCACAAAAACACTACCCAAGTTATGTGTCTGATAACTTGGGCTCAATTTATCTCTACAACTTCCTCAAGTAAGTCACCACTCAACCTGAGTTTCCTGATCTATAAAAGGAGGATATTGAATCTGAAGCTATTGTGAGGATTACACGAGATATAAATCCATGCAACATAGTCAAATTAACTTTCAACAAAGGATCTAAGAATATATAATGGGGAAAGGACAGTGTCTAACAAACGGTGTTGGGAAAACGGGACATGCATGTACAATAGAATGAAATGGGACCACTGTCTTATACCACACCCAAAATCAACTCAAAATGGATCAATGACTTGAATATAAGACCTGAAGCCATAAAATTCCTAGAAGAAAACATTAAGGGAAAGCTCCCTGACAATGAGTTGTTGACACCAAAAGCAAAAGTAAACAAATGGGACTACATCATACTAAAAAGCTTATGCATAGCAAACCACATATCTGATAAAGGGCTAATATCCAAAATACACAAGGAACTCATACAACTCAACACTAAAAAAACAAAAACATAACCCAATTTTTTAATGGGCAAAGGATATGAATAGACATTTTTCCAAAGAAGATGTACAAATGGCCAACAGGTACATGAAAAGGTGCTCAACATCACCAGTCATCAGGGAAATACAAGTCAAAACCACAGTGAGATACCACCTCATGGATGTTAGAATGGCTATTATCAAAAAAGACAAGAAAAAATGAATGTTAGCAAGCATGTGGAAAAAAGGAAACCCTTGTGCATAGTTGGTAGGAATGTAAATCAGTACACCCACTATGGAAAACAACCAAGATTCTAAAGAAATTAACAACAGAACTACCATATGATCAGTGGTAAAGAATGCAGGAGACGCAGGTTCGATCCTTGAGTTGAGAAGATCCCCTGGAAAAGGAAATAGCAACCCACTCCAGTATTCTTGCCTGGGAAATCCCATGAATTGAGGAGCCTGATGGGCTATAGTCCATGCGGTTGCAAAAGATTTGGGCACAACTTAGAAACTAACCAACAACATCATTGTGTGATCCAGCAATTCCATTTCTGGATATATGTTCAAAGGATACCAATCACTATCTCAGAGAGATATCTTCACTCTATGTTCACTGTAACTTGAATTTGTTATAGATGGCCTTTATTATGTTGAGATATATTCTATCTATACCTAATTTATTGATAGACAATTGCTCCTTGGAAGGAAAGCTATGAAAAACCTAGACAGCCTGTTACAAAGCAGAGACATCTCTTTGCTGACAAAGGTCCATCTAGTCAAAGGTAACAGTTTTTCCAGTTGTCATGTACGGATGTGAGAGTTGGACCATAAAAAAAGGCTGAGTGCCAAAGAATTGATGCTTTTAAACTGTGGTGCTGGAGAAGACTCTTAAAAGTTCCTTGGACTGCAAGGAGATCAAACCAGTCAATCCTAAAGGAAATCAACCCTGAATATTCCTTGGAAGGACTGATGCTGAAGCTGAAGCTCCAATACTTTGACTTCATGCAAAGAGCTAAATCACTGGAAAAGACTCTGATGCTGGGAAAGATTGAAAGCAAAAGGAGAAGGGAGTGGCAGAAGATAAAATGGTTGGATAGCAGCAACAACTAAATGGACTTGAGTTTGAGCGAATTCCAGAAGATAGTGAAGGACAGGGAACCCTGGCATGCTACGATCTATGGGATCGCAAAGAGTCGGACATTACTTAGCGACTGAACAACAGCATATGATTTTTGTTAATATGGTGTATGAGATTTATTGATTTGAACACGTTGAACTATCCTTGCATTCCTGAAATGAATCTGATCATGGTGTACGATCTTTTTGGTATTCTGACTAATTCAACTTGATAACATTTTGTTGAGAATTTTTGCATCTGTGCCCATTAGGACTTCCCCTGTGGCTCAGCTGGTAAAGAATCTGCCTGCAATACGGGAGACCTGGGGTCCTTCCCTGACTTGGAGAGATCCCCTGGGGAAGAGAATAGCTACCCACTCCAGTATTCTGGCCTGGAGAATTCCATGGACTGCATAGTCTATTGGATTGCAAAGAGTCGGACATGACTGAGTGAACTTCACTCTCATAACATTAATTTTCAAGTGAACCAGCCTTTCAGGCCTGGGATAAATATCACTTGGTCATGATCTATACAAAATTCTCAATATTTTAAAAACATTTTTATTATGGACATTTTTTAATATACAAAAATAGGGAGTATAGTAAGCATTCATGAACCTATGCTCCAGCTTCATCAGTTATCAACCCCTGGCCAGTCTTGATTCATCTACATTTCTACCAGCTCCCTCTCCCCACTGTCCCCTCATTGAGGGTTTTTTTTTTTAATCAAATTCTATTCACTTAATCCATAAACATTTCAACATGTGCCTAAAAAATTAAGAATTCTTTCTGTTTTAAACAAATCCCTTAGCCTACCTTAAAATTTTAACAATTATTAATATCATTAAAAATACAATCAAACAGCAGAAACTAACACAACATTATAAAGCAATTATATTCCAATAATGAAATAAATAATGCAATTGGCACACACAACTATTTTTAAGTAGAAGTGTTTTGTTGATATATAAAATAGATACAGAAAGTGCACTAATCATAACTACGCAGCTTGGTGAATTTTCACAAAGCCCACTGCCTGTCCAACCAGCTCCCAGATCAAAATACAGAGCATGATAGCACCCCCCAGAAGCCTCCCTTGCCACAGAATAATTCTGCTGTTCTTTAAACCCAAAGATTTTCAGGGACAGAGTCAAGCAACAGTAAGCCTAGCCCTATGGCTCTGTGACCCCAGCACAACGATTCCAGACAGAAGCCACACAACCAGAGCCTCAATTACTTCTCCTATCCATCAGCTCTTTCCAGTTTTCATAGAGGGATTTTTAAGTCCTCCTTGTATCATTTCATCCTTGCACTGACCTAGTGAGGTAGGCGCAAGAGGCAGTCCATTAGTTACCCCAATTCATCAAGAAATTGAGATTTGGAGAAGTGGTTTGACATGCCCCAAGTCACACAGGTAGTTAATACTCAGTAGAGAGAATCCAAGGAACTTGCATGGGCCAGGTTAGTCATATAATTTGTGTCATGTAAACCTCACAGCAGCCCTCAAGGAAGCTGAGGCCCAGAGAGGTTGGAGTCTCGCCCAGGTCATACAGTCGGTGGGTGCAGAAGCTGGGATTTGAATACAGGTCTGCGTGCATGCATGCATGCTAAGTCACTTTGGTCACATCCAACTCTGTGTGACCCTATAGACTGTAGCCTGCCAGGCTCCTCTGTCCATGCGATTCTCCAGGCAGGGATACTGGAGTGGGTTGCCATGCCCTCCAGGGCATCATCCCTACCCAGGGGTCAAACTCACATCTCATGTCTCCTGCATCGGCTGGTGAGTTCTTTACCTCTAGCACTACCTGGGAAGCCCAAATACAGATCTGTGAATGTCGCTCAGTCGTGTCCGACACTTTGCAACCCCATGGACTATACAGTCCGTGGAATTCTCCAGGCCAGAATACTGGAATGGGTAGCCATTCCCTTCTCCAGGGGATCTTCCCAACCCAGGGATTGAACCCAGGTCTCCCGCGTTGCAGGTGGACTCTTAGCCAGCTGAGCACAGGGAAGACGTACAGACCTACTGGCGTCTGAGCCGCGGCACTGCCCACCCCACCCCAGAGCCATCGTGCCTCTGGACTTCAAGACTGAGCTTCACCCACAGTCCCCGACCATGCCCCTGCCCCTTCACTGAGCCTGTCCACTCAGCCCACTTCAACACACTCAGTGAGCAGCCACAGCTCTGCTCACACCCACACAAGTTGCCTCCTCCTGGCCAACACCAGGCCTTTTCCAGCGCACTATTTGTGGACCTGAAGGACAATCCCCACCCTTGGAACCCCAGAGGCAGGCAGAGAGGCAGGGAGAAGAGGGTCCCCAGAGCACTGCCATCTCACGTCCCCCACCCCTTCCCTCCTCCTTCCCTTCTTACTCCCCCGTGTCCCCCTCCTCTGCCCCTCCGTGCCCCCTCAGTTCCCTCCTCCTCTCCTCCCCATTCCATCCCACAGCCTCCACCCTGCCAGACGAACTTGAACGTGTCTTCAGCAAGTGAGGGGAAAGTTTTTCATTTAAAGTCAAGCCTCAAAAGAGAGACAGAGAAGGAAGGCGGAAATTAAAGCGGCTGCTGCACCAGGGAGCAGCTGCCACCTCCCAGACCAGCGCCAGCAGGGAGGCCACTTCTGGACACTGCAGTTCTCTTCAGCTTCTTATCACCAGCGACCTGTGCCCAGCTCTACTAAAGACCCGAGGGGAAGAAAGGGAAGAAAACAGGATGAAAACCAGGTGTGGGAGTAGGCCTGTGGTATGTGAGTAATATCACTTAATTTTAGCCACCTCTAATTTTCCATCTCGTCATCACATTTGATTTCTTCTCCCTGCCTCGCCCCATTCCCAGCTCAACAGCGATTTCCAAATTTGTGGCTCACTCTGGCCCTATCATATAACAAATCTGTGGGCAGATACCAAATAAGGCAGTGCACTGGATCAGAGGAAGGGGAGACAAGAGATGCTTGTCACTGTTGGTACGTGACCTTTGGGAAGTTATTTAGCCTCTGTGGCCATCAATTTCCTCACCTCTAAAGTGGGGAATAGATACACAGCAGCTACCTCATAAATTTGATGGATATGAAGGGAGTTAATATATGGAAAGCACCTCCAGTGCCAGGGGCATACTAAGTGCTCAATAAATGCTAACTGATATAGTGATAAGCAGCATCCTCAGCTGCACCTCCGTAGGGGGAGGGGTGGGGGACAGGGGATAACTCTGTCCATCTGAAGCACCAGCCACCCCTAGGGGTTGCAGAGCCACTGCCAACACTCCTAGGCATCACTTAGGTGATGACCGCTGCTCTCCTTTCACGCCTCTCAGTTTCACACGTGTGCTGTGCCCAGAACACTCTTTACCCCTTTCTCATTTTGGAGAACTCCTATGTACTTCAAGGCCCAGCTCACATGTCACCTCCTCTATGAAGCCTTCCTGACTTCCCAGACCGTTAGTCAGTCCCTCTCTACTCAGTGTATCCCTGGCATTTGGGGTAGAACCTCAATTGAGAAAACTCAAGACCACTGCAAGTACAAAGTGCTTTATTATCTGCTCAGCCACTTCCAGGGGCAGGTGGTCAACATGTTTCCTGCGTGATATGAAGCCCTGGAGGACAGGACCTTGATTGTCAACATTCCACTCCACATAGTTACTGAGGACCCACTGGGAGCCAAGGACCAAGGACTACATCTTTTAAGTTTTAATCTACAACTGAGAAATTACTTCTGATAAGAAATAGTCTCCACTACAACATCCCAAACTGCAAAAATGTCAGATGTTTGGTAGAAAAATGGGAGTCACAATATCCTATCCCCCTCCCCCGCAGAGTCTTCGTTCTGCTCAGCTCTGTCAGTAGCACACAGGGAGAGAAAGAAAAAAGAGAAATACAGCAAAGCCAGCTGTCACCAGAAGGGATACACACCACCACTGTCGTGCATCCATTGACTTTACATCCCTTATTTCATATCATCACTGTGAGGCAGGAACTATTACCTGCTCCCCAGTAAGAAAACTGAAGCTCAGAATGGCTGACTTTCCCACCCTCATGGGCAAAAGTGGCAAATCTGAGCCCACAGCCCAGTGCATCTCTGGGGAAAACAGGTGCCCTTCTCTCCACAGGGCGGCCTGCAATCATGTGTTTGGGGCCTTAATTGCCCATCATCTCCACGATCTCCCCTCCCTGGCTTGGCCTGCCTTCCCCCTGACTTCCTTCCCTGTTCTCAGTACATATTCGTGTCCCGAGATTATTTAGGAGCTCACCATTAATCAGAGATCAATTTCCATGTGTCTTCTGACTTTACAGCAACCACGAGGGAAACAAACATAACAGGCCTTCCATATACGCAGAGCTCTGTGTTACTTAGGGCAGCTCTAACACCCAGGTAATTGAGGAAAGTACCAGACACACGGGTCAGCGATTCGGTGAGACTCCGAACTGTGAACAAGAGAATTAAGTGTCTGCTGCACATCACAGCAACTGTGACTAGGTGCTGCCATAAGGTTGACAGTATATAATGGAAGATACTACGTTTCATCCTTATAAAACTCAGGTTTAAAAGACGAAGATGACATAAATATTTTAGCCTTTTATCTCAGGCTCAACCAGTAGAGAATTACCATCTCTCTCAGCCTCTTTCTATTCTTTGAGATTATATCCAACCTGAAAAGCCTCTCTCAAATCTCTAAGGCCTTCCGCCAAGTGTTCTAAAAATAACACCATGTGAAGCCCACCTCCACCCAGCTCGGCACTCTACCCCCACTCCCTGGGGAAGATTTTATGCAGCTGCAAAGATGTCTGCTGTTTAGATGGCAACTCAAGTAGAATCCATTAGTACCTAAACATCCTTCAGTTGGAAGCCTCCTGCTCCAAGGGACAGCGAAATTGCACAGGGACTGCAGAGTGGCACGGTGACAGAGCGTGCCTTTTTATTTTGTTATTTACATAGGGCAAGTGTGCATTGTACATGGCCCTTCCAAACAAGCACTAATCTATAGGGAGCAAGTACCTCTTGTAACGTCACTGACTCCTCGGCCATGCTCACTGGAGGGGAAGGCCATCCCCCAGACAGAGAATGAGGAGTCCAGGAGGCCCCAGCCTTCTTCTCTTGGTCCCTGGGGAGGCTCGTGATTCCTGTTCTATGGCATCCAGAGCTTTCCAGCTGCCTGCACCAGCACTGCCAGCTGGGAGTTCTCCACCCCTTCTTCTGCTGCCCTTCTCCGTGTGGCCTTGTACCAAACCAAGGGAAAGACCTGGACACTGCTGCTCCAGCTCCAGCTCTGCTGGTTAATGCGTTGCAACTTTGGGGAAGTAACTTACCCTCTCTGAACTTCAGCTTCCTTAAGTATAAACTGTCTGGGCCCAGTTTAAAAAGTCCGATTGTCTCAGTTCTCATTTCTATGGTTCTACTAAGCACCCTTGCCAATCTTCTTAGGAACCTGAGATTAGTGCTTGCTGGATGGCTTGGTTGGAAGCCACTTCAGGGTCCCTGCTCAGAAGTGCTTTCCTTCACTGAAGACAATGACAAGGCCAGCTGCTGCCTCTTCTGGACACTCTTCCCAGAGTTCCAGGACAGTCTTTGTCCCCCTTTCTTTGACTAACACTGGGGTGTGGAAGCCAAAGCTTTCTTTGGTCTTTTTTCCCCAAAGGTCAGTGAATCTCTATGAAGACTGGAATCCTAGTACCACGTAGGGCCACCCTAATACCAATGCCAACACCCAACCCAAGAGCCGAGTTTCTCTGATAGACCGGGATGCTCGCTAGGGCCAGGCTCAGGTCTCAGCACATTCTGTGTTGTTGTTCAGTTGCTAAGTCGTGTCCAACTCTTTGTGACCCCATGGACTGCAGCACGCCAGGCTCCCCTGTCCTTCACTATCTCCTGGAGTTTGCTCAAATTCATGTCCATTTAGTCATTGATGCCATCCAACCATCTCATCCTCTGTTGCCCTCTTCTCCTCCTGCCCTCAAACTTTCCCAGCATCAGGGTCTTTTCCAATGATTCAGTTCTTTGCATGAGGTCAAAGTACTGGAGCTTCAGCTTCAGCATCAGTCCTTCCAATGAATATTCAGGGTTGATTTCCTTTCAGATTGACGGATTTGATCTCCTTGCAGTTGAGGGACTCTCAAGAGTCTTCTCCAGCACCACAGTTCAAAAGCATCAATTCTTTAGCACTCAGCCTTCTGTATGGTCCAACTCGCACATTTGTACATGACTACTGGGAAAACCATAGCTTTGACTATATGGAGCTTTGTCAACAAAATGATGTCTCTGCTTTTTAATAGGCAGTCGAGGTTTGTCATATCTTTTCTTCCAAAGAGCAAGTGTCTTTTAATTTCATGGCTACAGTCACCATCCACAGTGATTTTGGAGCCCAAGAAAATAAAAGTCTGTCACTGTTTCCACTTTTTCTCCATCCATTTGCAGCATCTCATTATTCCTTAGTGTGCCCCCTTTCACAGATGAGGAAACAGGCATAGAGGAAGGAGCAGCTAACTTGGGGGGCGGGCAGTGAAGGAGGGTATCCTAGAGGAGGTGGCTTGGGAGCTCCAGTTACCAGATGGAGAAGAAAGGGAAGGTGCTCTGTGTAGAGAGGAGAGGGCTCCAGATGCCCCTCTCCCCTGACCCCCACTACCTTTGTAGCTTCTGGTGAGGTTCATACAGTTATTTTTTAAGTCTGAATCCCAGGGTGTGATTCCACTCACCTTCTTTGGCCAGAACTCAGCCCAATGAGAGAGGCCAGAGAAACAGTCTGCATGCTCAGGAGGAGAGGGAAACCAGTTCGGCAAACAACAAGCCAGTGTTTGTTACTTCAGATCAACTCCTGGCACTTAGGAATCACAGAACCTGAGAATCATAGACCCATAGAATGTTAGGACTATCACTTTAGAGAATCTTAAAAATATGAAATCAGGGGCCTCCCTGGTGGCTCGTGATGAAGAATCTACCTGCCAATGCAAGAGACAGGGGCTCCATCCTTGGTTTGGGCAGGACCCCATGTGCCATGGAGCAACTAGGCCCATGTACCACAAGTACTGAGCCTGTGCTCTAGAGCCCAAGAGCCACAACTATGGAGCCCGCACGCCACAGCTGCTGAAGCCTGGACACCCTAGAGCCTGCGCTCCACAGCAAGGGAAGCCACCACAGTGAGCAGCCCACGCACCACAACTAGAGAGAGGCCCCGCTCACTGCGACTAGAGAAAAGTCTTTGCAGCCGTGAGGACCCAACACAGCCAAAAGTAGCAAATAAATAAAATTATTTTTAAAAATGTGAGTCACAGAACTTCCAAGTCCTATAGTCAAAGACTTTTGAAATAACACAATCCTAGACTCTGAGGAGTTGGTCATAGACTCATCCACCTCGCCCATCAGATTATAAATTATGTGAGAAGGATTTCCCACAACTGCATATCCCCTCAGCATGCGTGCTTAGTCACTCAGTCATGTCCGACTCTGTGTGACCTCTGGACTGTACCCCACCAGGCTCCTCTGTCCATGGGATTCTCCAGGCAAGAATATTGGAGTGGGTTGCCATGCCCTCCTCCAAGGAATCTTCCCGAGCCAGGGATGGAGCCCTCCTCTTTTATGTGCCCTGCATTGGCAGGCAGGTTCTTTACCACTAGCGCCGCCTGGGAAGTCCCCATTTCCTCAGCACCACCACATTAATCACAAAATAGAAACACTCATAGTGGTAGCAGAGAGGGATGTGGTGCCTCCTATGTGCAAGACACCATTCTAAGCACTTTGAATGTTTAACTTCTCACAACAACCCTAGGAAGTGGAACTATTATTATCCCAATTGACAGGTGAGAAAACTGAGGCAGAGAAGTTAAGGAATTACCCTGGAGTCAGACAGCTAGTAAGCATTCAATCAACATTATTGATGTATAAATGTTGAACTCGTACCAACTGCTATACAAATGTCACTGTTTTCCTTTCATGTTATCTCTCAATTGTAAAGGAGAAGGACAGTGAGTTGTCAGTGCATGACCGAGCATACAAAAGAGGCCCACTGATGGAGAACAACTCACTTTGTCACTTGCTCCCTAAACTTCTGAAACAAATTCCCCATCATGGTGGGGAAACTGGCAGGGCCTCATTAATTTCTGGGAGGGGGTTTGAAGTCAGTTTGAAGCACGAGCTATGGAAGGGCTTATCCACCCGCTCACTGAGGCTCCATCTAATTAACAATAAACCAGACGCCGACACAATCCGCTTCTACATCTGTAACACGCTGACAATCTAAAAATGCCAGCCTCCTCCTTGTGTGTCAGCTAAATGTCACTGGCGACATTTGATGCAATTCAGAGATGAAAGTAAATCCAATATTATCACTGACTAAATAACCACAGGCCCAATCACAGGGCCCCAGGCCCCAGAGCAGGATGGGGAGAGGAGGCAGGGCAGCAGGAAGGAGGGGGAGACGGCACCCTCTGAGATGAAGCAGCCCCCAGCTGCCTACTGGCAGGAAAATCCAGCTTGCTGACCTGCTCTGCTTAGGAAGATCAGGACTTAAAACTCCCAAAGCCACCTGATTGGCCACTGAGAGCTGTTTGTCCTCCTGAGCCTCGACTTCTTCAC
Source organism: Oryx dammah (assembly GCF_014754425.2). Taxonomy (NCBI): domain Eukaryota; kingdom Metazoa; phylum Chordata; class Mammalia; order Artiodactyla; family Bovidae; genus Oryx; species Oryx dammah. Next base: position 93,737,467 of record NW_024070212.1, on the reverse strand, counting down.
CTGTTAAGGGAGCAGAACAAAACACTGCCTCTAGCGAAAGACTGATGCTGCTCCGATGTTCAGCAATTCATTCAGTCAACCCTTGGTACTATGTGACAGGTGCTGGTCTAGATGCTGGGGAAGCAGCAGCCTTTTCACCAGTGGTCCTCTCTGCTTGACTGTAAGCATCATGAAGGTAAGCACCAGCTCACCTCTGTAGCCCAGTTCCAGCCCACACAGGCACTCAGTAAATGTGTGTGGTGGGGAATGAATGAATGAGTCTACTTGCTCCACCTCCCACTCAACTGGGAGCTTCTTGGGAGGCTGCATAGTCCTCAAGGGCGGCATTCGGTGTCACTCGTCTCCTCATCAGTTCCCAGCAGAGTGATGACCACCTTGATGCAAATTCTCACTTCCCACCTCAGGGGCCACTCCCCAATGGCACCCAGGATAAAAAATTAACACCCGTGATGGACTTTGACTGCCTCCTGGTGTCACCCTGAGACGGACACAAGATCACTCATGCAGTGCTCCAGCCATGGGGGCAGTGCCTGAATCTAGTCACGAGGAAACAGCAGACAAACCCAGAAGGAGAAACATTCAGCTGAAAAAGGAGCAGGCAGGGATGGGCAGGCTGCACCTTCAAAAATGTCGTTGTCATAAAAGACAAATAAATGCCGAGAAACGGATCCAGTTCTGATCCAGTTATGGGAAATTAAAAAGAGCTGACAACTAAGTACAACGTGTGGCCACAGAGTATAGGGAGAGATGTTGTAAAGGACATTACAGGGTCAGTCGACAAAACTGAAATACCTTCAGCATCGATGAAAGTGTTAAGATTAGTTTCTTTGCTGCCATAACAAATTATCACAAACGTAGTGGCTTAAAACAGGTGCAAATTTGTTTAGGACATGGCATCTTTAAGGGCCACTTTTCTGCCAACTCAGTCAATATTTGAAATAAGTATTGTACTAATGACAAATTTACAGAAGTTGATAACTTTATCAATTATGCTTATGTAAAAAGATATCCTTCTCCTTTAAAAATATGCTCTAAAATATTTAGAGGTTAAGGATTGCGATGTATGCAACTTACTGGCAGATGGTTCAGGAGTAATAAATAATATACAGGGGGGAGGGGAAATAATAAAGCAAATGTGATGATTTACAACAGGTGATTGAGGATAAAAAGCATATGGTATTCTTTTGACTATATTTGAAATTTTCTGTAAATGTGAAATAATTTCCAAATTAAGTGTGTATGTATGTGTTCTGGATCCTCAATAAGTGAGACTGCCAAAGAGCTGCATTAAGAGGTTTCCTGTGTCTTAGTTTCTTCTCAACAAGTAGATGGAGCTCCTCAGAGGTTCCTCATTGTAGAGAGAAGAAAACCCTAGGTCTTCAACATAGCATTCAAGCTCCTTCACGACCTTCAGCCTCCTTTTCTGACAATCACATCTTCCATCTCCCATCTATTCCTTTATCCATACCCAATTACTCATCATTCCTCAAAACTGTATTATAACAATTTCTCCATTTATTAAGCAACTAGTGTGTACTGGGTCCAACCCATGGCATTTCACTTAATCCTCAAACAACCATTCAAGTTAGGTACCAATATTTTCTCTTACAAATGGCAAATCATAGGCTCAGAGAGGCTAAGTCACTTAAGGTCATACAGCTAGGGCTAGAGTTTAAATCATGTCTCTCTGATTCTAAAGCCAGGCTCTTTCTCGCATACTACACCACCCACCCTCCAACTACTAATTCAATAATCATACCCAGTCAGTGCTGGGCGCTATGACAGACTCTGGAGGTACAAATGCAATCAACTCCACTCCCAACCACTCAGTTCAGTTCAGTTCAGTAGCTCAGTTGTGTCCAACTCTTTGTGACCCCATGGACTGCAGCACACCAAGCTTCCCTGTCCATCACCAACTCCCAGAGCTTACTCAAACTCATGTCCATCTAGTCAGTGATGCCATCCAACCATCTCATCCTTCCCAGCATCAGGGTCTTTTCCAATGAGTCAGTTCTTCACATCAGGTGGCCAAAGTATTGGAGTTTCAGCTTCAGCATCAGTCCTTCCAATGAGTATTCAGGACTGATTTCCTCTAGGATGGACTGGTTGGATCTCTTTGCAGTCCAAGTGAATCTCGATAGTCTTCTCCAACACCACAGTTCAAAAGCATCAATTTTTCAGCCCTCATTATTGTTTTTAACAGTTTTATTTATTTACTTACTTTTGGCTGCTCGGGGTCTTTGTTGCTGCATGCAGGCTTTGTCTAGTTGCAGAGAGCAGGGGCTATTCTGTGGTTGTGGTGCCATGCTTCTCTTTGCGGTGGCTCCTCTTGTTGTGAAGCATGGGCTCTGGGGCATGCACAGCCTTCAGTAGTTGTGGGCTCCTGGGCTCAGTAGTCGTGGTTCTCAGGCTCCAGAGCACTGGCTCAATAGTTGTGGCTCACAGGATTAGTTGCTCCGCAGCATCTGGGATCTTCCTGGACCAGGGATCGAACCCATGTCTCCTGCACTGGCAGGTGGATTCTTTACCACTGAGCCACGAAGGAAGCCCAGCCCCCAGGAATGTGTGATTTAGCCAGGCAGCCAGGGCCAGGACCAAGGCTGGAGTTAGGTAGGGGTCAGGGTCAATCAGTTTCCAGAGCTTCATCCAGAAGGCTACGACTCGAACCACAGTGGTCATGCAAGTAGAGGAGGACATCTACTGCCCACTCTCAGCTGGTAGATCAAGCCTGGTGCTTGCTTCAGCACTGTTTCCTGGGTGAAGAGTCTAGAGTCCTTTTTATCAATAGTCAAGTCTCTGCTACCCTCTAGTGGCGAATGTGGAGATGACCGGAGGAGAGGCTTCACCGAAAAGACAGGGAAAATCTACAAAAACTGAGCCTTGGGAACTCCGTGCTTGTCCATTTGGTCAAGACTCTGCTCTTCCACTGCTGGGGGCCCAGGTTTGATCCCTGATTGGGGAGCTAAGATCTCGCGAGGTGCATGGCACAGCGAACACACACACACAATTCACTGAGCCTCTGCTTAGCTGGAGTCTGTGAGCTGATTCCCAGGCTTGTCAGCAGAGGCCTGGTGAAACACGGTTCAGTCTACTTCATCAGCAGAAGTGGTCAGCTTTTCTCAGATCATATATCAAGCCCCCAAGTTAACACCAGACACAGCCTCCGCAAAGACTGAGGCATGACGAAGGTCACAGCCTGAGCCTGGCCTTATCCATAGGCTGCGTTCCGACCCTAATTAGAGACTAAAGCCACCCTCAGGCCTCACCAGACCTCCGCCAGTCCCCTGACCCACTCCCCAACTGTTTAACACCACCATTATTAAAAACTAAATTCTACATATTTACAATTATTTAAGCTGTATAACAAAACAAAGGTAATACAAAATGTATTGCTTCTGAATTATTTTATTACATTTTATTTACTCTTCTCCATGCTCTTGAGGTTATTTAGATCTACTGCATCTGCGTGGCCCAAATACTACATAACAGCGAGCTGGGGTGCTTCTCCCCTCATCTCTGTCTCCAGGGACGTCACACTGGTAGCTCGAAATCACCATGGTGAGAGTATTTACACCGCAGAAATCAGTAAACACTACAAAATAGGCCTGAGTTATTGTTTTGCTAATTGTCTAGACCAGAAATTAGCAAATCACAGACAACATGTTATTTTTGTATGGTGACCTGAGAATGATTTTTGCATTTTTAAAATGCTGAAAAAAAATTAATAAAAGGATAATATGCAAGAGAGACCATAGGAGGCTAAAATATTTACTCTCTGGCTCATTACAGAAAGAGTTTGCTGAACTATGGTCCAGACCTAGGAAAGTGATGGAGAAAATGTTAATACTGCAGATTATTAACATGTCAGTTCCTTAGCTGTTACATTGTAAATCCATAAAATATTGAGGAGATATTTTTCCAGTTTTGAAAGCTATTATCTAATGCAGAAAAAAAAATCATTGACATCATTGACAAACAGGTGAAATTCCAAAATGTGTACTACTGAAGCTGAAAGAGGTTTAAATTTAATTTAAATAATTTCTATGAGGTTTAGGCAATAATTTCACAGAAGAACATACATCTGATTTATTGACTAAATTTAAGTGGGAAAAGAGCATATTGGAACGCATCTCTCTTTGTCAAATAATGGTTGAATCACAACCATCCTTAGCCACACATATAAGAATTTGACAAATATCAGTGAAACTATCCTGTGAGAATCAATTAGATAGATAGATAGAATTAACAATAAAGAATATTACATATTTTATTGTTTATGGATGCATACACATGCATACATTTTTAGACGGCTATTTGTTAAATTTTTTCAGCACCCCTACCCAGCAGTATTCAAATACCCATTAACTCTATCCCTCATTTGGCAAAAGGCCAGGTTTGCCCATGTCCACCAACACCCAGCCCCTTCTTTCCATGGAACTTACTGCCATTTTCTCTCTCCTTTTTTTCTAGAACTTTTACCTTTCAGAGTTTGGACCTCTGTTTTATTTTTGCTTTTATATTTTCCACCTCTTTTTTTTTTTTGGCTTCCATTTTAGGTTATCTCCTCAGCTTTATCTCATAGCCCCTCAATTGAGTTTTCCATTTACACTCTCAAGTATTTAACATCCAATATCTGTTTCTTCACCAATCATTCTTTTTATGGCATCCTGTCCTTTAATGGATGCAATAGCTTCTCCTCTCCGAAAATATGCATGATAGTGTATTGAATATTTTTAAGTGTTTATCTCCGTGTACAATCTGTTTCTCCCAAGTAGCCGTTATCCATTTGTTTGTTTGTTTGCTTTATTTTGTCTTATCGCTATCTTTTCTACTAGACACCTTCCTTGGCTCTCTGGTGATCCTTTGTTGTCTTTATTTGAAGCATTACTAAAAGAATGAAGAGTCCTTGAAGAAATGTCTGATTCCTGAACTAGAGCGGAGACAGTAGATGAGGCCAAACATCTCTGTGACAGCTGTGCTCAAAGAATGACATAATTGGACACAAGAACCAGCCTGCAGGAGCTCCCACAGGATAAATCTGGAATATATTGAGTAGATATATTAAGTAGATATGTAGACTGAGAGATTTCAGTGGTAACAGATTGTAACTCATTGAAATAAAGTCCACATTGATGTAACTTTATAAATAAATATATGGTAATTAAAGGAAGCACTTCCTTATCCCAGAAACCCAACTAATAAATATAAAAGGAATGATGGAATTAGAAAATTGCCACCAGATAGCATCATGATCGGAGAAGGCAATGGCACCCCATTTCAGTACTCTTGCCTGGAAAATCCCATGGATGGAGGAGCCTGGTGGGCTGCAGTCCATGGGGTCGCTAAGAGTTGGACAGGACTGAAGCAACTTAGCTGCAGCAGCAGCAGCATGATAAGTGATTTAAGAAAGACTCGATGGTACTAAAACTAGTGAGTGATAGATATTAATTATAAAGGGGAAACCGATAATTTAACCCTGGAGAAATGTGACACCTGCCTCCGTAAGCACATGATCGAGGTTAACATCACTGGCAATGGGATGAAGAGATGCCATGGGCCTCCTGAATGATGCATCAAGAACCGAACCATTTCTGCAGTGTTCCTGCCAACAGTGCATAAATCAGGGGGAAACATCAGAAACACAATCTGAGGTACATTCTGAAAAACACCTGTCCTGAACTCTTGGAGAAAATTATCAGTATCATGAAGGCAAAGAAATACTGAGGAACTGCTTCAGATGATAAGAAACATGATAACTAAATGCAGCACATAATCTGGCCTTTTCTCCTTTAAAGGATATTATTGGCACATCTGGCGAAATCTGAATAAGGTCTGCAGATAAGATGATAGCCCTAAAACAATGTTAATTTCCGTGTTAGAAGAACGTCCTTGGCTTTGAGAAACACTCACTAAATTATTCAGTGATAAAAGGACTTTATGTTTAGTAGAAAAATAATAGGAACATAGGGGAATTTGATGAAGAGTAGACAGGAATGCTTGTGATTTGTCTCTAAGTCTGAAAGTAACACCTCCCCCACCAAAAAAAAGGTTAAAAGGAAGAATTAAAAAGTTGATCGGGAGCTGTGGGGCTTGGGGCTTGTTGACAGTGGCCACCCCTGGGGTGAAGGCTGCCAGAGGTCTGACTGGGCCATTAGGTCCTGCCCTCATCCCGGGATCATATTCCAGTCTTCTGCTTCAAGATTCCTGCCTGGCTGCCGTGTGCCAGGAGCTGAGGCGGGCAGGGAAAGGGGCGTTGTCCTGGGGACTCCACAGACATTCAGGATGTAAACAGTTACTTAATCTCCTTCTTTCTTGCCCTCCGGTCCCCGTTTCCCCCAGGTCAGAGACCCTCTGTTTGATACTCTCCAAAGAATAATCCTCTAGTTTCTTGCCTACTTGGTGGGGGTATGGGGACGGACACGGGTGAAAAGGTGTCATCTAGCTGCCGTGCTGTGTTTAGTCACTCAGTTGTGTCTGACTCTTTGGGACCCCATGGACTTTAGCCCACCAGGCTCCTCTGTCTATGGGATTTCCCAGGCAAGAATACCAGAGTGGGTTGCCATGCCCTCCTCCAAGGGATCTTCCCAACCCAGAGATGGAACCCAGGTTTGCCACATTGCAAGTGGATTCTTTACCACTGAGCCATCAGGGAAGCCCAAGGCAATGTACTTTAGTGAAATAAGCCAGTCACAAAAGGACAAACATTGTATGACGTTACTTATAAAAAGTATCTAGAATAGCCAAATTTATAGAACCAGAAAGTGGAACAGTTGTTACCAGGGGTTGAGGGGGAGAGAGAATGGGCAGTTAGTATTTAATGGGTACAGAATTTCAGTATGGGATGATGAAAAAGTCCTGAAGATGGATAACAGTGATGTTTGCCCCACAGTATGAATGGAATTAATGCCACTGAGTTGTACACTTAAGAATAGTTAAAATGGTAGCATTTATGTATATTTTACTACAATAAAAATAAATTGAAAATCTAATACTGGAGTGTGAAGTCAAGTGGGCCTTAGGAAACATTGTTGTTGAGTTGATAAGTCATGTCTGACTGCTTGTGAGCCCATGAACTGCAGCACATCAGGCTTCCCTGCCCTTCACTAACTCCCTGTGTGCTGTGCTTAGTTACTCAGCGTGTCCAACTCTTTGCAACCCAATGGAGTGTAGCCCACCAGACTCCTCTACCTATGGGGATTCCCAGGCAAGAATACTGGAGTGGGTTGTCATGCCCTCCTTCAGGGGATCTTCTGAAGCCAGAGATCGAACCCAGGTCTCCCACATTGCAGGCGGATTGTTTATCAGCTGAGTGATCAGGGAAGCCCAAGAAAACTGGAGTGGGTAGCCTATCCCTTCTCCAGGGTATCTTCCAACCCAAGATCTTCTCAACCCAGGAACTGAACGGGGTAGCTGAGCTACCAATCAGGTGGTCTGTCTACTGCTCTTTTTTTTCAGCCCACCTACTTCTAGAAGCGCCTGAGCCTTTGGAGGGTTCCCAGTGTAAACCCAAATTCTTGCGTAGACCATTGGAGGTGTATCATGCAGCTTTCTGAAGTCTTTTGACTCAAATGAGCTCCTAGCTTCCTTGCTGCTGGCATCTCCTCTCCTGTTCACTAAGTCCTTGCAGCTTTAAATCTATTAATCAAATCTTTTTGCTGTCATTTTAGTGGAGTTTCAGGAAAAGAACATACGTGTCCAGCCTGTCATCTTTAGTTGGAAGTCCTTTGCTGGGTTTTCTAATCTTTCTACAAAGACCACACATGGCACACAGTTTTAAAATACATTTAAGCACGTGAGTTAAATATTGTGAAATCATATAAAACAGTTTAAGAAGAGGATGTTCATCAAGATTCCGACGGGAGAATACCTCGAACGGGCTGGGTAGTGTAAGAAAGGTATCCTGAGATGCCCGTGTTTTCAGACCACGAAGGCGAATAAATTCCTCTGTGTACGCATAGTGACCACTGCGACCTGCAGTTACAACCGCAGCAATTAAAAGGGAGACCACTAGGTGCGGCGGGACAGAGCGGTCCTTGGGGTGATGAGGCTAGCGAAAAGTTCCTCAGTTCAAATTTCACTGAATTTCAGAGGCAACGGGACGCTTGCACACCCAGATCTGCCGAAGCCCTCCTTGGGGTTGAAGCTCAGGAAGGAGCCGGGCAGCATAGCGTACTCGCGGGTAGCGGGAAATTGGGGGGTGGGGGGAGTCACACAGAAACCAGGTGAGAGCCAGGCCTCTGTCCCCTGCACCTAGATGAGGTCAGATAGGTCGGGGGCGGGGGGAGCCAAGTCCAAGGCTGAGTGCCAAACCCACACTTGTCTGAAGCGGGCAGAGGGTGAGCCTCCAGCGTGGCGTCACGTCTGGATGCACCAGGCTCACCTCAGCTGCGCGCTCAGGTGCGCGGAGCCCCGAAGAGGAGGGGCCCGGGAGGAGCGGCCTTTCCACCTTGGGCCACACGGGGGCAGCAGAGGACAGGCGGAGAAGACAGAAGGCCTTGGGATGGAGGTGGAAGAGGGTAAGGAGACGGGGAGAAAGACCTAGAAAGGGCTAGAAACACACACAGAGACAAAAGATGAAAGTGAAGGCAGTAAAATGAAGAGAGGGGAGACAGGCAGCCAGATGTTCGGTAAAGGTGCGCCTGGAAGCCCCAGAGCCACAGGGGAGCCCAGCACTGCTAATCCTGACAGTGACCCCTCCAGGTGCTGTTTGAGCCTGTGATTACTGCGAACCCTTTTCATTCATGAGGGAACTGGGGAAGAGAGAGGACTGTGGTCAACTGTTAGGACGCGGAATCCGCACTAGATCGCTTCCTGGCTGGGATGTTTAACTTCGCTGCCTCACTTTCCTTACTTGTTTCACGGGGTTGTTGCGAGAATTAAATGAAACAACATATACTAGCACTCAGCATAAACGCCAACAATTATTGTTTTTCTACCTTGTGACAACAGGTTAGAACGTTTTATCCATTTAAAAACTTAGTTATTTGTTTTTAAAAGTTTTTTCTGTGAAATTATTTACAGATATCTTTCTCCTCCCTTGCCCTTTTTTAACCTTTACACATATCACAAAATCAACCAAAATGTTTGCCTACTCTGAAATCTGAATCCTAATTAGTGGTAAAAATTTAAACTTGGTTGGCACATCACACTTTAAAAGTATATGTATCTTTTTTTTGTTTTGTTTTGGACTAACATTTTATTTGGACATCAGATTATAAACAAGACAAATAAATAAAATCCAGTGTTAGGAAATAAAAAAATTTTTAAAAGAACAATCTTTCTGAAGTAAGTCAGAAAGAAAAACATCAGTACAGTATATTAACGCATATATATGGAATTTAGAAAGATGGTAATGATGACCCTATATGTGAGACAGCAAAAGAGACACAGATGTAAAGAACAGACTTTTGGACTCTGGGAGAAGGCGAGGGTGGGATGATTTGAGAGAACAGCACTGAAACACATATATTACCATATGTGAAATAGATCACCAGTCCAGGTTCGATGCATGAGACAGGGCGCTCAGCACCGGTGCACTGGGATGACTCTGAGGGATGGGATGGGGAGGGAGGTGGGAGTGGTTTCAGAATGGGGACACATGTACACCCGTGGCTGATTCATGTCAATGTGTGGCAAAAGGCACTACAATATAGTAAAGTAATTAGCCTCCAATTAAAATAAATAAATAAATTTTTAAAAAATAAAAAGAACAATCAGGACAAATGACTCACAAGAACTAGACTGTGATTTGTATCATTCTGTAACTTAATTTCTAAATGTACCAAGTGAATTGATAATTTAATCTCTTAATTGTAATGCTCTAATTTAAAAAAACTAATGTGAATTATAACATGAAGAGATTTTCATCGTTAGTTTTTTTTCTTTTGCTGTATGAAAGATAATTTTTATATCATGTTTTGGGAGCAATAACAGCTTTTTTGCTCTATATAAATACTAGTGGAGATTCTCCTGTAACAAAATGATTATTGAAAAATAATAATCTCAAAACATGGAGGGGAGCCTTAGTTTCCATGTTTGCTTGGTGCTGCTGAAAATATTCCCTCTATCCTACAGATGGGGTACCTGAGGCTCAGAGGGATTCAGTGACTTGGCACATGGACTAGAGCCAGGGAAGGCCAGAGCCGGGACTTAAAATCAGGTCCTTTGACCTTTCCTTCCAGGGCCGGCTGACTCAATGGGAGACAGGAAGCGCCTGCTCAGCCCAGGGGCTAAATTCGGTCCCACTGTCTAGCGGAGCGCAGCCTGCTGCCATACCTTGGCAGGGGCTCGGCAGGAGGCAGCAGCATGTTTTGCTCTCAAGCCACTTGCTTGAAGGACTTGAAAGGTCAGCGCTGGACAGCGTCGGGAAGTCTGTCAAATGGGCCCACCGTCGCTGTCAGGAACGAACATCTGGACAGGGAACACCAAACAGGTGGCACGGGAGGGGCACACGCTGGCACAGGAGGAGGGAAGCATGTAGTCCTCAGAGCGGGCCCCAGGTGCAGCTGGGCGCCCCTGGCTCAGAAGCTTAGACTCCCTCCCCCACCCCTCCCTCTTCATCTGCAAAATGGGGATAACAATGGTCCTTTCTTCCTCAGCAAGGCAGATGGGAGGGTGGAATGAGGTGACAAATTTGAAGGGCCAGCCCTGTGCACAGAATGCTCCAAGCAAGGAGCTCCTTTATTATTACTTGAAAAAGGAATAATACTCTTTCAGGATTATTTCAAAGAGTAAAACAAATGAAGGTATTTCAACACTTGGGACACAGCAGACGCTCAGGGGAGCCTTCAGTGGCCTCCGCTGCCATGCCTTGGAGTGCTGCAGGGCCCCTGGGGGATGCACATGCCCACACAGATTGGTCTTTTCAGCCAACAACAGTAACTGGTGGACAGAACCCCTGGTGCCCCTCCACCATGCCCTTCAAGAAGGATGTGTGCACAGAACAGTGAGGCCCTGCTAAGCTCTGCTGGACCCACTGGTGGCCAATGGCGCTCTCTCCTTGTGCACCAGCCCTCAGTCTCACAGATGACCCCAGACTCCTCCTGTCAGCTGTGGCCCCAAAGCAGATGACCTGGCCCCGGCTTTCCCCCTCACCAGTTGCCAGCATCCTCCACCATCCTTGCCCCTGTCCTCTGTCCCTCCAGAAACCAGGATCCTTCCTCCTGCCCAAAGCCACCCGGCAATCCACGCCCCTCTTCATCCGTCAGCTCCTTCTTCTCCAGACACCTCCTCACACCTGCCCCCGCCACCAGCAGGTCACCCTCCTCCGTCTTTGCCTACCCCACACACTTGCAGCTTGCAGCCCACATTTTCTTCTCCCAGTTCCCTCTCTCGGCTCCATCCCCGCCCCTAACAAGAGTCCTTGTCCCCTCCTGTCTCTGACCCTCTCTGGAAAGCTCTGTGAGTTTTTCAAACAAGCAAATGAAAGAAAACCTGTTTTCCATTTGCTAAAGCAGCCCCTTGGCAGCCTGTGGCAGTGAAGATCTCCCTCCTTCGAGAAGGTCCCCTGTCCCCTTGATCAGGTCACCCCAGGTTTCCCTCCTTCCTCTCCAGCCACATCTCTGCTTGGCAGACTCTTCTTCCCTGCTGACAATTCCCAAAATCTCTTGTCTTCAGCCCAGAGATCCCTCCTAAGCACAGACTCCCATGCCCAGATGCCCCATTCATCTCCACTGTGTGTCCCACAGAAACCTCCAACTCAAAAGGTTAAAACCTGAGCTGACTTCCACCCAAACTGCTCATCCTCTTCATCTTGGACATGGCCATCTCCACACCTTCTGTCAAATAAGCCCCAAACTTCAGCATAAGCCAGCACTTCCATCTTTTACTCGCCCCCAGCCAATTCACTTTGACCTCCTGCCAGCTCCTCTCCTCAACTCCCTCAAGGCCCTCTTCCCCCAGGCAACCAGGGACACCCAACTCCCCTCCCCTGGGAAGCCTTTCCTGCCACTTCAGGAGACGCTAGCGGCTCCACCTGCAGCTCCCTTCCCCTCTGTCACGCAGGTCCCAAAGCCAAGGCTGCAAACCAGCAACTCAGGACCAGGGCCAGCCTCCAGAGGTGTACCCCCACCATGGGCTCAACACAAAGCTTTTAAAAATGAGCCACTGTCAACTGTATTAGTTTCTGAAGGCTGCCAACAGAGTATGACAAACTGGTTGGCTTAAAACAATAGAAATTCATTCTCTCACAGTTCTGAAGGCTGACAGTTCAAATCAAGGTGTTGGTAGTGCCTTCCCCTCCCAATGCCCCACCACCAAAGGCCCTAGGGAAGCCTCCTCCCTGAATCAGGAGCAGTGGCAGTGTTATCTCCCTCCTTCAAGAAGGTCCCACCTTCCTTGATGAGGTCGCTCCAGGTTTCCCTGCTTCTGTTAGGGCTTCCCAGGAGGCCCAGTTGTGAAGAATCCGCCTGCCAATGCGGCAGACACAGGAGATGCGGGTTAGATCCCTGGGTTGGGAAGATCCCCTGGAGAAGGAAACGGCAACCCACTCCAGTATTCTTGCCTGGAGAATCCCACGGACAGAGGAGCCTGGGGGGCTACAGTCCATGGGGTCACAAAGCGTCGACACGACTAAGCACACACGCCCGCACACGCTGGATGATGCTGGCAATCCTTGGCACTCCTTTGCGCGTGGCAACACAGGTCCAGTCTCTGCCTCCATCTTCACGTGGCCGTCTTCCCTCTATCTCAATCCTTGCTTTCTCTTCATATAAGGACACAGTCATTGAATTAGGGTCTGCTCTAAACCATAGGACTGGGACTTCCCTGTTGGTTCAGTGCCCATGGCTCCACGTTCCTGTTTCATTCCTTGTCAGGGAACTAGATCCCACATGCCACAAAGAAGAGTTCACAAGCTGCAACTAAAGACCCCACGTGCCACAATGAAGGCTGAAGATCCCACATGCCGAAACTAAGACTTGGCATTGTCAAATAAAGTAAATAAATAAAAATAAATATTTAAATAAATAAATAATAAACCACAGGACTCCATCTTATATATGCAAAGCCCCTATTTCCAAATAAGGTCATGTTCAGAAGTGCCAGATGAACATGAATTTGGCAGGGACACTATTCAACTCAGTGTATTTAAAATTGGGAGATTATACATAAATATCTAGATTACCAGCCTTCTTTTTAAAAAAGATCTCACCCCACATCATTCTCATACATTACTTTGCCAACAAAGGTCCATCTAGTCAAAGCTATAGTTTTTCCAGTAGTCATGTATGGATGTGAGAGTTGGACTATAAAGAATGTTGAGCACTGAAGAATTGACGCTTTTGAACTGTGGTG